>NC_053166.1:141927818-143127818 GCF_016835505.1 Polypterus senegalus
AGTCCATAAGTGGGTTTACACATGTAAACAGAGGTTAAGGTTAGGTTGACCCCTGTTCACATGTGTGAGTCCTCTTATGGAGTTCTCCTCTGGCAAAACACTCCAATCCCAAACCCTAACCCCTGTTTACATGTGTGATTTCACTTATGGAGTTCTCCTTTTGTGCAACACTCCAATGTCATAAAAATGCACTAAAATAAAAAAATTAAGCATCATCAATGGCCACTGCGAATCTGAAAACAAGTCTGGAGCCTTCATCCCCTGTGATTGTGCTGCTGAACGTAGCACTGTACACTTTTAAAAATAACAGTTGCTTAATGGCATTTAACTGGGCTGTGTGTTTCTTCATACATCCATTGCTTGACAAAGATCCATCCATCCCACTATATCCTAACACAGGGGTCTGCTGGAGCCAATCCAAGAACAAATCCCGGGCCGGGCACCAGCCCAAACATACCAGGGACAATTTAGGATCGCCAATGCACCTAACCTCTGCTAGGAAACCCACACAGAGATGGGGAGGACATGCAAACTCCATGCAGGGTGGACCAGGGAAGCGAACCCAGGTCTTCTTACTGCAAGGCAGCAGCTCTACCACTGCACCACCATGCCATCCTTGACAAAGAACCATTTACTGTAAATATGAGAAGCGTTCTTTGAATATAAAGTTGGCCCTTTGTGATTTGAAAAAGTTTCTAATATTTGGACAACACTGAAATCTTTAATATATATTAGGCAACCTAGCGGGACACAATGGGTGAAGAAAACCTAAACTCAGCCTGTGCTATTGTATGCAACTAATGTTCTTTTAAGATCAGGAACCAATCAGTATTTCGATAATCTGTCATCATTTATTTGTCAGTATTTATGGAGCCTGATGCATTCTAAATTAATTAAACGTCTTTCTAGAACCTTCATGTAGCTGGTTCTTTTCTGAACTAAAAATGGTTTCCTTATGGCACCAGTCTAAAGAACCAATTTGGCACCTTTATTTTTAAGAGAGTCCATTTCAACCAGGCGAAAGAATAATGTGATCACCTGAGCATTTGCCACATGCAAATTTCTTTTTGTGGACACTTCCACCATTTTCCATCTGTGGCTGCTGTGCATAGCAAAGACATGCACAGACTGAGAGAGCGCAACAGACATGTGCAGACTACACAATCCTTGACTGCAACCCAGTTAAGGGTTTACATGGCCACATAACCGGGTTACACGTGGAGAAATCTACGCGTCTTAGCCTAGTTTCTCAGATACCAAATATCCTGGTTTCTCAAAATGGTATACGAGTATATATTGCATTTTTGAAATTTGGATTCTGTGAATAAATGGGTTATTACAACGCATGTAAACACACTTAGTGTCTCCTCAACTGGACAGAGATTCTCTGCTTTTCAGATACTAACAAATAATTCATATCTTGCTGTGAGGGGAGAGATTCTACCCAATTTTTTCAGATGCAATGAAGTAACTTACTTGTCAGAAAGATGAAACATAATTGGAAGCTTCCCCAACATTATTTTGGATATTTCTAATTATTGCATTTAGTCAATTATCAGCACATTTGACAGAGTGCCACCCCTCCATCGTGCCTTTTATGAAGAGGTCACTAACCTGACAATGGTCATTATTCGAGCAGGCAGACGGCTTTGAAAACCTGCATCACTGCTGCCAGTGGCAAGTCAAAATGGCCACTTTTGCCATCTGTCACAACATATTCTTGAATTGGTTTTGACAGCCAGACAAGGAAAATGTTATAAAAAAACATCAGATTTCTATGTGTCAATGCTTTTATTCTACAGTGCCAATTGCCCTCATGTTCTTTCCCTCACACACCAGTAAAACACTGAGCAAGACAGCTACATCAATAACTAGTAGTTTGGAGTACATGGCCTTCTAGCAGACATGTTCTAAAAGAGTATTAGAGCTAATAAACAATGGAACATAGCAGCTTATACATAAATGGACTCATATTAGCTTTTTGTAAACAGAAAAAATGAGCTAGATAAAGTGAACTCCTATGTCAACCCCGTTGTAATTTTATGGCACATGTGGGTCTGCTACTGGAAGCCTGGTTCCCCCCACAGGAGATGAGCAGGGAGCTGGACCTGTGCTGCACTCCTGCTAAAGCCAGCCTATTAATTGACAAGGCTCTTCATGGCCAGAGGAGATGGATTTTCAAGTGTGATGATGTCAGGCCTTGGTGTCAGCTTTCCATGAGGGGTTTGTTAAATCAGTTTGATATAAAAAAAAATGCCTGCAGAGCAGAAAAAATAAAAAAGACAGACAAATATGTAGAGTTCTTCAGTCTTGAACAATGGCAAGATACAAATGTAGTGCAAAATATGCCCCATTTTTAATACATTGGAGTTATCTTATTTTAGTGCCAATACATGACACTAAAATAGTCCTTAGTCCATTAATCTATATAACAGTATGACTGCACTAAAATCTGAAACATATACAGTATACTTGCTCAGTATAAATAACCAGTGCTATTGTCTGGCCCAGTATTATATTATTTTTGTTGAAACTCTTCAAAGTCAAAGATCATTCTGGATTTTTAAAGGTGTAAGCATGGACACTCTGGTAATTGATGGGCCATTAAAACATCTTCAGCATTATTATGATTAGCAGATTTTCCACTCCATCCCTCTAGAAAGTTACAGCAGTTATGAAGTCACACTGTGAAAAGCCATCAGGAGAAGTTTTCCCTTTCTGGGCTAAGACTGCTCATTTATTGCAGGGGTCTGAATGCCCTTTTTAGGCTAATTTATCATACAGCTCATTTTTCATCCTGTCACCACAATATTCCCAAGTCTTAAGTTTTCCACATCTTAACTGTTAATTTTTTGTGTGTGGATAAATGGTGCACGAAAAAAATGTTGAGATTGGATGCCTGTTGGATGATGGAAATCTGAAACTAGTAGCATTCAGCATGTCGAGGAGAGTGTTCCCCAAACTATCACACATCACTCGGGCAACAAGAAAAGTGGGATACATATCTAGTTCCCCCACTTTTCCATGGTCTATCCCACCAATTTGAAACTGGGAAAAGTGTACAATTATAATTATAATTATGGGAGTGTGAAATTGGCTATACATAATGTGCTGATGTCTTCTTGTATGTGATATTGACGATTAAACATTTTGCTGCTAAGATGAAAATGCTTAGTCTATGAACCAACATCATAGTGGCAGGTAAACATCCTAGGTAAAGTACCTCATGTGTCAAGTTTTCCTCCTTTCCACCAGGGATTCCATGTTCCTCCCACAATCCAAACACATACTGTCAGTGTGATTTGTGACTCTAAATTATCCTGGTGTGTGTCTGTGTGCCTCTTTATGATAGACTGGCATACTGTCACATTCGCCAGGAAATTATGTGTTTAAACATTTATGAATAGATAGCTGCCCTAGTGTGTGTGTGGGTGTGTGTGTGTTTGATTACCTTGCAAAGGACTGGCGCCCTGTCCAGTGACTGTTCCTGCCTTGTGCCCTGTGCTTGCTGAGTTAGGCTCCATCTTCCCAGCAACCTTGCTCAGGATAAAGTGGGTTTCGAAGATGGGTAGATGAATAGATGTATATTTTCATCAGAAGCGGCAGTTATCTGTGAATTTCCCCTTGGGATTAATAAAGTATCTATCTCTCTATCTATCTATCTATCTATCTGTTGCAAATATACTTTTTAAAAGAGGGTATATTTTACCATTTCCATTTCCTAGCATCTCTAGTAACACTGAAGTGAACACCAGTCCAACACACAGCAGGCTATTTAAAATTTAACAAATGCCCTCACTGCATATCTTTGCAATGGCTAAAGAAACACATGTAAATGCAAGTAAGATGATTCAACCTTTTCTAGACAGAACCCACAGTGTTGATTGGAATAAAGTCTAAGTACTGTGCCACCATGCCACTCAATAGGAAGTTAATGCCACCTATTAAAGGTTTCCATGTAAAATTAAAGCTGCTCAATTGATACTTTCAGCTGAAATGCATTAATAATGCTGACAGAATTTCAAAAATCAAATTTCTCAGCTTTTTTTTTTTGCATTAAAAACAGTCACCAGAGAACTTATGATCATTTGTGTGATTATGTACAGATTCTTAGCAGCCTTGGCACCTGCACTTCAGAAGAGGTAATCCACCTGAAGCTAAGACTGTTTGGACCTGGCCAGTACTTGAGTGGAAGACCATCTAGGAAAAACTTGAGTTGATGCTGGAAGAGGTGCTGGTGAGGCCATTAGGGGTATGTACCATATGGTCTGTGTGTGGATCCGAATGCCACAGTGCAGTGACGGGGACACTGTGCTGTAAACATTGGCACCATCCTTCAAATGAGACATAAAACTGAGGTGCTGTTTCTCTGTGGTCATAAAAGATTCGTAAAGAGTAGAGTGTTTCCCAATGTCCAGACTAAATTGCCCTTCTGGCCCCCTAACCATCCCCTGCACCTTACTGACTAATTACCTTTCTCACCGCTACACCACCTCATAGCTAATGTGTGATAGGCCTACTGGTGCAGAATGGCTGCTTGTGTATCATCCAGGTGGATGCTACACATTGTCTATGCGAAGCACTTTGAGTAGATTAGGAAAAAAAGTACAAAAGTCATGAATTACAGTAGCTAAGAAATGGTTTAAAGTGAGAGAAATGAAAAATATATTTCTATACTAAATATCAAGAGACCGGTGCATAAAATCCAAGGGCTCAAAGTTCACAAATGCACATTGTCAGGTTATACATAATTAAACGTAACCAATGACACATCAGTTTCTCTTCACCACAATTGATGATAAAATAATTAACCCCACTCCCAAATGATGGCAACTCAATTAGTAAAACATTCCAAACAAATTTCAGCTTGGAATATTACATATTTTCAGAAACTGGGAACATTGGTTGTAATAGGAAACCTGCAAAGAAATATGAATAATGTGCATTAAAAGAGAAAATGAGCATTGTGAATGCAGTATATAAAGGTATACATATTAGAGTTGCTTTGCCAGTTTCCCAAATGGTGCTAATTCTATATGTTCCCAAGATTATCCCTTATATTTCATTACATCATAGCTGGAGATGAATAATTTCCCTCTTACAAACACCAGTCTGTAGAGGCTGTAAAAAGGAGCAGATTATCTGACCCTGCGTGTACAATTAAATTCAATTTAGAGACTCTGCCTCTCTAGCACCTACACGCTTAAAAATCAAAGTGTGACTGTGATGCCAAAGGGAACCATTTGACCCCCAAAAAAAATCCAAAAGAAGGTTCTAGAAAGAAGTTTTATTTATCCAGATTTGTAACAGTCCCATAAATAGCCATTAATAAATGATGACAGACTTGTAAAATATCATTGGGTTCCTGTTTTTAAAATGACTCTTGCTGCATACAATAACACAGGCCATGTTCAGGCTTTCTTGATCTTCAGTATCCTGCTTCAGATCCTCTGATTTCTCCTTTGTCTGCATATTAGAACCGACTTCATAAGCAAAAAATCCTCCCCATCATGAACTGGTAGTTTGTCAAGTAAAGGTTCAATGAGGAATCATGCAAACCAGTAGAGTGCAGTTTAGAGTGTACTGGAAAACAGAGAAATGTCAGGGGGGAAAAAAAAACACCTGGTACCGATCACTCAGTTCTGAAGGCATTTAATTAAGTATACAAGGCACATGTGAGTATCATATGAAATCTTTTTTCAGTCTCTGTTTTGGTTGTTTTTCCTTTTTCAAATTTATGTTGCTTGCTTTTCCTCACTCATGTTTATCTAACGAAATTGATTTCATTTCAATTAGCTGACAATGTTTGTTTCACCAATCCCTTGCCAGCAACTGAATACTGAAGAGCATAGGTTGTGTAAACATATTCATTTTGTACTGGAAAAGAATAATAAAGAGTAATAAATGGCCACATTGAGTAAAGGAAAAATAAATGGTTCACAATCCTTGAAAAAGTTTGAACTCGCTGTCCAACTCATGCACTTTACTTTATGCTTAGCTTTACTATGCCTCCAAATTGCTTCTTTTTTCAGAAAAACAACAAAGCATGATTGCTATGTGATGATGCCAGTGGGTATAATACGTTTTTGAATTGGTAATTATTCACCAGTTTATTCTACTCATTGGCCTACCCCTTATATCATGGCATGTTCCAAATGAGAAAGCAGAATGGTTTTATCCAGGTAGCAGCTGCACATTCATTTGATTTTGCTGGATGTTAGAAATGGATATGTTTAAAGAAGCTTTTTTAGAATCAGGTTTTTAAACATTCTGTTTTGATAAAGGGCCGAGAAAACAGAAAATCATTTTTTTTTAGCCCAGCATTCTTATGAGGATACGATGTCTTTCTGAACGCGTACGGTGGTGCTCTGCAATAACTGAACTGAGGACGTTTAAAAGCCAGGTAAGATTTCACGTTTTTTTAATGCGCACACCGGTGTGTGTTAATTTTCTTCCAACAATTCGTCCTAAAGCTACGAAGACTTTCCTGTAATATCATACAGCGAATGGAAATAATGATTCAGCATTCAGACCTGGACAATGCAGTCTGGAGATAAACAAATAGCGGCTTTATGAAAGGGGAGATCGCGACAGCGGTCAGCAAGCTAATAAATGTTGGCTGTTGGGCGCTTATTTAAATAGCAGTGCAGGCTGAAAGGGAAGGGGGGGTGTTGGCAGATAGCATCGCGTATTCCCACGTGTATTCGGAGAAATAGATTTATCGTTAGGAAAGTGGCAATAAACCGAAAACAAATATCGCATTTCCAAGCACGTTTTAGTGCCTGACGTGCAGATATCCAAGTGGTAAGATGTCAACTTCGCAGGTCCAGAAACACTTTCCGTGTTCTCGTCTCTACAGCTGCTTCATTCCAATCATGCCCCCCTCTTATTTTGTTAACACACGGGGAGGGTTGGAGAGAAAAAAAAACAGAGCAATGGTCGAGTTGTACAAATTCCCGTTTTCTAAAGTGTGCCATTCCACTGCCCCCGCAACGCCCCTCACACACACGAACCTCCGGTTTCTAGGCGTTCTTGGCACACGTGCAATCAATTCTAACCGCGGATAATCAAAGGTAATTGTTCTGCGGAGGCTTGTTTTGGGCTGCGACCGACCAAACCCACCCCCACCCCCCTTTTTTTTATAAAGGAAGGCAGTAAGTTCCCTGCAAGCGATTAGTGCTATTGTTAGAAATGTTTAATTACAAGTTCTGTTTACTTTATGCATAAACAGGTAACGCGCAGACGGGTTTATTTTTATTAGACTGTATTAACCGTAATATTTACACATGCATTACTATCCACTTTAAAACAGTGCCAGTGTGAGAAGAGCTGGAGCATACCTTGACAGCATTAATCATAAAAAAACAAAAAAAAACTAGGGCAGCCACACTTGAAACTTTACATTTGCCAAACTACGTGACTTAGGGGAAAAACAGAGTCCCTGGGGATAATGCTTAAGCTTC
Organism: Polypterus senegalus; assembly: GCF_016835505.1. Lineage (NCBI taxonomy): Eukaryota > Metazoa > Chordata > Cladistia > Polypteriformes > Polypteridae > Polypterus > Polypterus senegalus. The sequence continues at coordinate 141,935,282 of NC_053166.1, forward strand.
ATAAAGAGGACACTCCATTCAGGGATTGAAACGTTCGTCCGCATTGCTTGTTGTGTCACTAAGACACCCGCATGCGTATAAAAATACAGAACAACACTTACTGCAAAGCATATGCACATTCATTCAATATTCATTTTCACGTCCGTTTATCAATCTATGGCTTCGGCAAGACAGCAGAAACCCACCCTATATGCACGCAACCCCAGCAATTTAAACCAAGGCACTACAAGACGGCGTTATAACTCCTAAATCAATTAATTAATTACACATCAAGCGCTAAACTTCTGAACTGTCCGTTCAATATACATTAAAAGATTAAGAAGGCACATTTACGAGTTAAACAGTATCGGTAGTTCATATGTGCGCACTTGGCATATAAACGTTATGAAACTGCATTCAGGCACAGTTCAGAAATGTTCTAAAAATGCTACAAACCACGAGAAGGGAAAAAAACGGAATCGTGTTACCATTTACAAAAATACCATGCGAGATCAAGTATCGTGGTTTTAAATAATGCCACTATAATTATTTCTGTCTGAGTGAATTTGCATCCAGACAGTGGGAATCGTTCTTCCAGATTCATTCTTAACGAAACCTTGAGAATCTGATTTCTGTTTTATTTTTTTATATTGTGTCGTTACGTGCGCCTTTTTACCATTATCTCTGTAAGACTGTCCTTTTAAAAACTCCAAGGGAACCTTATTTATTTATTTATTTTCTTCTGTTTAATGAACATTTTATCACTGCACCACTCTATTCTATTGAGTCTGAACTGGGAGAAATGGTTTGTCGTATTTCCCAGCAGCCCTGTGTGCCGCTGCTGGTATATTCACTTAAAAAAAATAAATTACCTCAACACAAACTAGATGTTTAGGACAAATCTGCAAATTACGAAAGAAATAACAATTTTATTCATCTTCCGATATTGGAGTGGCACAGTGGTTAGCACTACTGCGTCGAAACTTCATGCGAAGGAGTACGAAACTCTGCCCCGATGATGTTCACCACGGAGATATTCCTCGGTCAGGCTGCGTTCTTTCCCGATAACGTGATCAAAATATACAACTTAAAGTCATATACCAGGTGACGAGTGTACGCAGGCGTTGAAGTTGGCGTGGCATTGGCTCAGACTCTTACAAATGCTGGCTCTTTAATAGTACTTTACTGGGTTGTGTGGTTCCTTGTCGAAACGTTGCTTCCCGAAACACCATTTAATTCTGGGAAAAGTTCTTTGCATAGGAAATTTGATTATTTGGGCTTTGAAAAATATATGTGGCTGAAACCGAAATCTATAATGTGTAGTAGGCAACCTAGCAGAATACAACAGAACCTGAACTTAGCATGTTTTATTGTAAGCAATAAGGAACCCTTTAAAATCAGGAAACCCATCAGTATTTCATACAGTAGGCATGCTATCATATATTTATGGTTATTTTTGGAACATATTATGGATTCAAATAGATAAACATTCTTTCTGGGACTTTCTTGTGCATGGAGTAGACTGCACTCTTAAAACTAAATGTTCTTAAATGGCACTGTATGGTTATTTACTGGGTTGTGTGTTTCTCATAGAGCCATTGCTTGACAAAGAACAATTTAATTCTGGAAAGACTTTGCATATGAAGTTAGTTCTTTGTGCTTTGAAAAACTTCCTAATATGCAGAAAAATCTTTAATGTATAGTAAGCTACCTAGCAGGACACTAACAGATTTAGAAAACCTGGATGTGGTCCATGTTACTGTATGTATGCAGCATGGTGCATGGATCTTTTAAAAATTGGAACCCATTGGTATTTCACAAATCTGTTACCATCTGCTTGTGGTTATTTACTGTATGGGGCCTGTTACAGAACTAAATAAAGAGAGGTTCTTTCTGGAACCTTCTTGTGGATTGGATGGTTCCCCTATGGCATACATTGAAGAACTGCTTTGTTACCATTGTTTTTTAGAGTCCATTATATGGTCTGTGTTGATTTCACATGTTCTTCCAAAGTCTATCAGACTTTTTTTTCCCCCAGAAACCCTTCTTTTTCCAACACATTTCACAGATGTTCATGTCAGGTGGACTGCCTTCACCAAATTGTCTGTATGTGGGCGAGCATGCCCCATGATGAATTAATGGACCATCCAGTTTTAGTTTCTGCCATTGTGTCAGATGCTGGAGGCTCAAGCTTTGGATTAAGATGAACTCCACATTAAGCATGTTATGAACATTGATCATATTCTAATATTTTAGGCTCTTAAGAAAAAAAACCCTCAGACATGTCAAACAATTAAATTTCATTTGAGTCACAGCATGGGGGTCTCCTTCCTTCTGGCCTGTTAATAGGTTAGCATTCAGAACACTACAGGAATAAAAGAATTAATATCAAGGTGAAAGAACTTTGAAATCTGTCCAGTTTTCCAGTATTGTAAGAATATTCATGTGGAAGTGCACTGCTGGCTAAAAGTTATTCGGAAGTTTGTTGTAAATGGTGGGTCATTTTCTAAAACCCAGGGGGTGGAGAGGAAAGACCAAAACAGATGTCTGTGCAGACTCTGGTTCAGTTCATTATAGTGAATGCAACGTACAATACACATGATTTTGACAGGAGTAGTAACAGAGTGCTCATCTAATAGACAATCAATTACCAACAGTTTAATACGTCAAATGACCGGTTATATACCTTTCAGTTTTATTACTTGTTTTCTTCTCTGTAGGGTTCTGGGGTCTGTCTCAGAGCTAGGGTGCACAAGGCTGTAAGCCATCATGGATAAAATGCCTGTCCATGACAGAGGAGACCTACACATTTGCCTATGGAGGATAATAATAGAGTTGCCAAACAATCCAGCAGCATGTTGTGTTCCCAAATGTTGGTTTTCTGTGTTCTTTCAAAATATTCTTTTGATTTTTTTTTTTTGTTTTTGTTTTGCCATTTGTTTGAAATATTCCTAATTAATCTAGAATACATTACTTGTAATGCTTCCACTCGGAATTCCCTGTGGCTGCAGCATGTCAATATTTCATTAAAAAAATCTATAATTAAGTAATACTAAACAGTTTTCATTTTGGATAATGTTTTAGCAAAATACAATGTTTTCCACTCATATTGGGACAGGGAAGTCAAAATGGCTACTTTTGTTGCACACAGAAGTAGAGCAGATTTGACACAAAATGTGGAATATGAGGTCAAAGCACGGAATTCCACTTTTTATTTTTGCCCGTGTATGTTCTGACATTTTCGAATACCATGACGTTTTTGTGTTCATTCTCCAAATCTATAAAAAAATTTCACTAACAGTAGAGCAGCCCATAAGCAAATCAAGGGCTGTGCATGATAATGCTAATCAGCGTCTATGAAACACAGCATTATTTTAATTATTTAGCATATCGTTCACCTTGAACTGTAATTTAATTTGCACACTAGATTTATGCAAATGATGAAGCAATTCAGATATCAGTTGTGTGTATTGGAATTATGCATTTGATTATTTAAATATGAAATTGTTTTAGGCTGGAAAAACAGACAAACTACATTACCAGTGCTCTACCAGAAATTAATTTGTCATTCTGCAGTTTCTACAGAAACATTTCTTTACCAGTCTTAAATATTGCTTTAATTTACCATGGTTAAATAAGAATGAGCACCTCGACAAATAAATAAAAATAGATTAGAGGATGCATCCATTCATTTTACAGCCCCCTTAATCCAGTTCAGGGTCATGGCCCCGTGACCCTGAACTGGATCGGAGGAGACATAATCATTTAGATGTATTTAATCAAAATGCAGACAACCCAATTGCTAAAAAGGTTCTCAAGGTGGCCTACAAATACAGAAGTACAGTAGAATTCCATCTTATGTTTATAACAGAATACGAGAGAAGTGTTCATAATGGCAGCAACACTAGACACAAGGCCTGGATGGGACACAGATTCAACCAGAATATTTACTCACATGAACACGCGCTACTTCCCATCTAACACATTTAGAGGACGAATTAAATAAGCTTCCACATCTTTGATATGGACGGGGACAGAATGCTTGCATAAAGCCCCTGTGCTCCGAGTCAAATTCATTCTAGCCTGAAGTAACAAGCCAACAGCCACAACTGTATGTTGTACATAGTATTTGGTACAATTTTGGGTTTTTTTTATTGCTTTTTATAATTTGAGCAACACAGAAGCTTTTTTCATTCATTTTTACAGTCTTTGCTTTGCACCAATGGAACATTTTCACAGTTTTACCTGAATGCTCAGACATTAAAATATCATGACTGCATGTCCTCGGTTTGAATGAGTACATAAAACCCAAATTTTTCCTCTGAGGAGGCTCAGGTTTGCTAATTATTTAGCAACAAATGACAGTCTGGGATCTGATATAGTGTGGCCCTTTACCAAGTATTCTCCAAATGTCAAAAAGGTGGAGTTTGACGGCTAATGCACAAAAATAGAGAGGTCCAAAGCAGTTTGTGACATTTCACACTATGTATTTAGGGTCTCTATTTATACACCAGATGACAGGTTAAAAGATCTCCTGAACAGTTGCCTGTGAGCCATATGGTTGAGTATTTCCAAGTGCTAGACCCACTGTTTTCAATTTTGCTAATTATGGTTTTTTTTTCTTTTTGTGAAAGTATATTTTATATCAAAATTTTTTCCTTATATATAGTCTCTCTGTTTCACATATGTATATGTAAGAGAGAGGAGTTTTTATTTCTTAGAAGTAGTTCAGTTTGCGTGAGAAGAGGTAATGAAAAGCCTATAGTAGTAGACAACTGCCATTTGGATTACAAATATGCTGTTTATAACCAAAAGCAAATATTCATTGGCAACATTTACCCAACTTTGGTGCTAAGCTAGTCTTTGCGGCAAAAGGCAGACTGCTTTGACTGACATTAAATAAATAAAAAGGACAGTCTCTTGCATTCTCTTGAGGCATCAATTAAGCATACATCCGCATTAGTGATGAACACCCTAGATTTTTTTTTTTTTTTTGTAGGCAGTAACCTTTACCTTTTAGAAAAAAAATAATCTTGACACAGCTCTTGATGATATGATACACAAGTTGCCATATTCTGTATTCATGACGAAACAATCTAATTTGGGAAGAAGCTTCAATGCTTTAATTTATATGGACTATAGTGAACAAGGACTTTGATATATAACCAAGAGCAAGGAGTAACACCCCAATACAATTTATGGAGTCTTTTTATTAAGATGTATTACTAGCAGTCTCACAGGAGCTTAAGTCTAATGAAGTGTTAGCTCTGTGAGCTAAATAAAGAAATCTGCGATGGATGAAGCAAGAGTACAATCTTTGCAAACCATTTTCTATTTGCATTAAGAATTGTGCATTTTAAGCCATTTTCTGACAATCTATTCCACACATGTCACTTGATGAGGATTTTAATTTGAGGAGCTTTTATTGCACCTTAGACTTTGTTGTCTATGCAAACCATGGGGTGTAAAATGAGTTTATCACATTCCTCTTGGGAGACTTGGGGTAGGCTGAGCAAACCTGCACAGGTCTAAATGTCAAGCAATTCATGCAATGTCTGAGCTGTACATTCAGATAATTCCTCCATGCATTGACATGTTCAAAATGAGTAAAATTGTTCGGTTCAAAAGCGGCATGCCAGCGATTCTTCTGTTGGCAATCAAAGTAAAGTTTTGGGTGGATGGAACCTCATTTCAAGAGAGTCAGAATGACAGCGTATTTGCATATCAAACAGTTCCTTCCAAATTAGGAGTTGTCTTCACCAGTCTGAGCAAAAAAAAAAATTCAAGACACTTGGTAAGGACCGCCTTTGTGTAGTATGATAATGCATCTTGCAAAGACCCCTGCATTTTTACAACAGACCATCTATGATATATGCTCAGGGCAGACATATTTCTGTAATTTTAAATAAAATTACATCCTCAATAGTAAAAGACAAACATGATATTACACCAGTTGATTTTAAAACACAGAGATGTCTGGGACTTATTCAGTTTCAAATGCTGCATCCAAAGAGTTTTGGCTTAATCTTTGCTTCTCTAGTTCTAAAATACATATTCACAAATACATGTATATGTCATGTGGCTACATATAATGAAATCAGTATTTTTAAGCAAAAAAATAGAAGTAAACTTATCTTCCTCTGTTAGGGTAATATTTACAAAGGACTGGAGACATTTATTTCTAAATTTAAGGAACTGACTTGCTGCCCCAGTTAATGATAAGTCAAAAGGTGCTTGTCCAAGAATGAGTTGTCACTCATAAAAGGAAAGTTCATTTTCTTTGACATAACACTTGCTAGGACCAGAGCCGAAACTCCACCAAATTTTCAGAAACATTTTATGTATAAAAAATATATCTATATTTTAATAAATTGAAGCTGTACTTGCCAGCCTCCCTGGAGGGAACCCATTCAATATCAAAACAGATTTTTACAGTATATACCTAACAAAACAACAATTACTTGTGCAATTTCTGGTGTTGTCATGACTCCTAAATAAATTGGTGCTTTGAAATGTAATTAATTTTACTATTTACATTTTGAAATGTAGGACATCAGAATATATTGGTGCCATAACTACCTACAATATGGGTTTGTTTTTTTTTTGTTTTTTTTAATAAGCAGTAACAGTAGAAGAGATCTCTTCATCTCATTTCCTGTGAGTATGAAAGAAAAAAGCTTTAGAGGACATGGTCAACTTGTATTTGCTTTCTTTACTAATTTTAAATCCACTAAATAAAAACAACAAAAACAAAACATTATGGAAATGTAATGCCTCTGTTCAAAATATTTAAAGGCATTTAAGGCACCTCCTGCAGTTCTCTGTACTGAGAACCAGTACAGCTGACAAGGAACAAAATAGATGAAAACTTGAATGAATGCTAGTCTCACGCTATGAGTAAATATGGAAAAATATTGTTAAAGGAAATAACCATTTTTCACTATTACATTGAGAAAACAGGAAGTGCTTTTTAAAGGTAGCTCATGAGATATGAACCAGACCTAAAATAGTTGCAGATATGGATTTGCAAGTGAAAAAGTATAATAGATTAGGTGATATTTTATATTCGTACCCAACTGAGGGCAATATATTTAAAATGGGATAGTCAACACAACATAAGACTTTCTTTTTGCGATGCGTTTGGCTGCTTATTCATGCAATACAGATGTGAATGCTCCACAGCTTCATAACCGCTGAATAGAAATAGCAGCAAAAGGGGATCGGTTTCTCATTCTTTACTACAGTTCATCATACCGCATAGTCTACGTTTGTACTTTATTATTTCTGACAATTGATAGTTTTGTATTTTGTGCCAAAATTTGAACTATTGAGAGCAGTGCTATATTAAATAAACTGAGAATTCATCGCTTATGGAGAACTTTGCATAGCAAAGACTCCCACAAAATGATTTAGTTAATATGAATAACCTTATAAAGACAAAAAATAAAGCAGAGCAGCATTGCCTCACGACTTTAGGGGACTAGGTTTGAACCCTAGCTTGATAAACGTCTGTGTGGCGTCTACATGGTCTGCTTATATGTGTCTAAATTAGGTGGGGTCTGAAATTGGAATATACCAGTAAGAATTTCACACCACCATGACAATAATAATCCTATAAATCTACAAAATGTGTGGATAGATGAATAAAACATCAGAAACAAGATAGGAGGGTGAAGACCCTTTTAAGTGAGGCTTTCCTCACTATATGCCTTAGGCTAGTCATCCATCCACCCTCCCATCCATTTTATTAAGCAAAGTTCTATTACAGGGTTGCATAGTGGCAGTGCCTTTCCCAGGAACACTTGCTACAAGGCAGGAACAAACCATGTATTGTAATTCCACCAAAGTGCACAATTGTACATGCGCCCACACTTAACTCATGCCAGGCCATCTTAGGGACCCTTGATAAACACATACATAATTGGAACAGGGAGAGGCTGCAGAATCCTTTAAACTGTACATAGATAAGGCGAGAAATTGCAAACTCCATTGTAGTCAATCTTTACCCACTTGCCCCCTCTCTTGCAGTAAGATTTTGAATTAAGAAGAAAAAGATTTCAATGGAAAGCACAATGTTGAAATAAGAAGAAAAACAAAGAAGTAGCTGTAGATACTAGTACCATCTCATTTGGGCCATGTCTTCAAAAAATGACTGCCTTTTTTTTTTAAACGACGCCTGAATTTACACAGAAGACTTTAAGGTGGTCTTCTGGGGACTGTAATGCATTTTTTTCTGATTCTAAATGACTCTCCATTAATTAATGTAGCTCAGTGCGTCACATTTAATATTTTCAGTAACACTGTTGCTCAGCTGATGAAAGCAAGTCTCATCTGTAACATGTGAGGGCTTCTCTGTTTTGGCCAGTTGATCGAGTATCCTGAAAACATAATAAAATAAGTTGTTGCAAATTAGAATGAAAACCGTATGAAGCTGTGGTCCTGGCAGACATTACTTTTACATCTCTAGATTATATAAAGGGACTCATAGGTGAAAGCTAGTAAACTAAAGAGTGAGCAGAGGGAGAATAAATTTAAATCCTCAAATGAGGAAACTTGTCAGAGCTACCATTGAACTAGGCCCTTGATGTCAAACAATGAAGATTCTTTCCTCCCCTTTTAAATTCTATGAGGTTTTATGTTTCCTCCTATTTAGCTTTTAATGAATTCTTGCTTAAAAAAAAAGATGTTCTTTAGTCAGTGAATGAGTTGTTAGGATAATCATGTGCCTTTGGCAATTCAGTTGTTAGTAATTAAGTGAAAAGGTTAAACCTGTTTCAATAAAAACAACTAAATATCAAATTTCACCCCATGCTCTTCTTTCACAATCACAACCTCAACAACAACAAAAAAAAAAAAAACTAAACACATAAAATGCAGGATTTATTATGGGATAAAGCAAGATAAATAATTACATGGTCATTTCTTATGATATAATTAGTTATTACAAACAGCACAACGGTCAACAAGCTTTCTCCAATAATACAAGACATCAGTGTATCCTTCTGTTCAATTTATTAACTGGCTTATCCACATCAGGGTTACAGGATCAATACATTTAAAGAATCTAAACTTAAAAATATTCTTTTTCTTTTTTAGATAATAGTTCACAGATTGAGAACTATGTTAAATGAGTCTTCAGCAAAACAATGTGTGAGCTGGCATTGTATTGGAGTTGGCGCAAGGATCTGGCTGGATGGAAGATCCACGAGTTGTGAAAGTCGCAACATTATGATAACAGACATACAATATAAAGTGATCTCTGGAGATTTACACTAATATGTATTTATTTGTTTCTTTTTGGACAAATCTGTAGTATCTTATATTGACAGCAAGAATTTGAATACTCTAAAGAATGAACTATATGACCATTTAAACAGCTTGTTGATGCTTTCTATTTGAATTAAAGTGAAACAGCGTGACACTGTTAAAAGGTGAAACAAATGAACCACCTATCTAATACCAAGAAGATTTAGTACAAACAATAGTGTATCTTCAATTGCCATCTATAAGAAGGTTCCAGAATGAACCTCTATTTATCTAAATCTGTAACATGTTCCCTAAATATGCATTTTGATGACAGATTTGTGAAATGCCAATGGATTCCTGATTTTGAAAGGACTTGTGTAGCACACAGGTTAAATTCAGGTTTTCTTAATCTGTTAGTATACGGCTATGTAGCTGACTATAAATTAAAGATTTCTGTTTTGACCTCATATTAGGAACCCTTTCAAAACAACAAACCCATTTTAGATAAAAAGAACCCTTCCCAGAATTAAAGGGTTGTTTGTCAAGCAGTGGTGCTATGAGAATTTATACAACCCAGTAAAGTGCTGCTATACAGCTATTATATTTAATAATGTTAGCACGTTATAAATCAGCAGGCACAGAATTGTGAAGTAATCTTTAGGTGAGTCTTATGTGGTCAACATTTCCAGCACATGGAAAAAGCAGAAATACTTCAAAGCATTAACAAAACCTAAGTGATATGTAGGACACCTATTGCAGCTTGTTACTCTTAAATCGGAGATGTGATTCGTAAAAACAGCGAAGAAGAAAGAAGTGAAAAATGACAGCCTTTAAGAAATCCTCGTTATATTGAACCACTGTTCAAATTGTGTATTCGCTGGTCTAATTTAATATTCAAATAACGACGAAAGCTTTTTTTTTATTAATTTGTATCACTTTCCTGCGGTGTTCTCCTAAACATGAAGATATATAAGCTGGGGTTGCTCGTTTTTCTTATTATATCCTTATATTTCTACATGATTGGGGTATTTGCACAAAGCAAAATGTATTAAGGGAAAAGACATTTCTTAGCTGAATGGACCCCGCATAACATATGTAGGCAGAAGTATTTCCCCTAACTGGAAAAACCACAACCAAAATTAAGATTTCGCAACAGGTGCGTTTTATTACGAAAGCAAGTGTTTAAATCGTCGTACATACAAGCTGTTATTTAGAGTGAGTAGTAAAAGGCCGTGGTCTGAATTAACTAAGGGAAACCTTAATGTTAAGATACGGTTATTATAGCCTTGCGATGTGTTTAAACAAAATGTATAAGGAGTTAAGGTGCACAGACACCCTCCACAACCTGAATATAATTTCAGTAGGAGCGCCACGTTCAAATCACCTTTGCAAGATTTTGTACGTCAGATTACACTAAAATGTAATTGCCTAAAAACGCAGGTGCGAATACGTTTCATTAAATAGTATTGCTATAAAACACCACTAACCGACCATATTGCACAGTCCCTGCCATCAGGCGTGAAAAACTGGTGGAACCAGTCCACCCTCTCGCCAACAGAAAGGTGGCTTTAGGACGTGTTACTTAGCGGCTAATTCCTCCCCGCAAGGCCAGTAGCTGAGAAGGTCGCATATCGCAGATCTTAGTTACAGGGCTGCAGCTGTCAGATGCATTAAGGTTTGTAACCTGCATTAGTCACTACCCCAACCCCGTAGCTCAACGCCACCAACTTGTCAAATTTCTCCAGCCGAGATTTGAGATATCAAGTCACTTAACCGCCGCGCAATCAGAGCCATATTTATAGTGCTACATTGGGCGTCAAGGATATTCGCAATATTCAAACATTACCAACGTGTACCTTGAAGACACATAGGTATGAGCGCAGAAGCATAAGACCGTCCAGCCTTTAAAATATCGGATAAAGCGCAGCTCGCACTTCTCCTTGGAAAAAAAATCTTTTTGTTTTTGATGGCCTTTAAAGACATCTATTAAGGTACAAAACCTAGATCTAACGCGATTTTGATTTTACAGGTGTCACTTTCACCAAATTTATCATTGAGCAGAGCAAGAAATTGCCTTCCCCCACAGAAACAGAGACAGAGAAATAAAGAACGTGGGTGGACTGGCGTTTGTGAACCATAAAAGGAGCGTATGTGAAGTCTGCGGAACTGAATTGCTGGTTATGTTCATCGGCTCATGTAACAGAGCACAGACTTGACATTGTGACAAACGAAAGACTGGGATGAAAAGAACCTAATCCGTGTTATTTCTGAATGGGGACAACAGGATGGTATAGATATTGCAGCCTCGACAGAGAAGTTTGAAAGTGCTCGCATTTTCTTTCTACATGATAAAATACATAGCAAATGATCGCTGAATGGCCGTCAAGACAGCCTTATTTAATTCGTGGATCCTGAACACAATTCTCCAGAGAACCGAATTCAGCGGACCAATTAATATCTTTGGAAGTGTTTTGTGTCACTCAAAGGCAAACATATAAATGCCAGAAAAATAAAATTGGTCGTTTATAAAACGTAATACTTTTGGTTGTGAATGCAAATGTTATAAAATACATGGCTAATGCTATATATCCGGCTTTTGTAAAATGTTATCATTTGACATTTTTTTTGCAACCTAAAAATGAAAGTCTGAATACTCGCCCATATATAAACATTTTGAACAGACGTCTACAGTTATTTAAAATGCATCTGTAATAACAGCATTAACGACTGCGTACTATATATTAGGTTTATACAATGTGTATCAATATTTATCAGAGAAGCCGGCAAATGTAAGGTTAGAGGTGCTGTACTATAATAATCATAAAGCTTGGATAAAATTAATATATAATCGCATGCAAACGTAATTAAACAGCTGCGTCAACGTATTGCCATACAAAAATTAGCTAAATACTATATAAACCCGTGGCGTAACAATATCTATTGTTTGCATCTTCCAACGTCTGTATATTTTAAGGATGCCAACTCGATTTTCTGTTGTAATGAGTGCATCGGTGTGTGCGGACGTGCCTTGCGATGGGTTCAATCTCAATGCTGCCGACACTCTTCAGGATAAAGGTGCCAAAGTGGATCTTCATAACGATACCACGGGAAGCAATTCACATGAAAGTTCTAGAAGTTACCTCAATTTATTTGAATCCGTTACAGGTTCCATAACTAGTCATGAAGAGAGGATAACAGATTTGTGAAATACTAATTGGGTCCCTGATTTTAAAAAACACAAGTTCAGGTTTTCTTATATGAAAGAGTTCTGCTTTCTTTACATCTTATTTGGAACATTTTCAAAGCCCAAAGGACCAGTTCAGAATGAAACTTTTTAAGCAATGGTTCTACGAGGAACCACATATCCAGTAAACTGCCGTTAAAGAACCGTTATATTTAACAGTGGATGTGGCCACTTAGCCTACTCTCTGAGACTCAGAACTCAATCAACCGGTTAGACAACGAAGGCTTGTTAAGAAATTCGGTGTCAACCCAATTCCAATTTAGGCTGAATGGCTCATTCTTGTGCTGCAGTGAATACAAGAACCTCCGCCAGACATTTTCTCATCTGGAAAAAAAATGCTGTACGGTTCTTTGAAATGTTCGATAAATAATGAATGTAATGCTATCTAAAGCCCAATTATCAAAACGCATTGATAATATTTAATAATTACATATTAAGATCTGTTTACTGTATTTTTTCTTAAAAAATTTGAATGAATTGTTCAGACGGCTTACATTATTATTTTAATTAGCTTAGGACTGCATAACACAATGTCACATAGTTACTGTTTAAGGATCTGCTTTTGTATTTTGAATCAAAGTCTATGGTAACATTTCCGTCGGATTTTTATAATGCGATTACCTTCTTTGGGGTAGGACAGGTAGTATATTGAATCTGCAAATTCTATTAATGAATAATCACTTAATATAAATATTGAATTACAACTACCCACGCATAACCTCTTAGGTTTGTGAGGCAGAATTCGTGAATTTGTTATTCTGATGTTAGTAATACCCGCTTGACAGTGGCTGATAATTTCGGTTTGAATGAAAATAAAATTTAAGCAAGAAAGTACTTCGGTATATTGCAGCTCTGAAACGTGACTGGTCTGTTGCCTGAAAACGCCAAACCGATTTCCTATCATCCAAGATTGTTGTGAACGCTGAAGAACTATAGTGTTACACCTGAAAAAACAAAAAATGATTCAAAATATGAAATGGCGTTTTCCCTGTCCGCAAAGAATGGTTTGCTTAATTCTAGTATGATGTATGGATTATGGAGACTCCTATTGCCATACACTTGAGCAGGCTTTCTACTATAACATCTATTTCCATATTATCAGTTTTTCAAAGTATATATATTGAACAAATTATGAAAAAAAAGTTCGATTATGTTATTTGTCCCGACGTTTCACTACACGTCAACTTGGTGGCCATCTAAACGACTATGCAACAATCGAGCTTTTAAAATCCATTAATGTGTGTTTTTAATCACGTAAATAGCATTATGTTGCATTGTTAACAGCAGTCATTCCTTTTTACGAAACAGTTAATCAGTAGTTGTTTCCAAAATGATACTAATTACTTTATAATGTGTTTTCTGTGTATCTATGCAACCGATAAAACCCGCTGATAAAGGTAGCGCGTTAGTCGACATTGTATGAAGGTGTGCACTGTGGCCACTGAATTTTGACCTAGAAAGAAAGGCTATAGAAACAAATCGTGTTTTTTAATACATACGGAGGGCATCAATTTTATCATTCAAATGTTTTAAATGTAAACATTAAATACTTCTAACCACACTTGCAAAATGAACCTCCCTGCTACGTTAAAAAAGGCGCATCCCTTGCCAAAAAGCAGTTGGACTGCGGGTCAATGCAGTTACCTCTAGACATATTTATGCTGCTGTACAAAACAGTTTCGGGGTCTGGGTGGGGGCTTATGAAAATGTGAACTATTTCCAGATTTTCGGGTTCGTTCTCATCAAGATTTCTTGGGGGGCGATCTTGACATGTTAAATAAAAGCGAAACACTAAACTGCGCCTTATTTATGCTGTAGAAGGGCTGCAATGAATTAAAGAAAATTGAAAACATCTCGCTTTTTGGTGTCCCACATTCATCTTTCTGTTCTGTAGTCAGGGCTGCCACGTGTTCAGCCGAGGTTTTGCCAAAGGGATGAAAGAGAGAAATACAGAGCCGAGCTGAACTCTTGGCAAATCACCTTGACTGTCAACACTGGCACATTAACGTGCTTTTATTATTATATTATTATTAATAGTAATAATGTAGGCAAAACACTGCTTTTTCCAAAGGGTTGCACGGTTATCTCAATACCCTTTACATGTATTTTCCCACGGAGAAAGCTTGTATTGTAATACCGTGGAGTTCATCTCATTACCTTTTAAATGGATCTGTACTGCTTGTACATTCACTTATTGTTGCTTTGCAAATACGTACCACTAATTCCTCGTCCATCGACACAGATTGTCGACATTAGACAGTTACACAAATTAACTTTTATTTTTAAATGTTGCTTTTAACAAGACCGGTATCACATTCAGGGTGTTAGGAAAAGAAAGAGCAAAATGCCTAATGCTTACTTGTAATTAGTTTTGTTTAATGATGATGTGAATTGCTGTATGCCAGACACATACATACACATGCAAATGAACTTGCATCGCTGATGTAACTTTAAAAAGAAAATCCATTCCATTTACAATTTGGTTTACCTGACCCCTTCATATTTTTCAACAATTCTTCACAACGTCAACAGCTTTATAGCATAAGGTTGTGTTCCAGTTAGCCCCATACAATGTAAACATATAAATCATTTACATCGCTTCAAGAAAACCTCCGAGTGTACAAATTCCCATGAATAGAAAGACACTAAAGTGTCGGTCTAAAACAACAACCAAGTGAAAAGCAGCACTGGAGCAATAGGCGGTAAATTATTGGGCTGTGTGGGGAAGTAAGACGTCTGGGAATCACACTTTCGGATACACACTTATGGAAATGCAAGAAGATTTCCTGTAGAAGCAGAAGCTCAGTAACTTTGACGGTCAGTTTCAGATTGCTCTTAACCTTACCCAAAGTCACGCTTGCTAAACTGGTGCCCAGTGTGAGTAAGCCTGTGGTTTCTATTTCAATAGCTGGCCGAGTATTACATTTGACGATCTCGGGGCTTTTCGGACCAGGGGAAGGTCACTTAGGAAAACACCACAAGGACAATCGCATAAAACGATCAACACAAAATTTGATTGATGTGGACGTGCCTTGATTAAACTTTTCGGGGGGACGGAAACAAATGAATGCAGTTACCAATCCAGCACTAACCACGTCCGGCGAAGTGAAGCGTACATAAGGTACCCCACGGGCCAAGAGTACAGGTGGGAATATAGTATTATTACATTTTCATTTTTATGCAACACAATAAATGGACGGTCGTTGCCAAACTCGCAGAGCAAAATATACTTTGCTAATCTAGTCCTTTTATTCAAACGCTCGACGTCTGCTTCACCAGAGGTAAAATTTAACACAAATAATAATGCAATTTATTTATATAGCGCCTAGGCATGCTCAAAGCGCTTTAAGGAAACCCGTTCGACTATATGTACAATATCGTATGTTCTTTAATTTACCCGATGCAGTCCGTTGCAATTGCTTTAATGAAAAATATAAAAGCAACACATTTGTTAGTATTCGCTTGTGCAAACATCATATCGTGCTGCGTGCATGTGAAATTTCTACTCGGTTTATTCTGATAATAACTACATATAGCATTATTGTAATGTATGACTTGGGGGTAAACCCGTTCACTTGTACGGTACGTTATGTACGGTTCACAACGTCCTTACCACAATCGGGTTAAATAAACCAGCAGACTAAACAGCAAAGTCAACAGCATTATATTATTACTTAACACGTTTTTTCCAATCGACATTGTAAGACCTGACTTAACGCTGGCGATGTTGTTGTATATTACAAATAACTTCGCCGCATAAGGGATCACAGTAATCTGGAATCAAGGCTAATGCATCGACTGCGAAAAAACACACCGAAGTGCGCTTAAATGGATACGAATCTCGAAAAATAAAGCCCAGGTTAAAAAAAAGGAATATTCGCTTTATAAATGACAATGTCAGACATTTTGCCAGATTCTTGAAAAACAAAAAATAAACCCGACGAACAATGATGACGTTTGGAGAGTTTTGACGATCAGAATAATGATAGCATTTATGCTGAAACTGAGCTACTTTCAATCCGGCGCCAGTAGAGACCTGAAAAGCTCGCACAAATGTAAAACATGCATTCAGTATAAAGGCCTGTGTGTATCGAGATCTTTAAAGATTCACCACACCCTAAAAGATGGCCACTCTCTGCAAACTGAACAGCATGCAGGAGCTTAACTTCGCTTTTAAAATTGAATCTAACCGAGAAGCAAAACAGGACTCCGTGTGTGCGTTATATAGAAACTGTCACCATTTTATTCGACCCTTGACTATTTAGAGAGCATCTAGGTTAGGATATCAGCAACTCTTTCAAAACCCATCAACACCCCACCCGCCCCCAACGTCTACAAAATAAATAGGCATTGCAAACAAAAGACATAACACACGGAATTTTATTACAAACTGAATGATTTATTACATACATACCCATTTCTTTAAAAATTACAGCTTCTCGATGTATCCGGGCGTGAAAAGGGGCATTAAAGATTGATAATACCGCCATTTAAAAACGGTGTATATTTTCTTTGAAAGATTATTCATTTTATTCCGGATAATACCGCATCTTCCACGTTTTGCTAAATCCTGAAGAGGAGGTGGGGGTGAGAAGAAAAAAAATCGACGGCGTATACTGCAATCATTTCTCTTTTTTGTAAAAAAAAAATGCATTTTCATTTGCAGTGTTCGCAAAAAAGATTGGATGAAAAAACAAGCGAGGGAAGAAAATAAGCTTGGAGGGAGGTTGTCATTCATCGCTGCTCCATTGATCATTCAAAATCTCTCTGCATTCTGTTCAGGCAGCCATAAGCCTCGCTGTTGCATTAATTTTCTGTGCAACAACAACCACCACCCCTCCCCCATCACCCCCCTCTCTCTACCCTTTTCCTTCCTGCTGATCCTTTGGCCAAATTGGGAGCAATCCAGGGTTGACGAGTCTTCCCAAAAAGTTGCCTTTTTTCAGGGAAGTGGAGGGAGGGGGCCGCAAGGGTGCCCATGCGATATTCAGATGAGATCTTCCTCACCATTACATTCAGACATTGCTTTTCCCCTTTGACTATTCCTTTTCTCCTTTCTATTTACAAAAAAAGTTGCGGCCTTGAAACCGCCACATTGGGGCTTGGCTAAGGGGAGTTTGAGACCGACAGAGCAATGTTCTCTATCGTTTTTTTTCCTGTAATGCGACTACAGTGCTAGATTTGTTTTGCTTACTTTCCCAAAATAACGTTTGCACAGTGTTTAGGTATGAATCAAATGGCAACATTCATAATATTTAATTCTCCGAAACGTCTGCGTTTTAAAGTAAAAATCACTGTATTTTGCTAGTGATTGATATAGTTTTTTTTTTTATATAAAACAATTATACAACGAAGAACTGCATTTTAACGTATTAATATTAAACGATGTAAAAGCACTCACGTTTGTATACTACATAAGGTTAAGATAAAAAAAATCATTGGATTTTGTTCAGTAAAATTGTTTAGTTAGTCCTTTTATTGTACATGACTAATTTTCTTAAAAAGCACCAGTACTACAGAAATTAGTCTCGTTTAATAATACGTCCATATTCTTAAGTGCTTAATACTGTAATATAGAGCAAGTCACACACTAATAACATCCAACGGAAATGTTACACAGTAAAAGGCATATGGTAAACTGAGAATATACACTGCTTAGATATTAACCGCTTCCTAAATTAAGTATATTGGAAAAGGAAACTAACAAGAAAGTTACTTTTTTTACTGCACATTTATTTTGATTTCCCCATAAGGCTTACTGTTGATTCTCCCCCAATATTGTAAGATTTCTCTTTTAGTCACTTAACTTGTGGATCATATTAAGTGAAATGGCGTTTTAAACAGGTACATCCATTTTACATAAAAATCAGACTTGAAAGATTGTTACAAGAAAAGTGAGGAGCCATTGATAATTCCGTTATCGACTCCCATCAAAAATGACGAAACGAAAACAAAATGTGACAAGAGAAGCTCGTTCGGCTAAGAAAAGGTGCAACTTGGCAAACAAAAATGCTTATTTGAAGAGCCGTTAGAGACAGCAAGTTAGATATCACACACATGCATGTGACATGAATCAATGGCCCTTTGTGAAGCTTTTTTAATGGAAGAAAAAAAGTATAAGGCACGACACCGAATCCCATGTCAAATCACAAGTAAACGGTTAAATGTACACATCTACGCGTCAGCTATACCAACGGTAGACACAATTACCGACAGTTACTCATGCATTACTGAGGTGCTGTTTAATACTGTAAACGTCGCAGTGTAAATGCTACATCTCAGGAACAATTTGTTTTGGATGTCCAGTTACGTGGGTTTACATGTTTTTTGGCAGTTTCGAATTTTTCAGTTTTTTTTTGTTTTCATATCCAATCTTTGGAAAGAAACCCTTTATTATCAGAATCAAAATAATACTTTTTAGTTAAAATGGTAACCTATAGAGTAACACGTATAATTATTACGTACGCAAAAGACACTTGTGTGTTAAGAAAAATGCCATGGTCCATACACACTTCCCACCGTCCCGTTTTCTTTTGAAGTCTTGCAATGGAGGTTGTACTGCCAGAGGCTGCAGAATGAAGGAGCACCCAAATAAGTGAATATGCACAATTGGACATTCATGTCCGTTACAGACAATGATATAAGACTGCCACTGTTAACCGATCATAGTTTTAGTTTCTAAAAAGCAGCCCTAAATATATTTTCTGAAAAATAGCACAAATTACACGCTTTGTCATTTTTAAC
This sequence comes from Polypterus senegalus, assembly GCF_016835505.1. Lineage (NCBI taxonomy): Eukaryota > Metazoa > Chordata > Cladistia > Polypteriformes > Polypteridae > Polypterus > Polypterus senegalus. The sequence continues at coordinate 141,954,495 of NC_053166.1, forward strand.
AAGCTACGTAAAATGTGTATTTGATTTCCAAACAAATAATATCCATTTAACTACTATATACAGGAACGATTACATTGCTCGATCCAGATGACCGATATGAACGACTACAAAGCCACTTGGTACACTTCGAAACCGTTTAACGTCTTCAAGCTATCACTAAAATTGAGAGAGAATATATGTACATCAACACTGAGAAACGTACAACCCAAACGGCGGCCCAGCGTCATCTGCAGATTGTTTGCTCCAGGATACCGTGGCAAAAACCACGTAGCTCACTCCTTTTCAAAATGCCAGCCACTCATTCAACGGACCTGCTCAAATAATTCCGAATTTAAGAGATCCGGACACCTAAATGAATTGAGCCGAATACAATAACCAGAATCCGCTTGAAGCTGCTCAGCTATTTTGACCAGCAAAGAACTTGAAACGTGTAACGGCCTTGAAACCGTCTTCCCAAAAATTCTCACTGGTTGTTTTGATCACTAGCTCTTGAAGAAGGGGGGACTTGAAACTGCTCAACCTCCTTGGTCCATAATTGGTTTTATAGGACTGGCGGAAAGCCAAAGTGTTTACATACAAATGACTGACGAATGAACTGTCCAATCAAGAGCGTCCCAGTGAAATTTGGCGAGCTGTCCACAAGGGGGAGGGGCGTGTAAAACAATGCTTGTTTCATTGCTAAAGAGTTTTCTGAGATCTACAGAAAGGGACTTGCAAGGGGCTATTTTTCTATTTTATAGCTTACTGAAGGATGGACTGTATATGGAGTTTGTGATTTGTTTTCGCGCAAACACGATTTGGAATGTACTAAAACATTGGGATTTCTCATGTAAGACTACGGATCTCGGCTCAAGTAAAGAGCCTTCTGCTTTTCCAGGGCGGAGATGTTTTTTTAACAAAACAGAAGGATTAAAAGGGTAGGTTTTAAACATTAGGAACAAACTCCAGGAAAAGGCGGGCAATACTCGGGTTTAATCCAGAACTATATTTTATCATTTAAGTTTTTGTATTAACAGCGAAATGGTGACTTCAAGGATACGGAAAGGCCGCATTTTTGTAAGTAAAGTTTATAAAAATGAACACCGTCGGGCGTTTCGTAAAGAACACCCAATAGCATAGAATTGGCTTTAACTGATCGGGATCGTTTTTTCTAATAAAGGTTCGTTTCGGCTTTCAAAAAGTGGATTTAAATCGCGTTTCGCCCTTTTTTGGAAGCAATTGTATGAGTTTGTCGAAAAAAAGCTGTTTTTAATTTAACCATAGGACTTGGCCATTTCCATGTTTGGCAAATGTCTGAAGTTGAAAAAAAAAATCCAAAACTTGGAAAGTTTAAAATGCTCTGGAAAGCACATTTGAGATATGTTTTATACAACACTCAGTCCAGTGGGGGACGAAAGGTAGAATTTATTGAAAGGTTTGAAGAAGGGAATTGACAAACTAGTGAATAATCCGGGCAGTCAGGTTTATTTATTTATTTTCAAACGCCTCGAGTAATTTAAGGGGTCCTCGTTTTTATATATTTAATTACAAATGCCCAGTTCCTACCAAAGAAATCATTATTCTGTAAGGTGCAGTTCAGCCCCTTGGCTGCAGTGGAATCTATTAAAATCTGAGTGAAATGTGAGCGGTGGAAGTTACCGTCACTTTTTTAGGGGGTTATGGGGGTGCACTGGCTTGTCTTACAGTAGTGTTTAAAAATTGTTTCGATAATTCTGTCAAATAAAAAATAACTATTTTTACATTTCAAATATCGATTTGATCCATAACGTAATATATTTGGCATTTATAGCGATGCCGGCAAAGTCAGCGGTGGGTTTGAAGAAAGTTTAAAGCGAGGTTTTCAAGCAGCGTGCTTTGCTTAGTTTGCTAAGAAATACATGGATGTCAGGTAGTACTAAAAATGAATGCAATTCTTATGTTTTGCTTGTCGAGAAAGGTGGACGTTGTTCAAGTACTGAGGTCTGACGCTGAAGCAAGTCGAGCTTTATTCAAATACACTTTCAAACAATTTATGATCCCTTTTTAATGTGAACTGAGGAACGGAGTGCAGTGTTGAGGACCGAGCAACACTCGCAGAGTTCCCTTAAAATGAGAAGAGCGTTTTAGGTTGTTGCCGCAACTGCGGCTTCCTTGAGAAAATACAGGTACGAATTCGGCACTAATCCTGATTTATTCCATCGTGGATTTACCATCTGAAGCAACGAATTTCTTCTCCTTTTTAGGTCAAAAGAATGCAAGAAAAGGACGTCAATTCACCTGGAAATACAGGGACAGTCTGACGGCAAACTCTGACCCGACGGAGGATTTTTGTTTTAGTTTGTTTCCCTGGTTTGGATGATGGATGGCCGCGATTTTGGACCACCAAGAGCTGTCCATGTTCCTCCTCCGCTGCTTACCGGGCTGTCTATGGAGTCGCACCGACTCGGGTCTGCTGCTTCAGCCGGCCGCATCGCTCCATCTCCCGGCCACTTATCAACGGGGCACACGGCGTCCATCCACACTGGGAAATACATGCCGTCCGCCATTAACCTCCATTCCCACCACGGTAAGGCTTTTATTCCGTTCACGATATTTGAATATAAAATGTACGCCGTTTCTGTTATGTGCTGTATGTGAAAATCGCAGTAATGCTTAATAAATAATGTGTTAATGAAACGTGTATCGAGCATGATTATCCCGGTGTACTGAATAATGCTCAGTATTTTTGCCAGTATCCACAGTAATGGCGCTATCAAGATTAAGTAACAAGGAGAGGGGCAACCGGCCCCAGATCAGAACGGGGTTGTGGTTCACATATTTAGTTTTTAAGATGAGAAGATAAATAAAAAATACATTCAAACCTCCTGTCGCCGCAATAAATTTGCCGAAAAATAGGTGTAATATCTAGTTTAGGAAAAGTAAAAGTATAAAACAATTGAATGCAGAAGGTATGGTTAAGAATTTTAGTGTGTTTATAAGTAGAGTCATCGAAAAGCCCGAAGCAGGCAGTACCTTGGATTCCTAACTTTATTTGCAGGTACTTAATAATAACCGATCTAATCTCCATCCGCCAGATCCTTTAATAAGGAAACTAAGAATTTCATTTTAGGCAGCAGCACATTCGCGCCCGTTTCTCATTTTTAGTTCGCAGTAACAAAACACAATGTGCATATTTGTCAAATCTATCCGAAATCTAGCTATTATTGCCTAATACGAACTATAAATCCAAAAGACGGGTTTGATTAAACTGTATTCTGAAAGTTTTAGGCGTTACCATGTAGTCTGTTTCGAGTATTTTTAAGCAATCCAAGCACCGAAGGGCAAGGAGGAGGACGATGGGATTTGATGAGTCCTGCAACTAGCTATAGGCAAGCGCACGATTTGCTGCTCGTCTGGACGCAGGCTCGGCTCCTTTCTCCTTCACAGCAGGGGCTCGTTTTGTGCAATCGTGAAGGGCACGTCTGCGCAGGTACGCAGTTATTTAGAAATGCCGATTACTAACCAGCTGAAAACAGTTTTTACATAAAACACTTGTTCACCTGATTGACAGGAACAGAGTCCGTTTATAACTAAAGTTATTTGTAATTATTTTTTTTAATTTTATGCGGAAAACAATTTTCTTGCATTTTGATCATTGGTAACCCCCTCTTTTAGCGGTTGCTTTGTAGTTATTGCTTCTTTTGTTTTGCATACAGTTTTCATGTGTTAATGTAAGGACATTGGTATTTGTGAAAAGTCAATTGGATGTGCTAGCAGTTTTAGTTCGCCTATTTACACCCGTAACCGCCTCGCTTCTTTCCCCTCAAACAACGAAAAAGACCGTTAAGTTTTGGAGCAAAAATAAAACGTGCCAAATACTCGATAATTTCTACGTATCTTTCTTTTTACACCTCATTTACCTCCCATTTGATAATATTTACGGAATCCTCAACACATTTTATTTGAATTACTAACCCCGTATAGACCTTGTTAAAAATTCTATAACCACATTAGTATGTATGTGTATATATGTATATTTGTGTGTGTGTGTGTAACATATATATAATATTTTGTAATACGCGTTTAGACATCGTTGCACAATTGCGGTTTGCTCGAGAATTTTGTTGGAGGGAGATTGAAAATGTGTTAATTTTTTAATGTTAAATTTGACAACAAACAACTAAAACTGTAAAATGCAAGTTCCACAAGTAAATACGTTTTGCGCCGTATATCATTTTCTTCAGAATTCTAGTGCCTGGCCATACTAGGGTGGTGCTTTACTTTTTAGATGAAATATTTGTTTGGGTGCTTGGTGTTTGTGTATGCGCGCATACATACAGAGAGACCCACAGTCCGATATCCGTATATAAAATCAACACAACACAGCGATACTAGTCTGCGCGCAATACAGCAGTATATTGCGTGTGTGCATGTATATAGATATCCAGGGGTATACAGAGATAGATAGGGGAAATGCAGTTTTACACTTGTTTTATTGAAACATTTACAATTCAGTTTTGTGCGTTTTAGAATATTGATACAACTGTATGAGCATGTTGAAGGGATACTCAGTACATTTAGATCTAAATATACAGTGTAATATAAAGGGTTTTTTTCATTTATCTCTGCACTGGAAAATCGCCAGTGTCAAGCTGAAAGTAGTCCAATTTACTATATTCAGTAAACCTTTTTACATTTATCTCTAAAGGGGTTTTCATGCTGCGTGTTTGAAATATTTGAGAGAGTGCAGTTGAGTATGTTTACATATGCAGTTTGCAGAGATACAGATAACTTTATTCAAAACTTGTTTTTGTATTATGGGCCTGTTCATGTAATTTATACTTAAAACTATGTATTCAAAACAACAGAGGGCAGAAAGAAAAAGATGCTACTGTACTAGTCAACTGAAGAGCTGTACATACTTTAAAGCAGTGCACAATTTTTTTGTAGGCTAATTAGAGAGAGAGAGTGAGAGAGACAAAATAGCTATAAATGTGAGTGGGTTAGGCTGAAATAAAAACCTTATGTTTTCTTAAGAAATAAATTTTTTTTTTTAAAGTTAATGAGAAGAAAACCCAACCTTTTATAATGCAAAATCCTTTCTGAGAAAATGGTGGGAGAGGACAAGTGTAAGATAGGGTGGGGTTCGTTTAATTCTGTTTTTTCCAGTTCTTTAAAATGTAAACAGAAGCTTGCATTAGTCAGAACTGCTCCAAATGGAGATCTTTGTTTGGGAAATAGAAGCTGCTGTCAGGGTAAATGTATAATAGTCTTAAGGCCACATAAGATAATTTCAAAGTGCAGGTTTTAAAATTGCAGATAATTAATATGTGCAAATAGTCTTCTGTTCTTTTTTGTTTTGTAACATGTTAAGAAAAAACCTAATGCTTACCACCCATAATGTGGTCTTAAAAAGTGCCCAGCATTTATTTTGTTCAGTATTTCTATATTGTCAGTAAAACATTTTCATTACAAATTCAAAATTGGAATAAATACACATGCACCTTTTATGATAAGTCTGTAACACTAGCATTTTTAGTGAGAAACAGTACAGTCAAATAAATGTGTAAACTAAAAAAATCATTGTGGGCAAGAAAAATGAATGTTTTTTTTTTTTAAATAGACATTGTCAGTTGTATGTTAGCCTGCACTTTGGTTATATGACCTGATAAGTCTTCTCATATTGCTCCATGTAATTTCCAGGGAAGAAGAAAAAAGCATATAGTTTTCAGTTGTAACATTTAATTTATGACTTTCAAAAAAGGATTGTCTCTGAAATATGCTTTATTAAGCTTTAGTCACTTTATCAGATTAATCTCTGTTTTCATTTGTTTCTACAATAAATAGCAACAGAAAGACAAAATTTATAACTCTCATTTACTCTTTCTAATCTGTACCCATCTGTCCTCGAGGCTGGACTTGTTCGGGTCAATTTCTAAATCTTCCTGGTCTTTGAAAGGTCATCCATATAGCTGTTTTGCATAGACACTTGTGATTTCAAAGGAAAGGGTCTGGGCATTCTCTCTATCATTATTTTACAACACTAAGAATGTACTTTTCAATTTTTTAAGTGGTTGCTTATGCCAATGCTCTTGCAAGCAGACAAAAGAATTTAGAGTAATGTTTAGAATATATGTGTACATTGTGTTGTGTTCCTGTTTTCTTAACATTTGCCCATAATTGAAAGCAAAAATATATACTTTCATAGTGCAGGGTTACAATGTAAGAATAGTGTTGTGATGTCAGCTAGGTCATATTAAGGTAGAGTTTTGCCTGATTGTGTCAAGAAAGTGTTTTGCTATTAAAGGTCAACTACTGAGCTGATATTTCAGCATGTCTTGTATTTTCTGTAATTTTTAGAGCAATCTGAAAGCTGTTTGTAACAATGACCGTTTCAAAATAAGAATGACATGATTACAAAAGGCAGTCGAGAAGTTTTTTTCAGTAAAGGCAAAATGTTAGATTTCCTTAGCATGAACATTTTTTTGTTTCAAAAAGAAAAAAAAAAACAAAAAAAAAAACAAACTAACTAACATTGGAGCACTTTGAGACCTTTAACATGCTCCTCCCACAGAGGTCTTCAAGAATTTAAATGTTATATATCTTACAAATACTGTATGCTTAGTTTATAATGTATATTAGCCTAGGGCATAGCATTCATTATCATATATGTCTATTAGAAAATAGAAATCACTCAGTACAGTTTCACTATTTGTTGACAGTAGTTTACGAAAAAGAATAGCAATTTGGGTCCAGAGGGTGAAGTTTTGTAAGAGCTAGTTGTTTTCCTTATTAATCTTTTCAAAATTTCATTCAATAATGTTAAATGCTTAATCATACCTACTACAGATATACTAATAATGATATTTTATATATTTGACACCAAGCATTGCTATTGAAATAATTTAGTTTATATTCTATTGTCGGGACATGTACAGTAATTCTGCATAATGTGTATCAATGGATAAATGAAGAAAAAAAATTAAGGTATTGATTTAGTATCAGCAATTTAACTGAGCCACAGCTGACCAGTGGAAGTCCACATGCTGCTGTCTTATTTTAAAAAGGAAACCCATGTTACTTTTCTGAAAGAATATATATTTCATTAATTTTCTGCATATGTATTCATAAAGCACAATTGGGCCACAAATGCATTGTGACAAGTGTCTGAACATCTTCTGACAGGAGACCAAGGAAGTAGCGATTCCAATTATGTTTAAAAACTCTGCTTTCCCAAAGCCCTGCAAGCCCAAGGGCATTTTCATATCAGTATAAATACTCTAAAACTTCAGCAAAACATTATTTAAGGAGAATTTTAATTCATTGCATGCAGGTATTTTTCTCCTTTGTGAACAGTAAACCGTTAATAAAAAAGTTCATTTACTAATCATTGCCATAACTAACAGGCCAGGCCAGTATGCTGATGCCTTTAAAAAAAAAAAAAAAACACAAAATTTAAAGCTCACTGAACCTTTTAACCGGGAGATCCTTACATCTCAGTGGTTCTTCTGTTTGTTAATAAATACAGTTAGAATATTAAACCAGTTTTGGCAACAAAACCTACAGTACCTACTGCATTCATCTTTTATGAATTTTTGGTGTAGATGTAAGTAAAATATCAATGGTTTTAGGAGCAATATTTTAAGAAATTCCAAAAGAGACTTTCTGGTAGTTTTCCATATCTTAGCAAACACACCGTTTTAAACATGCTACAGTGCTTAATTTAATAATGCACATTACACATTGGTAAAGCAAGTTAAAAATATGAAGGCTTTATTGTTAAAAATAAAAGGTTTTGTGTGAACATTTTTGTGGATTAAAAACATTCAGGTGCATTTTAAGAATTAAATGTTTATGATTCTAGGTGTGTAATGTTTAACTGAAGCAAAACTGCAGATCTAGAAGCATTTCTTTAAGTGAAAACATCTGAAAGGCAAATAAAGTTGTGAAGTTAATTTGAAGTGGAAGTTCATTTTAGTGTCTGGAGTACTACATGCATTTTCTTAATATAACAGACATCGGAAATGTTCACTTGACTACATGACTAAGAGGCAAAGGAAGTACTAGTTTATTTTTGTAAGTACGTCTCATATGATTTGCTATTGTTCCGCCATATTTAGTTTGTCAACTATGTTAACTGGTAAATCTTACTTTTTTGATATTAAATAACTGCAAATTAGATATAAAGTTATGAACTAACTTCCTAATGTATACATTTTATGTTAGTTAATATCTCTAGATAAAACCATTTCATTATACATCCTTTTGCATATATTTTGTGGGGACAGTGTATCTGTTCATGATTCCATAACAGAGTGTCAGAAAGTTCAGAAAACGGACAGAGAGGCATACCTGATATGATAGTATGTGTAAATTTTATTCCTTTCTGGTTTCTTTTTCAAATGCAGGTAACTCATATTAGGCCTGTTGACAGATTTGAACCCTATAGCCCAGTGAGGCAAATTTCTATTTAAGTTGTGTATGCATTCATTGGACACTGTCTCATGCTGCTCCATTTCAGCTTGAGAATATTTAAGTCATTCTCTAAAGAACAATCATGTTAAACAAGTTTCTTGCAGCAAAGTTTCTCTGTTTAGTCAGCTCAGTGTTAACCAAGACAGAGTAATGTTTTCAGGTCTCTCCTATCCAAACCAACTGGTGTTTTCAGCAATAAGCAATACAAATTACTTTTTGAACACTTAAGTGTAATCAGCACGGAAAAAGATAACTTAATTTGCATATATGTTTCACAAAAAAAAAAAACAAAACTGGATATGGCATTGGATTGGTAAGAATTCTTTAAGGGAGACGAGTATATAGATTTCTAAATTGGAGTTCTTGTGCCATTCTTTGTGTTCTTACATATGTAATACTTTATACAGTATACCCAAACCTCTGTAAACAAAATATGACATTCTCAAGTCCCTTTTTCCAGTTAATGGTCATGATTTATATTTCCATGGTATCCTTTTAAAGCAAAATAGTGTTTTATTATTACAGATTATGAATTAAAGTATTCATAGTCCTGTACGTAAACATAATTGTTGAATTGTATTTATGTATTTTAAATTCAAACAATTATTGTTTCTTGCAAGTTGTGTGGCATAGTGGTTAGGTTATTGGATTGTAGCTAGTTTTATATTATTCTCTGACTCATTGTGTGATCCTGAGCAATTTGTTTATTCTGCCTGAAAATTAAATATAAGAAATAGTGCATGTATAAGCAGTTTTAATCTATCAAAATGATCACAAGTGTGTCAAGGCATCTGACAAATATACAATAATAAATGCTGTAAACTTGCTTTCATTTTCATGTGATACACTTGCTACACAATCACCAAATATTGTATAAGCTGTAAAAGAAAAATATGCATTTAATACCTGTAACTAAATTTGTACTTGTGACAAGGTAGATGCTATTTTAAAATTTTAAATGAAGAAAAAAAAAAAACTTGTGACTCTGTTAGTAAGTGTAATCATAGATACATAGAAAAAGCCCTGTCAATCTAAAAAAGATTAAATTCACCCTCCATAAATTTTATTGGATTACTTGTTGCTTTTCTTATTGTAAGTTTTTAAAAATATTTTATTAAGGGTGTATACTATGCATTGTGTCGGATGCATTTATTAAGTATCCACTCATTATCAGTGCATAGTATGTTTTTTTTTTTTTAATTCTTTCTAATTCTGGGGCCTACATTTTAACTTTTTCAAATATATGTCACAATTTAACTACTCATTCTCATTTCTTTTCAACTTAATATACTACATTGTGGAGGATGGTGCCCCAAACTATTTGCTTACTTGTGATCAATTGAATAAATTCCATTGGAAAGAAAAACTGAACATGTTGATGAAAGCACCCATTAAAGTTTTAATACTAAAAGGGTTTAAATGTCTGCAGTGTTGAAAGATATCAAGAAGAGATGCTTTTGCCGAGAGAGAAAGGGAGAAAAAAAAGAGAAGTTTTAGGCAGAACTCATAAGTAAACATGCCTATTAAAAGTCTCCCTCCTATACAAAATCCTCATAACCATATGCGTCCTTCCACACACCCACAAATCCTTCTGTTTCATAAAAGACAGCTTTCATCAGCTTGTATGTATATCTCATAGTGAGTCTGTCAGGATGTGTAGATTCTGTGCTGATTTAGTATTTAATGCAATGGAGTGAATGATACACATGTATCTGGTTATGTTTTTATTAATTCTGAGTTGCCAGGTGTAGATTTATATTTTATTTTTTAAACCATTAAAGAATTTGATGAAATGAATGATGCAGAGATTAGATTCCAGGAAACTCCATTCTAATGTAACATATTTCTTTGGTAGTTCCTAACTTGTTAACCCAAAATCAATCAGGAAAAAAAGAAAGAAAAACTTGTCTGGTCTTAATAGAAAAGTGGTTGACTGGAAGAGCTTTCAATTGCTGTTCTGTATAAAATTATACCGGAATCTAGCAAAAACAGTAAATTGTGTGAGGCATTATTTAGGATACATCACCAAGTTTAGCTCAAATGGCAAGGATAAAGTGGGCCAGTGCTCCTTATGTTTTGTCATGCAATATATTACTTTTCTGATTCCTTGGTATCAATGTTTTAAATGCTTTTGACACTCTTTGTATCTTTTGGAATCTTCAGTATCTCTCAACAGATAAAATAATGCAAGGACTATGCAAAATATCAACAAAAATTTGCTTTACCTTTTATTTTAAATACACAGTACTGCGTCTGTGCAATTAAGCACTGTCACCTTTCACTGTAACCTGTTGTATCTGGGCAGCAGTGAAATTCTTACAGAGCTCTGTAACTTGAGAAATTCTTGTAGCCAGGTTACACTTCAGCCCAATATTTGTAGTCCTGTTTAAATGACATAGCTCTATTAAAAATATACAATATGTTCAGGTCTTCATATAAACTGATCATAAGGAGAGTTGCATTAGTTTATATTATAACACTTTAAGGGCTTCTACCTCTCTTGGTTCCTTTTTTGCAATAATAAGCTTACTTAATTTAAGCATGGTTTTAGAGAGCCTTGTGCAGTATGGTGCATGCTTTGAGCTTGACCACATTTGCGTAGTGTGAAAATGTCTCTGAAGGTGACAGCTGTTCAGCAGACTGTAGCGATGAAAATACAAATAAAATCACTAATTAAAACAAATCCTAGAACTGTATAACATGTGCCTTGAAAACACATGGAAAAGCAGATACCATTAGTGAAGATGTGACATTTGTTTATTACTTTAAGAACCTCACAAGACATAAAAACAAAATAAACACACATTTCAATTAATTTTCTGTTAAAATCTGTGTGTTTTAGTCATGTGTGGCATGCTGTTTCAGTCTGACTGTTCAGATGAATGAGATCAGGCAAGACATTGGATCATGGAATTAACTAAATATTTAAAAAATGATGTGGCTATGGTGTGTCAGAAGGGTAAAGCCTTTTTTTAAAGAAAGTATACCAGATCTCCCATCAAAAAGCAGTAAACCATCAGTCACTGTTCATTGGGCATATAAAACTGCTTGTGAATGGTTTTTAAAGCCTTTGACTATGCTTGTTGAGAGAGGTGTTATTTTACATTTACAACTTTAATTGTTCTAAGGCACTTTATAGATACATCATGAGCAATGATAAACAGGCAACATACAGAACCTTGTGCATGACATTTGCTCTATGCATTTGGCTTTAAAGTAGTTATCCAAGACCAACTTTCTTTTGATTGTTGGGTTTATTTTAAGTGCACTGTTGTCATATAATTAATATAGTAATTGAGGGTAGTTTTAATAATGCATTGTGGTTCTTATTTTTAACTCATTCTATATTGTGTAATATAATCTTTTGCACAACCTTTTTTTTTTAAATCCAGTCCTCCACCGACGTGTGAAATCTGCAATATTTCATTAATCCTGCAGGGACAAATGATTTATGTAATAGTGATGTAATTCTGCTGGTTAACCTGAGTACTGCAGAGATCCGGAGATGACAGCTTTTGATCAGTAAAATACAGCAAGAGCTGGTGTTTAAGGTAGATAGAAACAATAATTTAGTTTTGTCAGATATTGTATATTTCAATACACAGTTTTGCACGTTTGCACTTTTATACAGTATGCAATACAAAGATATCAAATATCTGTATGAAATGTATATCTTTTGTTTTTCAAATGTATTTTGTATATTTTCAAATCACTGAAAAGAAAATGCTAAAGATGTTACCCATTTAAATGAATAATAATGCGTGAGAAAAACAGAGGGCTTTGACAATGTCTGTTATTTGTTTTACATAAATAACATTGCAGTTAAGTTGTGGGAAGAGAATTATTTAGGACAACCTTCTGAAAGTAGAACCCCCCTAATCCGCCTCCTCTTTAAACACATTAAAAGAGGGGCTCGGGAGAGGAGTTATTCATTGAGGGGTTGAAATAGGAAAAGTTTTCAATTAGGTTTTCAAGGTTTTGTGGAAACTTTTCTCACTTTTAATGGCATAAGTGCTGTATTTAATGGAAGTGAAACATGTTACTGTAGGGAATTGTAAATCTAGAATTTTATTCCCACTGGACTATAAATGTGTACAGTGGTTCACATGAACGTTGCACTGATCCTTGGCGAAACTCAAAACCTTGCCTCTTATTAATTAACTGGATTTTCACTGATGATCTGTTCTAATAAAAAAAAAAACAACATATATTCTTTGAAATTATATCAAGCCTCTCTTTTTGTGGAAATAACCAATGTAATTGCTTGGTATTGGTTTAAAATAGGGCAGCATGGTAGCGCTGCAGCCTCACAGTTAGGAGACCTGGGTTCACTTCCCAGGTCCTTCCCTGTGTGGAGTTTGCATGTTCTCCCCGTGTCTACGTGGGTTTCCTCCCACAGTCCAAAGACATGCAGGTTAGGTGCACTGACGATTCTAAATTGTCCCTAGTGTGTGTATGTGTGTGTGCGCGCATGCCCTGCTGTGGGCTGGCGCCCTGCCCGGGGTTTGTTTCCTGCCTTGCGCCCTGTGTTGACTAGGATTGGCTCCAGCAGATCCCCGTAACCCTGTAGTTTGGATATATCGGGTTGGATGATGGGTGGTGTAAAATAAATACATATTTTAGTGGGCTGCAAACAAATATATTTTTCATTGGGGAGTGGTGTATCAGATAAAACTAAAAATACAGTAGCGGAGGTCTTTCCCTTGCATACCATCTTCTAAGGCATCAAAAAGATCCAAGTTTTATAGGCCTTGCGACTATATTAAGTGTTTCAGTCATGTGCTGAAATCCCTTAGTGATCTTTTCATAAGCCCCTATAATTTCTTTTCCCTTTCTGACCAGTAACAGTACTACATCAATAATGGATGAGGGTCTGTTCCAGATTAGCTTCTTTCTTTTCCACACCCCCACAACTGAATCTTGTCTAATAGTATAGAGAAAAGATGGCCAATTTCTATATTTTGATTTTTAAATAGTTAATTGGGGATGGTTTTAGACGTTTTTAAATAGAAGGAGGATTCCTTTCTTGCCATAAAATTAAATGGCACAAAATTAGGAAATTGTGCAAACCAGAAATTTTATTTTTTTTTATTAGTCACCCTTTAAATGAAATTATGTCTTGGTAATTCAATAAATAGTTTTAATCTAATCTGACTAGGAGGTCCTATGAGCTTGTCAAGTCATATTTACTGTTCTGCTTAGTTTACAACAGGCTGTAGTAAAACATAACAGTCTGGTTGGCTAACGCCTGTTTTAAGACCACAAAAGTCCTCTTTATCTGCCAGTTTATTTAATGTACATGTAGACAGTACAGAAAACAGAAGTAGCTTAGGATGAGCCACTACTAACTACCATCAAAACCTTTTTTTTTTTTTTTGCTTTAGTTTAACGTCTAGGAAAGAACATTGAATATAGGTTTTGTATGAGGAACCCATTTAAGAGAAATGTTGATCTGTCTTGCACACTAAAAACTTACTATGTATACATTCTGATAGCCAGAAAACATGCCTGGATTTGTGTGTGTGTTTGCATTTATCATGTATTTGAATGTACATGTACCCATATACAGTTTGTTTAAATAGATGTCTAAAAATATATAATAATAAAAGATTTAAAATAAAGTCCAACTTTGATGAGTGGCTATGTCACTATGACATATCTGGTTTAGTGTGACATGCTATGTTATTGTTTTCCCCAACAATTTGATTTTATCATTTGCCGTACATATCCAAGAGGACAGACAGTATATCTATGCAAAACTTTCCAGTACTGTGGGATTTTTCCTTTGAGCTGGATTTGTAAATTGTCAACTGTGATGTGCTTCTGGTTACCATGCAACATTGAGTGGATTTCAATAATAATATATGCCTCTCTTAGTTTGATGTTCAAAATTATTTTCTTAGAAATGAGTTAATTGTAAGATTCAGATGAGGATTAAATCTTATTTCAATGTTTTGGATTTGGGATGGGAGTAATTTTATTATATACAGTTTATACATATTTTTGTGGTATAATTAATATCTGTTAAAAACACTCTTGATAATTTTGTTCTAGTATACCACAAAAAAAGTCATTGTGTTTTTTTTTCCTGCCATGTATCCTTTTTCTAACTTGATAAATCCTTTTCAGGGTCAATAGCATCTAGTGCCAATCCCGCCAGTATTTGGACAGAAGGCGGGTGCCACTCTGTTGCAGGTCACACAGTGATGAAAACAAAAAGACTACGTTAATAATTAAATGTTGCCTGTTTTGTGGAGGTCTCAATTGTTTTGGGTATCAAACCCCCCCAAAGTTTGCGTAACAGACCTTTTCTTGGTAGATGATTACATTTCGTTTAAAACCTGTGCTAACTCTAGGGCAGAGGGACCAATTTTTTTTTTTTTAAGGGATACAATCAGTGTGGCACATCAATGGAATTTGGGGAAGGTGGGGTCTTTGAAAAATCATAGGATTTACAATTTTTGAGCTCTTTTGCTATTCTGAGTTAATAATTTGACTTAACGTTAATTGTACAGGAGTATTTGATTAAATTTGTGTTAAGTGTATAATAGTTGGTTAGGACATTATATTTTCCATTTGTCCAACCTTTGCTAACTCATTCTTTGCAGGGTAGGGGAAATACAGTATGTGATGTTTTTAGACATACAGAATAATGCCTTTTACCCAGACTTTTTAATATAACATTTTAATATACACACTGGCAGTCTTGTTAAATTTGATTTTTTTTTCCTGCACTTGTAAAATGCTTGGTCATTAATGGACTCTTTGTCCCTCTGAAAAAGCAGGTTGGGGGAAATTCCTATATCTGTTTGCTGATCTTTTGCATACACCTTTTTTTTATTTTTTATCGTAAAAATGTTGTACTATTCTTTTGCATTTAAATATAGTGTTGAAAGAGAGTATGAAGAGAGTATAATAACTTACTGAGACATTGTGACAAATGTTGAAGATACAGATGCCTGTGAATATGTAAGAATTTTTCTGGGCAAACAAATAAGTAAATGAAGACACAATGTCAGTGTTCGTACTGAAAATGAAATCAAAAATGTCTTATTGCATGGAAAAACACTCAATGATTTTAAATGTTGGTTCTTTTCATCTGTGTTACAAGATGCATTGCCTGAGATCTTGCAAATACAATACTTAAAGGAATACTCTCCCCAAAAATGTATATACTTTTTATTTCTTACTTTCAGTGTGTACTTTATAGTGGTGACCAACAAACAGTTTTATGCAGAACAGAGGGGAAATGTTTCATATAATTGAGCCTAACGGTGACCAATGCTGTCTAGTGGCAAATCATGTGAAAAACATCCATGAGGGAAAAGAAAAAAAATCTGTTACCCATGTCTCATGATCCACATGCATGTTATCCAGCTGTATACTCAAAATGTGTAAAATAAATTATTTTGTGCCAAAAAAATTAAATGGTTACTCCTGGAAAAATGAATGCACATCATAAACCATGTGTGTCAGGACTTCTTTCCGATGAATGAGATATGCAGCATTGGTCATCATTGGGTACTGTCATAAACTTTTTCCCCCTCTCTGTACTGCATGAAAACATTAGATTTTTTTCTGTGCCACCACTACAAAGTAAATGAGGTAAGTAACATATTAAAATGATATATATTTGTGTGCAGTTTTCTTATAACTATACAAGATTGTTACTTTTTTACTATTTCCATGGTAATGTAGTAGTGGGCAGCAAAATTCCAAAGTGACTCCTGGTCTCTGCATACGATAACACAACACTGTACTGAATGTTATTTACAAAATGGACATTTAATAAAGGAGGAGGTCATTTTTGTCCTTGTGGACCAAATGTGTACATAAGGTATACTGGGGTTTGCACAACACATCGCAGTGATGCCCCTTCTGCTGTATCCCAGTTCCATGTGGTATGGTTTACTTTCTTCAAACAAATCCTGTTAAGGTCACTTTACAATATTACCCATACACAAGAAAAAGTCTACATTTTAAAATTAAATAATACCTAAAAAACATGTGCACATAGACATTTGAAATATATAAAGTTGTTAAATGTTGAATTGTTTATTTTCCATGCTAATCAACCCAACCAGTATATCTTTGATTGTGAAAGCAATAATGCTCACAAGTACATATTCTACTTATATACATGTGTGTGTGTGTGTGTGTGTATATATATATATATATATATATATATATATAATACGTGTGTGTATGTATATATATATATGTGTGTGTGTGTGTATATATATGTATGTGTGTGTGTATATGCATATAGTGTGTGTTCCTGAATTACATAATTCACGTTTTATATGGGAGTATCATTTAAATTCTTAATTATTATTGTTTTAATATACTTAACAATGAATAAAAGAGGTCAAGGGAAGCGAATGGGTCGTGTAGCCCCGTCTGTTTTTCACAAAATGACGAGTAGATGTAGCGTTTCGCATGCCTTACACGCGTCCGTTGTATCATTTTCCCGAAATTGCTGAATGTATGCATCCTATAGAAGAGGGTTCCTCAAGCTTTACCTGTTGTGATGGTCAGATAAGCACTGGCAGATAGGCGAAGACATTTCTGTTGCTCCTCAGTGTGACTGCCCGTCTCGTTGTTTGCGTGCGCCTGGACGAACTGGAGTGGGCTGGCTGGGTCGTGTCCGGTTCGGTCCAGTCCAGTCCACTCTGACCGGCCCGCGCAGTATGAAAATAACCCAGGAGATTGGCTGCAGCGCGTTTGGAAAGTTGTATTTAGATAATATTTTTCAAACATAAAATTATAACAAACCTGTTAATGTATATATCGTTGAGTGCATGGTAAGATACTTTTTTTTTTTAATAAAAGCTGTGGCAATATCTCGCTTAATATATACCAAGTGTGTAGTATACTTGTAATGACTTTGTCACGGTGTTGTTAGGACTTCCTTAACCCTTGTAAAAGTGAGAAGAGTGAGAGACAGGGTGGTAATCGCCACTTTTAATCTGTGGGTTCACCAGGTGGCCTCGTGGACTTTTTTTGAAGTGGCCCGGCTCGTTTTACCACGGAGGAAGACCCCGTGCGCTGACTAGACGGTCCAGGTTATACTTTTGCTTTCTCTCCCCTTCCATTTGCTTTGCTTTCTTTTTTAATATGGTTTTCTTGGGAAGGTGTCAGAAGTAATTTCCTTTCTCCGCGGGGGATTGCGCAAAGTCGCACCAACTCGCGGCAGTTTATTTCCTTTTTTTCTGTTTCGCCGTGTATAACCAGCGGGTCTCTTCAAAGACTGTGTCCAGGATTTTCCTCGATGGCCTCTACGGGCTTGTAGAAGAAGAATGGGCATGTTGAGATTTTTTTTTTAGCTTTCTTGCTATTGTCGGTAATGGTAGCTTATTGTGGACGGAGTGTGTGTAACTCTCGGATTGCCTTCTTGTACTTCCTGAATTCTCCTGTTTTTATTTTTTCCCTCTCGTGTTCCATTATAACAATGAGCATCATACGGCTTGATTTGTGCCGGCGAAGAAGGAAGAATATCTTCATTGATGTTTATTTTATTTGACGCTAGAGTATATGGTGCTTTACAACGCACGAGAGAGAAAATAAGAATTAAAGATGAATCGTTATACGGCAGATACAAACTTAAAAACCGTGAGAATGTATGCATATTCGTGCATTCCTGATACTAGTAAAACAAAAAGGAAACAAAAACAAGTAGATTCTTAAACTTTATGTGGTTACCTTTTCTGTAGCAGTTTGTGCTCATTCGTTATTTTCTAAAGCTGTTTTTGTAATTTACCCTTTAACTGATAGTGAACTGTGCTGCTGTTTTTAAATTAGTTTATGTTCAGTTTTAGAACAGCAATATGTCAGCTTTGCAGAATTAAATACAGGCATCATTTAACTTCCTGGTCATTTGTGGTAGACATAAAAAGAATACAATTTATATATTCATTAGGAACAATTAAAACGTATACTGATTTGTAACAAATATAATTGATTACTTTCTAATTGCACAGTCCTCATTGGTATTCCCCGACATTTTAAATACTGCATTGTACTGGACAAGTACAAAACATTTGTGTTGTAGTTAAATGACATTTCCAGAAATCTGTTTTAATTCATTATCTTTGCAGAAGTTTGCCCATGACCTAAAAATCATGTTATAGTTGTAAAAAAATGTTGTATTATATGTCCAGCTAATGCAGTGCTTCAGTAGTTTGTTTTTAAGATGTTTGTGTTATCACATGACTTAAACTATAAAGGAAATGTTTCCTAATAGTTTTAGGGTTTTCAAAATTAATTATTCCTTTTGGAGCCAGCGGAATTACCACCATTATTAAATATGCGCATATTTTCCCCCCATTGCTTTGCGTGTGTGTGTTTTAATATTCCTCTTGCATCACTGATTTTGTTCTCTTCATTTTTGTGTAATCATCTTAATTATTTTTTTGTGTTTGTTTTATTTTTGACTCTTGCCAGTCTGCCTACTTTAAGCAATGAAAAAGAATATACAAGTAAAACTTGTCTAGATGTTCAGTATACAGTACTCCGTTTTATCAAACTTACATTTATTTTCTAAAGTAAATTAATTTCACATTTGGCTTTCAGTATTTTATTTATAACTTAATATAATGTTATGTAATATCTGCCACTATCAATTCCCATTGTCTTAGCTTTAAATTTGCAATATATTTGTAGTAGTTTGATTTGAGGCTTAATGTTCCATACCTGCTGTAGATTGAACTGTTCCTGTATTTGCATTGTGTTTTATTATTGACCTTAATTTGACTCCTGTATAAAAAAAAATCTTCTTTTTAAGAAAAAATCGGATTTCTTTTTTATTTTTTTTCATTTTAAAAATATTATTTAGACTTTTTATATCTCAATAGCAATAATATTACTCGAAAAAATTATCTTGAGAAATTTTGTTTATTCATAACATTTTGTAGCCCTTGTTACCTCACATTCACAATTAAGAATCAAATAACTATAATCTTAGTTATTTAAAGCTGATGGCCGTAACAGATGTAGCACTATTATACTTAAACAGATGAGATTTGTAATTTGTAATTGAAGAATCTAGCCAATGTTTTGTACTAGCTATCAAACCCAAATCCTCAGTTATCTGTCTGACTTCTTTTGCTTATCCTTCCAGTTATTTCAAGTAAATCTTTGAGGTTTAGAGGTGTAACATGTCCAAGATTATTGGTTTGCTGTTTTTTTTTTTTTATTATTCCTGTAATTCTTGGTTGTATGCAGAAACAATTATCCAGTTTTGTTTCTTTGTTTTTTCTTTGCAAATTAATTGAAAATGTATAGATTTTATTTTTACACTTGTTAATGCCAAAACCTTCTTTCTTTAGAACCTCAGTATGATTGTAAAAGAAAGGTGTATTTACTTATCGCTTTAGTTTTATGAGGTTGTTAGGCAGATGTTACTTTTGACTTCCATCACACCTGTATTATAATGGTAATTTTTCTTTTGTTCATGATTAGTTGTGCTTCTGGATGAGTGGCAGGGACATGGCTAAACAAATTTAAAGCCAGATTTAAGGTGCACTGATTGCAGTGTTTATGGAAGTAACAATTTAAAGAATGTTTGTGAGAAATGCTCGGGGAATGGTAGAGATAATGAGACTATAATCATGGCAAGATTAAGGCCTTTCGAAAACCGTGTGTCTGAGTGTTAGAGTTGAGGGTAAACTTTAAATACAGTTTGGTCAAAGATCGCTCATCTTGTGATGGTTTAATATTAAAAAAACAACTCTTATTGGTTACCTTAAGCATAAACATGTAGGAACCAAGCGGTGCCTGGATTGGTAGATGATTTCTGCAGTGATTACATGTTAGCCATTAAAATGATTTTTAAATTGCTGCATCCCTTGATAGTGGTAATTAGTCATTTTATTGCAATTTAGGCTATGGCGAAAGCAGTTAAGAAGAAAATATTTAAATGTACCAAACATGGAAATAAATTTCCTTTGTGTATCAGTTTGTTTTTAATATATGCAGCATCGACTATCAATAGATAATGAAACATTTTAAATTCTTTTATGTGTAGTGGTAATTGGTATTTGTAAGGTTTGCTTTGCTTTATGACAAAATTTGTAATTTTAGGTAGTGGCAATTTAACTTATTTTAGAGCCACTGGTACTAGAAAAGGGATTCTCCTTCTTGCTTGATGTACACAAAACACTTTTTCTTTATACAACCAAGCATATGTTTATATTAAAAAATGGAGACATTTACAAGTGAAGGAATTGTGTTTTCATTCTGCACTGTCACTTTAAGAAAGAAGATTTAGTTTTGTGGTGCAAGTCATGTGAACTTTCATACCAGATGGACCATTTCAGATAAAAGTTTAGAAGATTTACAACCAAAGCCATATCAAACATGTTAAGTATAGTGTGTCAGTATAAGCTATTGTGAGTTATTGAGCGAGGCAAAATGTATAATATTGCTGCACCTTATCGATAACTGAGAAGTTTTTTGTTAAATTGTGAAAACATATTGGCTCCAGCAGACCCCTGTGACCCTGTATTTAGGATATAGCAGGTTGGATAATGGATGGATGGATATTGAAAATGAAATGTAAACACATATTAGTAAATGAACTTTCTATGCAACAAAGCACTTGTATATAGATTTTTAAAATAACTTTTAAATAGTTTTTTTTTGTTAATTGAATATCTCTTTGTATCATATTTTATCATTTTTAAAGACTAGGGGGCTTTGCCCACTGCTCACTTCGCTTGCCAAATATCCCAACCCCCCGGCCTACGTTACGCGCCACCCACTTCATGTCTCTGCCACTCGTGTTGTGAAAAAGGGGGCTGAATGCACCTCAAGGAGACGTGGTCACTTTTCTGAAACCCCCGGTGATACAATGGGAAACAAATGCAGTTTTTTTTTTACCTCCTCTTTGCTCGATCAGCTGCTACTGCCGCCATACCACGTGATCTGCATCTCATGCGATGCACTTCTGTTACATCATCCATGTCCATATATTCGATCTCTATTCGCTTGTACCTTTTAATCAATATCACATTGAATTTTGATTCCGTGTTTGGAATTACATCATGACAACACAACGTATAACTGCCCGCGAGTGAATATCGTTTCTTTCTCTCTATAAGAAGTGTGTCTGACAGTAGCATTCACAGAAATGAGAAATTATTTCTCTCATGGGATTTCACTTTCACCAAACAACAAATCTTTTAATTCTCGTGGATATGCCTCTTCATTGGGAAGAAACACTACTTTTTTTTTTTCCCTGATGGAAACACAAATTATACGATCTACATTTCTCCAACTTAAAGTTTAAAGCCGCACAATATATACAATCTCTTTTCGCTGTTCCATTATTTCACAGAGTAATAATTTCCGTTTGTTTGCGGTAATGTGATTTTTTTTAATTTCCTTTTTTGAGACTTTAGAATTTTCGTACTTCCATTATCTCTAACCTGCTCTGCATGTGTACTTTGCCAACGTTTTTGAATTCTTTGACGTTCTACTTTGTCATCTACTCTTTGTTTTATTTGCGGACCCGGGCGTGGCTAGATCTCTTGGCACAGACTAGTTTTGCGGGACGTGAAAGTGTCTCTCTGACAAAATAACATCTTGTCTCCTTCTAACCTTCCAAGATTTTTTTTTTGTAATAGAGAGAAATGACTTTAGTGATGAAAGATTTTTTTTTTTAATTATGGGATTTTTTTAGTATTCTGTTATTTTTCCCATTTTATATCAATGATTAATACTGCTTTTATTATACTTAACAGTAATATATTTGTAACAGGCACAGGTATTTTGGAGCGTGGTATATAAGTTTGTTATTGTAACATGTTTGGAGGTATTGTAGGACAGTAGTTTTCAATAACTGTACAAAATGCCGTATTGTATTCCATGGGTTCCAATTTGTGCTCTACGAAACTTTAACAGTGGAGAATGGTCTTACTTGGAATTCATCTACTTAAAGTATGCATATTCTGTCCTGCGCTATATGTAATCTGCAAACAACAGCTATACTTTTCAAGACGTATCATGTGGATTGAGGTAACTGTATGCCATAAACAAATTTTCTGCAGCTCCACACTACCACACACCAGTGTCACAGCTCTTGGAAGTACAGTGAAAAATAAGGCTAAAATAAAGAAGATGTTGACTTGATCATTGAGGAGAGCATATAGAGAAGGTTTAGAACAGGATTTTATTTTCTATTGCAAAGAAAGAAGGTCTGTGGTGGGCTGGCACCCTGCCCAGGGTTTGTTTCCTGCCTTGTGCCCTGTGTTGACTGGGATTGGCTCCAGCAGACCCCCATGACCCTGTAGTTAGGATATTGTGGGTTGCATAATTGATGGATGGAAGAAAGAACATGTAGTTTTGTGGACTTTTGCCCGTTTCCAATATTTTATAAATATTTTCAGCCCAGCAATCGAATTAAATGTTAGGTAGTGCCATATCATCCTCTGCTTTAGATCTGCATAGAGTTGTGTTTTAACTGTTGTGACTGATTAGGGCTGTATCGCTCCCTTGAACCCCTGTCCATGACTCCAGACACCAGGTAAAAGTCCAATAATTGACTTTATTTAAATGCCACAGTGCACAAAGCACCCTCTCCTCCACTATTCATAAACCAAACAATAATAAACACAATAAACAATCCTCCGACTCCCAGACGCGTTGCCACCCTTCTACCCAGCTCAGCTTGCCGTCTGGGAGCTCCCACAGTCCTTTTATCCTGCCTGACCCGGAAGTGTTTCCAATCCCCAGTCCACGTGATTCTTTATCACTTCCGGGTCAGGTACAAGTCCTTCTTCTCACCCCGGAAGCACGTCGCTTTTCCTTTGACGCACTTCCGGATTATAGGGCACAAATAAGTCTTCGGTCCTCCCTGCAGCACCCACTTGCGGTCACTGTGGTATCCAGCAGGGTCATGTATCAAAACTACATAGTCCATGACTCCCTGCTGGTCTTCGGGGCACCTCCATACTGCAGGGAGGCTCCATCTGGCGGCCTGGGGGTATTGGTCGGGATAACGAGCCAGCCAAAGACCACACTGTTTAGTCTTTTTAAGTTCCAGATAAATTAAATTATATTACAGTTGAGTCTGACTTACTTAATAAGGATATGGTGCTCTATAGAAGGATGCACTGAAAAAGATACAAGAGCCTTGGGGGGATATTCATTTTGACAATATTTCCTGCCTAAAGTAAAATAGAGGGAGGATCAGCTATTATAATTTTGGCAATACAATCTAAGCCATCAAACAAGATGCTGTTTAAAAACATCTGCATGTTTACTTATAATCATTATCCTTAGATATTGAAATTGTTATGATACAATAAGCTAAAATTTAACCACCATGGTCTGACATACCAGAGAATTCCCTGATAAAATACAGTTTTATTCAAGTTAGGTAATTCTGAATCTAGAGATCATCTGAAATTCCCCAAGCAGGTTTAATACAAGCAACATTAAGGAATTGTGTGTGTTACACTCAAATCATCACATTATTGGCATAAAGAGAGATTTTCAGTTCAAACCTTTTCCCTTATGATGCCTATATGTCTGTGTTTACTGTTATTTTCTTACCACTTCCCTAAGATTTAATGCAGTCATATAATTTCTTCTTCTTTTCTCTTTAATAAATTAATGTGCCGAAAGTACCTTTTGATATCATGCTGTTACTCATTGTCAAAGCTTTTTATATGTTGAAACAATAGCAGTATCTCTGACGGCAGTAATGCAATGTCTGGTAAAAATTATTTTATGCAGTTTGGAAAGGTGATTAGTCAATGGGCCTGAAAACATGAGATAAACGTACTTAAAACATACCTACATTTGCCAGCTTTTTGACCTTGCTCAAGTCAGATTTTCTACTTTTTGTTTTAATGTCAGTGTTTGACATTCTTAAGTTTAAATAACAACCTGTTCATTAACAATTTGTGAGCCCTTCTTGAGTAGAAAACAGAGGGGTATAAATGCTTTAAATGTATTTTTTCATTCGAAATTAAATATAACAACATTAACTTTGTCAAACTTACTTACTACAGTTTGTAGCAGTGTTTGAGTTTCAGTGTGACATTTTGGTATCATTGTTTGTTAAGTTGGTAAGCATTTGTTAGAATTGGTAATATATTGTTACAGGGGCACTAAGGTTGTTTTATCTTAATCAGTAAAGTATTGACAACTGCTTTCAATTTAAAGTTGACATTGCTGTGATATTTTAATAACCAATAAACAGAATATCCTGCTTGTAGTTCTCCAGTATCTTATGTGCAATTTATAATCCGGTGATTTTAGAATATTGAGCTTGTAATTATAGACACCCTCCAAAATACTTTTGTTTTTCTTTCTTACTTTCTTCCTCTTTTACAACTGCAGGCATGGTACACTGTGTAAAAGAAAATTTACAATGAGTAACTAATTTTGCTTTTTTGCCCCATTTTTATTTGCATATTTTCCCCATCAGTTTAACATAAATCTTGGTAACAAAGAAAATAACTCAAGCTAATGGGAAAACAAATTATGTTGTACAAAGATGTATGGGCTATAGCGTGTGCTTAACATTCTTAGAGTGCTGAAATAGAACATACTGTTTGGTGATAACATAGTTACAGTTAACCTCATTAATACTGTATCTTTTTTACATTGTAAATGACTATTTATACATGTATTGTATTTATATTTATTCTGGCACTTGTGCAGGATTCATGAAGCCTGATAACTCTTTCATCATTAGCCATGCTCACATATTTGCAATCAAATAACGAAAATTACTGTGCTGCCCCCCACCCCAGTGCTTGGTTCACTTTCATTATTTAACTGTTGTCTGGTGTCCTGTAAAACTCATGCCCAACATAAATAGATAACTCAGCCAGAATTTCAGTAACGAAGGCATGTAACAAATGCTGCTTGTTATATACACACTGAGGCATTGTGCCTTTCTGGGCAAAGTTTATACTGATGTCTGCAGATGTATTTGACCTCTTAGGCATGAACTCCTGCTGCTAACTCTGTTCCTAATTCTCTTTTTCATTGTTTATCTTCCTCCATGCTACTTCTGTGACTGCAAAGTGCAAACTCTAATAGCATCATGAAGGACTGGAGGATTGGTAGGTTAGAAAAGGACTGTAGCGGAGCTACTAGACTTAATCTGTGGACTGTGGGGTATGAGCTTTAAGGATACTGAAAAATTTTAGAATACTGTATTGCATTTTTACAATCTATGTTTAGACTGCAACTTTATTATCAAAAAGTAATTATTTGTTAATGAAAAATCAAGTCAACAACCAATATGTGCTACTTGCATTTACATTTTGACCACACCCTTTTAATATTTGGTTGAGACACATTTTGCTGGAGTAAAAGCCATTATTTTGGTGTGTCTCAACTTTGCACAGTAATTAGGAATGGCGTACATCCATAATATGTTTTGTTGTTATTTTTCACCAGCTGATGAACCAACATTTTTTAATTATTTCAGGTTAGGTGGATTGGCGATTCTACATTGGCCCTAGTGTGTGCTTGGTGTGTGGGTGTGTTTGTGTGTGTCCTGCGGTGGGTTGGCACCCTGTCCAGGATTGGTTCCTGCCTTGTGCCCTGTGTTGGCTGGGATTGGCTCCAGCAGGCCCCCGTGACCCTGTATTCGGATTCAGCGGGTTAGAAAATGGATGGATGGATAGTTTCTTGCTGAGGTTGGGACCTTGACTAGTCCACTCAAAGATATTTGCAATTTTAGTCATGTTGGTGGTGTTTTGGCCTTTTGCTTGAAATGATTAAGCAATGAAAGGGTAATCTTCCAAGCTTCAGAATGAAGCATGCTCTTTTGCACTCATTAAACATCGTTTAATGTTGACTTATGTTTATTTTTTATTGTGTCTTCTATTTTTCTATTCATTTTGTAAAGCACTTTGAGCTACATTTTTTTGTATGAATATGTGTTATATAAATAAATGTTGATTGATTGATTGATTGTACTTAATCTGTTCTCCTTCAGCTTTAACAAATTCATAGACTCCACTTTAATGAGGAACATCTTCAGAGCATGATGGTATTGGCACCACACTAACAGGTTTGCACTTATGTAACACAGTGCAGTGAAAGTATGGCCAAAACTCCGTCTCATGCTTATCTGACCTCAAGTGCTATACTGAAAAGATTAATTTTGATATCTTCAGTAAAGGGTGACATACATAATTTAAAATTGTGAAGGAAGTGGGCTGTCATTATTTTGAAATCTGTTCTTTAGAAAGAATGTGAGGATATTGGTAAAAGTTAATTAAGAATGCATTTGCATGAATATTTTTTAAAATGTATTTCAGCAGTTGGAGGACAACATATAATATGCCTCGAATAAGGCATCCAGTATTATATTTAAAAGGAACTCCCTGGAGACCTTCAACTCTTGACAATGTTTTGGAACAGAAGCCATCGTAGTGCTACAGTAGTTAGTACTGTTATCTCATTCCTAGGGTTGTCACAACGGCAAAATGTCAAACTTCGAGAAAAGTGTTTAAATTGAATATTGTTTTCAATACATTATACAGTATATAATGTAACAATAAAAATATTTATATTATAATTCTGTACAAATTAAAATCTTAACATTGATGGAAACAAACAATGGAACATTTAGTCATTTAATGCAAATACTTCAAATACTGCAGTCTTTTGTAAAAGGTAAGCAAAGGTTTGTAAACCATTAAAAGCAAAGAAGTTTAAATCCGGTCCGCAATCTATTTTAAATTGATGAAAATGAATACTGCAACCAAGGTAGTACAAAGAAATGTTATAAACCTTGTTAAATGTTAATTGAATAAATATTGCAATCGTTTTTTAAACAATAAGCATAAAGAAATGAAACATTCAAGTGAAAAAGTGCATTAATGCGGTCTTTTGTGAACGGGAGCTGTGTGTTACTTTTCTGTATAATTATCACTTAAGCTTAGCAATAGTGCAAAAAAACATTTTCTCTTTATATCTTCCAAATTTTCTGCAGCAAAGATTAGCATGTCGGCATGCTCTTCTGTGATGTCATGGCATGCTTATGTTGGGCTACAAATGAGTCTTGATGTACTAAATACACGCTCTTAAGCACATCTTGAAGTTTGAGCACACGGAGTAGATTAATTCAATTGAGTACTGAAAAGTTATAGCACCTTACATTTATATAGTAAATGTGATGAAACATAATTTTAAATTCCCACATCATAAAAGAAAGTAATGCTCTATGACAGCAGACCTTGCGATGAAGGTTTTAAAAATGAGAGTGACTGGCGAACCCTGTTGCCTAATTTGCCCCCGAGTTTACAAGTTTATTCTTATTAATGTTTCCGTAGTTTAGAAATAGGATGCCTCGCAATTTCTTTTGTATTGACTCACTTGCAAATCTGGCATAGAGGCTTGCATGTAGTGTATCTTCTGGTTTAACATCTACATTTGCCACAAAGCCAGAGTGTTTCCAGAGGCCACTCTGGAGGGGATGGAAACCGGGCTACAACTCCAGCCATGGTGAACTGGAAGTGCATTCATAATGTACGAATTAAATCGAAACCATGAAAAATGAGTGTCGAAGTAATTTAAAATGTTAAAATTGATACCTATCAATATTTATATACTTTTGACAAATTTACTCATGACTACCAAATACTAGGTTTGAATCCTGTCCCGGACATTTTGTGTGGTGTTTTCAACAAGACCTTTCCTATGTCTGACTTCTTTCAATGTATTAAAGACCTGCATGTTAGGCTAATGTATTACTCAAAATCAGACCTGGCATGAATAAAAGTATTACATACAGTAAGTATTCCATGTGAAGGAATAGTTCACCATCCAGAGTTGTTTGCCACCTTGCACCTAAGATGGATTAGTCACAGGCCCTGGTGACCTTTATCTGGATTAAGACGGTTATGAATACATACATGAATAAGAGACAGTAGACTGTACTGGCTGGAATGGTCTGTTCTCTTCAACCTAACATCCTCTCATTTTCTTTATCTCTCTCAATCTCCCATTTAATCAGACATTTTTCTAATCATATCTTCTCTCCTTTTCTTTTTCTTATTCTCTAATAGAGTCTAAAAAGGTTGCAGTATGATTTAATATTTGTTTATTACATAAAATAAGCATAATCTTTTTACCATTTTTGTTAGTTGTATGTTAGTATAATTTAACTGTGGAATGCATGCAAGTATTTTCCTGTTTTAGTTCACCTCTTTTTCCTTGCTTGTGAAATGTGTATGTTTTATAAGGAAGGAAGCACTTTATGCAACTCGAAAGATGTACACATTTTTTAGAATAGTTGGTAAAAGTGGAGAGGAAAACAAAATTCTCATCTTTTATATTGAAGCTGTCAGCCATGTATTAGAGCAGGGGTTTTCAAACTCTGTTCTGGGGATCCACTGTGGCTGCAGGTTTTTGTTCCAGCCAGGTTCATAATGTGTGATAAATGATAACACTGGTCTCATTTAATTAGCTGGCATTTTTTCCCTCTTATTCTACATTCAGAAAAGCACAGCAGCATGATTTTTAAATATATAAGACATTTAGAAATATAGCTGTTTTTGCTATAGATTTAAATTCTTAATTCTCTTTTGTTGATTTCATTATATTTTGCCCTTTCTCTGTACAGTTTGCTCCCTTCATTGTATCTTAATAATGACAATTAAAAACTAGCAGAGCAGATACCCAGGCAAACAACACTGAATCGTTAAAGGCTGCAACTACTTCAGTGTCAGACCCACTAATTAGCAAATAATGGATTAAACAATTAGAACACCTGTAAAAGTAGAACAAAAATGTTGTTAAAACAAAAATGTACACCATACCCATGCAACTGCTTAGTACTTTTTATTTATTTATTTATTTTTTTACCAAACTTAGTTTTCTAATTTCTATATTGTTCTCAAAACACAGAATGTGGGAAATAACACATCACTTAAGTAGTCCAGGAGTCTGATTAAAAACAGAAGCTGGTTGGAACAAAAACCTGCAGCCACAGTGGGTCCTCAGGACTGAGTCTGAAAACCCTTGTATTAGAGTATACTTAAAACTACACAAGCATAGATAAGACTTTGTATATATGAACTTGCTGTACCTGCTACAGTTGATTTCAGACAAGATACTGAGATTGCTGTGTCAGTATCAACCCTTGAAGTCTGTTATTTTTTTATTGCTTAAAAAGGCCTAGAAAGTCATAAATGAAATCATTTAAGAGGTACTCGTATAGATGCAGCCTTGCTAAAAAGTGTTTGTAAATATCTTTTTTGTTATTTTGAAATTGTCATGCTGAACTTGTATTCAGTGTCAGTCTTCTCTTGTTCCCTTTTTTTAAAAATATATTCATCTTTGTTCCCGGTCAGCACTAACTTAACATGTTTCTTTAAAGGCCAAAAAAAAAGCACACAAAAACACATCTGAACTCTTTTGTCACTTTGTTGCACAAGCCAATTCTGCTGACTTGCATGCGGTTAAGAGTGAAGAAACAAAAATAAGAGCCTTTGAGCTTTTTGTTTTGGCAAGATAATGTTTCTTATAAGTATACACGTTAAAAGCTACCACAGCAGGAGGAAGCAATTATGACTGTCCCCACTCCCCTGTACAAAAAATGAAAAATGATCTAATAAATAAAGAACATGATGTCTGCAGAATAACAAATGGACTACTGATTATGCAAAGAAAACATTTTAATTATATGTGCAATGTAAAAGTGTGTTTTCCGTAACTGTGTTTAAAGACAAAATGTTTACAAATATTGATAGAAATGTAAATTCTCACTTTTAATCAGGGATGTGAGAGGTCAGAACCTATTTCTGAGCATTGTAGACAATGTAGAAACCAACTTGGACAGGACTACAGCCTATCAAAACAGGACATTAAACTTATTAGGCAGACAGGCACATGTTTACAATATATTTGTCTCTTTATTTATTTTCAATGATATTTTCCCTAAATACTTTATCTAATTTGTTTTAGGTGATGCCTTTCCTGGGAGCTCTAGTACTTTTCTTAGTGGTTATGTTGGAAGCGGGTTAGGAAGCTCCTCAGCATCCCAGGGCACCCCCTCTTCACTCCCAGCTGATGCATCATTCAGAGCGCCCACTCCTTCCAATCTCCAAATGGCACATCTGTGGGCTTCTCACCCACATGAAGGTAACCAGTTTTGGCAATTCTTTTGACACTCTTTTGTCTTAAAATGTAAAAATTATGTTTGAAAATTATTTATATTGTATAGCTTTTTCATTTGTCATAAATTATAATTCGTCATTTTTTAATTGTATGTGAGTTGTTAATGTGCGTCAGATTTTTTTTTTTTGTTTGTTTATTTTACAGTTTGCTATACAAGCAAAAGATGGTAGTTGAATGTTTTCTTCCTCCTTTATGGAATGTACTCCTATTGGCATATTAAACTGACATAGGTAAATTAGAATCAAAGTTGGAACAACAAGTCTCAATGGATTCCTGAAAAGTATTTTTCAGAAAAATACTTGAGTTAATGTATAGTATGTGTGGACAGGCTAAAATCAATTTTAGGAGATAGTAATGTTTCAACTGAATTGTTACAAGAACATTTTTGCTAAGTTTTCCATTATTGCTTTTTAATATTAAATGGTCCTTGTAGTAGTAAAATATTCTTTGTTGTGATATACATGTGTATATGTTATTTTTATTTCTTGTTTTTTAATGCGTAAATAAATGTAGAATGTCATACTGTATATCCTATTCTTCCATGCTTTCTTGAAACAAATTCATCATTGATTCAAAAACTGGGATACTCTGCTTTACTATCTGTTACCTCATAATTTTTTTAATTGGTTGGTTTAAAGTGCAGAATAATATTCTAGACTAAAACAAATATAATTTATCAAAATCTCTCTGATAGACTTGGATTAAAAATCACTCCTAATGTTTTAACAGCAATATTTATAGCAATGCCAGATTGAATAAAAGCTGGTTATAATATACTGTACTATAGTACTTGCATGAAGACTAATTTTACTCAACTGGAAGAATCTTCTTACACCACAATATAACTCTAAATTATGAAAAATGTAATTATTTTTACGGGGATCTGTTCAGGTTTTGTTTCAGAACTCCACAATATCTCATTCATGTATTTCTAAACATGCATGCCAGGCCCATACCGTAATGAACCTTTTTATTTTATTTGTTGTTTTATATTCTATATAGAACTATTTTAGGCAGTGCTCTCCATTTGTACAGTTCTCTTAGTGAAATGTTGTTTTAATGGTGACATTCATGGATTGAATTTTATGTGTTGATTGAGTTGTAATAATATAGTGGTTAGTGGTACTTCTTCATAGTTCCACAATGCTGTGTCTGAATCCTGGCTTGGGTATGCCTTTCTGTAATTTGCATGTTTTCATTGTGTGTCTTCTTCCTGTTGTTCTACCTTTCTTGCCACATTCTAAAGCTGTACAGATGCATAAGTGAGACTGGTAACTAAACTGGACCAGTATGAATAAGTGTGGGTATTTGCATGAATGCTGTAGTATGACCTGGCATACCTTGTTGGTTTCCACCTTGCACGCAGTACTTTGGTTATAGACTGTGGGCCTGATTGACAATGATTTGGACAAATGGGTTACAAAATAAAGACATGATGTAGAACCAAGTGAGGATGGACTGAAAGATGGGGTTGGGGACTCTAAATTGTGCCATCAGTTTTGGCTTATTCCCTCTCATATGTTAAGTTATTTCAAAAGTCCCAATATACTCCTATTGAATGTATGCTTGCATGTGCATTTTCAGAAACCAGTGAGCTCTCATAATGTAAACTGTAATTAGGGATGGGATGTTGTAATCCTCCATTTTAGTGCCGATACTGATCATGGATTTCTTGTTACTTGTTATGATTTCTTGGCTGATTCTGTTACCAGTTTTTTATTTATTTTTTTTGCTTTTTATTAAAGTGTACTTTGCTACACTTATAAAACTTTGGTACTTTTATAATTAAAATATAGACAATAGGTGTTACCTGTTCATTTTTTATTAACAAAATGAATTTCTTTAGGCTTATTGTTCCATGATGAAAACACTAAAATAAACATGATTACGTTAAATTACGTAGTTGTTTTTTTTTTTAACTTATATTTAAAGAAAATGTTTATCCTTAACACATACGGTATAAAAGAAAATAAAGTTCTTTTCATAATTCTAACCATTGTATTAATTTCTTTTGTAATGTTACATATTCTCACACTTTGATTAATTTAATTGACATTGGCAGTTAAACACTGCTTAAATATGCATACACTTATAGTTTAGAATCATTTTTAATCGTGATCTACAGCCTTTTTTTGCTGTTCAAAATATACATTTACTCTACACAGTTTTTTTTAACAGTGTACCAGCTAGACAGTCTTATTTCTTGAGGTGTAATTGTAAACACAGATTACCATTTTAATTAAACAGTACTTGTTTCTTACCAAAAGTAATGCTGTATGAAACAAATAATAAACACAGTACAAACCCCTAAAAAAGCTGTTCATAAAAAGTTTCTCAAAAAGATACACGACTAAAATGCTTAACAAATCTACAAGTACAATGAACAATATTTGCTTTTAAGCTAACAAGCCTCTACGTTACTAAGCAGCTATTTCAAATTCTTCTGTATCTTTTCAGTTTCTAATTGAAAATGTGAGCTGCTGTACTAAACATAGACTTGCTCACTTTCTAAACTCAGACAAGTAGTGTCCATTTTAGTTAAAAGACAAAATAAAAAGGTCTAAATTCATTAAAGTAGGTTTTCCTGCCATTTGTCTAATTATACTGGATGACTCATCCAATTCCTTTTTCTCAGTATATTACTCCACTTTCTTTAATGTAAAGGGCAATATTCCAATTTTCTGTCTGTCTGATAAAGTCTGCCTTGCTGCTGTCTGTTTACAGGAAGTTCACAGCCAAAAAAAAAAGACCTATACATTAATTAACCTAAGGCAATACCTCACGTAAAACAGCAGTGCAACTAAATTATCGTAAAGCTTAAAAAAGCAGATGCAGAAAAAATAGGTTTTGTGATCAGCCAGTTAATTCATAATCACAAAAGCTAAGAAAGGGAATTGGAGACTAATGGTAGATATAGAATACTACTTTGTTTTAGGTCTCTTTTAGAGTCTAATTACTCTAGTTAAAGCACCAGAGTTTTTGTCAATTCCGTTTTGTGGTTTTAATTTAATATTCTGTTTGAGATTTGTTTTTATCACAGTGGTACTGTATTTTGTTAAACTTTTTAAAATCTTTTTTGGTTAAGGAAATCAATTTTTCTCTCAAAAAATAATTATAAAAGTTGCATTTGCCAAAAACTTGTGGTGATAGTAGAATGAGTAGATGATGCTAAAGTGAGCTTTTCATCTGCAGCACATGAAACATTTTTATACTACACTGCAACTGCCTAACCAGATTCTGAAAAAAAAATGAAGACTAGAATCCATCTGCACAATCAGTGTACCAGGGAATATTGGTGTTTTGACATAGTGTTAGTAACTTTTAATTCCTAAAGTCACAATAATGTTTCATTCATTGCACAGTGACAATAGTTTGGTAATATAACAGGATGCTGGGAAGTAAAATAGAATAGGAGAGAGAAAGAGTCACTTTGATTGCCAAGCTTCTATTTCTGACTAAATAACTAACAGAAAGTTGGAATATGAATAGCCCAATGAGCTGCTTTAATAAGAACATACCAGATTAGAAACAAAAATAAGCCTGTTTATTGGTTGGGGTCACTTGTAGTAATATCTCATTCATTGGCTACCATGGCATATCACATAATCTCTACCTTGTAGAGGTGTGCACTTAGACAATAAAAAATGTAAAGAATAGCAAGTAAAGATATTATAAGGAGGTAAGTATTTCATGTATCCGAGCATATATAACATGCTTTAACAAATCAGAAGGTCAAATCACTGGCAAGTTTCGACTGCTATTGAGCATAGAAGCAAATTGATAAGTGAATTCAATTAACTTTATTTTTTTTAAATAAAATTTTAACTCAATTGTGCACTTTTTTTTTTTTTTTTTAATAACTTTCCATCCACAGAACCAAGCAGCATGAACATAATTTACATTGAAATTAGCCGGACATGCTTTCACTCCTTCTTTTGTAACATGTTCTTTCATTTTAAGTTGTTTAGTAATGACCACTTTATACTCTTTGCTCTGAAATAAGAGTAGCAGCCCCTGTAAACCTGCTAATGTGCATAGTGCACTTCTGAATATTTTGTTTTGAAATCTACCATTTGTTTAGAAAAGGCAAAGCACAAAATGGAAGCTTTCAAGAGCCGTTCAAAGCATTGCTGACATTATGACTTCCTTAAACATGTTATTTGTGAATCATGTTTCCCTGTAAATTATAGACTTGGTGTAGGAGCAGTTGCCCCATCTTAAACTGCTTACTTGCTTCCATGCAGAGGGTGGTCTGTTAGCTTAAAATGGAAAGGGGGAAAAACACAAAGGTTCTATGTTGCCTCATCCAGAGAAGGAAACTGCAAATGTTTTATCATATAAACAAAAACAACTTGCACTTCTAAACTCTGAAAATATGTTAAAACTGCCTATTAAAAGGTGAGTTACTTTATGAACTTAAACATGCATGAATATAAGAAGTCCCGTAACTTACTGAGGTATTAAAACAGAAGTATTATATAATCTGTGAGTCCTAATTTGACCTTTTCCTTAGTTTACTATGATTACTGTTCTACATGAAGTGCATTGTTTGGTTTGCTTTGTATTTTTGATGCTGTTGTAAAGCTGTTTGGTGATCGTGCCTAGTGTGAAATTTTACTGACGTGAAAATGCCTCCCCTTCTTTTCATTTGTTCTCAAAAAATCAATTTTAAAGTGAACCTGGTTCACTGTAACATAGTTATTTGTGAAGGTCTAGGCAATATTTTTTTCCTTTTCAGCAGAACATTTTTTTTCTGTTCAATACAGTATTTGGTTTGCCATATTTTAATAATTAGTCTCATCATCTTGGCGACCACTTTTTAATGGGACATCCATTTTGTTAACACCAAATGGCCTGGTCCTCCAAACATGTAATCTTGTGGCTGCAACAAAGTATAGTTTAGAGCAATTATATGTGGTGAAACAATTTAATTGTTGTTCCACTAAACATTAGATTGGAAAGATGCATGGTCTTTCTAGCTTTGGTAGTAGTAGGACTGTTGGTAGCACTCCTGGTGGTTCTTGTATCTGTGAAATGACTGCTGTCCAGAAATGTTCATATAATACACTTGGTAGAGTTTACATGTGATGGGCCAATTTAAAAAAAAAAAAAAAAAATCCATGGAACGACAGTTCTTTGAGTGAAAAATACCTTGCTAATGAGAGAAGTCAGACAAGTATGGCCAGAATTAAACTAACAGAGTAGCAACAAAGCCACAAGTACTCACTACAACAGTGATGTATAGAAGGATATATTTTAAAACAAAGTGTGTCTGATATTTAAAGTGAATGGGCTACAACAGCAGACATCTGGCTCTCCATACTCCGTCTACCTAAGGACAGAGCACAGAGGCTATAGTGGAAGTATGAATAACAAAACTAGATGATCTAAAGATCAGAAATGTTACTTGGTCTGACAAATCTGGTTTGACACATAGTTGGCAGAGTTAGAAGTTTGCATAAACAGCATGAATCTGTAAATCCATCCTACTTGCTTTTATCCTTGCAGAGTGGTAGTGTGCTGGTACAAGGAATGTTTTTGCTAGGTCTTTCAATAAGCAAGGAAACATTATTTAATTCTGCAGCTTCTCTAAGCATTGTTGCAGACCATGTGCATCCTTTTATGGACACAGGTCGCCTTTTTTCAAACTAATATAAAAACACATACCATTTTGAGCTGGGTCTACAAACATGACAATGACTTTATATGACTGCACAGTCTCCAGATCTTGATCCAATGGGAAACCTTTGGGATGTGGTGGTCCGAGATGCTTACAGTCTAAATATTTTGCCAAAACCGAGGTGTCTTGATATATTCAGTGTGCACAGTCATCCCTTAAGAAATGTCTTATTTAATCCATGGCACTAAGAGTCCTGGCTGCTCTGGAGGCAGAAAGGAATTATACATATTACTAGACAGGTGTTATCTGTTAAAGTTATGTTAAAGTATCATCTTCGTAAAACGGACATCATTTTGCTGTTTTATTATTTGTTTTTATGTCTTACACCTTCTGTTTATGATTATGGGTGTGTTTTTGTGGATATCTGAATACTTGCACACCAAAGTGCATCCTCTTGCTGTCAGCTGCCATTATTTGTTGAAGTTTGTTTAAAGTTGGTCTTCTTTAGATTCTATTAGTGTTCTAATCCAATTATGCAATAATTAACACTTGAACTACTTAAATTATTTCATAGAAATATTATTTTTGGTTAATATTTAATTTAGCATGCCACCATCCTGATGCATTTTTGCATCATATTAGTATAACATAAGATAATTTTTTAGTCGGTGGAAAGAAACGGCTTTGGTACAAATTTATCTTAGAATCAGGTGCATTATTGTAAGTGCTCTGCTTGTTTGCTGGCTTTCTCATTATAGTTGCACATGGTCTTTCTGGTAATATTTGTTAATGTGACCTGACCTTTGTCTATTCACCTTCATGAGGCCTTTTAGCAATTTATGCTTCGCATCTATCAAGTGGATGGCCTTTATTTCGTGTAATTTTTTTGAGGGAAGCAAGATATTAATATTACTGAAGTGTTTGTGACATGTATACAGATTGTCAAAGTGTTGGACACAACATTGTCTATTTTATTTTGCAATGTAAATAGACATTTACATATACTGACATAAATGTATTTGCTCCCTGAGCTCTTCATTATTAATTTTAAGTGCAGAAAGTGTAGTCTCCATTGTAAAGCATCAATGATGGCACAATATTTGTTTTTGTTTAACCTTTGAGGGCAACAGAAAATTGAATATGTAACATTTGTCACAACAGTTTGTGATATTTATAAGAAAAGCTTGCAAAGCAGAATATGTTGCCCACCCTTTAGTGTAACAAACCTATTAATGAGCTAGGTGTTTGACACTCCTTAGATGGTGGTGGTTGTGGTATTGGTGGTGGTAATAGTGGTATTGTCACATGCATATAGTACACTGAAATTCATACTTCCATATATGGCCAACATGGTCAATGTGTAATAGGAACTGACTCTACTGCAATAGACTTACTTTGTTAGCACTGCTAAGTGCAACACATGGTATTACAATGTAAACTGTAATAAATTGTGAAAAAAATATTTTTGCAATAGCTGTGTACTTGAATGGAAGTGTCTAGTATGTAATCAAAGGGAAAGGACAGCAAAAGTACGGTCTCTTGTCTCTGTTTCCACATAGACCTACTGTGCAACTAAGAAGTACGCACTTGCACTTTTGTTTTCTCTTCACTCTGAAACGGTAGCAATGCTAAGAGCCAAACATTTTGGACTAGTAGGAGGGGGTAACATTTTACCAACAAAGCTTACCCAGATCACTTGACCAAGTTTTCTTTCCATAAAACATTATCGACCATTTTAAATTGAATGTAATGTAAATGAGGCTTTTATTTATGGCCTATTTCAGATGTGTTTAAAAATATACCCAAAAATTAATTTTTGTTTCTAACCATTTTATTGTTGAAATTTTTTATTGCTTTAAGTAAAATATTCAGGTCACTTTACTCCTTACCATGTCTCTTTTCCTGTCAGTGTAGGCAAGCTTGTGCAAAGTCAATAGAGATGAGATTTTTACAACTACATCTCGGGACACGCAGTGGAAATTGCATGCTGCCCATAGTCAACTAACATGGAGGCATCAAAAGGGTTGGGGGGGAAAAAAGACCAATGTCACAAACTGAAAAAAGTCAACCTGAAATTATTGTGTCCCGCCAAATGATTAAATTTAATGGTTACATACTGACCTATTTTATGGTTTGATGTTAAAAACTACAAAAAGACATGTCATGAAAAAATATTAAGCATCATAACCACTTCAGACCTCCTGGTCTCCCTAACAAATGCTTCATCTGTCAGCTACTTAAAATCAGTAACTTTGAGTAATTCCTAAAATTGTATAATCTTCTTAATGTTTTACATATACATTGAACATAAGTAGAGCATATTATACTATATATACTACATTTTTAGTTTAATGAAGTGTAGACGTTACTGCTATATTAAAAAATGTTTGGATCCACTCAGAATTTTTGTTTAATTGATGATTCAAATATCAGGAAAGTTTATTTCTCTTTATTCAGTGGACACTTTCTACTTCTGGAAATATGACACTTAAACCAATTTAACATACCTGCAATTTAAGAGTTAACAATGGTGAGCATAAATATGTTGCTTTATTTTGTAGTTGCTCTTGTGTGTCTTTTTTTCCCCTTTTGCATAGATGACCCCAGGAAAATGTTATGGTCAAATAAAAAATAGAACTGTGGGTTTTGTCAGTGACAAAGTTAATAAAATTAGTAAATTGCAATTTATTCATATTTTGATTTTAATATACCGGTACTTTTAAATTGACTTGCAGTGCATTAATGGAGGTTATATTTGCTAGGATGACAATGGAACCAAATTGGGATAACAGTGTGCAGAAATACATATACTCACTTTAAATTATCTATATCCATGTTTCTTGACTCTGAAGTAAATAATACTACTGGTCAACAAAATAGATCAAAATTTGGTAATCTATATTTATAATAGCTGGTGAATCTTTAATTCATATTCTCTTTAG
The DNA here is from genome assembly GCF_016835505.1 of Polypterus senegalus. Lineage (NCBI taxonomy): Eukaryota > Metazoa > Chordata > Cladistia > Polypteriformes > Polypteridae > Polypterus > Polypterus senegalus. The sequence goes on from NC_053166.1 coordinate 141,993,642, forward strand.
TTTTGCATTTATTTAGTATTTTAGATCTGAACACGAGGCCTATTTTTCCTTGTGTATGCTTGTAGCTAAAGTCGGCCAATAGTATTTATACATTTCAAACTTGGTTCTTAAGTTGTTTTGAGCTTCTTTTTTTTTTTCTTTTCTCAAAGCAGGATTTCCTCATTTGCCAAACTCCCTATATCAGAACCCTTACATTCCACTTGGCCATTTGGATCATTCACCTGGAACCCCACTCCTGGCCCAACTTGGGCAGCACAGCCTGTTTGAAGCCCAGAAAGGTGAGTATGACCTCAGTCAGTCACAACCAAGCCAACATATAATGCCTCAGTTTTGTGTAAAATCTTCCTAGCTGACATTAAGAAATTTGAAAACAGCTGTGTTCAGTTTGCTTTAAACATCTATTCTCACAGCTGCTAATGCATATTGCTTAAACATAATTTTTGGGATATGCGTATGTGCATATGATATTTTGTTTTGCTTTCCATGATAATTTGTGTTTCATTTTCAAGACCAATGCATTAACAACATAAGAAACAATAATTTTATTAGCAGTTTAGATACATTATTTAAACGAGAGAGAGAGAGAGAGAGAAAACTATCTTTGTCTTTTAAGTATGTTTTAAAAATTTGGGGACTTGAAAACAAACGCAATTGTTTAACTTTGAAGGCAAATGACACATGAAAATCATAAAAGAAGGGCAATAACTTATTTTTGAATTGTTAAAAAATATGATGGTGTGCTTTTGATTTAATTTCATTAAAGATCTGAGTTTTGGACTGGTATGGTCTTGGGGCATAGACCAGGATATCTGCATAGCTATTGCGGTAATTACCCATACCTTGTAGGTAATCTTTGTTAAGCTGTGAAAAAAATACTGTGGGGTTTTACCCAGACATGGGTGTAAGGATTTGTAACACAAGGTGGACACTGAGAATGCACGTTTCAGTTATGTTTGAATCTAGTACCCTTGTGTGATATGTAAAGGATACTTGAGCCATCACAGTCCATCTTACCCTATTATCCTTTTAAAATACTATTTACAATTGAAAGTGTACTTTTCCTGGATAGGAAAGCACAAAACAGAGATGATATGCTGCTTTACAAGCTATTCAAATTTAAGATTATTGTATGATGAGATTCTTGCTTGCATGCACACAGAAAAAGTATGTATACAATGCAGGACATTCACACATATGGTGCCTTGAAAAAATATTCAGTCCCAAAACTTTTTCCACATGAATTATACATAATCATAAACCATTATAAAATTAAATTAAAAAAATTAAGTGTCAATTTGTAAGTATTCATCCTTTTTGTTCAGTATTTATTTGAACCACATCTTACAGTTAATAGTACATCAAATAGTATTTTTGGGAGTCTAAATTAATTTTGCTTAATTGCAAATATTTGTCTACTCCTCCTTGCAAAATTGCTCAAGCTGTGCCAGGTTATTTTGGGGAGCTCTGGTGGACAGCAGTTTTTAGGTCTCACTAAACATGCTCAGTTCGGGGTTAGGTTCAGGACTTTGACTCTGGTCACTCAGGTACATTATCTTTATTCATTTAAAGCCACTTCATAGTTGCTTTGGTAGTGTGCTTTCAGTCAATGTTCTGGTGAAAGTTAAACTCTGTTCCCTGTTTAACCCTACGGGGAGAGTAGGACAGCTTTTCTCTCCAAGATCTGTCTGTACTGTGCAGCATTCATTTTTCCATCAGTTCTGATGAGATTGCCAGTATATGTTGCAGAAGAGCATCTACACAATATGATGTTGCTGCTACCACATTTTACAGTTGGGATGATGTTACCTGGCAGACGTTAGTTGTGTACCATTTTGATAGATGTTAGAAAGCCATCATTCCCTTATCCCCTATACCATAACCCAGTCTTGCACTCTTGGCTTGGAAATGTTTTTGTTGATTTAAGGCAAACTTCATTATTTGAAAAATTATCAAAATGCTGCACCTTTGTGCTTTAACTAAAATAATAATTAAGCATTAATTATACAATTATCTTTTTAAAATCAATATGCATTAATATTTTACATTCATTATTGTCATTGCCTCATAGTTTGTTTACTTGCTTTTTCAGATGAAGTATGTTAGGCAACTGTCATCCTTCACTTGCATTGTGTTGCATACTTTCATAACGTGACGAGATTTTTATTTTTTGTTTTATGATTTTAGCTAAACAGCCTGATTTAATTTGCATACGTTTGTTCAGGTTTACCATTAGTTACCATACTTTTTGTTACTTGTTTCCTTTTATAGCCCAGTAAATTCTATAATTTGAATAGGCAACTTCAAAGTTACTTTTGTGGTTATGGATACAGTACAGGTATTTGCATCTTGCTGTGAATCGTAGCGCTGCTCTGTTTTTGTGACTGCTTTTATCTCTGGTTTGGCCTCTTTTCTTATTTTCTATGGATACTGTTAAATCAATATGGTTACAGTATATTTTTTTATTTGGTTAATTTTTCCCCCCTATAGTAACTGGTATAAAACCTGATACTTGGACACATTATATAGTTCTTTCCCAGTCATCATGAGGGTAGAGTTTTGTGCAGCAAAAAGTGTATTCTTTTATCAGCTAATTGTTTGTTTGCTAAGTTTATACCTGAACAATTTAATTCCTCTCATATATGAACAGTAGTTTCTAACTTTTTTTTTTCTAAAAGATTGGTTGTAATATTGAACACCATTTCATTTCCCTATTCAGTATTATATGGTGGAACCAGGAAACACTTGTTAGAAATGCTTGGATTGTTAGGTGAAAGAGACATATGGTGAACAGATATCCTGTCCACAGTTGATTTCCACCTGAAACCAAGTTATTTTGGCACTTTCACAGAAAATTAATGGATTATGTAAATTCAGGGTTACTTTGAACTGACAGAATAAAGTTTAACAGTGATATATAGGTTTCAGGTGTTGCCTCATACCTTCAGGATATTAGGATCAGATCTTAGCATTGGCCCCCTCTGTTTGTACATTGTCTCAGTGTGGGGGTGTGTGTGTGTTTTTTTTTTTTTCTTGGAAAGGTAGAGAGGAGTGCTTTCTCTGGATAATCTAGTTCTATTCACGTCTAAAAGATGTTTGTGAGGATCCAATTGGTAGCTGTAAATTTCTTCAGTATAAATGAGTGTGTGAATGCCCTTGAATGAGGTCTGCAATAGACTAATGCACTTTCCATAGTTGTTTTTTTGTCGTCTTTGCATTGGTTCTGGGATTGCCACTGGCACCTTATAAACCAAGAAGCTAGAATATTGTGCTTCTGCAGGTTTAGTTGATAGGTGACTCTAATACCATTTAAAACCACTTTATGCCCGGGACCCAAACAAAAATAACATTGATTCCAGGTGTCTCTTCCTTTGCAAGCAAGAACTGCAAATAACAGCCTGCTTCATCCTGAATTCTAGCACTAGTAGAAAAGGGTGAGAAAAGACAAGATATTCTGTTAGTGAGCTAGTTTTGGTATTGGCTTAAGTTGATATGGCAGGCTTGTTTGCAGGCTTCAGTGTATAGGGTAGTGTTTGTATACGATTCAGAAGGCATGGGCAGCTTTTTGTATTGGCTCAGCATTAAAATGTGCCATGTATTAGCTTTTCATACTTTTGCTAAACTACTGTAAACAGAGAACATCTCCTATATTCAGGCATGGGTATTCAAGGGACCCTAGGTATTTAAACTTACAAGGTAAAGGTAACTTTTTATTTCTAAGATGCATAAGTAATGGAAAATAAATTTGTTGCATCTCCTAATCTGCTAAACTGTACTCCATGTTAATAGGCCTGTTAATCGACTGTTTTTTCATTCTTAATGTAAGCTAAATTTTTTCCTCTTTATGTACAAGATGTAACTGATGCAGGACAATGTATGAATAATATCTGAAATGGTGATCTTATTCTACTGGTCTGTTTCATTTTTATAATGCTAAGAATTGTTTGCAGTTATTGGCATTTATTAAAATAATCAGAAGAAGCCAGTATGAAGCTAAATAATGATAAGAACTACATTCTATTTAATAATGAACACTGACAGATTTTTAGGTTTATTTTTTCAGAAATAATAGGTGTTGAATTCTATGTGTGTTTACTGTATTTATATATATATATATATATATATATATATATATATATATATATATATACATACTTGCACATAAGTATTGAAAGTATTTCTTTGAAGGGTTTTGCTGTGAAGATGAAGATAACTTATGACTGTTAATGTTTTTAGAAGAGCGCACTGTTAACAGCACATGAAAACTCATTTTACATTGGTCCACTTTTCTGATGGAATCAGAAATTCTTGCAGATGTATTCCACCACAAGCATTTAATGATTCAACATGGAGTAACACCACATTTAAAATAATCAGACATGTCCTTCAACATATCATTGGTTGAAAGGCTTAATAATTATGATTATTTTAAAAGTATGCAGTTTTTACACGCTAGTATTTTCTGTAGTTATGTTGTTTGTTTGTTTGCTTATTAAATAACCTCTCAGGGTCACTGTTCCAAATTTGTGGCTGCAGTTTATATCAGATTTCATTGACCCTTTATATAAGGTGGTGCTTACCAGCTTATATCTTAAATATACTTCCACCAATGTCTGTGTAGACTTCACACCTCATGTAGTATAAATCTTGCATGCAGTCTGTAAAATAAATGTAACTACTTAATATCAACAACTCACACCCTTCCCTAGTCACAATCTTTTGTAGATTTTCAAATTAAAGATAGCTGTCTTCACAGATGATTACTATTATTTCTGTTTTGCATGTTTTAAATAGAATGTAAGAATACTTTATGTTTGTTTCCTCATACAAACACTTGTGATGTGTGATAACTTTTTGAAAACCTACTGACATTGTAATTGTCCCATCTTGCTGTTTATTAGGCAGATACCTCAGAGTACAGTTACTTGTTAGAGATTTAGGATAACTCCATTGCTGTCAGCAATTACCTAGGGAAGGCTATAGACCACGTCAGATGTGTTTTTGAACATAATTGGTGTTGTCTTGTTCATAAATAAGGTGGCTTAAGTTTTTTCTTATCATTTTGCTAAATGTTGATGCTTGGACCAATGCCACCATAATATTATTAGGTTTTGACATTTGTTATTTTTGAGTAATATAGCATACTGTGCTTGTGGTATGCTAAGATACATTTAATGTCATTAAAATGTCATTTTAAGTAAAATATAAAAGGAGTGTTTTGGGTTTCAAAGATTGTCGTTATGAATCTAAAATAGTTCTAAATTAGTTCTCTATCTTGTGGATTAGTATGATTCTGTTATGAGTCTACTGGAGGAAAGTTGTTAAGACAAATGTGAAAGATCGACAGGTTAATGAGCACAGCATGCAAATCTGTTTTACATATGCCTTTTATACACAGTGCATATTCAGTGAGCCACTTTGCATACTGATTAGTGTTTCATATCTTTGCCTGTTTCACTTTCCCTAATTTAATTATTTGTGTTTTTGTTTTGCTAAAACAGAGGTGTTTTACTTACCTGGCCAGTCAGCCTTACATCCACATTCTGCCATCTCAAGGACAACATCCACTCACAACTCAAGTTCTCTTCTACGGGAGAAGGATGTATCTTCATCACTGCCTCTATCCAAAGGTGGAAAGGAGTCAAACAAAGATACAGTTAGGGAAAAATCCTGCCGTATAGATCTAGGCCTTTCTCTCCCACGAAAAGAAAGAGAACGGTCTAAGGATGAGCCAAGACCCAAAAGTGTAGTTGACCTCACTCAGGATGCTAAACAAGACAATGAGAGGAAATCTAGTGGCTTAGACAGGACTCTTAAATGCGTGGAGCGCACATCACCATTTTGCCATGACCACTCCCCCAATTTGGGTGGTGGGGAGCCAAAGTCTAAGAACCCTTTGCAAACATCCTCTTTGAATAACTGTAATAATGGGGGTGGTAGTTCTTCCATGAGATACCTGGGCACTGAACAGGACAAAGGCACCAAGGACCTAAGCCGTCATGATGAGAACATGAGACCCTCAGTAAATGTCCATGGAGACAAGCTTAAAAAATGTGATACAGTAGTAACTTCTGTTGGCACTTTACATGTTTCTTGCAGTTGCCCATCTTCTCATTGTAACACTTCTCAACCTCCTACAAGAATGGTTTCTTCAAACACATTCCCAGTCAGTAATCATACTCAGTCCAACTTACATACCCTCTGTTCAACTTTTAAGGAATCAGGAAGGGAACATAAAGTAATTGCACCCACATTTGTGCCTTCAGTTGAAGTTTATGATGAAAGAAACGGGCCAATCCAGATAGCTTCACAGGCCAGAGACAGTAAAAATGACAAACTAAAAGAAAAAGATGGGAGTAAATTAGGAAGCTCTACAACCACCAATGAAAGGACACTTATAGAACCGATAAGGCCACCTCATGCACACGATTCTTCATTACATGGAGACATTAAGAGGATGGAAGTATTAAGGGAAGAGGGCTCAGTTATAAGGTCAAACTGTGGAGCACTAAAAAGACCATCATCCTCAGAATTATTTTTGAATAAAACGTTGCATGGCACAGATTCGAGAGATTTGCTCTTAGCCACCAACATGTCCAAAGAAGCTATTAAAATGGGGCTTGAAGTCGAAACACATAATCAAGAGAGAGACCGGATACAAAGAGCTGCCATCAGAGATTCTGGGAAAATATATAATGGAGTGGATGCTTCACGAATTCACATAGAACAGCCCCAACTTAAAAACGCTGCCTCTTCTGAGTCAAAGTGGAAATCTTTTGAAATGAGTAATTATGCTACTAATCAGATGGCCACGCTTGCTGCTCAGCATGTTCATGGAAGTAAATCGGAGGAGGACATGAAAAAAGTGTACATTGATCCTTCTGGTCTTCAGAGATCTTCTGTAGTTGGAAGTTCAAGGAGCTGTTCTGAAGTATTGCATCCTGGCCCCCATGGAGAAGTTTCTGCCATGCAAAGCTTGATTAAATATAGTGGTAGCTTTCCTAAGGAGACTGGAGTACGTGCTAACAGTGGGCCAAAGAGTCCTTTTGGTGGGCTTGGAAATATGAAACTAGAAGCTAATCCATCTGCTGTGTCAAAAATTCAGCATCTACCACCCCAACAATCTGGAAAACAATTAAAAAGAGACCCTGAGCGCCCAGAGAGTGCAAAGTCATTTGGCAAGGAGAGCATCAGCTCTCAGGGAGAAGTGGAAGTAAGACATCCTCCAGTTGGTATAGCCGTTGCTGTTGCCCGGCAGAAGGACAATACAAACAAAGCCAATTCTGGCCTAGAGAGGGACCACTCTCTTCCTCTGGGAAGCATTAAAGGTAAGCGCTATTTAAGTCTTAATTCTGCTTGATTTTTTTTTTTTTATAACATCCATATGCTTGTTTAAAGGTTGAAACTGTGGGATAGTGGTTAGTAATTCTATCTCGCTTTTGTAGACTAAGTTTAAATCCTAGGCAAGCTGCTTTCTAAGTGGAGTCTGCATGTTCTGTACATGTCTCTGTTGGTTTATCTAGTTGTACTCCGATATCCTAGAAAAGTTAAAATGTATGATTTTAAGATAAATGTCAGTATCAGAAATGTCTGGTGAACTAATGGTGATTTAGTGTAATCACACATTCATATTTACCATTAACCATAAGACTCAAAACTGAAATTTGGTTATTTCCATGTAAATTCCTGAAAGTCTTTCAAATAGAACTTATTGAGCTTATGCTTAGGATTTAGGATGTGCTTCTAACTTAAGTACAAAAGGAATAACAACAAATGGGATGTCACCGGTTTATAGCTCCAGAGTAGGGTCTGAAAAGTTGTACAGTATTTGAAAAATTGTTTCCTCATTTTTTTAGTATTTGAAGGCCCACTACTTGTTGTCTGTCTGTTCATTACGGTTTTGGTCATGATGTCCAATATGTAATGTAAGATGTGCCTTTAATGTGTAAAAATACATGGTGGCCAACACCATGGGGGAGCAAAAATTCAAACACGTTCATTTTTTCCTGAGCAGCTGTGTAGTCATTCAACAGACTAGACATCATGCAGCCTGCACAGCCCAAATCTTTGTCTGCAAAGTTAGCTTGTTGCTAGGGTCTTCACTGGCTACAGAAGGCTTTGCCAGCACAGGAACAGTTTTCTAAGTCTTTCAGTGACTAAGACACTGCCTGCCTACATTAAATGTAATTTACTGAGCAGAACTAAAAGCTGCAAACAAGGATTGAATTCTAATAGGCCTTTGGGTTTGTTGCTAAGCAATCAAAATGGCCTTGGGAGAGAGAGCGAGAAAAAAACATTAATTTATTTCCTCTCTTGTGCCAGAAGCTTTAGTAATAACATTAGCTTGCTTTTGGTGAGAGAAGAAGGTTTTGAATTCAGAGTATTTAAAAATGCAAAAGCAAGCTTTAGATAACAAATACGTAGTATTAGTCAAGTAAGATTCCAGAATTTAGGATACAGGCTAGGTTGCCCAGGAAACCAACTCGGACCTTTCATCTGTGCATACTTGATTATGACCTATATGTTTGCCTCATTAAATATAGAAAGCAAATGTCTATTCATGGATGAAGACAAAAGTTTCTCCACTTCATCGTATTTTTCTTATATTTTCATTACAACATGCAGTGTTATGACTTAAAAGCAACAGGTAATCAGTGAATTTTCCTATAGGTCAAAACCAAGACAGCTAATGAAGCAATCATGGAAAATTTAAATTAAAGATCCTATTAAAGGGTGTCAAATGAACTTTGTAAAAAGTCTTCTGAGAAAATGTAAAACTTCACAGGAGAGGGCAGGAATCTATGACTTATTGTAAACCCTCCTTTGTTTAATTAATATGTTGAAGCATCAGTTTTATGCAGGTATTACTAGCTATAGTACAGGTCAGTCACATTATTACTAATGAAAACTTGAACCTTAAAAGATTTATTTAAAATAAAAAAAACTTGTGGTGTCTTCAAAGAAGGGAGTTAACTGACCAGTTGTTAAAATGAACGTATTTACAATACTGCTTTGAAAGTATTTCTACTACTTATTGGTATATTTTTAATTCTTGTTTACGTTCATGTACAGTATATCGCATGTTTCACACTGGATTGGTGATGTTCTCATAGCAATGAAAGAGTGTATATTAGGAGCAGGAGGGTTTTACTGTATTTTTATACACCTACTTAAGTGGCCTACGTTTGTTTCTCCAACTTTTTTTTTACAAGTTCTATTATACTTTAAGATAATATGCTGAGGATTATCTATCTTTGTGATGACAAAAATTAGACTTTGTCCTTGAGGTCTAAACAGTGTTACACAAGTGGTGATCCAACGTTTAAAGTTAATGTTGGAAAGATTGAAGGAGAAGAGGGAATAAATGAAACTCTAAGCCCTCATGTTTAATTTGCAATGAATATGTACATGCATTGCTTAATAAATATTTGAATAACCTTATTAGGATGAATTTTAAAGACCTTAAAAAGGGCTGTTTTCAAGGAATATATTAAGTGCTGTCTTGTCTTAACTTTAGACTTTCAGAGTTTGAGGCCTGAAAGCAGTTCCTTCATAGTACGTTTTTAATCTTGAAGGTTATATATAACAGCTGCTGCATTCCATTAGTTTATTTTATTGTGGCAGTTGTGACTTACATCTTTTCATAAATAGTGAATGGGGCAAAGATAATATTTACAAAGCCATAAACAAAAAAATGATTTTTAAAAGATTTTTAGCAGATTTATATTTTTGAAAACTTGAATATCCTTTTCTCTTTCCATTACTCCTGAAGGGAAGAAAACCTAATGTTTTCATGCTGCATAGTTAATAATACCATTTATGTTCCTTTCCGAAGGATCTAGCCGTCCAGATGATGATCGTGTAGATGACCGTGGCCGTCACCGTGACGACCGTCTTCTGACAAGCAGATTAGAAAGAGAGCAAGAAAAACTGCTCCGGTGAGTGACAACTGGTGAAATGCTGCCTTCAATCAGTTATTTTATTGATCTTTAGTATAAGATGGGACAGTTGCATAATAGTATTCTAAAGTTTGGCATATCAAGACTTTTTGTCTGGGTGGAGGGACTTGGATTATAAATATTTGCAACAGATGCTATCTTTTGCCTTTTCACTAACACTACAAAAATCTGTCTGACAGGTCTGAAAGCTATGTACTGAGCAGCAGTACTTTATTTTCATATATAAATATTATTAATAAGGCAATTGCTGCTTTTCTTGGAATTAAGCTAATATAGAAGAAAGGATAATTTATGTGATTACATTCCTGAGTGTTACTGAATTTTCTCATTTAAGCAAGTAGATAAATTTTTATAAGAAAAGTTGTACATAATCTTTAACTAATATATAAAACTAGTATATGCTTTAAACACTCAATTTTTAATTGTAGTTCAAAAAGCCTTTTTCAGAGTGGCATTTACAGTTTATTTTTTATAGACTGAACCTACCTCTCTTGCAGTCCATTTTTCCCCTATGCATTTTTAAGAGTGGCACTGGCAATTAAAAGCTTAAGCAAGAATCAAATGCTGGACAGCTGTGTTGAAGTCATTGCCTTGCATTAAATGTTAGCTTCTCAGTCTATGTGTGAGTAATGTTGTGCATCAAAAATGCCTTCAGGTTTAACTAGCATCTGTAATCTGTGCAATACATCAATGTAAAATTTATTTAATACTGGTTCACTATTCAACACACAGCCTTTCCTTGAATTCTATCTCAGTTGTAGGATTAATTCATGGATTAGATTTGCCAACTGGAGTAGTGCTTTGGTTTGGAAGGGGTGTGTGTGTGTGTGTGTGTGTTTTCTTTTATGATGTGGTTTATGCCTGATGTAGATGAAAGGGTTTTGTTTTATGTAAACATTAAAGTCTGGTGAGTTTGATGTTGAGTTCCTTTTTATAAAAAAATGGGCATTTGTTATGCCATAGAGAGACAGTGGAATGTATGAATTACAATAAAATAAGAACTACTTCGTGTGTGTGTGTGAGTGTATATACATATGCATCATATCAAAGACAAGACGGTGAAGTGGTTTATTTTCATGCTACATTCCTGGAAAAAGAAGAGAAAGCTCAGACCAAAAATGGGCAATCTGCCCTTTGAAGGTTTCTAGTTAGTACTATAAGAGGAACAGTACTTGTTCTCTTTAATTCAGATAACAAGACCTCTTCAGAAAGGTAGATAGAATCATACAAATACTTTAGTGAATGAATGTTTTGGCTCCCAGGAATTGCCCCCAAATATTCTGTGTGAAGTAACAGATTTCAGATTCTGTATGTCCTGTGCATCAAACTCCAATCCCAAGTCCTACTTCTAATTTCCATAAATATTATAAGTAGGTGATTAAGAGGTTATCTTATTTTGATATCAGTATAGATCGTGTGCTAATGACCAAACCATCCAAACACAACTATTTCCTCTAGCCTTCAGTATTTGCTCACATTTTAAAATTGTGTGTAGTGTAGCGATTATTGTGGCTAAACTTGCTTTAATTTTTAGTATTACAAGAAGATAACTTAAAACTCAATTCATTTAATGACCGCATTTGGTGGATCACTGCTAGTGTGAATGCCTGAATGGAGCTATTTAGAATGGGAAAGAATCAATAGACAATAATGCCTGGAGACCACTGAGATATTCCATAGTACAGGATCTTAAAACATCATTATCTTAAATTGTATGCATATATGTATCTAAATTGTTTTGATACTTTATTATGAAAAAAATTAATCAAAAATGAAAATTTTCTGTCAATGTACCATCTAAATTGAAATTAGAAGCTTGACAATACTGTATTTTTTTTTTTTTTTAATAAACTTTCTTTGTCCTCTCTTGTATTCAATCATAGAGAAAGTAAGGAACTGGCAGATTTTACCAGGATTCATCCACCTGGTATTTCTGCAAATGGTTTGAATTCAAACCTTATGGTAACAGGAGGTCCAGCATTAACAAATTCAGGGAGATGGACTGCTGATCCCACAGGCCACTTAGCTTCCCACCATTGGATTCCTCGCACAGGCAGCCCCTCCATGTGGTTAGCTGGTTCTCCATATGGTAAGCAGTTTTGCTAAAATCTTTACATCACCATTTTTTATTGAGATTTAAGCACTTGATATAATGGTATGCAAAAAAATTTTTTGAGTTTGAGCACAGACTAATTGAGCTTGTACTATTCACAATATTTTCACAATCGATATTGGGGCTAAATTCAAATATTACAGACACTGATCGTGGAATTGCCTTCAAAATAAATTAAATTCACAGACTGAGGCAATGTTTTAATTTGTGTCAAGTAATTGTACTACTAATGTAGCTATACTTGTAAAACAGTATGATAAGCAGAATTGTCAAATTACTTTAATACATGTGGATTTTGAGCAGCACTATTACTGTATTTTTTAATTTGCACATTATCTTCTATTTTGTGTATGTTTTCTCCCATATCATAGTTTGTTTGGTACTTTAAGAGTGAGACTTGTTTTATGTATGCGTTTATGCAGTGGACTGGTGTCCCATTCTCAATAGGTTCCTGTTTCGTATCCAGAGATGTAGGATTAGCCTATAAAGAAAAAGTGGGTTTAGGAAATGGGTGGATGCTTCTGTATTTAAATAAATTGCATGTTATTAGTATGTTGTAAATTTTTAATACTTGAACTAGGTTTAGAAATGTATTTTTGAATCTATACTAATTTTATTACATTATTTTGGGTTTAGAGAATGAATGGATGGATTTTATTATTGTTAAAGTATTCTTCATAAAGAATACTAAAACTTTTTCCCAGAGAAGTAACATTTCGACTACATTAGACAAAAGGGAATAATCCTCCTCCATATATTTCAATTAATCACTGTCTTCTTATTGAATTAAGACATTTGGAATGAACAAAGAATGCAGTGAAATGTTTTGACACCAGTTGTATTGCATAAAAATATATACACAATATATATGTATTGTGGCAGTAGGGGGCGCTAGAGCTCCCTTGAACCCTCAGGTACCACGCAAGACACTGGATAAAAGTACCAGACTCTTTATTTTTTAACACAAATGTGCACCAAGCACCTTCCACACTACTCATAAATTATCAACTCTCTTAACCAATCCTCCAGCCACCTCCCAGACACTTAGCCACCCTTCCTCCCAGCTCAGCTCAGTGTCTGGACTGGCTTCTAGTCCTTTTATAGCCCCTGACCCGGAGGTGTTCCTGCCCAACCAGTCCAAAGTTCCTTATTCCTTCTGGGTCAGGGTAAACAGTCCTTTTTCTTCAACCCGGGAGCACGTCGTTTCTTCCTGTCACGTGACCGTGATGTACTCCCGGGTTATAGGGCACATATGAGCCCACGAGCCCCCCTACAGCAACTCCCAGCGGCCCCCAAGGTATCCAGCAGGGCTGTGTATAAACACTACAAGGTCCGTGATTCCCTGCTGGAAGTCAGGACACGATCCTGCTGTCGAGAGAGCTCCTACTGGCGGCCTGGGGGTGAGGACCGGAGTATGGAGCCGGCAGTCCTCCACAGTATATATACTTGTGAAGTTCTTTTAGATAGGAAATGTTTTGTGATGATCCATTCGAAGTTATCATTGAAAGTTTACTCTAGTAGTGGTTCTTAATGTCTTATTTTACGTGTGTGAGTTTGGCAAGTCTTTGAAAAACAAACAAATATTTTACATTATATTATAAAGTGTCATTCATAGTGAATTCCATCACATACCACTTAAAAATGCACACAAGACATAAATCAAAGTACAAGAAAAAATGTAGTACAATATATATTGCAGAAACAGGTCACAAGTATTTAGATACTGGAAAGTTTCTACTAATTCTTTCTCACCAGGGTGGGTTTTAAGATGAAATTACTCATGCTGAAACATTAATTTGCTGAAGATATTTGTGTTACTCTACCTATTTTCTGTAAGAAACATTTTATCAAAAAAAAAAAATCAATCTGGAGATGACCATGAGTAAATTTGGCTTAAAAGTGGAAGGCAACAGCTTATGGTTCAGTCAGTTTGAGTGTTTCTTAACGAATCCAAAGGGTTATGAAGGTGGAGCTCAGAGTGAGTAGGGGGTGTTGATTTAAACAGTAAATAGTAACAGTACAACAGACAGCAAGCCTGTGGTCACAGTAGATAAATCTTCTATGACTGAAAAATCTCCTAAGACCACCTCTGATAAAAATGTAAATGTGTGTGAACAGATTATTTTATGTCTGTTGAAACTAAACATACGTTGTTGCCAAGGAGAAACTGTCCTGTTAAACCAAATTATACCTTAGTGTTAAAGGCATCACTGGGCTAGTGGTAAGAGTGAATGATGCACTGCTGCCAGCTGTATGTGGTGCCTGTCGCTGTCAATTACAACAATACTGCTGCAGTCAATGCAAGGTTAAAAGGAATGGCAGCTACTTTTTCATGAAAAGATGAACTATAAAATATGCTTTCAGTAAACTGTGTGACTGGCATCCTGTATAGATGGTGTTCCTGCCTTACGCCTAATGATTGCTGAGACAGGCTACAACTGTCCTGCGATCCTGTCCTGGATTATGTGGGTTAAGATAATTGGTAGATAGATGGATGGACAAACTAAACAGTGTGCTGTCACATCTAGGAGGAGAAAAGAACTACCATTAAATGAGCTGTTAAAGAAGAGCCATAGAAGGTATAATTTTTAGTGATCATTATAGTCAAAACAGTAACTGTGGCTAATGATGCTGTCACAACCCCAGTAGAAACATGGACAAGACTGCATAGCACCCAGCATTTCATTGCACATCTGAATGTTTAAGTTAAGTAAGTTAACATTACAGACTCGATGAAAGTGTCAATCATGCAATACCCGAATATGGTCACAGCATTTCAACACATAGTTTAAATACAGACCACAATGCTTCTCTAAATACCATTTACTGCTTTTATGGCATGTAGTGATGCACCACTCAAAATAAAAGCAAGCTGTAATTAATCAAGTTTCAGGTACTGAACTGTTGAATTAATAATAGCAAGTTTACCTTTTTATTGTCTCTCAGTGTCTCAGTGTTGTCTTTTGTTTGGTTTCTTTTTCTCTTCCCTGTCTCACCATAGTTAGTTAGTTATTTTTTAAAATATTTCTCTAATACATGAGCATAAAAAGGACACTACAGCCATGAATGTTTAAAGTGAAATAACCTTGAGGAAACTGGGGTGGGTTTTTAGAAAGAAACACTGTCAGTGGGCAGTGCCTTTTCAGCAGCTGATTTCTCTGCTGTTCACTAATTCCTTTAACAAGTTGCCCCAGATGTTCATTCTCAATTGAGAAACACATCTGGCAGCTCCGTGAGACTGACTACCAACTAGAAGTCCTCATTTTTGGTTAGAATCGGTCACCAGACAAGTGCTTTGAAAAATAAATGAATAACTGCTTTAAAGCATCTGGTAATTTTGATGTGGCACAGTCATTTTTGCAAGCCTTTTCCTACTTACCCACTCACATTTCTAATTAACTTACATTTTATATATAATATGTCTTTTTAAAAGAAAACAAAAACATTCTAACTTTTATATAGGTATATCTCAGTTTTATGTTTTATTCAATTTCTGTGCTGAACAAATTATCTGAACTATTTCTGTATTTTCTCCTAGGCTTGGGACACCCATCTTTGCATCAAAGCATGCCTACGGGCTATCATGCTGGCCTTCCAGGCTCTATACCTTCACCCTATCAGTTTGCACGCGATCCCCAGTCTGGGCAGCTGTTAGTTATTCCAACAGAACACCTTCCACACTTTGGTAAGGGGTTTTCACAAACTTACTTTATTTGTTGTGGTACCACTCCACCAAACGCTGAATGTCTGCAGAATTATGTGTTTCAAAAGATTTTAGGAAAGAATCCATAACCTAAAGCACAAATTTCATCTAGTATGCACAAAACTACACCTAACCAAGGTATAACTATTGTAACTTTTTAATATGTTCATATACTGCTCTGTTATTCCTTTTCTGATAGCCGAACTGATGGAACGGGCACCCCCTCTCTGGTCAGCTGTGTATCCTCCAGCTGGAAGTACACTTCAGCATGCACATCAGCTTCAACTACTGTCTCATCAGCAGTTGCTAAGACAGCATGAAATGTATATTTTCCATCAGCAAGCTGCACAAGCAATGGAACTTCAAAGAAGTGCACAACTTGTGGTGAGTTCATGTTTCTGCTCTATTTCGCAGATGGTCAGAGAAGGAAGATCTTAGACAGGACATTGTAAACCTTAAGTTACAACACCAATGAATGAGAACTTCATTTGAAACTGTAATCCTTCCAGAATTTTTTTTCTTCACCTTATCTAAAAACAATTTCTTTGAACCTTTAATGATTGACTACTATAATAACCGTAAGCTTTTAGGTCAATACAAAAATATCTACCCATACTTTTTGGAGGAGGTGAACAAAACAAAGATTACTTTTTATCCAAGAAAATAAATAGAAGTTAAATGTTAATAAAACAGTGCATGATATTTTAATAATGACACTCTTGATATTTTTCTCATACTTACAATTCTGAATAATAGATGTGGTACCTGTCTGTATGTAGAGGTTCATTTGGCTGGCTCTGTACTGTTCTTTTTGGTGGGGTTTGAGCAAAATTTATTTCTTAGAACAAATATTTTTTTTCTGAACTTGCTACAGATATTTGTAGCTGCTGAACATTTATGCTTTTCTATTGTAGCCATAGTCTAATTGCTTCCTAAACAAGATGGTCTGTTAAAATGAAGGGTTACTCTTTAGGCACAATCATTAAATTTTAAAAAGAGAATAATGTACCTTCAGGTTTATTTTTAAGAGTCAAGGAAGGTATGTGGTAGCGTTTGAAAGCTATAAACTTTTACAGTAGTTTCTACTTTAGGCAGCCACATCTTGTAATTCATCAAGGAACTGCTAATTTTAACTTGATTAACTCACAGAATTCACCTCTAAGCCATAACTGGTGTTTCTCACCAGAAATACTTTGTGGACCATGGAGCAATAAGTGATATATGAAAATGTCTTTGTCTGCAGGAACGACTGAAGGCCAGTGAACAAAGAAATGATGTCGAAGACAAGGCCTGCAAAAGAGGCAATGAAACCAAACATGGACTTGTTGCTGCGTGTCCCCCTGCCTCTCATTCCAGAAAGCAACAATCTCTTTCACCGGCCCCATCTACATCTTATGGAAAAGTTGTAACACCCCAGCCGCTCACTCCCTCCCCTTTGCCCGTCACTGCCCTCAAATCTGGCGGTGAACACAAAGTGGAAGAGGCCATTTCCCAGCAGCCCTACTCCCATCGTTCAGCTCCAGGTCATCGTCCATCCAGTCCCCCAACTGCTTCCCCACCACCTGAGCCTCCTGTTCCTCCTAAGGAGGAAGTCCTGGAGGAGCTAGAAAAGAAAGAACATGATTTTTGTAAAGAAACTTCTAAAACCTTTCAGGCAATGTTTTCTGGTGAGTGTCGGATTTACTAATGTGTTTTTTTTAAATAAACAATACTTTTTTTTTTTTTTTAGAAGTGAAGAATATTAATATTTGACATGTACAAATCTCTGAGTAGTGAAAATGTATTTGTAAGGTGTAATAGGAAGCAATAAATTAGGATATGCTGTTTTTATTTTTTTCCAATTGTTTGTACTATGGGAGGTTAATCTTCCGTCCCCTTGAATGTCCTTTTGTGGATGAGGGTTATAGTTGGTAATCTACCATGTTTGGCAAACCAGTCCACTCTATTCTGTTAACTTTTTATAACATCTCCTGTCATGAAGAGTGACTTGAGCAGCCCTTTTCAGGAAACATAGTTTGTCTGTTATTATTTGCGTTCTTTTTCTTTTAGTTACTTTCAATATCCATGACTGTAGGTGAAGATTTTAATGTGATTAAGTCAAAATGACTTAGCTGTTTGATTCCCTGGGCATTTTCCTTTATCTTGGATCTAAATAGTCATGAACCATGCTGAATGAGCAGATAAGCGAGGCTTTAAAATAGAAAGAACGGCAGCCTATTAAAACTTGGAGAATTAAAAGTGCAAAAAGTTCAAGACCGTGCACTTTCAAAAAATCAAATAATTCCATAAATAAATTGTGCTATAAAACAGACTGTGTCTTGGGGTGTTCAATAAATAATAAACCCAGTAAATAAGTTAAAAGTACAACAGTGGAGAGGTAAAACCGTTCATGTTTTTTTTAATAACTATGCCCTTGTCAGGAAACTGGGATCCTGCAGCAGTGTAGCCTGATGCATCCCAGTCTATCACGCAGACCAGAATTGCCTCTACATCTGGACACCACAGTTCACAGAGCTGCCACCTCTGTCACAGTTTCCCAAGAGCGCCTTGCCCTTCCATAGATGCCACTGCATCTTGCTTCTTCCAAGACACAGCCCCAGATCTTGCTGCTTTCAATTCATCCAACAAGCAATCATGCTACCTTTGAAACAAAACTTTCTTTTTGCTACAAAGGCTAGTCCTCCTGAACTCTTCTTACCACAGGATGCTGCCTCACTACTTTGGTGTAATACAGTATCAGAAAACAGCTGATATTGTCCAGATTTGTTAGTCAATCCTTTGGTCACCAGTACCTTCACTCATGAACATGTCCTTGAGATATTTGAAGTCCTCACCTCTGGCAGCTTCTCACCATTTAATTGTGAGAAGCACAACACTCTTTACAGTATAAGTACCATGACCTCACATTTTAAGGTTCTAATTCTCATTCTAGCCAAATCATACTCAACTTGGTACTGTTCAGTGTCTAGTGGAGATCATGGTCTGCGAAGGCCAAATTTACATTACCATCCTCAAATGGTGCAACCTTAGATGTCCATACTCTATACTTGAAAAGCGTCATCAGTGTCTTGATACTTCCTTCAAGGATCCATTTATGGACCTGGGTGTGGGGTGTGGATATTTGCTGGCCTGATCCACAGAGCATTTTTGGGCGCAGCCTAAAGGAACTGCACATAGTCTCCATGTGCATCGCCACCTAAAAAGACAAGGATAAAGGTTAGGTCGGTGCCATTTGAATATCAGGTTTTGTTTTCCCTAATTGCTTTTCAGGCAATTCCCTTTTACAGTATGAGCAGTATTTTATAATTGCTTTTAGTGGCTATGTACATTGAGTGAATTATGTTAGTTTTCTTAAAACTTTAGATTTGCATTAGAAAGTTTTTCTTAATTATTTTGTCAAACTTCATTTCATTGATTCAAGCTTTTTGAAGTCTTTAAGAGTGCTGTCTTGATATATTTTCACAGAAATCCCTCCAGGCTATTCTTTCCAATCAATAACTGCTCCTTTTGGCGGCAATTACCCCTACCTCCTACAGCCTGCTGCTGCTGCGGATGCCGATGGACTGGCTCCAGATGTGCCCTTGCCAGAGGAAACCTCTGAGCATTTGGCTACCTCAGCTGAAGTTAAACCCATGCATTTACACTCACCCAACACTGTACAACACCTGCATACTTCTGAGGAGGAACAATCAATAGCTGAGAACTCCGAGCACAAAGAAGAGCCGCAGCTTGATAAAAATTGTGAGAGCCTATGCCAAGAAAATCTGGTAGAAGAGAATGAGAGTATTACTCTCATGGAATGTGTCAATAAAGATCATAATTTGGCTAGTGAACAGGAAATGCAGCCCATAATGGAAATGTGTGCAGGTGTCCTGGAGCAGGAACAAGAAAAGGACATTGGAGAAGTAGAGAATGAAGGTCCTGCCATAGTAAACTGCCATAATTCCTACCAGCTCCTAAACTGCCAGGAAACAAATCAGCCCCAGATTGAAGAACAAAAAGTGGAAGCATGTACAGATTTTGTGAACTTTGACACTTCTGAAACCTACCAGGATTCTTTAGAACTTCAGCCAAGGGCAGAAGGCTGTTTAGATATGGACACATGTGACTTGAGCTGTAACAAAATAGAGGAAGAACAGGCAGTAGAGACTGTAATGAACATACTGCCTTTAACATTAGATAATCCTCAAGTTACTTTATCTGGCAAAGAGACAGTTGTTTCCTCTCCATCTGGCAACTTTGATTCAGTGGATATTAAGGCCGAAGATCCAATGGCGGGTATGAATGCTTTGGTGGCAGCCACTGAACTACCACAAGCATGTTCTCTGCCAACGTTAAATAGTGACATTATTCTTCCTGCAGTCTTTGAGACTGTCCCCAGTTTTCATGCCATTGATTCGGATGACCTTCATGGAATTGCCCTGTTGAGTGAAATTGCTGAGTTAGAGCTAGAACGAAGGAGGAATGAGATCAATTGTAAGTCTTTTTTGCATTTAGTCAATTTTAAGTTAAATGATTTATTATGTTGTCTGGTGAACATGTTGTGGTTTTGTTGTAAACAAGCCATGGCTACTTTGTAGCTGACTCACAATGAACTGGTATACCTGTAATTTACAAAAGGTTTATATGTTTTTTTACTTCCTTGTTAGAACAGTTAGTGGAATAGTTTGGTTACTTTAAGAGATGTTTTTTGTCCCCTTTCAGGCACAATGAGAGCTGATTTAGAAAGTCTGTTGGTTGCAGGCACAAAAGTTTTAATGGAAGCACTTGCATGTAAGCCTGCAATAACTATCCGGCTACCTCGAGAGCTAAACCCGAACAAGAAATACAGCTGGATGCAGAAAAAAGACGAGCCTGTAAGAATAATAATTCCTTCTGTATCTGTGTTTGCTTTTTGGATTTACTGTGTTCTCTGTAAAGTTAGAGGCGTTGCTGATGTAAGAGTTTGAATTTGTTCTAGACTTTTTCCAACTTACAGAGAAGTTATGGTGAAATGTTAAGGTTAACACTGTTTTGTAGGTTTGCATTTACAGTAATTTGACATTACTGTACTTGGTATAATTCACAGGTGAACAGTTTTTAAAGGAATTATAGTTTTCAGGTAACAGACCACCAGGTCAACTAATAAAGCAAAAATATTAGTTAAAGAAAAACATTTTTAGCTACCTTTGGAAAATAGAGATTTTTAAGGGGCATTCTTCTAGACCCCATAAATTTCATGTTTATATTCTTCATATGGAATTAATCGGCTGTCAAGATTTTGTGACCAAAAAGCAATTTAGTTTCTCTTTTATCATGCACTAATTTTTTGAGAGATGACAGTACTAATGAGTCACATGTAGTGGAGCTCCGAGATATTTGTCAGTCCTATGAATATTGCACATGAGGGGAAAATGTGATCTGTTTTTTTTTTTTGCTCCTTTTATTATATTTTATTTTATTACCATAAAATTTGTAACATTATAGTACACACACTGCAGTGGGATGGCACCCTGCCTGGCATTTGTTTCCTGCCTTGCACCCTGTGTTGGCTGGGATTGGCTCCAGCAGACCCCCATGACCCTGTAATTAGGATGTAGCGGGTTGAATAATGGATGGATAGTACACACACTGTAAATTCTGTAATTATTTTGACACCTTTAAGGTTTCCATATGCTTACTCATGATAGTGGTAAAGCAATAAAATTGTACAGCATTTGGGTACTTATTATAGTATATATGCCTGTCCACAGTGAAAAGTAGTCTAAACTACCTTGCACATTGCTTCATTTAATCTTTATGCCCGCTTTAAATACAGTGGAACCTCGGTTCACGAACGTCTTGGTACACATACAAATCGGTTTACGAGCAAAAAGTTTGCCAAACTTTTGTCTCGGTTCACGACCACACACTCGGTATATGAACAAGCCAGTTTCCCTTTCGGTTTGTGCTCGCCGGTGATTTCCGCACGTGTTGCATTGTTCTTGGTCAGACATGCATACTTGCATGTGCGTGCGTGCTTTCGCTGTGGACTCTTTGTGCTCTATTTCATTTCCCTTCCGGTTCGTTTTCTCTTCCTGTTCATTGTTCTCAGTCAGACGTGCGTGCTTTACCTATGAACTCTTTGTGCTCTACAGTATTTCGTGTGCTTTTGCAGTTAACCATGGCTTCTAAGCAAGTGAAGAGTGGTGAGAAGAAAGTTTTGCAGAAAATTGAAATCGAAGTAAAGAAAGAAATTATTGAAAAGTATGAGCGTGGTGTTCGTGTTACTGATCTTGCTGCCAAGTACAAGAAGTCAAAATCTACGATTTCGACTTTTCTAAAGCAGAAAGAATCTATTAAAGCAGCTGTTGTTGCAAAAGGACTTACAGCTTTAATTAGGCAGAGGCCTCAAGTGCTGGAAGAAGTGGAAAAACTGTTGCTAGTGTGGCTGAACGAGAAGCAACTTGCAGGGGATAGCGTAAGCGAGGTGATGTTATGAGAGAAAGCCAGGAAGATTCATGGCGATTTGCTGCAAAACTATCCTTCTACGAGTGGCGAAATTGAGGAATTTAAAGCTGGTAGAGGATGGTTTGTTTCGCAAGAGAAGTGGCATTCATAGTGTGGTAAGGCATGAAGAGGCTGCTAGTTCTGACGCTGAAGCTGCAAAAGAATTTGTGAAAAATTTCACAAAATTAGTGGAGGACGAAGGCTACATCCCGCAACAAGTCTTCAACTGTGATGACACTGGATTGTTCTGGAAGAGGATGCCGAAAAGGACCTACATTACCCAGGAAGAGAAGGCTATGCCCGGCCATAAACCAATAAAGGACAGGTTAACCATTTTGCTGTGTGCTAATGCTAGTGGTGACATAAAAATCAAGCCGCTACTTGTTTACCAATTTGAGAACCCTCGTGCTTTCAAGCAGCACAATGTAAACAAAGCCAGACTGCCTGTGATGTGGAGGGCAAACACGAAGGGGTGGGTCGCAAGGACCTTGTTTTTGAAATGGCTGCACATGGCATTCGCTGCCGCCATGAAGCGATATCTCGAAGAGAATAACCTGCCTAAAAAAATGCCTTCTTCTGATGGACAATGCACTGCCACACCCTCCAAATTTGGTTGACGATATGGTCTGAAAAATTTTAATGCATAGGAAAAGGCAAGTCACATTAGACCGCTATTTCGTGAAGTCTGATCCACCAGCTAAAAACACCAGTAACCCAAGAAATCACAGAGAAAACACCTGAAGGAGAACATCCCTCCATCGCGGAGCTGGACTCTCCCTCAAAACTGTAACCTTCCTCTCCACTCAGTTCCTCTTCACTTCCTTCATGTCAGAACTCGACTTATGCAAGGAGAGTTTTCTTGGTGGTTTATGATTAGTTTTTGTATTATGGATTTTTAAAATGTTCATTTTTCAGTTTGTAGCGTGAATTGTTGCAATGTTACTTTTCTTGGTTGTTTATTAAATTTCTGATTTTTCAAATGTTCATTTTTCCCCCTGTGCTTAAAACGCATTTAAAAAGAGTGTTTACAGCGATCTGGTTGTAAGGCTATTAGCGTGAACTCCTGCAATGTTACTTTCTTGGTTGCTTATGGTTGGCTTTTAAGTAAAGTTTGTATTTGTTCAAATGTTCCTTTTTTCCCCCCGTGCTTAAAACTCATTAAAAAGAGTTTTTACAGCAATCGGGTCATAAGGCTACAGTATAGCGCAAACTCTTACAATGTTAGTTTACTCTGTTGTTCAAGGTTTTCTCAGTGTTATTCAATGTTTTTACGTTTAGTTTGCGATTACGCTGTGCATTCTAGGGCTTAATTAACTATATTTGTCCTTAAAAACTTAAAAAAAACATATATTTACATACAGTTATTATGGTCTGGAACAGATTCATTGTATTTACATGCAATCCTATGGGGGAAATTGCCTCGGTTTACGACCAGAGTTTTGGAACGAATTATGGTTGTGAACCGAGGTTCCACTGTATGTGGTCAACCATTCAATACCAAACTGCTATAGAGTGTTACTTTATCAAAAAAGATACATGATTTCTTCTCCATTACCCTTCCAAACCATCATAGTGGCTCAGCATCAATAGTTTTTATTTATTTTTGTTATGGGGACATGTATGTCTTATTTATTTATAAATTGGGCGGTAATTTTTGTTTTTCCTCCGCACTGGTGTAATGTCTAAATGTGTCCCGGTAAAAAGTAGTACACTCAGTTGTTTTTAACACTTAAATATTTCTTTTAACTGTTAAAGTACTATTTATTTATTTTTTTATCACACAATGGTGGTGACAGTGGTTAGAGCTACTGACTCCATTTGACTTGGACATTTTGAATTGGCCTGATGTAATCAATTGGTTTAACTGTGAATGTGCTCAAAGAATTTTTAATCTTCTGAAACACCTTAAGCTGAGTTTGTTGTCTGAGAGAAAAGAAGATTTTTTTTAACCAGGAGAATTTTTTTAAAAGGTTAGAAGCCTTAGTTACCATGCCACAATTTTAAATAGCGATGACAGAACCATGTCATGCATTGTGACTTGGGTGTTCAAATGGGTAGCAGAGGGTGTCATAGCCAAACTTCAACAATGAAAAATAAATGCAAAATGGCAGTGCACACATAGAAAATTCATTCTGAAATGGCACTTCAAAGATATCACCATCATAACAATACAAATTACAAGTAGGAAAACAAAGTAAATGTACACAAAAATGTGCAAAAATAAGTCATCATTGACATTAACAGTTTCTGCCGTGCACTCTCTTCTACCATTATTGTCATTCTCAATAGATGAATGACTAGAGTTTGTATTTGAATTTCAGTACAATGAATATAGAAACTTAAGTTTAATGAGAAATGCAACATTAAAATGTAACAGCTGATGTATGTTCTTTTTTTATTTGTGGTCCCAGAAAATGATAAAAATATTTGGGACTTTAGGGTCTCCTAACTACAAGGCAGCAGCGGATCATTTTTTTCCATATCTTCCTGTCCTCTCTATCTTGCACTGTCACACCCACCACTTGCATGTCCTCTTTCACCACATCCATAAACCTCCTTTTAGGACTTCCTCTTTTCCACTTTCCTGGCAGCTCCATCCCTAGCTTCTTTCTCCCAGCATACCCGGCATCTCTCCTCTGCACATGTCACTGGTGGTCATAGACCCTTTTTGATATGTACAGAACCCCATCTCTGTGTCTGAGTCTGTCATATGTTTAATGCTGTCGATACAGGAAATAACCAGGTGTCCTCATATGTATAAACAAAACACATTCCAGTAAACTTTGGAAGTGGTCAACCTGCAGTTTTTTTCCCCCAAAGTTCATGTATTATGGAATTATAATATCTTTGTTAGTGATATATCAGCTATTATCAGAGAACAAGTGCCTGATTTTTGGCACTATGGAAATTTGGAAACAATGTTATTCATTGATAGATGCATAATAGTTGTATTGGTCATTGACTGTTGTATGGATGTCTGTAAAATACATTTTCTGATTGTCTTGACAAAGTATTGGTGACTTTTCCAGCAGCACCTGGCACTCTAATCATGCTTCAAAAATGTGTTTTTTCCCCCAAGTGCAAATTGGCCTTTTATTAGATTTAATGGCTTGCCCACAACTAGAATTCTTGTTCTGCATCTGTAGGAAAATGTTTTCATTTTTGGCTTTTGTTAGTGTTTAATCTCAAAATACTGCCTAAATAACTCAAATTCATCAAGTGGCCTATAGATTACTTGTTTGACCACCTTAGATAGCTATGCGTTTATGTTAACATAAGGGAAAAGGTGCCATAGATTAAACCTCCTAGGCTTGCAGAGTGCAGAAGTTTTGACACCAAACATCATATCAAGTTAGTGTGTACAGAAATAGGCACTTCACCATTGTACTACCCATTTATACTATCACTGTTGTGTCACAGCTCTGTGGACCTGGATGCAATTTCCAGTCCTATAATACACCTCTACCTTTTGTTGTTTTCATCCACATATGTAAGATATGCATTCTGTATTAACCGGTTCAACAAAATTGGTCCCGATTGAGTGAATATAGATGATTATGTGTTGATATGCTTAGCATTAGACTGTCAATAGTTGGAATTGCCCACCAGCTGTAAACATATGATAGATTGTTGCCCCCTACAACCCTGTACTGGGAAAAGTATGTTTAGAAAATTGCTGGATAGGTGGAGACAGTTTGTATGTCAACAGAACTAACATTTTTATTTCCAATGATTCTGATAGCATTCACTTTTTTAATAGTGTGCTCAATCTTTGACACAAGAAAAGTCTCAGCGTGATCATCTGAATTAACCTAGTTGTCTTTATGACTCAGAATTATTCTTGAGCATTTTGAACTCTTGTAGTCTTGGCAAATAAAGAAACTCTCCTTGTGAAAATTGAAATAAAGAGCAAGTGAGGAAGACTGTCCAGGGAGTAAAATAGTTTTACCTTTGAGATTAGCTTGCTAAACTTTTGCAAATTGTTTAAGATGGTTAGCTATCTTATTCTCTAGTATTCATGTCAAATTTCAGATATTTGTGTTTTAAGGAAAAATTTTTCTGGTGTTCGGTGACCTGTGTCCATTTGTAGTAGTTATTCACCTTAATGACTAATTATTGTTTGCTGTTTCAGTCAGCTTGGATTGTGTTGGGGTAATATAGATTTAAATCCTTTTTGTTTACTATCAGATGTTCTCCATTAAATCCACAATAGAAGGGATGGGTACAATGGAGCTGGATTACAGGATGAGACTGGCAGAGCTACAGAGGCAATATAAAGACAAACAGAGAGAGCTGGCTAAGCTGCAGAAGCGCAGGGATGCAGAGTAAGTTTTTTGTTAATGTGTCAGTATTTTTAAGACAGATTTTCCAAATCTTCATACATTGAAATTATGTGCAGAATTTCACCTGAAAATGCAGAATTACAAATTTAAGGGAAAATGCTAACCAGCTGTTTTAAAGATGAGACTTTCAATTGCTTCCTACAAGTGGATTCCTTGCTGAGCAAAGTTGGTAATGATGAAGATGCAGATTGGTTTAATGCAGTGTTTTTGTTTTTTTTCATCTCTCTCTAATATTGTGTGCTCGATGCTAACTTGGACAGTTTACAAAATGTCAAGTCTAGTTTATGATTGTTTTTAATTAAATACTGCAAATGTGATTGTTTCAAATGAAAAATCTCCACACAAATGTCTGAATTAATTGGAGATTTGAATTCTAATCTGTTAGGGAGAGATGTGATGAAAAGAACCAAAGTTTAACGAGAAGAGGTCCAGGAAGACCAAGAAAGAGAAAACATGGATTAAGTACATCTTCCTCACCTCCTGGGAAAAGTGAAAGTAAATGTGGAAGGTGTGTATGGACATTTTGGAATGATGGTTCATACATGGGTTTAATGAAAATGTGCTTGGTATAGTTCTCATTTTTAGTTCAGGGCATTTACAATCATTTAATTATAGTAAAGAAAAAAATGTTGAATTAATTAACTTTTAAATCTAGTGTGTAAACATTAGTAGTCATTAACATTAGAGGTTTAACTAAGATTTTAAACAGTATGTTTAATTATTGTCTTCCTCTCTGTTTGTTTGTTTGTTTAATTCATAAAAATATGTTTAAGTTGCTCATTTTTCAACTCTTCTGTTCATCCAAACTAGACTTGGCAAGAGTCTCTTACTCTCTGAGGACTCTGAGACAGGTGAGATCACTGGTAAACGGTTTTGTGGCCTGAATCCAGAGGAGGAAGAAGAGCTGGACAGCATTGGCATTCAAATGAAAAAGAAAAGCAAAGTTTGGGATGATCAGGAAGCATCATCTAGCTTTTCCTTGGAGGTTGGTAGCTTGCATACAAATATTCCCCTAACGTTACTGAGAGTTTCTGTCTTATATACAACAATAGTAGCTAATTAACTTTGATATATTTTTGACCCCTTGGTTGATCTCTATAGTCCTAATAAATAAGCCAAAAAATAGAATTTTTACTTACTGTCTGTCATTACTGTATATTTTCATTCATTTCTTGATCCCACTTTTCCAATTTTGTGTCATAGGGAGCAAGGGGTTATCCTGACAGCATTGTAAGCAATATACGAACCAAGCATAGCAGTTACTATATGTTGTTGTAACATGAAATACTAAGATTTTTTTTTAATTATACACACACAACTAAGTTTTTGTCCCATTTTCACCATCCATCCATTATCCACCGCTTACCCGAGGTTGCATCGCGGGGGCAGCAGCCTAAGCAAGGAAGCCCAGACCTCCCTCTCCCCAGCCACCTCCTCCAACTCCTCTGGGAGGACCCCAAGGCGTTTCCAGCGTTTCCTGGGTCTGCCCCGTGGCCTTCTCCCAGTGGGGCTTGCCCGGAACACCCCCCCAGGGAGGCGTCCAGGGGGCATCCTAACCAGATGCCAGAACCACTGACTCCTCTCAATGTGGAGGAGCAGCGACTCTACTCCGAGTCTCTCCCAGATAACTGAACTCCTCACCCTATCTCTAAGGGAAAGTCCAGCCATCATTCGGAGAAAACACATTTCGGCCGCTTGTATCCACGATCTTGCCCTTTCGGTCACTACCCAAAGCTCGTGGCCATAGGCGAAGGTAGGAATGTAGATCAATTGGTAAATCGACAGCCTCGCCTTTTCGCTCAGCTCTCTCTTCACCATGACGTACCGTTGCAGAGCCCGCATTACTGCAGATGCTGCACCGATCCGTCTGTCAACCTCCCGCTCCATTCTTCCCTCACTCGTGAACAAGACCCTGAGGTACTTGAATTCCTCCACTTGAGGCAGTAATGTGTTCCCAACCCGGAAAGAGCATTCCACCCTTTTCCGTTTTCAAAAACTTGTAACAGTGATATTAGAACAGGCCATTGAGTCCAACAAAATACATTAGCTCTATTCATCTAATTTATCCAGAATAACACTGAGATGAGTATTGAAGGTCCCTGAAGTCCTACGCTCTATCTCACTACTTTGTAATTTATTATTTGTGTCTGTGTATGGTCCTCTGTATAAAGAGAGGAAAAAAAAATCAACAATCACTTTGTCTCAAATAGGAATAAAACTTCTCACTGCGAAGCACACTGTTTTGAAGGGAATTATTAAATTTAAAAAGGCATCCATCATACTGTATATACCCCATTCAGGATGGGGTACTTATTGAACCCAATGCTGTCAGTATAGTTTTAGGCTGCCACTGAGTCAAAATTCGATTGGGCAGATTTGAAGTAGATAGATGGATGTGAATATGATGCATGAACACAAGTTACTATGTAGGGATGGATACCAAATACACCTGGTAAAAGCATCATAGCTAATGAAACATACTTTGGCATCATTTTAAAATTTCATCTGTTACAGTATGGCTTGTTCAGTCCATTTTCATATGCAGTATGAACTCCTATAATATTATTGTCTATGGTATCTATAGTACATCATATATGCAGTTTTTTTGTGTAAGTAAATTGCTGAGAGAGGTGAAATTTGGATAGATCTAGTTTCTTACTCCACCCCCATTGTTTAATGCATCCTACCAGTAAAGATGTAGATACAGAAGTAGGCTTATCTTCCAGGAGACTAATGTTGAGTTTGTATTTGACCATGTTATATGAAATTGGGAATTCTCTGTCAGAGCTTGTGGAATTCTCAAAGTTCTGAAGAATTGTACTGGCATGTGAATTGATCATGAAAAAAGCTCCAGAAGTGTATGTTTTTATCAATCCACCCATCCATCCATTATCAAGCCTGCTAACATGTAATTGCTATTCATTTTAATCTGAAGATGTTTTTACAAATGTATTTTGTACTTATTTGGTAGTATTTATTCTCAACATGCTAAAAGCTTTACTTTGTGTGAATAATAAGTTGTTTTTTGTGGCCCATACTAAAGGCCTTGGGCTGTAAATAAAAAGTCTAACAATCTGAGTGTCAAAAGATAACAAATGCTACAGAGTTTATTAAGAGCTGATTAGTACTCTAATGGTAGCATACATGCTTGCATTGGACCTTGAATTTTACTTGTCTGTTAATTATGGATATTAATTCATAACAGATGCAGACAAAAAGCAAGAAAAAGAAGAAAATCATTGATCATGAAAAATTGGCTACCAAACTGGACAAAGCACTTTCTCTAAACAGACTCAGTAAAATCAGCAAGTCCCCATTTAAGTTTGCAGATGTTCCACTTTCAAAAACAAAAAATGGTTCTGGTAGAAAACCTCTAATTACCCATGGACTAGAAATTATAGCAAAAGAAAGAAAGAAAAATCTTTCTAAAAACCTGGGGATTTCACAAAAACCTTCTAAAGAAGGTAAATGCAGATCATCCTCCAAACCCAAGAAGATGAATGTTGGAATAAAGGTGAAAGCTCAGCTCAAAACATCTCGCTCACCTTCAAGGTCAGAAGTCAGCAGTTATTCATACAGTAAGTGAGACATTGCTACCTGCTTTGGTCTTGTTGTTCTATCCAATTTGATTGTATAGAACAGTTCTTTCAAATTTTTATAGTGTGCTGTGAATAAATAACAGGTGGTAACTAATTGTTTAATATAATTTAGTTTTAATGATTTGTATAGTTTTTGGTTTCTTCTTTTATAAATAAACAATACTGATAACTTCATTAACATTTTTTTAGTTAAAATATTTGTGGGAAGAAACCGTACTATACAGTACAGTGTTAAGGTTTTTCCAGTCTCTTGGATTTTACCATATTTTCTGATAAATTTGATTTTGTCCACTTGCCTTCAAATTGGAAGTTGTTAGTTATATTCAACAGTCGGGTAGCTTAATAGGTAGTGTTTTTAATTAGCCTTATTAACGTTAAAGGTTCTGGTTCTGTTTTATGGCCAACCAGTTTAAATTTTGTATTTCCAGAGACATGAAGTATAGATTATAAAAGGTATTTTTAACTTAACATACTAATATAATACAACTCTATAATGACAGATACAGACTCTGAGGATGAAGATGAATCAATAAAGGATGTATGGCGGCCTCACTCTTCATTAAATACCCCTGGATTGAAGGGAAAGCTTTCCAATCCATATGATTCTGTGTCAAAGAAGAGCAGACAATCAGCACAGCCATCCAAGAGAGGCATGTCATCATCGGTTGAAACACTGAAATCAAGGCAGGCAACAAACAAGAGAAAACACAAGCACTTTGCTTTGCTCCTTCAAGAGGCAGAGGCGCGGTCTTCCTTCAGTGACTCCTCGGAGGACTCATTTGATCAAGGTTACTAGACACACAACCTCAAAATTATAACCAAATACACACACATGCACATTATATATGTATATGTATATGTTTTTTTTATATATATATATATATATATATATATATATATATATATATATATTTGGAAAAAAGATGCATATCATTATTGTGTTTGGGCATATTTTGATGGCGGTCTAAAACTGAAGCAGCCATCTTTTGATACTGGCAGCGTAGCCTGCCCTTTCTTACATTTATATTATTGTGAATAGTTTTATTGGCTCTTTTTAGAGCCCCACCTTTTGATTTTGCTTTTTTTTTTCTTTCTTCACTTATCTTTTTTTATTATTACTTTTTATCCTCTCTGTCTGGCCTTGTTAAAGGCATCAGTGGAACTGTAAATGGACAATGCTGTGTGTGTGTGAAGAGCTTGTTGTTTGTACTGCATTTTTTTTTTTTTTTTACCAAGCTTTATTAAATATATTGATTTCATTTTTAACTAAAATGTGTGCTTTGTCTCTCTTGCAATGTCTTCATTAGGTTATAGGCCGCTTCCCTTCATTCCCAAATGCAGTTTACTGCTCTGTTATTCAAATATCCCTTCCTTTCAAAGGAAACAAATTCACAGTTTTGAAGATGCAGAATTATGTGGTTTGACAGTTTTTGGTAAATTGCATTCTGATGGGAAATTTTGGAATTGCCCCAAAAGTTTGTATTTAATAACCAAAATCTTCAGGATTATTGATAAGGAAGGCTGATGATAAAATTAATTAAAAGCATATCTCTTTTAGAGATTTTTCTTTCTTTTTATTCCTGACATAGAGATTTGAGAAACTTACTTCCAACTGACAAGGGCAAGTGTTAAATTTGAATTTTATGGTTTAATTTATTCCTCCAGATTAATACATTTAACTCTTTGTTCTTAATGCCACCTACATTACAGAAACACAAATGAAAAATGTATACCTACCTTTATCAGGGACACTATGATAAGAAAAGTCATTGTAGTAGTTGATGCCTATTTAATAAACCTCTTCATTAGGGAAACTTTTAATAAATGCTACAAAAATTTAATTAGATATCAAGGTAGATGTCAAACTATTTAAGTATAAACCATTATTACCCAAATTTTAGTATATGAAGATTTAATAATGCAATGTTACGGGGCTATGCAAACAAATAATGCTGGTTTTGTAAAAAGCATGTCTTAAATTTGGACAAATATGCCTTTGCTTTTTAACTTTTTTGTTTGCTTAATACATGCATACTACTTTGTTATGGTTTTGTATTTGTTTTATA
This sequence comes from Polypterus senegalus, assembly GCF_016835505.1. Classification (NCBI taxonomy): domain Eukaryota; kingdom Metazoa; phylum Chordata; class Cladistia; order Polypteriformes; family Polypteridae; genus Polypterus; species Polypterus senegalus. The sequence continues at coordinate 142,025,890 of NC_053166.1, forward strand.
CAGAAGGGATATTTGGACAATAGGGTATCTAATGGCTTTCCCTGTTTACTAAACAAATAAAATAACCTAGCTTTTCTAAATTGCTCGCTTACTCCTTGCAGCTGCTTGGCCACCCTTTCACCTATGACCCCTTCTCCTACTCATGATGCTTTTAAATGTCTTCTTAGTCTTTGCATTTGCTCATCCCACTGTGCAAAAAATAATAACAAAGACACAAAGCTGATGGCTGAGAGTAGGGCAGACTGCCATGCAGTATGTGAGGTCCTTTTCTGTGTCATCTGAGCCATGCACCTTGTTCTGTAGGTAGGATATTATTTTTTTCTCAATGTGGCATTTGTTTGAGCTTAACCATAATACTAATTCTTTTCACATTTTCACTGTTGCACCATAAAAAGTTCAATTTCTTTAACAGTACTTGGTTTTCAAATTTAACCTTGCCAAAAATGTCTGACAGCCATGGTTATTCTTTTAAATGTGTTATAATTGCTACAACATGAAAATATATGTTTGACCATTACAGAATAAACACTCTTTGGCAATGAATTACATTTCATACAATGCCAAATATGGAATGCAGTCTTTTTGGTTTGTGCCTTCCCCTGCACCATTTTACATTACATTAAAATGCTTTATTTCATAATGAAAATATTATTTTTCAATGATGATCAACCGAAAGTGTGCATGTCATATTTCTATTTGTTAAAGATGACTTTTTTTTTTTTTGCAAAAATTTATTGTTGGTTTCATTTTAAAGGTGAGTATTATTTTGGAGAAAACAATGTGCCCCTATGAAAAAAGCACTTAAATATTCCTAAACAATGCATTACCCAATTTATCCAGTATGTATCCACCACCACTTCACTCTCTCAAACAAGAATTTGCACACATGATTTAAAACTAGAAGGTTTTCTACAAAGGTTATAGCTAATTTAGAGCTGACAGGATGACTGAAGTCTGAAGTGAAGAGCGACCCACATGCCTGGACTACCAAAGCAAACCTTCTGACTGGCTAGATACAGAAAACAACGTTTTTAACATGATTACAAGAAGCATTCTCAACTAATGAGTTAATTCATCACTTTCTGAAATTAAAAAATGTAAAGTGACTGTCCCCTGGAAAGAAAGAAAGAACACTCCATCTTCTTATGTTTATTTTTATTCAGGCTGTATACAGAAGTGGCTCTGCAATTTTGCTTTCAGTGTTGGAAAGATTTTCACCTTTCATTTCAAATAAAAAGCATGTGTTTTTTTTTCAATATATTTGAGCAGTGAATTTTTAAAGTCACATCTTTTGAACAGATTGCTAGAATACATTATGTACAGTAAACTGTTTTCTTTGTTTTGAAGTGAAATTGAGTGTATGTTATAGGATTAAATTTGACATTAACAAAATAAACAAAGACACATTTTAAAAGAAATAACCATGTCTTATGAGGCCTATAATGAAGTGAAGGTACTTTTCATTCAGCGAGTATATGGTTTGCTTTTGTATGTATGTTTGCATGTTTTTTTTAATAATCTAAAAATGTTAAGAAAAATAAAAAGGACCAAAAACTGTTGAATGTCTGCCTACACACAGCCTGCTTTGTATACGGTAGGCTTGCTTGTATGTCCTTATTTTATTTTTTTAAGTGTATTTTTTTTGGCTTATTTGGTTTTGCTAGATGTTTCAGATAATCTTATTCTGTGCATGAATGTGAGCTGCTTTAACATCAATGTAAATCCAATGTACTCAAAGTCATGTACCACTTAGTGACAAATTTTGCTCTCTTTTTCTGCATTAACTTGTTTGCTTCTTGGCTTTTTATCTACAGCATCAGACTAGCAAGACATTATAGAACATGAACTACCTTATGATGTTTCTTTTAATTTTCAATTTGGGTTTAAAAAAGTAGTCATTTGCTGTTCAAAGCTGGTATCTGGCTGAGGAAATAAATTAGATTCTGGACACATTTGACTGCTTTTGTCTTTTTCTCTCTTGACAGGTTAAACTCACGTTTCATAGTTAATCTATCACTTACCTGGTCAGATGGCTCTGCATGCTGTAGATACTTAAGTATTTCTGCATTTATGTGTTTTGTGTGTTTGTCCGCCTAACTGTCATTAGTGAACAGAATCTGCATCTCTTGTAATTTGTCTTGAGCTTTACTTTTTTTTTTTTTTTTTTTAATATTAATTGCGAAGGAAAACGTGTTTGTTTTGATGTGACATGGTTATAATGCACTTTTAATGTGCATCTTTGTTCAGTTGCTTTCTAAGCAGCAGTGAGTTTCATATATGTTGAGCAGCTGTTTTCTCTAATCTCAAAGAGGTTGCTTCAGGTCTGAGCACTTCTGTTAAATGTAAAATATACAGTGAATTCCAGATGACATAAGCAATTTTCTATATCGGCTGTTTGTTACTAGTAATTGGTAAATCTTTGTAATTCATTTCAGAGGCAGCCAGTTAACATCTGCCCAATTTTTTGCATCTCTGTTTCCACATACTGCAGTTGATTAAGTACTGATACAAGCCTTACTACTGTATTTGCTTGTCTTGTACCATTTCCGTATTAAATACTCCATTGTTAAGGTGAATATGGTGAACCACTTGTAGTATGACAAGTTGACATTTAAGTATTTGAATCCATTCAAAGTTTTATCATGTAACAACTGTAAATGGAACCGAGACAAAAATCTCAATAGTGGTGCATACAGTATATTTTTTAATACATTAAGAACATTTAGATATATCAATACAGACACAATTAAGACTAGATTGTTACAGTATTTAGTAGTTTTGCTAATGTTGGATTCATCAGGGTTGATGGCAGCATGTGCAGGAAAATATTAAGTGAACTCTAGTCAATTTTTCTTGACCATGATTTTTGGGTATGTTTAATATATATGCTTTTAATTTATCTTGATTCTCACCTCTGTCTGGCGAGTCTGTTAGATTCTTAACTTTGTAAATTATATGAAAGTCCCAAAAAATCAATGTAGCTTTCACTATTTGCTTAGCAGATTCTTCCTCTGATGAAGAGGATGAGGAGGAAGATGAGGAAGACGAGATAGATGAAGAAGACTATGACATGGATGAAACAAATCAACTGTGCTCTCCCACTTTGGAGGAGAGTGGCTTGGGTTTGCTTGCTAGGTTTGCTGCCAGTGCCACACCCACTCCCCTTATCTCCCCTCTTCTCTCTGTTGTCCAGTTGGAGGCAAAGCAGAAGGCTAAGAAAAAAGAAGAAAGACAAAGCCTAATAGGTAAGAATTGTTTAGTAGTTGTATTTGCGTGCTGTATTTCTGGATCTTTCACACCTGATATTACATCATAAAGTGGTTATGTAGTCTATTTAGGATTGTTACCCCTATTTTTATATTTTATATCCTTACAAAGTGTTCTTTGTTTATGGTTTGATTTGGGAATAAAAGGTGGAATTAATTTTGTAATGGCAGCTTTTCTGCCTTGACTCATAAAAATGACCTGAGCCATTGACTCAATGCAGTTTTACTTGATTATTGTTGTTTTAGCTTATTGTATTAAATTAAGTTGGTTGTAGAAGAATTTCAGTGGCCTGTAGTCACTATCATGTTAGGGCACAAGGTGCAAACAAAGTTTGAAATTGTTTCCTACATGAAAGAGCTAATGTTTGAGTGTTGTGAAAAGGGTCTTGCCTGGTAGGTTTCAAGTTAATTTAATTGCCCATTGTTAACACATTAAACACTTATGTTTTACTTGCATTATACAAAAAACAACTGGTATGTTCATAGCTGTAACCCATTAGAATGAGGATTAAATCATGTATGAAAGGAAAAGGAACCTACTGTATGGTGAAGTAAATTTTGCAAGAGTATAACTTAATATTTTAAACAATGTTAATTCCTCTTCACAAATACAGCTAGAAAAATCTGGAAAAGATCTGGAAACGATACAATAAAATGGTCTGTTGTGGTCAAACCACTCCACAATTTGCTATAGTTTGTTTTTTTACTCTGGGAAAGATAATCACTTCAACATGACTTAGGTCTTCTCCAATAGGAACTTACCAAGTACACCTGTAACAAGGAATATCCTTCCCAAATGATCATGCCAGCTCAAATTGTTTCTTCCTATCTACAGAAGCAGAGTTTCAACCCTTGGATATTTAACTTTCCATTTAGAGTGAAAACAGCACCCTATGCAGGAACCTAATTTTTGCAGCCCGTGCTTAAGGTCTGATATTTATGGACTATGTCCAGTGATGACACTTAAATTAAAAACTTTGTCAGTGGTCTTAGCATCTGCTTTCACAACAATTTCTACCCCAAGTTATGAACAGTTGCTCAAGGTGCTTGTACTCCTTCAGTTAAGGTTGCTGCTTCTACCCCCAGACACATTACTCCTTCAGTTTGATTGAGTTCATGGCCCCTCTCTGTGCTAATCCATGCTATTTTTTTGTCATTTGTATAACACTACAAAACTTAAGACTCCTCAAGTGAACACTGTATGTTACAGTTTAGTAAATTCACTTTTTTAATAAATGTAACACACATATAGAAACTAAATCAACTACTGGGTATTAAAACCAAAGCAACAATAATTAATTCACTTTATTAATTTTAAAAGGTAACCACAGGAATACAGAGACCGTAAAGGATATCCTTTCAATTATACACTCCACTAATGTTGTAAAGTAAAGTATTTTAGTGCGCACAAACGGTATATATTTTTTCTACTGCTGGATGTCACATTAAAATGATGCTCTGAAAAATGAGTACAGTGCATACCAAGGTTGAAGCCAATAATTGCAAAATTGACGTGACTAAGTAACAACCTGGTGGGCAAGCTGTAATTTTAAGACCTACCACTTGTAATTCCTGGATGCAAAGTAAATAGAATGCCATAGAGTCTGTTCCAAATTTCTTTAGTAGCTGGATGGTAGACACAAATCATGCTATTTTCCTTGGATTCATGGACCCTTGTAAACTGAGTTTTTGATTGACATGAGAAACTTTCTTTTTCCTTGTTGTTTTCTGATACTGACTAATCAATGGGGGTGGTGTGGAGGGACAGCAAGAAACAAATTGCAATTTCAGACTTAAAAAACAAATATTCAACAGTAAAACATAGGAAAATGTGTAAATGGAAACATTTTAAAACTGTCATTTAGTAATAGTAAAAATGTTCATGAAATGTTACAAACTATGATATAAATGTTGCTAAGTCTGCTTTAGACGACTTGTTGCTAGGCTTAGGATGTTTTCAGTAACATGTTGGTAACAACAAACAAAGATATGAAAAATGTGAAGGCTCATTCTAAAAGAGAGTTCTATAGGTCACATAATGAGTCAAAGACAACAGGATTTGATGTTGAATACTGAGATTTCCTGTAGTTCACATTAAGAAATGAGGCTTTCTGCTTCTGTGTATTTACAATTTTGGACATTTTACGTGAAAAGCCATTCTTCCTGTGCTGTATTCAAACTAGTTATACTTTGCCTAGCGGTGTGAGAATAAATGACAGATTCTCAGACTGTTGTAGTTGTTTGGAGTGTTATTAACATTGGTTCAGTGGGTTGCTCATTCCCCATGGAATGAGGTTATAGCAGTGCAAATTCTTTCTTACCTGCCATTTCTGGGCATTGTGTCAGAGCCTACGATGTTTCAACAGACAGTGATTTCTCGTTTCATGTAGTACTTTATACTCAAGAATGATATTAGCACTTTTTATCAAATCTGGGTTTCATGTCGACATATTTCTCAGTTGAGCGTTACTTCACCATAGTATTTGATGAATAACTAATTTGGGAATATACTGTACATTAGCTCTAAACACTGGCCAACCTGTATGGGAAGAACCCTACATAGAGAGATAGAGCTTAATACAATAGGACCAATGGGCTCACTTCAATGGCTATTTAAAAAAAATATTCAAATATAAATGCACAGATTGTCGGTGTATTTGATAGTGTTTTTGTTATACCAATACCAAATGTTTTAAGATTTTTGCATATTTTGTAAAAATGTTTCTGTTGATGTTGTTGAAGGTTCATGTCAGAGGCAGTGCTTCTGTCATGTCATTTTGAAAAAGTCTATGAAAAGGAAAGTATTCCAACAATTAATACCTAAATATGTAGATATGATGCTAACTTTAAAGGTTAGTATATAAAATTTGAGTAGAAAAAAACAATATGCACAGGCTTAGAGCTCAGATGACACTGTCTGTACTGTCTTTGACCAATGAATGAAAAGCACCTAATGCATACAGGATAAAGTAAAGGGGTTTTCCACAACTGGTTTTTCAGTCTGCACTGTCCTTATCTTGGTTCATTCTGCATATCAGGAAGGTTTTGTTTCTGTCATCCATTTTTTTAAATTTGTGCAGCTTTGTCAATAGATTGCAATTTGCAAAACTTAAGAGATTTTTTTTTCCCCACTTCCTAGGTACTGAATTTGAGTATACGGATTCCGAAAGTGATATTAAAATCAAGAAAAAGGTTTCAGCACAACTTCATAATAAGAAACAATTGCCTGAATTGGTGATTTCTCAAGTAGCAGCTGGAGATGATTCATGCTTGAACAGGACAAAGATGACAGAAAAAGGCAGAAAGCCTAAAAAAGTTAAGTCACCACGTGAATTTAGCTTTGACTTAGGAGGTGAGGCAAGTGATGATGATCGATGGACACGAAGGAGGAGTGAGCGCATTTTTCTCCATGATGCTGGAGTGGGGATGTCTGTTGCACCAAGTGAAATAACTGCTTCCACTGCAACAAAATCTGCTCGATGTTCAAAGACTCAAAGTCCCAGAAAAGAGGCTAACAAATCAAAGGACGCCAAAGATCTTACAAAGGTATGTTCAGTTGATTTTCGTTTTCCCCAATGTGTTAGAGAAAATTTGAGATATACACTGCTGTAGTATATAATTGAATCACATATTATGGCATGATTCCATAGTAATGATTTGCTTCAGATCAAAACAACATACATTGCAAAGGAAAAATAATGAATGGCCTTAAATGATTGTGGATGGAGTTTGAATGCAGGGTCTCATTGACTGTTTTTTTACCATGGACCCTATGACTATTGTACCTGCTGTGTTATCTTTATTTACGTTGATGAGGGCATTTAGATTGGACACATAAAGCTATGATCTAGAATCCATGTTCTGCATCTAGGATAATTGCTTTGCTGCCATTCTTTATCTACCTAAAACCATTTTCATTTAAATTTATCCTCACCAGGCTGCTTACAGTCAATTGTGTAGGTATGTTTAATAGATGTGTTGATCAGTCTGTTTTCAAGCCTGCCGAATTCACTGGATTTTAGAAGAACTGTTAATGAAAAAAATCTGCCTCTATTTACTGACTTTTGGTTAGCTTTTTGAGTGTAGGCCGTTTCTGAATATGCACATTCTCAGGAAATATTTATTTATCTGTCTGTTACAGAAAAGAAAAGGGAAAAACAGCCCTTTGTGTTTAGCACCTCCACAAATATCCAGCACCACCTCGGATGGCAGGGTTAGCATAGCGGCTTGTCCACTTAGCCCCACCAAGAAGAGTAAGATGAAGATAAAAACAAAGGAGGTAAATAAACAAAACATAATGAGTTGGATGCATGTTTGAATCTTGAAAACGTTTCTGTCAAAATCACAAAAAAAATGCAAAGAAAAAAAAAAAAGTATTTATGTATTTTTGCTTTTACGCCAGACAGGGCTTGAAATGTGGAACAAACACAGTAAATACATCCCAAGCTTATAATGCACAAAAAAGATCCCGAAACCCAGAATACACATAAATAAAACTCACACATAATTACATAATTATTTGGGGATGTTTGATAGTACTACTTATTTTTTGTAACAGATTTTTTGTAACAGAGCATTACTTAGTCATGGTCATCAGTTTTTATTTTTTGGATAGCCAAAGCTGCTGTTGGGTGTGATGTTTACCAAGTATATGGAACATGGCAAAATACTTCATTTCTGCCATTCATATTAAATTCCATATTGATTGGAATCAATTTTGCTTTCATTCTACTAGTTACTGATTTGAAAGCTTAACAAAGAAGAAATTGTCAATTATAGGTATTTATTTTAGTTTTGGCATGTTTTCAAGTCTTTAAGCACCTATAATTCAATGGAACTACTGTTTCAAAGAAAATATGTAAAAAAATATTCAGCATGGCAATTATCTCTTTTTACTGTTCTTTTAACACTAATATTGTATCAACCAGTGAGTCAAGTTGATTGGTAAAATATCATTTCATATTCTCATATACATGTTTCATGATTTCCTATGACTGCCTGTCATCATCCATCTATCTATCTATCTATCTATCTATCTATCTATCTATCTATCTATCTATCTATCTATCTATCTATCAGGTTTTCCTTTCTTAGTGCTGCTAATGTGGTATTTTTGCTGCAGTCTTAGCATCCTTATTTTTTTGTATTTGATGATACATTATATGTGTGAAACAAAAATGGCAAAGGAAGCATGAGCGTAGTTTGGCAAAGATGCAGATGTTTAAGAATTTCTTTAAGACAATAAAAAAAAGATGGCTTACTTAAAGTGAGCTCAATTAAAAGTAAGAATGGTCTGTATCTTGTTTTTTGAATCTCGGTGGTGCAGTCTCAAATCACATTTTTGCCCACAGTAGTTAGTTCAGTATATTATTGGTCAATGCCTACTCTTGAAAATATTTTGGCTAGTAATAAGGAGAACACTGATAGTATTTCCATACTTTTAAAATTAATGTTGTGGTGTTCACCACTAGATGATCTCAGGTGAAGCTGGGAAAGAGACATCTCTGCTAATATCCTTAGGCAAGGAGTAAAATTCAGTTATTTATAACATTCATTCTTCATCATATTGTTCAAAACTTGCTCAATTGTATCTATCTTTCCAGATAAATATGATCTAAAATGTGTAAGGGATTGTACATTCATTATAAACATCATGAAGCTCCAGCCTCACTAGTACTCTACATATATTTGGGGAGTGTCTTAAGTTAAAAACGTTTTTAGGAAAGATATTTACTTATCTATCAGGTATTGTCAGATTTAATATCCTTATTTTTTTTACAGCAGTGTTTTAAAGTAATATATAATGGAATTAGGCCATCTAATGATTTACTCACTGTGCTTTCCCACACTACACTGTTAGCATGTTGACTAAATTTGCACAGTTAGAAGAATTTTATTGTGCACTCTTAATTCATTTGGAAAAGGATATATTACCTGAAACTGTGCAGAGCTTATTTATAATTCAGGCAAGAATCTATTGTGAAATAAGTGTCAGGCACATCCCAATATTTCTGTTCAACCATTGTTGTTTTAATGCATTTCAAAAGACATGTTACATTATGACAATAAAATTTAAGTTTCAGTGAAACAAAAGCAAGAGGGTTTAAAAAGTCGGTTCAATCATAAGTATAATTAATTCCATATCATAGAAACAATTAAGATATTTAATCAAAAGCCACAGCCCCACCCAGAACAGTGAGCTTAATTAATAACATTTTGTGTTATACAACCTCCTTAATTATTAAAACCATGGAAGACCTTTGCAGAAGTTCAGACTTTATTTTTGTATAACATCAGTGATGTCTTGCAAAATGCTAAAGAAGCACTAGATAGATCCATGCAAAGAAAATTTGATATTTGTTGTAGTTTTAAATTATATAAAATACAATTTTTCCACCGAGTTATAAAGAGTGCATTGGTTTTCTTCCAGTTGAGCAGAAATGGTTGACATGCTAACAATGTAGTATAAGAAATAATGGTTGGTTTATCACCAGATAGTCTAAGTTCATGTGAAATAACTTCAAACAATACTACAGGAGGATTTGCAATGATTTTAAAAACCTACCCTGTCTAACATATAAGAAAAAATCTTGCCCAAAAGATTACTTTTGGATAGTCCCAAAACATATGCCCAAGTGAGGTGGGACTACCAGGCATCCTTCACAATAAGGGTCCAATCCCTTTTATATCTTAGATCATTTTAATTCAGAGAGGCGTGAATGAGTTACAGTTGAATTACAGTGTGTTTTGTACAAATGGAAGAGTTTTTCTTTAATAATATATATATATATATATATATATATATATATATATATATATATGTGTGTGTGTGTGTGTGTGTGTGTGTGTGTATGTTTGTATGAATGTATTTATAATATAGAATTTATGTAGCTAGAGATCCACAAAGAGAGAAAAGGAGTCACATATCTTAAGAGTTTTTTATTCCTAAGCTTTCAACAATTTACTAGGTGTCATCAGGGGAAAAATGAATCGACATACAGGAATCAAATGCATATGTGTGTGTGTGTGTGTGTATTTTCATTTGTACTTTAGACGTCCTGTGAGGGCAAATACAGTGACAGCAAAATACTAAGTGCCTCTATTTTGCTTGAAAGAAATGTTTGAGCTCTGCAGGTCTTGGATAGATTTGAAACACATCTCTTTGCAAAACTTTTCATGCCTGCTGATCTACTGAACCTGCTGTCATTTTTTAAGACTTTTAGTTTTTATACTGTTATGGGTGTATCTGTAGTACTGAATTTACTTTAAAATACTTCATTTGTTAATTGTGCACTTTTTTGTAATCAGTCAAATATTAATAAAGTATTTTTGGCAAGTCTCTTTTGGATATGAACATCTGCAAAATAATTATAATTTTGAACCATGCAGTGATAATTATAGTACAAAGCTACATTATGTTGCATAGTATGTAAAGACTGATTCTGAATTTGCCTTCAAATAAGGACTATATCAGTCTTTATACTATCTGTCAGTGAGGGTTTGCAGGCACTGAACACCATACATCTATTAAAACTGAAATTAGGCTTTGTGTCAAGCTGGATTTGAAGAGTAAAAGAATATAAAGTTGCACATAATTGATGGCAACAGCTGGTTGGAAATTTGTAAAGTTCATTACACTTTACTATGTAAAGCACTTTTGAATGGATTTAAAATTTGGAAATTTAATGTAACAAGCCTTACCCATGAATAATGTCAAAATACAGTGTTGTAATTCCTTACTATAATTTTGTTTCTTGTTATGAAGTGCTTATTAAAGACATCACAAGCTTGTGAGAAGCTTAGTGCAAATTCTGAAAGTAGTAAATAAAAAAATATGATAGTTTTGTGTTCCCAGTGGTTTTTACACATGACAAATTTACTTTATCACTTTCAAAATGCAAAGGTTTTTGTACCTAAAACAATTGAAAATGCCTTTTCTGTAACTCTGAAAAGGCTTTGTGTCATTTTCAAAAGCAGTAAATTTGAATTGGCAAGTATTTAGGACATTCCTATTTTAATAATTTGCAGTAGCACATTAGTCAGTTAAATAAACCCAGTAGTATTCACTTGCTGCATTCCTAACCTAATAGTGTAAAACTGCACATCCACTTCAGGTTAGTAATAAAAATCAGTCTATTTTGAAATAGACAAGTGTGTCAGGCTTGGCAGAGGTGTGTAAGATAGAATAACAAGTAAAATATATACATTTGTTTGGTTCTTAATTGTATAATAGCTTGTGGGTTTATGCAAATTATCAAATGGTTGCTGCACATAACACAGGAAAAATATTTAAATGCAGCTTGGACTGCCTGCTGATACTTTCAAGAAAAGCATGCTGAGTTTTTTTCACTACACTAGTGGCTCCTCTATTTCAGTTGTTAAACTATGTTAAGAAAACAGCTAGTTTATTTATACACTGTAAGGAATATTTAGCAAGAACATTACTGTTACCCACTAGAATGCACAGGTCTGTTAAATTAAGGATTACAAAGTATATAGCTTTTTTTTTTTTAATTTTTGCATTTGAAATGTCCTTGAATGTAATACAAGATGGAAGCCTAACAACTTTCCAGGTGCATTTTAACTTGACAGAGAACAAAAAGAAAAGATTGGTAATTCCAAGTTATCAGTGAAAAATTATGGAGTATGAACCTTCCCTCTTAGGCTATGAGTCTTGTCTGCTCTCTTGTGAAGCTCTGATCATTATTTAGTATTTATTTTATATAGTGCCTTTCTTTAGGAACACTAGTACTAGGTTGTTGTACCGTGTTAGCCATTATGAATGTAGAGAAAAGCCAAGCAAAATGACACCTTTATGATTACATCTTGCCTGAAGAAGGGGCCTGAGTTGCCTCGAAAGCTTGCATATTGTAATCTTTTTAGTTAGCCAATAAAAGGTGTCATTTTGCTTGGCTTTTCTTTAGGAACACTACAAATACTACTACACAGCAGTTCACATTGCGCAGCTCACAGAACAGCTTGTTAATATCAAGCTGTTCGAGAAAATACTCTCCGGTCTTTTGTTGACTGAACATCAGGCTCGACTGTCCTCTCGCAACTGGTTTAGCTCAGATGTCCAGTTTCTACATACCATTGTAAATTGCCATGCCTTTTTATATTTGATTAATTCTAAGGAAAATAAAGAATAATATTTGGAAAAGCAGTACTGTCATCTTGCAGCTTAATACATATTAGTGCAATGTTGTGTTTATTACCTGAAAAAAATTATGTCTCACAGTGTAACATGAAGTTCCTGGCAACCTGGCCTATATTTGTATATCTGATTTAACAAAAAATAAATCTAAAAAGCGCAGCTGTTAATGTCATCTAATGCATGCTCTAGCAGTGAAAACACTTCTCTTAAGATAAAGAAACATGTTTCTACAGAATTTCTTTTTTCTTCCCATAAGGGCCAAGTTTTCAATAGTTTTAACAATTCCTTGTACAAGTTTTATTTTAAGTGTACTTATCTCTGCCCTGACTTGCTCTACAAATAGAAATGAGCTTTCCCTGCTTCTATGTGTTTTCAGAGGTAAAGGTTTGAAATACGCTTTACCTGTAGGTAAATACGCCTTTATGTAATCAACTAAGAAGGGACCTGAGGGTGAACAGAGGGGCCTCAACATTTTTTTTTTTTCCCCACGCTCATTCCCAGTATGACTTCTAAAAGGATTCTGTCTGTCAGGCTTTCATTTGTATACCTATACTGAACCTGGAAGCACATTTTAATCAAACAGAAGGAGACATTGAGAGCTGCAATTGTTTTTCCACTTCTTCCACTACAGGCTCGAGGCAAAGGTGGTGCAGTGAGTAAGCTGATGGAAAGTATGGCAGCTGATGAAGACTTTGAGCCAAATCAGGACAGCAGCTTTTCAGAAGATGAAAACACCCCACTGAGCATGCTGATTGACAGGCCCTGCACACCTGGTGAGTCTTGATTGCAGTGCTTTTATCTTTTCAGAAGTAGCACCTCCATTCTCCTCAAACGAGAAAAGCTGCTTATTGTCATTTTTTGTTTCTATCTTTTTATATTTTATGTACGTGTTGTACTAGATTTTTTTAAGTACTAAATGAAAATGTTTATTAGATCCTAAAGGAACAACTTTCAATGTGAAAAGTCTTTATAATTACCATTCACAACAAGAGAGATCCATGCACATGGTTTAGGACCTCAGACTTGAAAACTAATTTAAGGAGAAAAGGGATAATATTTGTGATAAAGTGAATATTCAGTTTATTTGTTGCAGTGCCGTTCATGTTTAGATGGTTCAAAATACTGCACAACTTAATCTGTGCCTTTACTTCACTTGATATTCAGTTTTAATGGTGTGATTTACAGTGGCAGCATTTGGGGTATTAAAGAACAGGCCTCTGTGTCATTAGCTTTTTCAATTTGGAATTCGAAATGCTGCTATGATATACCAAGAGCAAGAGCTGCAGTCTCTTCAGCATTTTCTGCATCTGCTCTGGTGTCTTTTCCAAGTGAGCCATGCCTGGTATTCCGCTCTTAGTAGGAATAGAGGAAGCATCATAACTAAATGCACAAGCCACTTTGGCTAGCTAATCTCTAGTCATAGATGCAGTGGTTCTACTCAGAGGTCCTGTTGTACTGCTGATCTCCTAACCATGATTTTGATGCCCTGCAGAGGGATCTCAATTACTTGTACTGTACTCTCAATCTCTTTCTTTAAATAACAGTCCTGAACTTCTGAACATGACCCAGAGATAATTGAGCTCATCTGCTTGTAGTAGTTCTTCACTCCTCATCTGTTGGGAACAAGTAACTCTTTTTTTACAGTACCATCATCTCTCATTTGGAGGTACTTATTCACATCATATTTACAACATTTTCATCTGAAGACCACTCCAGCACGTACTTGAGTTTGCAGCCTGATGAGACCAGCAGAACGTTATCCATAAACACTGGACATGCAGTCTTTAAATTTTCAAACTGGATAATCTCCAAGCCCCAGTTCTGCCTTGATAACCCGGACCATAAAAATTCGAAACAGAAGAGAAGACGACGTTCATCCTTGGTGTCCAAAGTCATGTATGTGAACAAAGTTTTCACTCTGCGAAAAAAAAAAAGAAGTATGTTTCTGGAACCCTTTGCATTTATAGCACCTTTCTTAAGCTTTCACAGTATACACAATCATAAGCTTTTTCCAAGTCCAAAAACAAGTAGCAAGGATTGGTAAGCTTCCATTACCCCCCTAGTAGTTATGCAAGGAAGAGTGGGTCCATAAATGTATCTGCTGTGTTCCTGAGCTCAAGGAGTGACTTTGAATGGCACCATTTTAGCAGGACACTCTTTGTCATCTTCACTGTACTATACCTAGTGTGTCTGCTTTGTTGTATTAATGTCTTTTGCCTTTTCTTTCCAGCTCCTCGCAGTTGTGTTATTGATAAAGACGAGCTGAAGGATGGTCTGAGGGTACTCATTCCCATGGATGATAAGTTGTTGTATGCTGGTCATGTGAAAACTGTACACTCTCCAGACATGTAAGTAACACAATGTCTTTTTCTAGTTTCCTTTTTAATCAGAAATTATTTTTCAGTGTGTTTATGTATATTCCTGTGATATATAAGATGGATTTTTTATCATTGTAAGATAAGCCATTAGAATTTTAAAAAGGAGAAAACAGGGTGTTCATGTTTTACAACTTTACAGCTGTACGAGATATAGAATAAGAATGGTGTTTATTCAGCTATTTATATAGTGAATACCATCTCAAGGGCCGGTTAAAGCAAGCGAAATTATGCACAGGTTTACAGGGGTACACATCACATTAATGGATGGTTTATGCCATGCCTTTAACAGCTCAGTAGGTTTGGTTATCCTGTAATATTTCCTACAGAGTAGCATTAATTTTCGCACCTCGCTTATTTAAGAGCACTCTTACTACTTATCATGTTTTCTTCTACCTTTGCAGCCTCATGACAAGCAATACAATTAAAGTACAGTGATACAACCAAGTGACATGACCCATTCCCCCCAAACCAAACAGTACAATAAACTTTGAGCTGACAAAGGAGTAAGAGGAGACATGTTCACAGTAATTCTTGCCACTTTAAAGGGAAGCCATTGCATTCATTGTTGGCATATTTATTATATTCTTATTTTACACCAGTAAATTGGATTGTTCGGTTACATAGAGGCCAACCAGTGCTGTTATTGCACTTCTAATGTCTATTCAGTTGCTTATTTCTATTTGTGTTATATTTCTTACCTTTTGTTTTAGGTATACCATATCAAACATTCTTTTTTCCTGTTTATTTTAATAAACAAGTAATGATTATTCATTGTTTCCCTTTTACATTTGGTCACATCTGACACAGACACATCAAAAAACAACAAAAAGCTATAACTGAACAGAATCTTGAGGTAGTAGCAATACTTTTTTTTTCCTCTTTTGAAATAAAAAAAAAGCATATTTTGTTCACATCTGACCCAGGCACGTCTCAAATTATATAAAATCAAAAACGTGCACAGTATTAGCAATAACATTTGTTTCCCTTTTGAAATATGAAGTCCTTTCCCAGTTTAAATGGGTGGTAATGAAAGGCAAGGTGTTGTTTTTTTTTTCATAGAACTTAAACTTTTTCATTCACATGGTTTTAATCACTTATATGATAGAGGCAAAAATTTGAGTTCCACAACAACACCTTTTCTGGTGAAATTGTTTTCCCCACAACCAGGAAAAAAATACCTGAGTAAATCTTTAAGAGCAAGGCAGCACTTATGGCGTGAAAGTGGATTGGCTCATTTATTTTAATGATTTGTCTTTAAAATGTCTTTTTTTTTTTTTTTTACTTTTACTATTTTTTCCATGTTTCTTTGTTGATGAGCTCACATTGAAGAATTTATTGGTAACAGAACATATAGTGCTCAAGCCAAAATGACTGAAGTAACAACTAACAAAATGGCATTTTTTATACTATTTTAACAAAGTTTATTGTCCGCCATCATTCACAGAGCACCCCAGTAAAACAACAGTAATATAACTTCAACCTTAAAACGCAGACTTCATCACATTGCTTTGCATGACGAAACAGCAGGCAGGCAACTGCTTGTACATGTTTACTGCATGGAATATGTGTTAAATCAAAAGAGAAGCAGTATGCAAAGAATGGTGAACACAAGGAGATCTGTGACAGTCACAGAAGGGACAACTGAATTCCACAGGGCACAGATATATTAATAACAGGGGACCTATATGATAGCCCGATGAATTTCAAATGTTTTGCATGCCTGCCTTTTGTTTTGATGACCAGTTGCGTCATATTCTGCCCATTGTTCAATATTCTGGCACAAGCGTAACCAGCCTCTCATTGAAATTCATGGCTGTTACGTCAGCTGCGCCATGTACTTAGAAATATTTTCCTGTGTGTGTTTCCAAGTCTGACATCATTTTCGCCGCAACTCCCTTGCACCCAGCGCGGGATATGAACCAGCCTTTATGCGGTTCAGGGATATAAGGGGGAGCCTGTATCAACACACATGTTAACGGCACATTTGCTTAACAATTTAACAAAAAAAAAAAAGGCATTTTGCATCCGTTACAGTATAATTAGTTTAAAGTTTCAATGATTTCATTCACAACTGATGAACTAAGTAGAAATAATAATTGCCAAAGCCTAATTTTGGTTGCATTTGAGGCCATTTTAGCTACAGTCTGGAGCCTTGGTGAGACCACAGGCTGGACCATTTGGAGGTTTTTTCTGGGCCGCATGTGGCCTTTGGGCCGCCATTTGAATAGGCCTGCCATAGTATGTAAACAAAGACAGTTTGTCAAGTAATTTTCAAAGACCACAATTGATTGTTTCAGAATTTCTAACAAAAGATATTTAACTTTTCTGAAATCTGGCCTAAGTGTAGGCATTTGCAAACTGCAAACAAGACTCGTCTTATCTACAAAAAGTAGCCCGATCCATACTGTTGTAGTAATATTTGTTACTACTATCCAGCAACATGATAATCAAGAATCATTCAAATTACATAATTTCATGTTATATTGTCATGAAACTCAAATCCGATTATCCGATGTATTCCTTAACCCTAGTTCAATACCACTTGTTCAGTTATGTTTCCACTTCCTAAAACCTTGGGGAGAGAACCTTGATAGAAACTCCATAGTAACTTCTCAGTACAAACTGGTATCAAGTAATGCCTTTTTATGTGTGGTAAAATGAAAGAAGAGTTCATAGAAGTTTCCAGTTACACACACACACAAAATGTGTTACCACTTGATTATAGTAGAATAATTATTATTCCAAGAATCATTTTTACAATTTTATCATGTTTCACTATACTTTAAAAACAAAACTTTTAATTTTGAAGAACCATTTTGCTTATTAGATTCTTATTATAGGGGGAAAAAAATCCTATTGTAGAGTGTTAGGCTCTATTTTCAAAAGAGCCGAGTTTTGGTGACTGAAGAAAAAAAACTATTGTATATTTATCTACTACTAACATACTGCTTTTAACAATGAGAAAGCTGCTGCTTTTAAAATTTTATTTAGGTTCAACTTGTTATAATTTGTTTGTCTGGGATGTAATAGTTTCTGTGCGTGGAGTTCTAGCAAAAAATCATGATATGATGTGGAAGCAAATCCATTCTACAATTTAAGTTGACTAAGAAATGCTTTTCTACATTTGTTTTAAGATTCATTTCAATTGGGAGGTGTGGTAAATGATACTTGTTTGCTCATGATAGACAGTAGATTGGCAGAGGATTTTTGTTTTCCTTTTAAATTTTCCTAAAAGTGAGAAATCAAAAGTCTTTCAATATAATAATCAGATTTTAAACTGTTTTTTAAAGCAAAAATAAGGAAGTTTTACTTTCTTCACCTAAATGAACCAAATCATGTTCCCATTTTTATTATCCAAGAAGACCGTGTCTGGTCAGAATATAATTTTGCCTTACATTTGGGTACCAAATATTGAGACTGAAACCTATCAATTTTCACCGAGTTGAGCAAGAGACATCAGCACCTGGGAGATCTGGGGGTTGTCGGCAATCTCGGCAGACAAACACCGAAAAGGTGCCAATATCTTCACATATGTCTTAGGTTTAAGTAGTTGCTTTGCTAACATACAATGATTCAGTTGACTACAACATAATTTTTTTTTATTTTGAAATTTTAATTTAAACAGAAGGTAATCCAAATAATTTAATATAGTTGTGTAGCTGCATGTCTAATAAGAATATTTATCAAAAGAAAATGGGTTTAGGGCTGTGATTTTGTAATATTGCTGCTGTATGTGTTTCTCTGTAGTGGTCACACTAGTGTACATTCTTACGATGACATCTGCAACAGCTATGCTCCATCTACTATGCTAAACTGCTCACAACTGGTGCTTTTGAATTTATTGGCTATTGTATGTGGCATTATCTGTAGGGAGAACTCCAGTGTTTCCTTCATATGCAGCACCACCATCACAAGGAAAATGAAATATAATGGTATTTTATAAATGCAGCTTAAAAAGGAATGTATTTTTTTACATGGGACAAAAACCTTCCTTGATTTTGGTTCTTCTGTCATAAAAGAGTAGTATTACATCCTAGACTCCTTGTTTTCCATAGTGAGCTCTTCAATGTTCTTATGTAAAATTATGCCCATTATTTTTTTCAGTCATTTTCTAATATATTCAGTCATAATGACTGAAGGGGGAAATTTTCTTAAAATTTCCCTTTATCTTTTTGCCAAAATTTAGCAACACTGAAGTTTCTTTAACTTTCCAAAAAAATGTTGCTGATGCCTGAAAAAAGCTTTCTCAAAGTCACAATATGCAACTTCTTGATGCATAATAAGCAAGCTGATGGAGAAGAAAATATATCTGTTTATGGTAGGTTAAAGGGACACACCTACTGTAAGTCTAGCAATAAATGATAAAGTTATGGCAGTGAGATGGTTGTATCTTTGCACTGTTTCCAGCATTTAGATTCTCAAAGCATGCTATAATGATGTATGCACACCCCACTGAATATGCTTTGCCTTGAGTTTGGTGAAAATGCAGAAATTCCCAGGAATTTCAGCCAACTCTGCAAAATGCATTAAAATCAATGGGGAAGGAGAATCTGAACTAGTTTTGCATGGATTATAATTGTGCAGTGGTCTTTTAAGTGTCCCTAAGGGCTAAGCAAGGATCTGCCAACTACGCTACTTGCTAATGCTACCTACCCACTGTGCCTCCCAAAGACAAAATTATTCACCAGAGTCCACAATACTCAGTCATTCATCTCTCTCTCTCTCTGTGTCTTCAGAGCTCCTATCACTACAATTAACTGCAAGGGATTAGTGTTACATACTCACGGTGGGAATGGGTGGTTGGGTCTGTATAAGTTAACGCCTGATCTGCATTATATAACGAGATGCGTAACACACTTAATCCATCAGTGTAGACACACCTTACAATAAATCAATGCAGAAGAGCTGAACAGCAAAGCATTTTTATAATATTCTCATTATGGCCAGCTAAAGTAGCTTCTTCTTTCATAGAAACACATGCAGGATGCAAAGTCTGCTGGGATATTGATCGGGTAGTGACTTCACACCTGCGTGTATGTACCACAAATTTACATTTATGCACTAAGTATGGACAGCACCATAAAATGTGAGGTGGAGTACACTTAAAACACACTCATGAAAGTTCTGTGCTTGCGTGAAGCGAGTGGGAATAATAATAATAACTTAAATATAGCACCTTATCATACATTTACATGCAACTCAAGGTGCTTTCCACTTCAATCAACCAAAATAAAAATTGAACACGTTTACTTAGATTATCATTAATTAATACTATGATAATTTCTAATAAATGTAAGTATACCAAAAACAAAATCAACCAGGTATTTTTAAACAAACGTTAACCACTAAAGTGCAAAACAAATCTTCTTTTTTATCAGAAAAAGGTTTTATAATTACCCGTAATATATTTGTACATTTATACATTAAGGTTGACAATAAATCAACCAGATCTAATTCATATATATATATATATATATATATATATATATATATATATATATATATATATATATATATATATATATATATATATATATATATATATATATATATATATATATATATATATATATATTTATTTATTATATATATATATATATATATATATATATATATATATAAAATAGTTAATGAAAAGCAAGCAGAACAGTCCATAGCAGTTTCAGTTGATTTAGGATATAAATTAAGTTCTTGATCCTGAATGTGAAGGCTTCACAAGTTGACATGGAGAAGAGGAAAACAAAAAACTCCTACTATGGCTATAGGAGAAAAGTAAACCTCTGAAGGGCTACGGTCGGAAGACAGCAACAAGCAAATCAAATAGCAGGTCTGATGGTAATCAGTTTCTACATCATTAAAGTTAGAATGACCTTGGCCAGCTGGTTGCCCACCCTCCACTGGGCACAGTTGATACAGTTGTCAATAAAGGTTTCCAACTCCTCCTTATTTTCCCCAGTACCCCAGGTGACTGCAGAATAGAGTGATTTAAGCAGATGGGAGACTAAAAACATTAAAATAATAATAAAAAAAAATTAAAAAGCAATGAATTAATTCTGGGTACTTATTGTCACATCAAAGAGCTAAACATCAAATTCACACTTTAGATAGAAGAAGGAAGTCATGGTAATAGTATTAATATGAAATCTGAAATTAAGGTCTGAGTCAATAATAACACCTAAATTCTTGACCTCTGGTTTGATTCGCAGGGCCAGATGATTCATTCTGTTTCTAAGATTCTCACTTTGTTTATTGCTGCCAATAACTAGCAATTCTGTCTTTTCCTTGTTTAGTTTAAGGAAATTCATATTCATACATTCTGTTATAGTAGTAAGACAGTGGATTAAAGGATTTAGAGCCCCTGGGTTATCAGGCGTAATGGATAAATAGAGCTGTGTGTCATCAGCATAGCTGTTGTAATTTACATTTTACTTTGAAAATATCTGGCCTAACGGAAGCATGTAGAGTGAAAATAATAATGGTCCTAAAATTGATCCCCGCAGTACAGCATATAAAATATTGTGTACATTTTGATGTAGAATTACCATAACTGACACCTTCCAGTTATATATGATTTAAACCAGCTTAAGGCAGCACCTGAAAGCCCTACCCACTGGTTTATAAGAATATCATGATCTATAGTAATGAATGCTGCGCTCAAGTCTTTTTTTTTTTTTTTTTGGCTCTTTATTTCACCCTATACAATTTCTTATATTAGGAATTTGTTAATTTTCATATACACCCTGGGGTTAGAGCACAGGGTCAGCCATTGTACAGCACCCCTGGAGCAAGTACAGGTTAAGGGTCTTGCTCAAGGGCCAAGCAGAGTAGGATCTCTTTTGGCAGTAATGGGGATTCGAACTCGCAACCTTTCAGATACCAACTCAAATCCTTAGCCTCAGAGCCACCACTCCACCCCAAAGTCTAACAGAACATGTACAGATATTTTATTTGTATCTGTATTAATTCAAAGATCATTTACTAATTTCACTGAACTGTTTCAGTACTATGATTTGATAGAAAACCTGCCTGATACTTATCAAGAATAAAATTTTTATTCAAATATTCACTTAACTGCTGAAAAATGACTTTTTCTAGAATTGCACTGAGAAAAGGCAAATAGGAGATTAAACTATAATTAATCTAAAATAGAATAATAAAGGCTTTTATTCTTGAGCAGAGGCTTAATTACAGCAGGTTTGAAAGTATCTGAGAAAATGCCAGAATCTAATGAACAATTTACTATTTCAAGAATGTTGTTGATAAGTAGATCAGAAACTTCTTTAAAGAAGTTTTTTAGGAATGGTGTCTAATACACAAGTGGACTGTTTTAACTGAGTGATCTCTGAAGTTCAGATAAACTAATTTTAGTGAAGCACCTTAGTTCACAATGCTGAGCTTGTTGAAACTCAACAAAATTTATTTGAAGTTGGTTTTATAGTAAGTTGTGACGGTGCGGATTGGCTCCTGGCTTTCTCTTGAACCCGACACTGTCAGTACTGTAACTGAGATGAGCTTGGCAGATTAGGGCAAACGCAAATGAAGCAAGGGGATCGTGAAAAGTGCAGTGCTCAAAAAAAAAATGTTTAATAAATAATCCATAAAGAGTGTTCATGTGGAGGGTAAAATGATCAAATAAATAAATCCATTAAAATAAGGTTAAAATAAACTGGCAGGAAACTGTCTTTGCTAAGAAGCCCAGTGCCGCCTTTCTCACTCGCTGCTCCCCTGCTTATCCCTTACGGGTCTTGCTGCAGCAAAGTCACCCTACTGAGAAACACAGGTGATCTTCCATGTGTCCAGGTACAGGTCCCTGCCGTCCCATAACTATGGTAAGGCTTCCTTTCCAGACCTATGCTTGGGACCCCAACGGCCATGGCGCTCACGTTGGAGCTTTCCTTCCAAGCCTTCTGTACCCCTGCTGCCTTCCTGGTCTTCTATGGTGAGTCACTCCTTTTAGCGCACATCGCTCAGCCAAAGCAATAACTCCTTCATACCCTGGGTGTCAGCTTCTCGCTCCGCTTAAGGAGCTTTCCTTCCCAGCTGCCTGCCTTCTCTCCCTTCTCCCTCCCTCCTTTCCCTTAAGCCTGCTCATGCCGGCTCCTTCCATGTCCTGCCCTCTCTATCTCTTTCTTCTTTTAACCTCCATCGTTTCACGGGTCTTTTTCTTTCTTGATTCTCCCGTGTCTCACACTCATGCTTTCCTTTTAAAACGGGGACATGGCACAGCTGTAGCAATCAGCAGCTCCCGGTGGCAATTAGGGTCTCGGGCGATCCTACGCCTGTGCACTAAGTGTAGGGCTGCCCTCGCTCACATCACGCACGGGAACCGTTCTCACCATGCTACCACACCCCCAAGACGAAGATGTGAATGTGGCAGTTATTTATTTAAAACACCAAATAACCGCAAACCTCACTTTACCGCATAAGTCTAATATTCCTTTTCTTTAAAATATACTGCAAAATCTTCACTTTTAGCCTCTGATGCTTTCAGTGCTATTGGAGCTGGGTTTAAAAAGTGAAAATAAGTTGAAAATAAGACTTTTGGATTTCTTAATTAATAATTTAGAGGAGCAAGATGTTCTCTCCAGATGAACTGCTGAGTTATATTTAGCTATATGAGCCTTTAGGATTTCATAATGAACCATTAGTTTAGTCTTTCTCCATTGACGTTCTGCCCTGCGGCATTCCCTTTTAAGTTTGCAGACTGTCTCTGTTTTCCAGAGTACTACAACCGTAGATGTCTTCTTAACATGTTTTTCAGGTGCTACCAGGTCTACCGTGACCCATATCTTCGCATTGAAATGCTCAACCACATTATTTACATTACATTACATTAGAAAAGTCAGTGAATTCGGGCAGACTATTTATTATATTAGAAGTTTGACAGCAGCTGTGGTGTTTAAATAATGTCGCTTAACAGTACGCTCCTCTCTTCTAGTAACAGATAGTACTACTGTATAAAGAATAAAGTAATGATCAGGGATACTAATGTCCAGGATCTGTGTTACGTTAATATTAAGTTCCTTTGATATGACTAAATCCAGCGTATGGCCCCCTTTTATGTGTTGACTGGATGACATGCTGATTAAGATCAAACAGGATCAGAAGGTTCATAAATTCTCTAACCTTTGCGTCAACCAGATCTTCTATATGAAGATTAAAATCACCCAGTATTACAAACCTAACATAATAAATTTGAAATTTATCAATAAAGGATGCGTGTTATTTCGGCGGACAACAAATGGTAAGTAGTAGAGTGTGAAAAACTCCTTGAATAACTTACCAAGATTGATAACATTACAATTTAACTGACTAAAAAAATATTTGTGAGGTCGATGCCTTTCTTCCCTTGGCAAACAATATGAAAGAATTTATAACCTGGAAGAGCAGCTTCTAAAAGGACACTAGCACCATCTACATTTAGGCATGTTTCACAAAGAACTAAACAATCTATTTTCCTCTCTGTGATAAAGACATTTACGTAAAATGTTTTACTAGTTAAAGCTCTAATATTAAATAAGGCCATATTAAGGGTTGTGTGGGCACACAGCTTTACAGAAGCCTTGGGTTGACTAGAGATACGTTTTTAAATTGTTTGTATTTATGCCAGGCCAACAGTACTTTCTAACAGATCTAGGTTTCTTTATGACAGGCTTAATGCAATGTATTTTTTAGATAAATCCCCTATATATTCATTGTATTTTAATCCATTTTCATGTCTATCATTAAACATATTATTCGATAGTTGGGAGCATTATACTATCTTATATTTTCGAAGAGAACTCAAGCTCCGAGTCTACTGGGGTGTAGGCTAACCATGGTCTCTTCCAGAAGAGATCCCAGGTATCTGCAAAGCTGAAGCGGTTCTCTTCACAGAAAGTCTTTAGCCAGTTGTTCAGGGAGTAAAGTCTGCTTAACGCTTCGTCTGATCTTCTTATTATTGGAAGTCCTGAGATAACGATCCTCGCAGCTGGAGTCCTGTCCTTGATGGCATGAACAAGGGTGATGAGAAGTCCTGCTTTAGTATCTCTGACTTACGGTGATTTATTTCCATCCACCTGAAGAATGACAAATTGTCTGTATTTGTACTTCTCAAATATTGGTGGTGCTTTTCATTTGATGTCAAAGACATGGCCTCTAGAGCAGTAGGAAACAAAAGTCTTGTGGTCAGATGATGTAAAGTTTTAATTTCGAAAAATTGTATCTCAAGTAAAACATCCTTATGAGGTGTAGGCAAGTCGGTGGAACAAAGAGGTCCAAAGTGGTTGAAGGTCTTCAGTGGAGCAGGGGTGGTGTGTTGCAGAGTCGATGATGCTAAGATTTCTGGAATACTTTCAAGGGAGTCTTCTTGTAGTCCTGGTAGTTGGGCCTTCTGTTTCTGCAGAGTGAATTGGCTTGCGAGGAGATGTCGATTCTGTGTATTTAGGATCCTGAGCTCTTCGTTGATAGATAGATACGGATACGCTAAGATTGTGATCTGTCATTTTGGTCTTGGCTTCAAACCTGAAAGACAGAGAAAAAAAGACAAAGAAAGACAATTAGCAAATAAAACAATATTCATATAAGCAATATTCAATACAAATAGTTCAAATAATGATTTATAACACTATGTGCTAAAAGAAAAGAAACACTAAGACACAATTCGGGAGAGGATGTAAGCACAGAGCCTAGCTCTGATTCTCTGCTGAATGGCAGTAGGCTAGCCAAGGGAAGGTAGTGCAGATCAAATAGTAGCATCCGCATCCAAGATGGCAGCTCTGTGATGTCATGATGGCCTCACCAAGCATCATGAGACGCTGGGAGAAAAAATCCATCCAAGAAAGCCACACAGTGAATTTTGGTGATCAACACCAAGTAAACATGCTATCTCTTGAAGGAAATTTATATTAAAATATTTGAAAGTAAAGGACCATTTTAAATATGTTATCATTAATTGAAGCTGGAAATCCAAAATGCCTGTTGTTAATATCCTTCCCACAATGAATTTTAAACTTTACTGAACTCATAAAAACCTTGTATGATGAGCATTTTATAAAAAGTCAGTAACAAACCACTTAACAGTTGATTACAAAGAAATGATTAGATCTCAATTATAATTTACCTAGTTACAAATAATGTAAACATGGGCAAATCTCATAATAAGCCCAAACTTCACACATACTAACACATAACTAAAAGACTGCTCCAATTAACTGAACTTATCACAGTTTGTTTTGTTTGTATACAATATACAGTATAAGTAAGTGGCCTGAAGGGGACAACGTCTTTATTTTGTGGTGCAGATATATTTTTAAAAGTCGCATGTAATAACTGAAAAATTACACTTTATCCTAATCTTATAAATTGCCTTGAATAAAGGTGTCTGCCAAACAAAATAATAAATGACATTCTCAAAGTTTGGTGACCATTTTCATAACTACTTGGATATGTAGTAAACATGCACATACAGTATATCGACTATTAACATGACCAAGTAGATATGACTTATTGTTGCTTCATAACATTAATGGTGCCACCTTCTGTGCTGCTGAGGACAAGGACCAGATCCATAGGCTGATCAGAAAAGTCTTGCAGGTCACACCTAGTAATTTATTTGAAAAAAGAAAAAGAACAGTTTTAGTTTTTTAATGTGTTATTGGTTATTTTGATTGACCTGCATGGTTTTATGTATAGTGTGTTCCATCTATTATTGTTTGCAATTGCCTGCTCTTCAACCAGAAATTAAGAGTGCTAATATGCATTTTTCTGGATTTTTGTCATTCGCATCTGTAGTCTGCTTTATCAAATGCTGGAAAAGGTATAGGCTGCCGTTCAATACTAGCAACAGTACCATTAATTTAAATAATATGCCCACGAATATGGGAATCTTATTTATTTTGCTTCCTTTGCAGCATCTTGTTTCAGTGACAATTAAATGAGCAGAGCAAAAGAAAAGAGGTTTACATCAAAATATCAGTGTTTTGCTAGCAACTGTAGCTCTGTGTCAGTAGCATTTTATCAGACTTTAGAAGTAATGTTCACAGCAGCTGACATTGCAGGCTTCTCATTCCACTACTGACAATATTTCTGCCCTTGCCACTTTAACAGGTTAGTGCAGGAAGTTGTGATCCTTTTGCCGGTGTCCACGTGCATATGATTCTTTGGAAAACCATCCTCTGTCATTAATTAGACATTAACTAAAGCAGATGAAATGAAAAGTTAATTTAAAATTAGGTAAACAATAGTGTATTTTTCCAGTTACTGATTTGATTTTTTTTTTCTTTGACTGCCTTTATTTTTCTCCTTTTTTTAATATAAAGTATGTAGAGTTTAATATTGCATCATCATGTCTTTTATTCAATGTCATTGACTTCCCAGGGCACACCAACAAAGAAACTAAAATTGATCCATGGGATCAACTAATCAAACTTAGACTATTCCCATAAAAACTCAAAGAATCTTTTCTAAAGCCGCACATGGAAACCCATGGGTTTTTGACTGAAACTGCTGGCTTATATCTTTGTATCATTTTTGGGACGTTCGGTGATGGGATCTCCTGTTTAGCATGGAGAGCCACCACCTGCAGATGATGAGTAATATGTTAGTTGCATGCAAATTAAATGTCTGAAGGGCAAATATATTTTCTTTGTAACTTTTTCCTTTCACTGTAATCAACTAATATAGTGTTGTGCTATGGTAATATTTCTAGACGGTAAAGAGAAAAAGTTCCAGTTTAACAGTGATTCACCTCGTCTATTGTGATACAGCTCATTTTAGGGAACAGTTATATATTGCTATATAACAATGCATGAATAATCAATAATTGTCCATTTGAAATTGTGCTCTTTTTAAAAATAATGAGTAGTCTGTGTAAGAGTCCATTTCCTGTCTGAAAAGTTTGTAAGTTTAATATGTTTAATGACTCTGTCTGCACATCTGTTAGCAACAAAACATGTCTCACCAAAATCCTTAACAGAAAATGAATTCTTTGTATTTAATGTGTATATTCTAGCCCTGCTGATTCAGCAGTGGAAACTCGTTTTCCTATTTGAAGTTTATCATTAGTTAGCAGTCTGGCTGGTTGCTGTTCTTTGGCAACCAGCCACTGTTTCAGTACATTATAGTCATTACGCAATGTTTTGCCTTGGGAGGGTACTGTAGGTTTTCATGAAGGTAGTGCAAAGGTACCTTGTTGTTCCTGATCTACATTTGTGAAATTCATACCTGTTGTTTTTTTGTTTTTTTTTCTCACCTCCTAGTTACAGAGTGGTAGTGGAGGGAGAACGAGGCAATCGACCACACATCTACTGTCTTGAGCAGCTCCTACAAGAAGCGGTATGAACAACTTCACTACTGGCTTGTGTAAGCCATCAGATTTAGGCAGAAAGAAATGCACAGATTCCAAGCTTTAAAATTTAAAGTGAAAGAATCATCCCAGAATTTCTTGTACTCTATATCCAGACTGGTATAACAAATATATGTGTAATTCTAAATTTAAACCAGATTTTTTAATGGTTTCATGATAATGGATGGATAATATTGACAAGAGAGCAAGTGAAATTGTGTTATTGGGGAAAGAGAATATTATTTGCAATGCTAAAGCAGTCACAAAAATGAACGAAAGTGTTACTACAAATAATCATTTAATAGACCGTGACGAATAAAGTCATGAATGGATTACGTAAATTCTTAGCATTGCAAATTCAACTTGCCTGAAGTTTCTAGTTTATTAATCATGTAGTTGCTAGTTGCATAAACATATCTCTACACAAACATTTTGGATATCCACTAAGAAACATTTTATGAAAGAGTTGTTTAAAAAATAAGTCATAGAATGATTGGTTTTTGAGAGAAGCAGTTTGCTGAAACATTAACAATAAACTGTCACATGCTTTTGGAATTTAGTACTCGGGACATGTAAAATACAAGAGACAGAATATTCAGCTGTCAGAATAAAGCCAAGCTGAGTACACACTGGCTCAAACATTGAACAGAGCAGATGAAACAAAGCAACCAAATTGAAAAATGTTTATAATAGGAGATTTTAAGAATTTGTTGAGTGTGACTTTTGAGGGGTACAGAGTGATAAGGGGGTCTAAGGCTTATTGTGCTAAGTTCTGGATGAGAAAGACTGGAATAGTAGTCCCCAGTCCTATCCTAGACAGTGCATTTGTCACAAGTTTCTGATCTTTCCATTTTCTAATTATAAACCCATTTCTGATATAAGTTAACAGATTATTTAAGAGTAGTTCTTTAGCCCAGTTTCTTGATTCTGTGAAATTAATAATGTGGGGGATGTACTTTCTTTTTCTTTCTGTCTGTCTTGCTTTCTTTTAAAGATCATTTGCTGTTTTATTTCCTAAACCAACTGAAAAAGTAAGGATGAAGTGAAAATAGCTGACTAGCCAGCATCATGAGAACCAACTGTCCATCTGTGTTCATTATAAAATCACTTTAAAAATTAAAAACCTGAGAAAGAGATGCAGTTTAAATATACATTTTGCAATAGTATCATTTTAAAGTGTTCTCAGTATTTAAAGGATTGTTATTTTTTATTATTTCTTTCCTGGGTGATATTTCTGTCATCACATTTGAAAACAGTGCCAACTAGATAATTAAAGAACTTTGTTCATTAATAGGAAGAAGTGGCTTCTATTTAAAGGTGTTTTAAACAAAAAATATGCACCCATTCTGGTCCTTCAGGAGTAGGATTTGTGACCTCTGGTCTAGACTGAAGTCTGTGAATGTGATGAATAGGTGCATTCTGGAGGCTGGGATTTGTTTCATTATAATGAGGCAGGAAATGTTAACTTTATGAGGCTTTAAATCCTAGGAATGGGTTGTATAGAAAAGAGAAGGCATTGCAAGCCGATTGCTGTTGTTTTGTATGCTCGTTGTCAAACAAGCAAAGAACACTTTTAGAACACATCCTCGGGTCATATGAATTAAAATATATACATTGTTTATGTCCAGTTGCACTGATTAAGATCCATTTACAAAGCTAGACTAACTAGAAAGATCTGTAATAATCTAGCACTGTTTATGAACTTCTGCTTGCTTTTTATTCTGAATTGTTCAGTTGTTAAGCATGCTTCTGTATCAGTTCTTAATCCACTCACTGAAACAAGCAGCTGTGTCTTGCTTTGTAAAGTATGACCAAAACATTTTCAGATTTTCCCCAAAAGTGTACTGGCAGTTTGTAGAAACAGCATTTTTCTGGATTTTGATTGCAGCCTTAATCCCTCACCTCCAACCTACTCTTTCAACATGCAATATTAATAAGTAGTACAGTTTAAACTATCCTGTATGTCACATTTATGTCGTCATGCCCAACAGCTTTGTTCCCTCTAGAATTTTGGGGCAGTAATCTTGCAATCCACTTGTGGCTGTTTTCTTTATGGGTGATGTGGGTGTATGTGTTTCTTTATACGTGTGTTTGTATGTGTGCTGTGTGTGTGTGTGTATGTTTATCTCAACTACTTCACAGTATATTAAAGGTTTTATTGATTCAGCTGTCTGAAGAGTTTTTATTTATTTATTTTTATTTAAAAACAGATTATTGATGTTAAACCCCCTTCTGTGAGATATCTACCAGAAGGGACAAGAATTGCTGCCTATTGGAGCCAGCAGTACCGCTGCCTTTACCCTGGAACTGTAGTGCGAGGTACATGATAACTGCTTTTTGCACACTTACATTTCCTGCTTTCTTATTTTTATTTATTTCTATCTGCACAAAAAAATTGTTATTTGAGGTTCTCTATACTTCACAATCAAATCTGGATAGTTTATTACAAATATTGATTAACCATTAGTATGTTAGCATCATTTGTGTATTATACTACTATTTCAGTGTTGATTGGGCACTAGCCCACCCTCTTGTCAGAGCCCTCACTGAAATATGGCAGTCTGGCTTTTGGAGGAGGAAAATATTTAATAAGAACGTAACTCATTTTGGACTTTTGAACTAGTGAATACTGACTGCCTTGACCTTTTCAAACTGAAGTTCCTTCAAAGCCACAGAGTTGTAACTGTTCACCTAATTGCTGCTTATTTTTAATTTTAATATAGGGAATCCTGATGTAGATGAGGAGGATGATTTGATAACTGTGGAGTTTGATGATGGAGACACAGGACGAATTCCTCTATCTCACATAAGACTGCTCCCTCCAGAGTACAAAATACAGTGTAAGCCTTTTAATAAATCTGGCA
The DNA here is from genome assembly GCF_016835505.1 of Polypterus senegalus. NCBI lineage: Eukaryota > Metazoa > Chordata > Cladistia > Polypteriformes > Polypteridae > Polypterus > Polypterus senegalus. The sequence goes on from NC_053166.1 coordinate 142,056,876, forward strand.
TAAGGAATGTGGTTTAAAAATAATCCTTTGAATTCTTTCCTCATAATAACCTAAAAAGCCATTCAGATTAGCATCTGTTATCCTTTTCAGTGTTTTTTTGTATAGCCTGAACAATGGTGTGGTTTGGTTTTCTTTTGTTTCAATTTCAGACTAATTCTGCCTTTCCCTGGGTTTCAGTGGACTGACCCTATATAAACAACAGCAATTTTTTGATGAGTGTCTCAGTTCTGATGAGACACTCCTCATTTGCTTTCAATGCCAATTCACTATTACTAGATACATTAAAGGTGTTTCTTACCTAGTAGACTTTACGATGGAGGCATCCCAGCTTGTAATTTAGATTTAGGATCTGAATAGGTGACTGCCAAAGCATTACATTACCCTCTTTACCTTTATCTGCCTGTTAAATTTACTCAATCAAACAGTGGTACTCCATACCAGTGGTATTTCTTACATAAAAAATCTGTTGGGGCCACATATTATCTGGGAGAAAAACACTATTTAGAAAGGATAGAGCCATACTGAGAAATAGTGTAGAGTTTGTGTGTAAGTGTGAGATGAGTAAATAAGAGGTAAGAAAGATAAATGATTTAGCGCTCAGATCCACTTGTCTCTTGTGCTCAAATCCATTGTCTCTCTCATAGATTCTGGTCAATGTATAACTGTTTGAGCACATTTAGTCATGTTGACTAATTTTGTACTTTAAAATTTTTCAGTGAGGACATCTGTTTCATTCCAAAGTGTTATCACATGTTAAAAATGCCATTCACTACTTTACAAGATAGTAGGCAGGATTCAAATATACTAACTTACATTGTAATCAAAGCACATAACATGTTAGAAATGGCAATCTCTTATTCTGTTGGTATTACAGAAGATTTTTTTCTTACTATGAGAAGTCTAATTTCATGTTACCATGTTTTAGTTTTCCCAGGTATTTTCCCAGTATGATGGTGTTTAACATTGATGATTCACCACTGCAGATCACTGGCTTTGAAGTTAGGTCCAGAAGTCTGCATATTTTCCCATTGTTTGAGATGTTTTCTCCACACAATCCAAGTCCCCTTGGATAACCTAAAGTCAGCAAAATCATTACAAATGGACCTTAACAGAAATCAGATTGGGGTAGATCTATGGCAGAAAAAGTTTAAAATCAAATACATTATATACTGGAAGTAAACATGATGGATTTGAAACCGCAGTTTTAGGGTGTCCAGAAATTTGAAAGTTTGCCCTGTGAGAAGGACTTTGTGAGTTCATCAGTGAAGCAGTTATGAAGGCTAATAGGATATTCAGTTACATAGAAAGATGTACTGACTTCAAATTAAAGGAAGTTATTCTTAAACAATAATGTACTAGTTATACATCATCTGTAATGATGTATATACAAAATATCTGTCCAACTATAAACTCAAGGTAGGGACCATAATTCAGTAATAAAAAATTTAGCCATTTTTGAAACAATGGATTTGGGAAGATGTTCTGTATTAATTTGACTACACCTTGTGAGAAAGCAATCTTAACAGAACTTTCATGCTGTGAAAACATCTAAAATGTCATTGAATATTTACTGCGTAATTAACACTTCTAAAACAAACATTTTTATGAAAATGTCATAACTTAAAATATTGAAAAACTGTGTGGCATAACTTGCCTTACACTTGAGACAATCCATTTCAGAGCAAAGTGTGTCATATTAGAATTATGCGTAAGGGAATGGTGGCTTTCTGACATGGAAAGTGAGTCCCAGAGCATTTAGCTGATGTCAAAGAAACCACATTTTTGGTGTTTGGACGAATTGTACCATTTCAGAAAAGTGCTGCATTCAGAACACTATAAACAAATTCAATTATCAAGCTTTTAATCCCATATCAATAAATTGGATTAATGAAAACACTATTTTAGGTAATTTTAACTGTACTACATGCTGGCTGTTTTTTAAATCATAAATGACTACGTTTGTCTTAATTACACCTCGTTTCCATGGTCCTGTGAGATTTGTCATCTTTTCTGTCACTACAGTATACGGAAATTGTGGCATATGCTGTTGTATACATTTAAAATGGAACAGGTATATGACTGCTGCATTTATTTAACCTTCAGACTTTTTAATAGATATGGGTTCTGAAATGTATATAGTATGTGAAGCAGGTGTATATTTTAGTATGTTCATTACAGACAACTCTGCTGTGATGTTTTAGTCCTTTGCTTTTATTTTTTTTTTAAATAATGAATAATAAATTCTTTAAAGTTGTTAGATAACAGTCACACTAGGTATTACATGAACAACTGACCACTTTTTGTGCACAACATCCCATTTCAAAAACATTATGTTGGTCCATGAGAAGTTAAGTTATATAACTTATAAAACCATTCAGATGTATAATTAACTGCATATGAATACTTGAATTGTTTGTTCTGAGAAACCTCGTGTTGATTCTCTTCCTTTCTTATAAGTAGGGCAACAGCAGTAATTGCAATGTCCCCCATTTCAATCGTCAAATATCCCTTGTTTTTGAAGATAGTTAAATGTTCTGAGAAAGGGTAGTGTGTTTTAGGTATGTTTTGTGTGTCCAAAGTGCCTATACACATCTCAACATAAAAATTATCATGATAGTGTTATCCCTCTTAGATTCTTTGCAGTCAGCCAATACAGTCTTTGAGTATTCATTTTAAAAGCTGTCATCCACAGTCCATTTACAGTATTTATGAGGTGCATTATTGTTTTGCATGTATCTGACCATAGATACAGCCATGGATAAGGAGATATACAAAATCTACAGATATTGTCAAATGTGGGAAGATGTGCTGCACAAACCTTCTATGTAGAGCTGGTGTATGTCATTTTTATGGCATGACTTAAGATGGTAAACGTTAGGATGTGAATTGAAACTGGAGTACCAGAGTGGACATAGGAAGAATTGCCAAAATTCACACCGTGATCATTATATATATATATATATATATATATATATATATATATATATATATATTATTGTATATTAATAATATATAATATTATATATTATGTATTATTATATATGTATATGTGGTTTTGCTGCTATTGAATGGAGAATTGCTTCCTAATAAAGCCCTACTTCCTTTCCCAAGTAATGTATTATCAAGATGTGATTTAAAGTGTGCAAATATTAAAGGTATCATATGTGTACTTTCAAATTTGAAAAAATGTAATAGAAATTAACTTTATATATTATTTGTATTTATTTAACAGGTGCCGAACCTTCCCCCGCTCTACTAGTGCCCAGTGCTAAGCGGCGCATCAGAAAGACCAGCAAGGATACTGTAGTCAGTAAAGAACCCATCCATCCTGGGTCAGAGCAATCAATGCCAAAAAGCAGGGGTCGTGGAAGAAAACCCAAACCTAAACCTGGTATGATAATACACTACCTTATACTGTAATATCAAGGCGATTCACTTTTTATGATGACACATAGAATTATTTTAATCTAGTCATGCAGTTGATTGTAATTCGTGTTAAATACTTGTTCTGAAAAATAAGTGGCTACAGGTTTGTATCTTGATTCTGGCCTGTTGTTTACCTGTAAGCAAATCTGTTTGTGCTTCTAAACTTTCATAAAGCTGTCTACTATGGATCGGACCCTGCAACCCTATGATGCAATTTTAACCTGATACTTTTTTTGCTTTCAAATATTACGTGTTACATTTTAATTCTACAATATATTCAGTTTTCTTTTTATTTGACTGAAATTAAAGTTATTGATAAAAATGTGTCTGTCAGTTACGTCTAATAAGGAAAACCATCGACTCCACTCATCCTGCATAATTTTTGTTTTCTAATTGGAAAGTAAATTTCACTTGGCAGGGTCCAAACTAAGACTCTGAATAGTCAGTCATGGTACAGAAAAACAAACATTATTATATGCAGCTCTGGATAAGTTTTTTTTTTTAAGTAGATATTTCAACCTGTAATTCATAATGTTTTATATTCAACAATGGATAAATACATAACATGTACAGCTTTACATTCAAAACACTAATATCCCTTAATGTTCTTTCCATAACAGATTATTAAATTGGTATATAAAAGCAAGTGAATTTAATACTGAGCATTTTAGTGCTCAAATACTGATAAAGGTTCCATGTTAATATCCTTGGAGTGCATTCAATATGTCTTTTGTTCTCCTTACATTTTACTTTTTCTTTCTTTCTTTTGCATGTGGAGTCTCCAAATGTGAAAAGTGGTGCCATTGGAAGTGTCTTAACTTCTTTGGTTGCTCTTTAATTACATTAGTTTATATATGTTGAGAATAAAATTCTGTTCTAAATTTAGTATAAATCTGTCTTCCATTGCAGTTGTCAGTTGAAGTTGTAGAGACAGTCACACAGTTTGTAGTGTGCTGGATTACTTGATTTAATATGGCTCTGCTTGCATGATGCATGTTTCATGTAAAGCTTTCTTCAACTTCACATTATAAAAACTAAAATAAACAAAATGCCACAGTTAAATATAGACAGGGCATTTAGTATAAGAATGTCTCCAGTAGTGCTAAACTTTTGTTATGCATCATTTTTTGAAATCCACAATAAAATGCATTCCTTTTATATGTACAAAAATATTGCAATACTATATTCATTTTTTTATCGTCCTCCCTCAACTGTTTACCTTGAAAGGTGCTGTACCTAGTAATATTTCTTTGTAAATCTTATCAGTGGCAAACACAGTATATTTCTCATTTTATTAGTTTTGGTGAAACCAAGGAGCAAAATATGGGGTCCGCAGTTGGGGGTCTTGTAACCCCTAATTATCCATTTGGACACTGCCCAATAAACATTATGGGGGTTCCTGAATAACATGATGGTGTTAGAAGTCACACATTGTGAATTTGCAAGAAAGTATTGTAGGAGTTTACAGATATCTCCTCACAGACCTTGCGGTGTAGATGTCTGCCAGAGGCTTGGCGAGTGTAGATATCTGTGACATACAGGGCCCATGCTAGGCATCATGAAGTACGATGTAGTAAGTTATAGTGCTCATACATATCGTGTGTTTGTGGAGGAAAAGTTAACCAGCGCTACCCATAATATATCAAGGACTTTATTCGTCCTGTCATGTTTCTGTGCAAAATGGAAGATGTATTCTTCCCTCAGAACAAGGCTCACTTACAGTGAGCTTGTGCAAATCAATGGGCTCTAGAGCCTGTTTATCAAGGCACTGGCAATGGTGTTCATCACCCAGTTGCACCACCAGCCTGAAAGGGCATGGAACGACCTTCTACATGATTATTTACATGCCAGAGTGCAGACCTGTAATGAAGCAAATGGAGATTTCTCCTAACATTAAACTGGGTATGCTGTAACACTTTTCATTCTATGTACCAATTCAACCACATTGTATCACCTTGAGTTTGTGTTTGTGCGCTTTACACACTCAGATGATTGTCCTACTTTAGTTTTAGTTCAAAGGTGCAGTGCCTACAGGGTGGTCTTTTGACTTTTCACTAGTATATAAACAAAAGGCAAATTATGTAAATACTTTTTAACATAATAAAACACACTGAACCTGAAAGTTTTATTTTGTTTATATAGGGCCTGAACCTGTGTCTGAGGACATTGAAAAGCGTGAGGGTGCTGCTTCCACGGAATCCCAAGAAAGATCTATAGTGCTTATGAAGCCTAGTCAAAAGCCCAAAAGAAAGAATCATCTGAGTTCCACATCAGGCACCTCGGCAACAGTGGCAAATGAACTGAAGAAAAATACAAAGGTGAACATAGCTGCCAAATTAACTACACATCAGTCAACAACTTTCACACCACTAGTTTTTGGAACTGTTCTCTCAGTAGAATCTTACAGTGATCTCTCTGGTTCATTGAGTCCATATATAGTTAATGAAGGCAGCAGCCCTACATCAACCAAGGCAAAAAAAGGAAGGAAAGGACAGGAGCCTGAAGAGTTTGGACCCATGAGCAAGGGACAAAAGAAACCATCTGAATCGGAGATCTTGATTAAGCTGGACCATGAAGGAGTTATGTCTCCAAAAACAAAGAAAACCAAAGCTCTGATGATGATGGAAGATCAGAACCTTCTTGGCAAGAGAGACAGCAAGACTTCAGTTGGCTTGACGTACCCAACTGCCATAGGAGGGGAGGTCAAACAAAAAGCAAAGACCAAAGTTGGAGAAACTGAGAAAGCAACATCTGGGACAATGTCTACATACAACATTGACAAGTTAGGAAACGGTACAGATATGTTAGCCAAAGTAGAGGTAAATGAACCTGATGAATCAGATAGCAGCAGCAGTAACAGCAGTAGTAGTTCAGAATCAGAAGAAGAACAAACCCAGGATGTGGGGAACCAAGAAGATAGCAGTTCTACCAGCTCCAGGGCGTCAAGCCCTATTCTCTCCTCTAATACTTCCTCTTCCTCCTCTTCTACTAGCTCCTCTTCATCTTCTTCTTCCTCAAGTTCTAGCTCATCATCATCCTCAACCACTGATGAAGATTCATCCTGCAGCTCAGATGAGGAGACACCTAGTTCCCCTCACCCACCTTCTCCTGCACAACCAAACCATTCCCAAGGTGAAGGCAAGGTCACAGAACAGCTTCAGACATCCTGTCCATCTCGGGCAAGGAATCCGAAGCAGCCGCAGCAGCAGCAGCAAAAGCAGCCACAAGGAAGTAATAAGAGTAAGCCGAAGAAACGGGAAGGCATCCACCTTCCCACAACCAAAGAGCTAGCCAAGAGACAGAGATTGCCATCCGTAGAGAACAGACCTAAAATTGCAGCTTTTCTTCCGGCTCGGCAACTGTGGAAGTGGTTCGGCAAACCTACACAGGTAAGTGTCTGTAACTTCAAGAAGGACTGGCATTATAAATGTATTTTCTTTGTGGTCGCATTCTGAGCAATTAAAACGTCCACTATATCACTGCTTTTTTATTATTGCTGATTTGTTCCTTAATGATAATAAATCATCAGGTATATGTTCACTTACCAAATCATAAAGTATTTCCTGTTTGCTTTTTATTTTATAGAGGCGAGGAATGAAGGGGAAGGCCAAAAAACTGTTTTATAAGGCAATTGTACGAGGAAAGGAGATTATTCGGATTGGGGACTGTGCTGTGTTTTTGTCAGCTGGGCGTCCTAACCTGCCCTATATTGGAAGAATCCAAAGCATGTGGGAATCTTGGGGGAACAATATGGTGGTCCGAGTAAAATGGTTTTACCATCCTGAAGAGACAAACCCAGGAAAGAAACTGCATGATGGCAAGGTGAGTATTAAAGATTAGTTTGTGAAAGCAGTCATCACTGCAGCATTATGAGAATCCTGAAGCATTTTTTACTGTGTAGTTTGAAATACTGGAATGTATTACTGTTGCTGCATATGTTTTATGTTACGCCAGCTTAAGGTAACTTTGCTAATTTAAATTAAAAGCATTGTTTAGGGTACTAGCAGTTTCACTTTATCCAGATAGAAACATTGACCAGTTAGATATTGAGTTGGAGACTACTTTCAAGGATAATTAAAACTACCTTAGACTAAATTAGTTTAAATACATTAATTTACTCTATAGATCATCTGTGGTCCAAGCTGGCATGCTTGCCAAACTTCAAATAATTGAGTTAAGCATGTGGCTTTTTTGTTTTGAATAGAAACTACGGTTCCTCATAAATATCTTTTAGAATTATCAAATGCAAAATAAGATCACTGCTGACAAACCTCATTCTGTAAGAATCCACCACAATTGTGGAGACTCACCTGTACAGTAGAACATTGTAGAATGGCAAGGGAGATTGCCAGCTGGGTAGGGTTAACTTAACTAGTTCCTGCATTCCCAGAATTTACATTATGTTTTACTTTCACAAGATCTATAACTACTCTAGAATTTTTGTTTTACTATCTTCCATTGCCATCTGGCCTTCTTTAATTTAAATTCCAAGCCTCAAGAATCTTAAGAACATAAACGTTAAGAATTTAAAAATTCCAGAGCCCATACACAATGTCCATGTGTGTGTATATAGTTTGTTGCTGTTACAGTACTTAACTTTATATTTGCACAGCCCTATTAGGCTGTCCACAAAAAAAGGATGTTAAACAAATTATTTTCATTTTTGTACATTTAACTGATACAAATTTTTCTGTGTATCAGTTTTGGAAAAGGTGACTAATCCCTACATTTGTTTAACCTATTGTTTTTTAGAGCTTGCATTGCATCTTAATCTGAGCTAGTTCTTCAAAAGAAATTGTGTGCATTTCACTAGTGTGTTAAAAATTGGAAAACACCAGGAGATATCTACTGTTCATGTCAGCTAGAATAACAAATCCTCTTTTGATAATGATAAAAAGTGATATAATGCTCTTGAAATGCTCTTTTTGGCTAACCTTTAGTAGATTATTTTGTTATGCATAAGTTTTAAGTTTTTCCACTGTCCACTAAAGACCCCAGTGGTTTAAGATATTAGCTACATTAAACAAATAAATCTTACCACTTTGAGTGTCTGTTTTTTATTTATCACTGTTTTAACACAGGATTTAGTAGTTATTACCATAGTAATTGTGTTTCTCAGTTTGTCAGTTCATTTTTCCAGGAATGATTATTGTGAAAACATACCACACCAACTGAACAGCTAATATTTAGCTAAGTTTGCCAAAATAATAAAAAAAAAAAATGCTCGTATACATTTACTTACACACATTCGCTTTCTCAGGTAAATTTCAGGAAAGTCTATGGGGGGAGTAATATTGTGCCTTATACAAAATGTATTTGAATTTGTCAAAATAGTAGACCTTAAATGAACCAGATTAACACAGATAACAAAACTAAAGTTAAAGAAATAATAAAATATACAAAAGTTTTAATTTTAGCTGTGCACCCTTTGACAAAATGATCTTTAAAATTTATACAGCTGGGCATGAGGAGGTCTTTCTGCTTTCATCCACATCTCTCAGACATAATGCAAGAAAATTAGGTTGATAGGATACTTGTTTTACCCCTAATCTTTATATACGGTTTGGTGTATGTTTCAAATACAAATATGGCTAAATAAATTAATGTTTTACATGTATTATTCTTTATAAAGATTATTAATGTATATACAACACGCAAAAGTGAACATAAATACCTAGTTTGTAGAGTAGTTCATATCCTTTGTGTTTTTAAATGGAAAACTGTATCTAGAAGCAGCATTCAGTATGATTTGAAGAGCACGAAACATAATGAAATTGTTTTCCACCTCTATTCTGGGATCAGTGTTGATGTCTGCTCTAGTACAAATATAGTTGTATTTACCTGTATGTGAGACTGCCGAGAGACATTTAAGTTGGTTGCTTCAGATAATGAACAGTCGGAGCTGGTTTCCTGTATTTAATGACACACATTTTTGAATAGCTGTGAATGAGACTTTTTACCTCAAACATGCATTAAACAGAACTTTCCTGTTCTCTGCATCTCATGCTTGGCAGCATTGGGATCGGAAGTCTGGAAGAGGACTACCAGCTTCTCTTCAGGCTTCCAACCAGAGAAAGGACTTTATGGAGGTAAGAATGTCTTTAGTACAAACATTCTTTAATACATATTTTCATGTCACTTACTTTGAAAATTACTATACAGTCTTAGTTGTTCCGTTCATTTATTCTGAAATTACATGTTCCAAGAACATATTATGTAAATTTTATTTTTCTGAGTTCCATTTCATCCTCCTGTGTACAAGCAAAGCCTCTGAATGAAGATCTTCTTTGTTTTTTGTTTTTTTGCTTTCAGCGTGCTCTGTACCAGTCATCACACATTGATGAAAATGATGTACAGACCGTCTCCCATAAATGTCTCGTGGTGAGTCTGGAGCAGTACGAACAGATGATAAAAACAAAGAAGTACCAAGACAGTGAAGACCTTTACTATCTGGCAGGTACATATGAACCCACCACTGGGATGATCTTCAATACTGATGGAGTTCCTATTATATGCTGAGTGTCTGGTTCTCATTAATATGTTGGCTGTGGATGTTGAAGGGGCCTGAAATCAAGTATCCAGTAAAACAAAGTGATACTGCGGGAAATTTACCAGGACAGCCTTCAAGACGGAATAGACATCCATTGAATACTGTATGCCTTCAAGTGGATGTAAAGATGACAGGAAACCAGTAGCAGGTTTGTTCAAGGACAACTGTGACCTTCATGGTCCAGTGATTTGGTGAGTCTGAATTTCATAAAGAGGGGAAAAAATAGCATTGTGTAAATACCATATGCAAACTACAAAGAAAAGCATCATTACCTTTGGTTCTTCAGGGAAATGGCTGAAGCCTGAAGAAATGTTTGCCCTCATCACAGAATAACACTCTCAGCTTCAGACTTGAAATGTATTTGAATAAAAATCAACTCTCCGGCAGCTCACAGTATATCTCTCTTGCAGTGTATGCCCTTCGAGGCAGGAAGACATTATCAGGCAGAGACCTTATTCTGGGAAGCCAGTCACCTGGCTTCCAAGGAGTAATTATATCATGCAAAAGAACTTTGAAATGAATTCCTGGAGCTGCAAATCTGGCCTTCGAGGCAAAAAACTGAAAGTTGATGGGATGCATTCATGGTAAAGAAAGGAGAAAGGCAAATTGGACTTTAGGGAGGTCACACTTTAGAAAATTGCAGCCTGTTAATCGTGTCCTTGGTTGTGGCTTCGGAGGAGGGAAAGTAACATCATTGTGGAGAAAGTGTTGAAGAGATCAGAAAGGCAAAAATGCTTCTTCTGCTTATCTGAGCTACTTAATATACAACTATTATGACATCACCAGCCACAGATGCTGCTACCAGCAAAACCTCAATTAAAGATGACACCATTCATAAAAAGACTTGCCAAATCTTTGAGCTTGTAAGGTTTTCAAAGAATTGCTTGGCATTTTGCAAGCCTGTTGCCCTGCCTTTGAAGCACCTAATTAATTGCGATAATATGCACACAAGCAGAGAAAACTAACTTAAAAGAAAGAAAGAGAACATTATCTCCCCCCCTGCAATCTTCTGGAGAAGTTTTTCATTGGGTTGTAAGCAGCAAGCTTGGCGTGTACACATTTAATTATGTGACTTTCTATGGCCAGACTGAAACCCTATAGCAGTGCCTACCAAGAAAAGAAATGTATTTACACTATAGGTGTGATGTCAGAAGAAAGGATTACAAATCACTTCAAGCACTTAAGAGGGAATGCAAAAAAAAAAAAAATCCCCCAACCATGGGACCTCCAAATTTGACTTACATGACTGATCTAGCAAGTAATAATATAGGTTTTGTTTTGTTTTGTGAAATCAATGTTGGTTCTGACCAATGAAGAGGAGGAGCAACATGGGAGGGGTGGGTAATCAGAATTTTTAAGACATGCAGCTGTATTTTAAGATCAATTTTAAGCAGTTATTTAAAAAGTAGTTTTATTTTTTTTTAAAGAAAAAAAGAAATGCATGACCTTAAATTTGAAATTCGTTTGAGGGAGCCTCAGTGTTTTCCAGTGTATTATAGAAATGTATTCAAAAATGTTCTATTTCTTTTTTATCATAAGTGTAATTATTAAAACAGAGAGAAAAAGCTTTATAAAACTGTGAAAAAGTATATAAAAAAAAAAAAAACCTAAGGATGGGGTTAAAAATGTACACTATAATCTTTGTGCTGGATTGATACCAAACAGCAGGTATATGTGCATGACAAAACAAAAAAGTTTATTTGTTTTAAAAAATCCTAACAGTATTTTTGTCTGGTGAGTAACATACAGGAGGAGACGCCTTTGTTTAGAGCACTTATTCACTGCCGATTGCCTTGTGTATAGAGGATATCTCAGACAATCGAGGATGAGGAGAATGAGGTGTGTTGTTTTATTCCATTTCACTCCTTCTCGTGTCTGTGTTGTGTAACTGACATACCACACATGAATCACATGAACTGAACATCTTTGTCTTTATATATTAAAAAAAAACAACTAAACAAAAAAAATCACAACAAAAAGCCCATGCTTACTAACTAGGGATTCCATGTCAGGTACCGTAGCACCCATGAAGGTGTGGGAAAAAAAAAAAAATCTGACGATTGATAAAATTCTTACATTTGCCATTTATTATAGTTGGTATTAGTTCAAATCTTAATTTTATGCTCTGGACTATCTAATAAAAATTGTCCGTATATTGTATTAAATGCAGTTTGCACTACTCAGTAGTAATATTGAAATAATATCCTAGAAAATTTTAATTATCACAGCTAGCCATTATTTTATCCCATTTTTACAAATTACACTTCTGATTTTGATCTTTTTTTTTTTTGTGACTCTTGCCAAACTGTCAAATATTATTTATTATTTTTTTTTATTTTGGTTTTCATTTTTTTATACTCCAAAACTCCACTTATGAAGCCATAATTTTATTTGCCTTTGTAGCTCTTTGAATTTATATCTTTGTGGCATTCCACATTTGACAAGCTGAAAGCATGGCAGGGGTGTTACTCAAGGATAAATTAAGCACAGTACTCATCTTTTTTTTTTTTTTGTCCCCAGTACTTCTTCCAAGGATAATATGCAAATGGCCATGAATTATGAGGAAAGTTGATGATTCATGGTTTTTGCTAGTTTATATTGCACTAATTTCAAGTACCACATTATATACTATAGATCATTGTACACTACATGTCTCTTCTGCTTTGGGTCACAAAGCAGCCACCACCTTACCCTAGCTTGTAAACCTCCTTTAAGACCAACACACAATAAAACGGGCACTTACTTTAAATTGCCATCTCTCACAAAACCTCGCTGCATCTTTTAGAAGCTGTTAAATCAGACAAGCTAAATTTTAAGGCCAGTTTTTAAGATGGCTATGTTCCAGCTAATGTTTTCAAATTCTGTCCACTTTAATGACTGAAAATGGCACTTACGGTAAAAATGACTATTGTACCACTTGTGCCACAAAGACATTAACATAAATCTAGATCAAATGCTCTTGAATGTAAGAAATATTTTATATTATGTTGCAACAGCTCTTATATAAGTACTCTAGTATTAATAATAAGAATGTGAACAGTTTACAAAAAGCTTTAGCTTGCATTTACTAATATAACAACTTCTAAACATCCCCATGTACAGTAGCTGGTCCGTCTTAGCTTTAACATAGTGTCAGCCATTGTTAAGCTGCTGTTTACGATTTGTTAGCCTGGATCACATCCTTATTCCCCAGCTCTTGTCCATTGTGTTTACTGACGTTAGACTGAAACAGAATTGCACTCTTTTCCTTGTGGCTGTATGGGCCACTCCTGGTAATGGTGTGTACAGGACAGTCTAGCTGAGTTTCAGAGTGCATAACTCTCTCCAGTATTTATAACATGGCAAGCTATCCTGAAAGTGTGAGACCAGTGCAAATAACACACACTTGCACATAAAAGGCACCGTTACTGCCCTACAGACAGAATCGCATCCAATATACACAATGACATAAATAAATGAATATTCTGTGGCCTTTAAATTACCCTGCTCTTATATTTTAAAAATGCGATTGCCTTCCATTCATCATCATCGCTGACATTGTTTTAATACTTGTGCAGTACAACGAAAATGAAAAATATCTAGAAAAAGTAATAGTTTCATTCTATAAAGAGCAATTAAAGAAAAATATTTAGGTTTTTAAAGGTTTCATAATTGCTCAGCAAGTACAGGCAGTTATTTGGAGAGCAGTACCACATGTGCATTATAAGACCTCACATTTGATGAATTTTGCCCCCGTTTCAGATAGATCTCTGTGTGTATGAAATGAGATTTCAGCCAGTGTTATCACTTTTTAAATGATGCACGTTCCTTCTGGTTAACATGACCGAGCAGCGTAAGATGTTCATGCTCTTACTCTGTCTCATTAGAATAATTTGCTGTAATATTCTATGTCGTAACAATCAAAATTAAAGCATTTAAATAGCATAATGCACTTGGCCCCTAAATTGTGCAGTAGAAGATTTCGACTTTGTGTGCTGATGCCAGTCTGGTCAGGTGTATTCGGAAAGCTTTTCTCCACGATGGAAGAGAGCTGGGTGAAGTTTATAGTGGGGAAGGGTTTTCCCACTCATTTGTCCGTTTTAGAGCCAAGCAGCATTTACTATTTACTTGTTCCCCATCGGCTCCAAACTGAATGTAGTTGGGAGGCATTTTTTTTTGCCTCCTTTTTTCCCTTTAGAGCTTTGATGAATAAAATAAAGCTGGAAGGTGTTTCCTTTGCAGGAGCTCAGCTGGCTGGTCCAACGTGAGTGAATTGCTGTTGTTTTTCTTCCTTTCTTTTTTTTTTTCTCTCCCCATTTTAGGTTGCGAGGTTAGCTTTGTAATATGCTGTTGATGACATCTTGTTCAGAAAGCGAGACCTCACATTGCTGTGTTAAGTACTTACACCCACACATGCGCTTGCACCTTTTGTTTACTTGTGTTTTTTGTGGAGGACACCCTCAGGTCATTGAACACAGGGCACCAAAACTTCACAGGGCATCTCAGAACAAATCTAGCCTAAAAGAAACCTGCCAAGTCACATCTTTCTTACCACAGCAGAGGGTTTCGTCACAAGAATACAAAGAGGCACCAAAAAAGTGTTTTTATCATTTTTGCTCTGTGGCGGTCATCATTTCCAAAGAATTTTACCTCGTTCAAAGTGGCCTTTACATAGCATGTCTCTAAGGGATGAGTGAAAGTAGAAGCTGATCCAAAAAATGCTGGAACATTTTTAAAGTACATTTGTTAAATTGTCCCCTGAAAAGAGAATGAGCCCAATACGGTTTTATTTAACCGGCCTCTTGTAATGTTCAAGCACATACGTTAGTATTGACATACACAATTGATTCCACCCCTTTCAACACACTTACATTGGGCTTTCTCTAGCTTGAATTAAACTGGTTAAAGCATCAGGTGTCAGGAGATCACCATATTCAATGCAGTGGAATAACTGAGCTTGAAGATCTACGGAGTGCACAGCCACTTGAGATTATGAGACTCCAAGTTGACACAAACATGACTTCTTTTACCCTTTTTACTTTGCTTTATAGTTGATGGGTAAAAAAAGAAAAGAAAAGAAAAAAAAAGTCTGTACTTTAAGTCCCCACCTAAGTGTGTACTCGCTCTTCTCAATGGGCACTTAGTGGGACTGGCCCATGTATCACGTAAGTCTGTGCTGGCAAGTTCCTTTCAGCCTGTTTGGTGAGTTGTTGCAGACTGGCCCGTTTAAAGCACTCGTCTAAATGAAACACACACACAGTCACTTGTCTGCCCCTCCCTTTTGTATTTAAACCTGACCTGAAATGTAGTAGAAATCGATTGTAAAGTACTTCATGTGTGTTTTTCATTAATGTAATATGTGTGGGTTTGTCACGTCTGTTGAGTTAAGTCATTGGGGGTTTCTATCTGTATATGCCCACTTTGTATGTTTCCCATCCATCACATACAGTAAATCTCCTCAGTTAATCATGTGCAATACTGCTGATTGGATCCTCTAAGGTAGCTGCTAGTGGAGAAATAGGTTTGTAATTTGAAGTGTGTTGTTGGAATCTTTGTTTTTATTTTTGTTTTTTGACGGGAGGCTGGTCCTTCACTGTTCACAGCTCTTTTGTTCTATACGCATCAGAATGGTCCTGTATGAAAAGTGTTATTAAAATACTTAAATGATGGAAGAAGAAAAATATTTTGGAATTAAAAAAAAAAAAAAAAAATCAAGGTTTTGTAAATGACTCTATTTGGGGGTGGGAGGGAGACAATGTCTATGATTTTACTTTGTATAAACATTTAATTGTGTGTTTAAAAGAAAACAAAAATGAAATGTGGATCATGTATAAAACTCACGTAACTTTTTTATTAATACTACAGAGTTTTACAAAGTGTTACTTTTAAAACATTTTAGTAACTCAGATTTTATAGTTTATTCATCAATAAACCTGATAAAAACAAGTGTGGAGCTGCCTTTCATTTGGTCTTCTGGGTTTGGTGCTTTTCAAGTTAGTAATAACAAAGTGCTGGGGCTGCAGGGGCTCCCCAGCCAGATACACAAATGTTATATTGCCTCACACATCAGAATTCCTGTATATTATACAGTATGTGTGTATGTGTGTGTATATATATATATATATATATATATATATAATTATAATTTGAAGGGGGTTATTTTGTCCATGCTGAAAAGAAAAAAAAGGTATGTGGTCTAACGTTTCGGCTGTAAATTTTGGTGCTTACCTATTGAGCTCTCTCTGGACTCTTGCACTGCACTTAGTTCTGGGCAACAGGGTCTCTTAGTCATCCCTTGTACCTGGCTTAAGCTTAAGCTGCTTTGGGGCTGTGGTTTTCAGTCCATTGCGCCAAGGCTCTGGAGTGTTCTTCCATTAGCGACGCACATAGATAGATAGATAGATGTGAAAGGCACTATATAATAGATAGATAGATAGATAGATAGAGAGATACTTTATTAATCCCAAGGGGAAATTCACATAATCCAGCAGTAGCATACTGATACAAAGAAACAATATTAAATTAAAGAGTGATAAAAATGCAGGTAAAAGTAGACAATAACTTTGAATAATGTTAACATTTAACCCCCCCACTCCTGGGTGGAATTGAAGAGTCGCATAGTGTGGGGTCTCCTCAGTCTGTCAGTTGAGCAGGACGGTGACGATGAAGCTGCTCCTCTGTCTGGAGATGATCCTGTTCAGTGGATGCAGTCGATTCTCCATGATTGACAAGAGCCTGCTCAGTGCCCATCGCTCTGCCACAGATGTCAAACTGTCCAGCTCCATGTCTACAATAGAGCCTGCCTTCCTCACCTGTTTATTCAGGTGTGAGGCGTCCTTCATCTTTATGCTGCCTCCCCAGCACACCACCGCGTAGAAGAGGGCGCTCACCACAACCGTCTGGTAGAACATCTGCAGCACCTTATTACAGATGTTGAAGGACGCCAGCCTTCTAAGGAAGTATAGTCGGTCTGTCCTTTCTTACACAGAGCATCAGTGTTGGCAGTCCAGTCCAGTTTATCATCCAGCTGCACTCCCAGGTATTTATAGGTCTGCACAGTCGCCTCTGATGATCACGGGGTCATTGCTAAGTCAGTTAATTCTTTTAGTAAGGAGCCTAAGGCATTTTTGTTTAAGCAGGCTTTTTAACATTGCTGAGTAGTCTCCACTTGGACTTTTTTTTTCATTTTTAGTTTCTTCTTGTTATTCTATTCTGTTTTTCCATTTTTCTTGTTTTTGTAATATTTGGATTGTGCTTTTGTGTGTTTTTTGTTGTACAGTGCTTTGTGATGTTGTGTCTATGAAAGGCGCTTTATAAGTATATTGTACTTACTTACGTAACGCCTTCATCATGTTGGCAGATTATACTGTAGCACCTGGGCACCCAAAACGTGTTATATGATAAATGCTACCTGAGATGTTTATTTTGGCCTTCTGCATTAGTGTGTCAGTTGAAGAGACTAAATTTCAGAGTTCCAAACATTAATTTACCGAAAAACATTTTTATATATATACACTTTAAGTAATGCACCACTTTTCACATAAGAACTTGATGATATTGCAGCTCTCCAGCCCAGTGCATCAATAAATAAAGATAAGAACCAGGTGTTGATGATCAGTGACATCAGGAGCTGATTGTACCAAACTGACTAACTGAAGCAGAAGTGGATGGAGATGGAATGAAACGGGGCAAAGAACAACCAAACTAAAAGGTGAGGCTGTGGCAGATGTGACAGTCCAGCCTTCAAATCATCAGTTCTTACGCTGTGGCAAAGTGTAGCATAGCAAGAAGACACAAGCTGGTCATCCTGCATCAGTTTTAAGATCTACACTCTAAGCTGTGCTGAAGAAGCACAAGGAAATAATCAAGGCTGAGGACCAGAAACACAGTGGTCAGCCATTAAAACCGAGAGGTACATCGAGCTGACTGTCCCTTCAAAATGGGAAGAAATCCACCATGACTATCCATTCTGAACTGTAGGATCCCAAGTACACCCCACTACAGGCCAAAGAAGCCTTAATCAGAAGTGGTGTCCCTCCATAGCGGAAACAAAGCAAAGAGACTCCCCTGTACACAAAAATACGATGACCGGGCTGCTGGCGACAGATGCTCTGAGCTAACAAATTAGAACTTGAAACCTTTTGGCTCAGACAGCTTGGCAGCACTACTGCGTCTTCACGTGTATTCATTATGTAGTCGTTATTTTGTAAAGGTTGTAGTTGCGTTAACTTGTTACAGCACTCAGAGATGTGCATTGGATGGAATTGTCTGCTGCCAAAGGTGAAACACATTGGAGGGTCCCTGCAGGTTTGCAACTGCACATCTGCAGGTGGGAGGTGGTGATCTGGACAGAATGACTGGAGTGCTGAGAAGTACAGACGCACTCTTCTCCTCTGATCAGGCGCCACTTCATTGTGCAGCACAGCTCTGCAAAGAGGAACATAGAGCTCACGTCATCAAGTCAGTCTGGGCTTACAAGTAAGACGCCTGCAGTGGAACTGAAGAATTGACCGTGCAAGGACCTCCAGAAGCTGCATGGCAGTGGACCAAAGAGAAGGGTGGACACACCAAGTCTTGAGTTCATTGATGTGTTCGCAGTTTACTGCTATTGACAGTAATATTTCATGAATTTCATTTCTTTATTTTTGACAGTGTCTTCACTTTAGACGTGCCTAAGACTGCGTGACTGTGTCTGAGTCTTCAGAGCTGAAGTGAAACAATCGCAGAAAAAGCAACTACAAAATTCATTGTTTCTGATTATGAATGCAAACCTTTGGGCTTTTTGGCCTGTTTAGCTTTAACTCCAGAAGAATTCCAGATAAACGGATGCTTTGAATAAGTTGAATGATACCTGGATGGGGTGTGAAATGAGCCTTGCAGGAGCTGAACTGGGCACCTCCAGAGGGCCCTCAAACCCTGGAAGTCTGTTTTCAAGTTCTTGTTAAAACCTGCCATTCGGACCCAAATGCGGGGGTACAGACGAGGTTAAAGACTTGTCCCAGCACTGCATGAGGGTCTCCTACACCGCCGACTCTCGAGCCTTCACCGGCTGTAAATATCTCATTGTGGTTAGTAGGTGGTGCTCACTGAATCACCTGGCACCCTGACAATGGCGTGTAAAAGTCACGTCCATGTTTTCATTTTTACTTTAATTTACACCCACTGTGTCATGTTCATTTTTTTAATTTTTGGTTTTGTACGGTATAAATTTTAATATGGTTCAGCTAGAAAATGTGTGTCTTCTGCTCCATCGAAAAGAAATGGCCACAGCTGAGATTATTTTTTTTTCTCTCTTAACAATTTCCTAAAAATAAAAAAGGCATAATTGGGGGTAACGAATGAAGTACTCACCTGCAGTATTCTATTTAGTTATAACAGTCAATAAAAAGAAAGATAATCCACCTTTACGACAAGGATAATTAAGGAGGGGATGGGAATCTCGTCATTTAATAACCTACTTAACCGCGTCCACCTCGGTCTCCTGAATGCCCGCCATCTTAGCAACAACGGCGCAGAAGCCAAAGTTATGAGTTCTGGAGACGCCCTGAGCACTGAGCGTGCGCACACTGCACTGCAGGAATGGCAGGAGGCTTTGGGGGGAATTCCGACAATACATGGGGGTCACTCTGCCTAAACTTACACTGGCACCACGAGACCTCCAGAGAGGTTTGGTCAAAGGTGATTTAAGGTATTGCTGTGGAGTCGCCCCAACGGCCATCTCAGTTTGCAGATTTGTGGCAGCGGTACAAATCCACGGAAACACAGGAGTACGCCACCCAAAAAAAAAAAAAAAAGACCAATGCGTTTCTCACTCCATGTACTTTGCTGTGATGTCTGAAAGAAATTTGGAATCTCATGTTGTCATGCAGAACGGAAATAAAGTTTCTGACATCCTGCCAGTTTATTGTGTCTATCAACTGGACAACAGCAAACGGTATCAAAAAGTCCATGCAAAACTCTGCCATTCTACACGTGTCCCATAATCTTCATGTTAAGTCATCCAGTTGTGTGCTCAGAACATCCTAAACATTTAGTATTTTTACAAAAAATACCGTTAAGCAAACCACCTCCAGAAAACAATCTAGTGAACGCAAATGTGAAAGAGGACCCGCCTCATGCCTTGGCAGCCCAGGAGCAGCTTCTTCATTGACTAACATTACAAAAGTTCACAGAGAGATGTAAAAAGTTACAAAGAGGAGCCAGCAGAAACGTGAGAGAATTAGCCCGGGACCTGTGGGTGTCCAAGACGCCTCACCGCGCAGAAGGTCGACTCTCCCGTGCAGCTTCACGGCCTGCCGCACTCCAGCTGTGGATGTGAATGTAACGTCCGGGTCTACGATTCAAATTCTCGTTCACGTCAGCGTGTGTCCCATTTTCCTTCATGAGAACGTTCTCCAGAAGTGGAATGTCGTTTTAATAAAAAATCTTGCGTTTGGGCGTTGTGAGCATGTGACCGGATGACTCGACATGGGTGACGTGCGACTACGCTAATGTGAGATTTTTTTTTTTGATGAAGTGTTGGTCATTAACCATCAAACTTTTTTAACTTGCATTCTCCATGCAAACATGAGAATAAATTATTTTTTTTGTCAGCCATCACTATAAACTCCATGAGGTAAGTAACACTAAAAAAAAATATTTCTGGGCGGAGTATTCCTTTAGGGTGGGCACAGTTTTTGAAGGGTGCAGTGCCAGCCTTCCAGAGAGGCTACAGGGCGAAGGGATACCAACATTAAAATGCTGAGCTTGGGAAGAAGCTTTGTCCTTGCCCAATATAGCGCCTTTTATCACCTACAAATGTGCACACTGGCAGACGTGGCATTGCAGCTGCCCGATGTATTGACTGTCCCATCAGACCTTGGGTGACGACAGCTGCAGATTGCCGTGGTCAGTTCCCACCAGCTTTTCTGTCCGTTTCTCACCCCTCTTTTAAAATATTTCCATCACAAATTTTTATGAAGCTGAAAAATGCTTCCTGGGAGAGTCCCACCAAGCTGATCAACTACCCTGGTAAGATGATGTGCAAGAAGCCAACTGCGAGGTGAACAATAGAGGTGAGGTGGGTTTTATTTATTTAATTAATTACATTTATATAACGCATTTTTAATGGGGAGTTTCCACCCAGTTGGTGGGACGTCAGCCATTCTTGTACCAGGAGGCTCACCAGCCACTATTAGGTGGTGAAGGGGTATGAGAGAGAGAGAGACCCTTCGGAGGTCGGGCAGAATGACCAGGCTGTAGTGGGTAGTTTAACCAGGACCCTGGGGTACACTCTAGTCTTTACGAAGGATGCCCAGGGATCTTGAATGGCCACAGAGAGTCTGGACCTCAGATGAATGCCTCACCCAAAGGTCTGCCCCGTTCTTACAGCACAGTTGTCCCCATCGCTGTACTTTGGTCTTTGAGATCCACACCCAGACCTGCAGGTAAGTGTCCCCTGCTGGCCTCACCAAAACATCATCCTGGAGCAACTCGAGCTTTTCCTAGGTGGTTTCCCATCCAAGTACTTTGCTAAGCTGCAGGTGGTAAAGCTACTGCCTGTCGTGGCGTTGGACTTCAAACCCTGACTACTGACGCTGTGTGACCCTCCGCGAGTCACTTCTCCTGCCTGAGCTCCAACTGAAATAACTAAACAAACCTCAAATGGTGTAAGTCACCTCGTAACAAGGCTTTGATTTTTTTGCTGAGGTGGGCTTCAAATCCTGGTAGCTTCTTCTTATTCGTCTTCTCCATTCTGGGAGTGCACTCTGCAAAAGATACAGTCAAACGTGGCAATTAAAATGAAGGGAAAGGAAGTTAATTAGCAGTAAATACTGCTCCCTCGGTAAGAAAAGGGTTACAATGACAACTGGAGTGTGAGACCCCCGATCTAGTGATTAGCACTACTCCCTCACTGCTCTGGAAGACTTTGGGCCTGAGTGGGGTTGGCAGGCTCGTCTCTGGTCCCTCCAGTGTTTCCTCCACTTTCCAAACCTGCAGCTTATCTGGTTGCATTGCAGTGGCCTGATTTCCCAATTGGTCATCTCTTCAGGAGACCACTAAACACAACGGCCCTCCTCCGCTGGCCACTCCCCGACCTTAACGTGGTATTAAAGTACGTAAATGGGCGGACACCTGGGTGACAGCCACCTGTGTGCACGTCTCTCAGATGTCACGGGGTATCTCTGCATGGTTGGCTCAGGGTCACACTGTGAGCTGGGTGATGGCAGTGAGGAGGCATGTCCTGTGCTCTGTCACATTCACAACCCCCTGGAAGCCCATAGTGACGCCCATCAATGTGTTATTTGTTCTGCCTCTCATGCTGTGTTTTCAAATATCTCCAGAAAAGAAGAGCCTGCCACTTGAAGAGAACGGACAGTAATGGAAGTCGAAGCCCCCTCAGCCCGGTATTCCTGGCGGAGACCCACAACGGAAGGAGGTCGTTGGTAAGCAACTGATAGTCAAACCAGACCTTCACGCTTGTCCTACCTGGCCATCTGACTTCAAACTGGATTTGCAACTTGTATGGCCGTGTTACGTAAGTGCCTGTTGATTTATTCTCCTCTGTTAGTTTTGGGATGTCATTTATTTATTCGTATTTTTCTCTTTTTTTTATTTGCTTTTCTTTTCCTGTAACTATTTCTTTGTCATCTTGTAAAGCACTTTGAGGTAAAACCTCTGTGTGAAAATGTGTTGAAAAACAAATGTTCAGTTTGTAGAGCCACCGATTTCATAAAGTGAAGATGAATTTAGTGAATTATGATGCTGGGGCGGGTACTGTACGCAAATAAATAAATCAATAGCTCAGCTTCTCCATCTGCTACAGTATATCAGAATAAAGTGATGCGGATTTAATGAAACAGAAATAAAACAGCAGTGGGCCGGTAATTACAATTGTGCAGTTGAGCCCCCGGCGGAAATTAAGTGGGGTGCCCCTGCCGGCCTGCACAACGCCTCCAATCCAGTCGAGTCCAGTAGCTGGCAGGAGGCACCTGTGCTCACCAGCAGATATCCACGATTGATCGGTCGAACTTCTCAAGCCGTCTCGTCAATTATCCTCCATGGCGTTAATGCTTTATGGGCTCGCTTGTCTGAAGGGTAAAGGAGGAAAATAAAAATACATTTTGGAGTTCGTTTAAGGCCATTGCATTTGTTATAATCTGGATTCTTCCTGGGATGTACGGAATGGTGGTGGGGGAGGCTCTGGGCTATGCCCCTGAGTCAGCGGTGGGATCGGACGCTCTCTTCTTGTTGCTTATGGAGACGCTGGCCTCTTTGCAGAGGCGTCAAATTTAAAACCACACTCTTTCTCAGGTGCTGGACTACCTAATATGTTGTAAGAACATCTCAAACTTGATTAAGCTAGTTTTGGGTTGTATCATTGAGTGCAAGTTCATCACAGGGTACACACATGCACCCCACCTACTCACATGGGTTCAAATTAGAGCTCCAGTTAACCTCTTTAAGTGTCATGTTCACCCCGACAAAACGTTTCAATTGTTTTTAACAAGAAATAATGTTCTTACGTGTAACAGAAGCACATAAATACCGTAAAATAAATACAGTAGGAAAGGTCTTTCCAGAGCCCACTGCTGTACCGATGCAGATTTAGTGCACGTCCTTTGTGTGACGTGTTTCGAAACCGTCACCAACGCACAGCCTGATGTCACAATCGGCACAGCAGACGCACGTTTCTTATATTTTTTGCTGTTGCTTGTGTGTGAGAAGGTAGAACGTCAGGACCTGAACCACACAATTCCCCCCACCACCACGTAGGCTACTACAACTTAAATCTTAGAGACAAACATTGACAGTTGCTGCATTGGGAGCAGTGCTTAGAGTCTTAACGTCTTTCCAGTCCTTCCACTCGATTACAGTCATTTTGACTTTTTGTTTGCCACACAGCTACCTGCACCATGTTGAACTTTCAGACGACTGAATTCACCAGGCATATCAAGGCGGTTTCACTATCAGTGTCATCGTTTGATGACCAATTCCCACTGTTATCCCTTGGATTTGACTCAACTAATAGTTCAGGTTTAGTTTGTTCTAAAACAGACTTTACAGCTTCTTGTTCACACGCCATTGTGTTTTGGATGAAGGCTCTGACCTGCTCAAACTCTGATACAAATGATCTTGAGTTTTGGTAGCATAATGTTATTTTATCCACTAGATGGCATTAGAATATTGTCTCGAGTGTTGTTCAGGCTTAATGCTCCATATCTCATTAACTCCTTTGGGGCGGATGTTGACTAAAGTCGACATCCTGGGTGTAGAGAGTGATAATTAGCTGGAAACATTGACAAAACTACATTATAGGTAGACCCGCTTTGCTAAGGGGGATGCTGGATTCATTGACTCGACGAATCTCTGCGTGCGTGTCTGTGTGGGTGTGTGAGTAGCGTAAACGATGTCTAGAATGGCATCGACATCTGGTGAGAGAGCAAAGCAAATGTGCAATGCAAAGCAAAATATGCGGTGGACAATGTTTTGTGTATATATTTTATTGTTAGAATTGGCTCTGATTTTGGTAAGCAAGTAATCTGGAGGTCGAGATCTAAAATGAAAGTGAGGTACCGGCCTCAGCAGATTGATGTCCAGCTGATCCACTGCCGTTGCCAGCAGAGACGGCGAACACGCAGTAAAAGTGGCCACAGAACCAGCAACAGACGTTTCATGTCGATTTATGTGTGAAACCATTGCTTTGTGTGCTTCTCAGAAAAAGGTCCCGCAGCCACTCTCCCACCACTGCCACCAGAGACGGCTCATACGAGGCAACAGACGTTTTATGTTGATTTATGTGTGAAAAGATTACATTGTGTGCTTTTCAGAAAACTGAGGTTTTTGGAAAAATATTCAGCCCTAAAAGAGTTGAAAACCGCATAATCCATGAAACACTCGGGGTTAACCATTTTTACGTAGATTTCCAGACTCGAGGGAGTCTTGGGTTTAATGCCAAGAAGGTTAACAGAACATGAGAGAAATGGGGAGAACGCTTAAAGTCCACACGGCTACAGGATTCGAGGATCCATGAGGCAAAGGTGCTTAAGCACCGAGCCACCGTAAATGCACAGTGCCTTCACGAAGCCCTCAAACAGCATCACGTTTTACGCACTTTATTTTGAGACCATTTTGTGCTGAAATAATTTAAATTAATTTTATCCTCTCATCAAGCAACACTCCATACCCTAAAATCAGGATTAACTAAGCTATGGGTTGCTGCCATTGGGCTGTGTGTTGCACTTGCATTTTTGGGTTGAGGAACGGTTGTGAATTGGGTTGTGGTGAGACCCTGCGGGTTTACTAAGCAATTGACATTATTGGTCTGATGTTCGTCCTTAATGACACGACGATTGTCCACAATTCTCCAAGGGGGATGCATGTTGACAATCATCCACATGATCAATTCACATGATGATCTGCCACGATTCTCCAAGGGGGAAACCAATCACCATCGACTGAAACTCTAATCCAAACCTCACCTCCCCACTGCTCTGATGAAAGGTTGTCTACAATTCTGCAAGGTGGGACCCCTCGAGAACTGAAGATCAACAAGGAATGGGTCTAGAAGAAACTGAGAAGAGCAAGACTGAGTCGTGACAAAGACAAGTTGAAGAAACGACGCCCCAGAATTATAACACGAAAACAGGAGTTTAGAAACTGAGTGCCATTATGAACAAATCTGCACATCGTCTCTGTGCCACACCAACACTGAGCACTTGCAGCCAACAAATTGTCCAGCAGAAGTGTGACAAGAAACGCAACTGGGGGTCCTTTATGACAATGTTCATACGCCTACATGATGACTTACTCGGACTGGGACCACCAAGTCAGAAGTTTTCTTTCTTTTTAGTCATCGTGGTGTGTATTTGTGAGTGTGTTGTTGTTTGTCATAATATAATAAGTTTATTCATTTACTTATTGAGTTTCTGTAAAAAGGCAAAATTCCCCCAGTGGGCAACTACAGGGTGGTCCAGATTGAGATCTAATTATGCAATTTTCATTACGTTATAACTTATTAAGTTTATTACTCCGAGCCAGTATCCAACTGAATGGAGGACAAGTGGGACATTACATGGAAAATCAGTGAATTAATTCAATGGAAGTCCATTTCCGTTTATTACAAGCTATTTCAAACAATTCTTTTGTCTTGTATTTTTTTCCTGCATTGCACTACAAGTTGCACAATTAGATCTGGACCACCGTAGAAAGTTGTATCTATCCTTAGCAAAGCAATGCCTGTGGTGGTCTGGGCAGCGGTGGGATTGGATTTAATCTCCCCCTCCCTCCAGCTCACCTGACTTGAAGTTTGCACACAATCCTCACCGACAATCCACTCTGATCAAGAACCATTAGCTTACAAGAGACAGGTGCAAAGGAAAAGCCATTTTTAGGTGGTCTCCATGGCAACCAAAGACTGCAGAGCAACAACATTTGACACTTGATTGTATAAACAAGCGGTAAGCGGGAGACGGACCCCGCTCGCAGAGCCGTGCTAGAAGTGGGCTTTAATCTCCAAACGGGAGACGGTGGTCTCCGCTAGGTGTTACTTGGAAACGTCTGGAGGCGGGCACTGCACTTAAAAGGAAACAAAATGTGCTTTTTAGCCTGAAGTAAAATGTTAAAAACAACAACAAAGATAACAAAAAAGAATCATCTGGGTCGGGTGCCTGGGATTGTTTTGCTTCTCCTATCAACACGTGTCAGATGATCTTGTGTGCTGCCATGCAGATGCATGTTGGTGTTTGCTTGGCACTGTCAATGTTTAAAATTGTACAGGATGGTGTGAAACATGGACGCCCTGTGGGCTGGTTCCACGTATGGAGAGCCTGAGTGACAGGTGCACGATCGGCCACCGTAACAAAGGGAGTTCTTCATTATGTTATGACAGCGAGGATTATTGTGTGGAAGGAGAATATTAACCAGGAGATGACATGTGAGAAAAAGAATTGTAGTGAGTGGGTGAGCTGAGGATGTAACCACAGTAGACAAAGGATCAGGCAAGCGAAACACAACAGCAGGACACAATGGATTTCAAATAAACCCAAATGAAACCCGATACTAGGGCCTACTTGTTTGGAAGCAAACTATTGCTAATGGCAGGTCAAGAATTGTATTCAACATAGAGATAAAATGGCATGGAACCACCACCTTACTTATATTGTTATTTCCGTTGAAATAATTGTAACAACAATCGTGGTCGTGTGACGCATCCTACCAAGGAGCAAGACGGAAATACAACAAAAATCACAATGACTCGAAAAACTCAATCTACACCATAAAAAACACATAAAATAACTACACATATACATACAGTATAAAACATCTGAATTATTACAGTCTAGCTGACATAGCTGCTCTGTAATTCAAAGACCTCGAGGAGGACAATCACTTGAGATGTTGGGCAACACATGAAGTGAATTCCTCAATAGAATTGTTTCATCCAGCCCATGCCGCCATTTACACATCTTCAATTAGAAAGGAGATCTTTGTTTGTCA
Organism: Polypterus senegalus; assembly: GCF_016835505.1. Lineage (NCBI taxonomy): Eukaryota > Metazoa > Chordata > Cladistia > Polypteriformes > Polypteridae > Polypterus > Polypterus senegalus. The sequence goes on from NC_053166.1 coordinate 142,084,309, forward strand.
TTATACTTACTGTACGTACAACGAAAACTGCCAGCCTGGTCACAGCTGGTGTGGAGCTTTCAGGTTCTCACTTTGCTCATTTGGGTTTTTTTCTCTCTCACTTCACTTCCCCCTCACATCCAGTTGACGTCAGAAGTGTCCATACACTTGGGGGCAATTCTTTAAAGCTCACTTAACAATATCCCCTCCACAGATTTTACACTAACAAACTATCATTTTGGTATACCATTTAAGACATCTACTTTATTGCTTCTTATATTAAGTTGCTGGAATTTTGGCCCATTCCTCCAGACAGAACTGGTGTAACTGGGACAGGTTCACAGGCCTCCTTGCTTGCCCACAGATTTTCAATCAGATTGACGTCAGTGCTTTGTGATGGCCACTCCAATACCTTGACCTTGTTGTCCTTAAGCCATTTTGCCACAACTTTGAAGTCTGCTTCAGGTCCTTGTCTGTTTGGAGGACCCTGTTGTGACTGAGCTTCAGCTTCCTTGCTGAGCTTTTGAGATGTTGCTGCAGTAAGTATATCTACGCCATCTATTTTGTGAAGTGCATCAGTCCTTTCTGCAGCAAAGCACCCCCACAACACCTCCATACTTGATGGTTAGGATGGTGTTCTTTGGCTTGCAAGCCTCACCTTTTTTTCCTCCAAGCATAATGATGGTCACTTTGGCCAAACAGTTTGATTTTGGATTCATCAGATCATTTCACCGGAAGGTAAGATCTTTGTCCCCATGTGCCATTGCAGACTACACTCTGGCTTTTTAATGGCTGCTTTGCAGCAGCGGCTTCTTCCTTGCTGAGCAGCCTTTCAGGTTCTGTCAACATAGGACTCGTTTTACTGTGTTCTACCAGCATCTTCATAAGGTCCTTTGCTGTTGTTTTGGGATTGATTAGCACTTTTCATGCCAAAGTCCATTCTTCTTTAGGAGACTGACTGCGTCTCCTTCCTGAGCGGCGCGACAGCGGTGTGGTCCCATGGGGTTTATACTTGCATGTTACTGTTTGTTCAGATGAACATGGAACGTTCATAAATTTGGAAATTGTTCCCAAGGATGAACCAGATCTGTGGAGGTCCACACTGGATTTTCTGAGGTCTTGGCTGATTTCTTTTCATTTTCCCATTGCAGTAAGCAGAGGCAGTGAGTTTGATGGTGGGCCTTAACATACATCCACATGATGGCTAATTGTCGAATCGCCTAAAGACTTGACATCATTTTCTGGAACTTTCCAAGCTGTTTAAGGCACAGTTAACAAAGTGTATGTAAACTTGTGACTCTCTGGAATTGCGATGTAGTCAGTAAAAAGTGACATCCTCTGAGGTCTGTAAACATGGTTGGAAAAAATAGCAGATGTCATAAATGATATGAAAATGTATAATAATATAAAATCTGTGAAGGGATTATAAAGTGAGCTTTAAAGAATTCACCCTACGTGTGGATTAAATGAAGAAGTGTAGCAACTAAGAGCATGTGGGTGACCTTTGAATTCAGACGTCACATTTGTAGATTTTAATACATGAAACCTTAAAATGCACCTCATGAGAAGAAACTGCAGTGGACTTGTCAAAATCAACAGTACATTGAGGAAGGCTAAGAGGATGCCAGGCTGTATAGCGCCGTGATGTGAGGAGAGCAAGTCAAAGAAGGTTAGACGTCCGCTTTATGATGCACTGGTGAGGCCTCACCTGGAGTTCTGTGTTCAGAAATTAGGGAGCCAGCACTGGAGAAAGTCCACAGAGAAGAGCGACAAGGCTGACTTCATGTCTGTGAGGTTTGAGCTGTGGAGATAAAGGGGTAACTTGGACAAAGTTGATATGTAATTCATGATAGGAATGAATAACTGTTATCCACCATATAACTACTTTAAAAAGAAGTTTGTCAACAAGAACACGAGGACACAGATGGAAACTTGAGGGTAAATTCACACAACCACTAGAAGTTTTATTCACATAGACACATAGAGTAAGTTGCCAAGTATCGTGGCGGGCTGTGGTATTTGGATCTTCAAAAAACTCTGCCTCAATGTTACTTGGGGAAAAAAATGAAGTGAACAGGACTGGCAAGCTTTGTCGGGCAAAATGGCTTATTATCATTAAAATTCTACTAAAGTTCTTTTGAATGAGTTGGGCCAGTGTCGCACTAAACGGCATTGAGTCGAAGGACATGTTAAACTTGCATTTGCTGGACCTCACTGCCTTGAAGATAAGCAGGAATGGCTGGAGGATGACAGATTACACAAGTTCCTCACGACTTCTCAGGATGGGTCAAAATTTCCTATTAAGCCGTGAGAGTATTAAGAGGTCGACACCCTTTGGAAATCTTTCAACATGGAGTACAGAGAATCGGAATACCACAAGAAAGTATGGAGAAGTAGCAGATAGTAGCTGTCACTATCTGTTTAACAAGAAAGACGAGAAAAGGATACACCATTAAACCTTTTGTTTCTTGTGATTTCCTCTCATATTATATAGATTCATACAAAGCACAGCTGGAACATCTGTGGTGATCTAAACATTGTGGCACTGCCACTAGGAATGCTGCTCAGAAACACCAAGTACTGCGAGTGGGACAGCCCTGCTAAAAGGGTCTCGTTCCATTAAAGAGAACTGACCGCTCGATAAAGAGCAGAAAGCTTTCATGAAAGCAAAGTACAAGGAAGGTGAAGGATTTCGATAGCTGAGAAAGATTTTTCCATGGATAACTGATGCCATAATTAAGGAAGGTGTTTTTGTTGGTCCACAAATCAGACACGTCATCAACGACAAACGATCTCTTAGTGGAGGCGGAGGAAATCGCATGGAGGGCATTCAAGGATGTTGTTGCACTACTCCAGAACGCCAGACTATGTCCAGCTGGTTGACAACATCCTTCAGGCATAGAATCGACCATGAAGTGAAATGCGTTGCTAAAGATTCACTTTCTGCATTCACACTTCGCTGCACATTTTGGTGGCCAGTGACTAACATGGTGAAACGGTTTCATCAAGGCATTGCAATGATAGAAAGGCAAATTCAGGTCAAGTAGATTTCATCACTGCTGGCCAACTTAGCTGGACAATGAAACGAGAAGCATCAGGTTCTAATTGGCAATGAAAATTTGCAGTAGAACATTTTTATCTCAGTTGAACAACTGTAATGTGTCAGCATCTTTAAGAGGTTAAACACACTAAATTCAACAATTACGTTGCTCCAAATTCCTACGTGACGCAGTGAATATGAAATTATATTTGTGCTCTGCTGAGGTGGTTCGTCATGTGGTGGGAGCTGCAGTGTGCCGATCAGTGTATGCTGTCAACCTCTATCTCTCCGCTTTGAAGCCCTATATCTTATAATTAACAAATATTTTTGAGGAAGCAAAACCTTTGAAAAAAAATGTGTTGCCCAGTGTTATGATGTAAGATTTTGCATATAACTTGATTAATGTTTTTTATGTCTTTATTTGTAATTTAGGCAAAGCAATGTAATTTAGTGTTACTATGGTGAGAGGCATTTGTGTTTGCCCCCCGCTTACGACTTTTCTTTGTAATTTTACGACAGGATTTGGGGGATGTCTCTTAAACCAGTTTGAGTATTTCTTTGCTAAAGTCTTTCTCTCATCCCCCACACAAAGCCAGGTTAGCGTAATATATGGTCTTAGGGGGTTGCAGGTGTTAAGATGTACTATTCACCCCATTGGTCTGAGATATGGCTGTCTGGATTGGCTGTAGGGGTTGGACAGAAAACCTATAAATTTGCTTGCTCAACCACATTCTCTCATTCTCTCTCTAACCAACATATGATTAAAGAAGCATCTCTTGCTAACCTGTGATGATGTAAAAGTATCTTTCTCTTGTTAACAACTGATGAAGACCATCACACCATGAAGAGCACAGCTTCAGCCATATTGAGACAGGCATGAGGCCTGTTCTGAAGAAAGCTGAGCACCACCTTAACTAGAGACATTTTAAGTAACTACAAGTCTGTGTGCCACCTGAAACTACACATCACCATTTAATCAGGTTGTATGGCTGCCAATATTCAAATGTACTTTGCATTTTGTTATTATTTATGAATATTATCAGTAATACATTATTTTATGTGTAACTTAACGCCTGCTTGTCTTTTTACTACATCTAATTGCCTAAGGTTATAGATACAGAAGGGAATGTGGGGATAAGTTATATACAGTGGTAAGTCTGTGAGATTAGGCATTCTAAGGCTACATATTAATAATACAATCGGGGAAAGTAGAGCAATACATATATATTACTCTACCAAGATAAAACACTCAGGTGAATCTGAAGTAGGCTGGCTCTGTACAAACCTTCATATCCCAAATGCTTCTATCGCCATGCAGACAGTGTGGTGTAGTGGTTACGGCTTTGGACTTCATACCCTGAGGTTGTGGGTTGAAATCCCACTGCTGACACCATGTGGCCAGGAGCAAGTCACTTCACCTGCCTGTGCTCCAATTTGAAATGCAAAACAACTGTAACCAACTTGGATGAAGGTGTCAGCCAAATAAGTAAACGTAATGACGTTTGTTCCACCTTGTTAATTTAGACTGGGATTTTGCCCAAACAGTTGAGAAAAGTCGGCTTCATTTTTTTCCCCTTAAGAATTTAACCGCAACACCTACAGTGGAATTGCTAAAGAGATTTTGTTGAGAAATCAAAACCTCCACTGGCATGCGGAGGAGGCTGTAGGTGGGCCGATGACCGTCTTTCTCATCTTTGTTTATTTTTTATCCCCCCCCCCTTCTATTTTGCCCAGGTCTTCTCACATGACACGTTTTAACTTGTCTGGCCAATGATAAAATCTGGCGGATTTCCAGCTAAGTTACACGACTCAGTGGGATGACGATGGCATCCTGCTCAATTAGACCTTCGTTTCAGTCAGACTGATCTCAAAGCCCACAATTCATTAACAGTCCACATGTGGTCACTGGCATTGCATCTTTTTATTCTCTTTTGCCAAAATGGTGCTTCCCACTCGTGAAGGAGGCGGCCGCAGTGTGCAGCTTCTGAATATCCACTTTAGCCGTTGGCTCCATCTGGCTTCACTGGCTGAAAGCACAATTTTCTGCATTTACTAGGCTGGCGGGGAGCAGCAGTACACCCTGATGCTTTGATGTTTTCCTGAAGGCTTCCCAGTAATACGTACGTAGCGCCAGCGCTGGCCTGGCAAGCTTGTGATGAATTATTTATCTGACGTGCAAAGGATCTGAGGAGCTTCACAGGAACTCAGAAATGATTTGCTTTGTTTCCACTTGCTGGGATGCTGAAGACTGGATGTTAATATGGGTGGAGGTAGGAGCGCCCCAGCATTTTTGGTTCTGTTCCTTTTTTTTTTAAAAACATAAAAATCCCAGTTGATCTAAAATATTTCTTCAGTTGCTGTGTATAACAGTTTGCATTTTAACTTCCACTGTTCAGAGTTTGCGGAGTTGAGCTGGGGATGTGATACATTCGCACCTCCAATAGCTGACAGCTCATGGGCCTTGCTTTGCTGGGTGTGTGTTCAATGGTGGGGCTGGGTGATTTTATTTAAACAAATATACAATTATGTGACTTCTCGTGGAATAAATCATCATCTATATGCTACACTGATCCCTCTCCCACCTGGACAGTGGCAGTGGTGCTGTAAGAATTATGTTTCTGGACTTCTCTAGCGCCTTCAACACCATCCAACCTCTGCTCCTTAGGGACAATCTGACAGAGATGGGAGTAGATTCACACCTGGTGGCATGGATAGTGGATTATCTTAAAGACAGACCTCAATATGTGCATCTCGGGAACTGCAGGTCTGACATTGTGGTCAGCAACACAGGAGCACCGCAGGGGACTGTACTTTCTCCGGTCCTGTTCAGCTTATATACATCAGACTTCCAATACAACTCGGAGTCCTGCCATGTGCAAAAGTTCACTGACGACACTGCTATCGTGGGCTGCATCAGGAGTGGGCAGAAGGAGGAGTATAGGAACCTAATCAAGGACTTTGTTAAATGATGCGACTCAAACCACCTTCAACTGAACACCAGCCAGACCAAGGAGCTGGTGGTGAATTATAGGAGGCCCAGGCCCCTCATGGCCCCTGTGATCATCAGAGGTGACTGTGCAGAGGGTGCAGACCTATAAATACCTGGGAGTGCAGCTGGATGATAAATTGGACTGGACTGCCAATACTGATGCTCTGTGTAAGAAAGGACAGAGCTGACTATACTTCCTTAGAAGGCTGGCGTCCTTCAACATCTGCAATAAGATGCTGCAGATGTTCTATCAGACGGTTGTGGCGAGTGCCCTCTTCTACACGGTGGTGTGTTGGGGAGGCAGCATAAAGAAGAGGGACGCGTCACGCCTGGACAAACTGGTGAGGAAGGCAGGCTCTATTGCAGACATGGAGCTGGACAGTTTGACATCTGTGGCAGAGTGACGGGCGCTGAGCAGGCTCCTGTCTATCATGGAGAATCCGCTGCATCCACTGAACAGGATCATCTCCAGACAGAGGAGCAGCTTCGGGGGATGGAGACAAGAAAATATCCAAAATCAGTGAATATCCCTGGGAGTCCAGCCCAATCAATCATTAAGAACTGGAAAGAGTATGGTACAGCGCTAAGTCTGATCATACAAAAGAAGACCTGAAAGGGGGGCCATCAAGAGACCCATGATAACTCTGAAGGAGTTACCAGCAACAGAAGTTGAGATTGAAGAGACTGTGAAGACTACAAATGTGGCCCAGGTGCTTCACCAGGCGGTGCTTTATGGGACAGCGGCGAAGGGAAAGCCAATGTTTAAAAAAAGTAAATAAATAAAACGCACGTGACATCTCAACCAGAGGTTGCCAGGACTCTGAAGTCTACTGGATGGAAGTTCTAAGGTCTGATGAGACCAAAATTAATTTTTCTGACTATAAGAGTAAATGCCATTTTTGGCATAAACCAAACAGTGCACATTCCCAAAAAACACACCATCCCCAATGATAGACATGGTGGTGGCAGCATCATGATGTGGGGATTCTTCTCTGCAGCAGGCCCAATGAATAGATGGGAATCTTGGAGGAAAATCTGATGCAGTCTCAAAGAAACCTGCACCTTAGAAGAAGATTTGTTCTCCAACAAGACAACAACCCCAAGCATAGAGCCAAAGCTACACAAGAATGGCTTAGAAAACAGGAGATGTTAAAGTCCTAAAGGGGCCGAGTCAGTGTCAAGATCTGTTTTCACCTGGACATTAAAAGGGCCTTTTTCTGCTGATCAGTCTCAGAAAAGGCAAATTAAATCCACTGTGCTCAAATATAAAAGGGTGAGAATACTTTCAATAGGCGCATCACATCTGTCACGTCAGTTGATCAGGGACCATATAAACTAGCAGGATGGGGATCACAGGGGGCTAAAAATCGCTTCTGTACGTGGCATCCTGAGCCGTCATATCATCTGCCACATCTACATACCTGTCTAAAAGTGAGTTAATCAGACACTGTGTGGGTTATGAAAAGCACACTTGGAAAGACATTTATAAACTCATCACATACCGCATTTGACCCAGCAGCATCTTTAACTCCATAATTTGCTTTTTATTGGTGTGGTGAACTCTTCCTGTGATCCTAAATTTAGATTAGGGCTGTTCAGAAAATAGATGCCAATACAGTTAACTAGTTAACTTATTTTTCCATTTCTACAGTTCAGGGCTTTGTCAGAATCGGTCCCATCTCTACTCCGTCTGCTTGTGGACACTGACTGCCAAGGTCATTGGTCCATCCCATAGCTTATTAACAATATTTACTCTCACATTCCAAAACTTTCCATTGTCTAATTATAGCCAACAGATGTCTGTGTGAAACAACTCACATTTATTTACAGTAAACCTCATCTGCCACTCACCTGCGCACGTCTGAAATCTGTGATCCTGTTAAATAAGAACGGGAAGATCTTTGCTATTCTCAAGTGTTTGGGAATTTCCGCAGCATTTAATGAATGCTGAAAATATACAAATTAAAGCTTTCTAAAATGGTGTGAGCAAATATTCTCCAGATCTAGTGATTTATTGGCTTTTAGTTTTCTTAACCCGTCTCCACTTCTTTATTTACCATTTCAGCTGTATTTCTGGATGCTACTGGGAGGCTTTGGATTTGTCCACAGCGGCAATCTCCAGAATCAAAGATCCATTGACAGAATCTGTTTCTTCGTTTGTATATTTTATTCTTTAATACACTTTGCTTCCTTCTTGATCTTTGATATTTGACTGCTGAGGCTGGAGGAACCTCGAAGAACTTCAATTACCACGTAGAAAATAACATCCGAGTGTCAGTAAGTCTCTGTTAAATTCAGAGTGTGTGTGTGAAAAAGGAAAACTTTTTTATAAATAAAACCCATTTTCTTCAATAAACATATTTGTGTGCTTTTGTTACATGACCTTTCCCTAAACCTCATGTTTTTAATCCTGTAATATACAGATATATGAAGCCTGATCATTTCTGTACTTGCATTTCATCAGGAATAACAAAGTGATTATATAAGAACAAAATGATTGTTGAAGTCGATTTTAGAAATAAAAGTCCTCTTACGGGTATTGTGTGAGCAAGAGTGTGTCATTGGATGTAATTCATCTTTTCTATCCTCTTACATTTGTGCTGCTTAAAGCTGACGCGACATTACACGACTTCTGCTCTGAGGGGATGTCAAACTTGACAACTGCCATGGCTGATCTCGACCCCGGAGTATATCACATACAAGACTAGAGATTGCAGGGTATGTCAGATTGAAGGACCGCATGATGACTTCCCAGCACAGTTTCACATTTCCAAAGTATCGTGAGCTTGTCCCTTTTTCTGACAGCTCAGTAACGTGCTACCTGATGGAGCCGGGGTCTCTGTGAACACTTTAGTGTTTCGTTTGTTTGCTTTATGGTGAACTCAGCTGCTATGTCTACCTTTTTTTCCGCTTTTCCATTCTGTCGTGGTACATAAAACACACATCATCAGTCAAACAGGTCAGGTTCAACATACTTCTTGTTAGCCTTCTGTGTGAGCACTCATCAGTCATCAGCTCTCACACACACCTACGGCTGTTCCTACAACTTGATTGGATTTTGTTGGCGAAAGTTGCACACCGGCCTGACTGAGTCTCTGCGTATGTCAGACTACACGACCGGTGGTCACCAGAGCACACCTCAACTGCACCCGCCTAGCGAAGATTAAGTAACTAAAAGTTAGACCTCTTATATCATTGAAAGATTCTGAGACATTAATCCACGCTTTTGTTTTCAGTCGTCTAGATTACTGTAACGCACTCCTCTCAGGACCACCCAAAAAAAGACAAATCGACTGCAACGAGTGCAGAATGCAGCTGCTAGAATCTTAACTAGGAAAAGAAAATCCGAGCACATCTCTCCAGTTTTGATGTCACTACACTGGTTGCCTGTGTCATTCAGAATTAACTTTAAAATACCGCTTATGGTTCATAAAGCCTTAAATAATCTCACTCCATGTTATATATCGGAGGGTCTGACACGTTATATTCCAAATCGTAACCTTAGATCTTCAAATGAGTGTCTGCTTAGAATTCCAAGAACAAAACTTAAAAGAAGTGGTGAGGCGGGCGGCCTTCTGCTGTTATGCACCTAAAATCTGGAATAGCCTGCCAATAGGAATTCACCAGGCTGATACAGTGGAGCACTTTAAAACACTGCTGAAAACACATTACTTTAACATGGCCTTCTCATAACTTCACCTTCATTTAATCCTGATGCTCTGTATATTCAATTAATTATCATTACTATTCATGATGACTCTAAAATCTGTACTGACCCCTACTCTCTCTTCTGTTCTTTTTCCAGTTTTCTGTGGTGGTGATCTGCGCCATCACCACCTGATCAAAGCACCGTGATGTTCCTACATTGATGGATTAAAGGCCAGAAGTCCACGTGACCGTCCTCATCGAGTTCTTCCATGAGAACCCTGAATACAATGAGGACTGATCATTTATGTTAGGTAGAAGGCCTAGAAGGGGCTTGGTGGTCTTGTGGCCTCTGAACCCCTGCAGATTTTATTTTTTTTGTCTCCAGCCGTCTGGAGTTTTTTTTGTTTTTTTCTGCCCTCCCTGGCTATCGGATCTTACTTTTATTCTATGTTAATTAGTGTTCTTTGTCTTTTTTCTTTTTCTTAATCATGTAAAGCACTTTGAGCTACATTATTTGTATAATGTAAAATGTGCTATAGAAATAAATGTTGTTGTAAGTCTGTGACTGGAAAAGTTGTGTTATAAGCCTGGAACAACCAAGTACAGAAGGCTTTGGCCCACCTCAATTCAAAAGCTAAATCGACGATTCTCCAGCTACTGAAGTTGTACGAGACACATGAGAAGTGGTACATTAACTGGTAGTGCTCAAATTGTATGGCTTTTCTAAACTTCTTCACTACATCTATGAATGTGTTCTGCTTCTACTGTTTTATCTCTTTACAAATCGACCAGACGACAGGGTTAGTTAAGCTGCTCACATCCTGCTAGGAGGGCCACCAACTCGAGTACCAAATACCAAAAGTTGTACTTACAGTACTTCAATTAGACACTGCATTTAAGTTTGTATTTCTTTTTTAATTTTCCTCCTTTTTAGTTATTGTGGTGTGTGTTCAGAGCATAGTGTGTGTGTGTGTGTGTGTGTGTGTAGATTGACTGATTGATTGATTGATTTATTGAGCTTCTGCAAAAAGCCAAATTTCCCCCTGGGGACAAACAACAAAGTCAGATGCTTTTCTTTCTTTTTTATTTACTTGTTTTATATTTCATTCTGGTGTGTGTTCAGACCAAAGTATGTGTGTGTGTGTATTTCAAAGTGAACTTTATTGTCATCTCAACCATATACAAGTATACAGATAGACGAAATTGCGAAGCTCAGGGTCCACAGTGTAACAACATGATGTGCAAATAGTAAATTAAAAATAGAATAAAATTTTAAAATTTATAATTAAAACACAAACAAACAAGACAAGACATTGTGCAAAGATAGGACAAACAAGTAGCAGCAATATTGATGTGTAAGATATGTAATATAATAAGTAAATAAATAATAAATAATAGATATAGATAATACAGAAATTATCAGTGTATGATAATAGTTGTTTAAGACGTGTGTAAACAATGACAGGTCAGAATGTTTCATAAATCCTTAGAGGTCAGTATGAGATTTTCAGTTCTTTGCAGGATAGTGGTTTTCATGTATAAAAGTTCTGTTTTGTAGAGGAGGTTGACGTGTGGAAGGTCCCAGGGGCAGCCTGGTGTTAAGGAGTTAACAGCTTGGGGTACTCTCCTGCAGCCTCAGATTTGGCTTTGATGCTGCAATATCTTCTCTTGGATGGCAGAAGTGTGAAAAGTCCATGTGAGGGGTGTAAGGGGTCCTGCCTTGCAGGCCTTGCGTTTGTAAAATATTGTAGTGAAGGGAGAGGCACCCCAATAATGTTCTCTGCTGTCTTCACTATCCTTTGCAGGCGCTTGCGGTCGGATATGTTGCAGTTGCCATACCAGACAGTGATGCAGCTTCAGGACACTCCTATGATGCCTCTGTAGAACATGGTGAGGATCTGCTTGGGCCTCAGGAAGTGTAGTCTCTGCTGGGCTTTCTTGATTAGTGATGAGGTGTTATGTGTCCACGTAAGTTCCTCAGTTAAGTGCACACAGAACTTGGTACTCCTAACAATCTCCACATCTAAACCGTTGATGCTGAGCGGGATGTGGGCAGGACGTGATTTTCTGAAGTCCACGATTATCTCTTTTGTTTTGTCGACATTGAGAGATAGATTGTTGTCTTCACACCATGCGGACAGCCACATCTCTGTATGCTCTTTCATCATCCCTGCTTATCAGTCCCAGCACCGTCGTATCATCCGCAAACTTGATGATGTGATTGGTGTTGTGCGTGGCTGTGCAGTCGTGAGTCAGCAGGGTGAAGAGCAGTGGACTAAGCACACAGCCCTGCGGTGCTCCAGTGCTCAGTGTGATGAGACTGGGGCCTCTCTGTCAAGAAGTCCAGGATCCATTGCAGAGGGTGGTGTTTAGGCCCAACCTGCTCAGTTTTACAACCAGCTTTGGAGGGATGATTGTGTTGAAGGCAGAGCTAAAGTCTATGAATAGCATCCTGACATATGTGTCTTTTTATCCAGATGTGTCAGGGAGATGTGAAGGGCAGAGCATATGGCATCCTCAGTTGACCTGTTTGAGCGGTATGCAAACTGAAGAGGGTCAAGGGAGGCAGGAGATTAGTCTTTATGTGTGACATGACTACCTTTGAAGCACTTCATTATGATTGGTGTGAGTGCAACTGGTCGGTAGTCATTCAGGCAGTCACTGATGACTTCTTTGGCACTGGTATGATGGTGGTCGACTTGAAGCATGTTGGGACTGACGACTGGCTCAGAGATGTGTTGAAGATGTCTGTGAGGACACCAGCCAGTTGACTTGCACATTCTTTGAGCACAAGACCAGGTATGTTGTCAGGTCCTGCCTTCCTTGGATTGACTCTGGATAGAGTCCTCCTCACATCTGTTATGGAGAGACAGAGTGCTTGGTCAGTGGAGGGAGGTGTTGCTTTTCTCGCAGGCTCTTTGTTCTGTGCCTCAAACCATGCAAAGAAGTTGTTCAGCTCATCTGGAAGGGAGGCATCACCATCACTGCTGTGTGGATTGGGCTTGTAGTTTGTAATTGCCTGAACACCCTGCCACATACGACGTGTGTCTCTGGTGCTGCTGAATTGTTTGTTGATCTTTGCGTATGCCCACTTAGCTCTCCTTATAGCACGAGACAGGTTGGCTCTGGTCACCCTAAGGGCGGCCTTGTCTCCAGATCTGAAGGGCCTGATCTTGAGCAGCTTGTGCACTTCTCTTGTCATCCAGGGCTTTTGGTTGGCTCTAGTGGTAACATCCTTGGTAACAGTAACATCCTCTATGCAGCCAGTCACAGAGTCTGTGTACTCCTCCAGATTGATGGAGTCACCATCCATAGCAGCCTCTCTGAAAATGTCCCAGTCTGTCAATTCAAGCAGTCAGCTGAAACCGCACCAACCTGCACTCTGATGCTCTTGCGGGCTGGTTTAGTGCGCTTCAGCAGGGACTTGTATGCAGGAACCATAAAACGCTGATATGATCTGAACAGCCCAGTGCCTTGTAGGCGTCAGCTCGTGTAAACATTGTCCAGACAGCACTTAATTATCTATCTCCTTCCACTACACTGCTTGTTTTTCATTTTCTTCTGCAAACAGCACTTCTAAACGTTTGTTATATAAAATACACGCGGTCTGCTCTTAGGCCAGTGCAAACTCTCACTGCCCAAATGACATTTCTCAAATGGATAACACAGGTCACCGGTTTAATCTGAAATATAACTGCCAGTCCTTTAGTTTTAATACACATCCCATCTCTCCTGTTCTTTGTCCTTTACTGTCCATCAAATGAAAGAAAATAGTTTGTTACCAAAATCAGCTCCATTATTTTTGTATAGAAATAAAAATGGTAAAATACTGATCACATTTGAAAGCGTCCTTCATAATATTAGATTAACCAAGTAAGTGACGGTAGATCTGCACAGACTGTGTATCTCTTGAGCATGGGAGAGGTGCTATATACAGTAAATAAAATGCAGTATTATTATTATTATAATTATTATTATTAAGCACCAACACGGGGTGAAGCCTGTCTGGATTTAGTATTCTGTAATAATCAGGATAGAATTGAGGGTGTAGAGGTGATTGAACCACTAGGGTCAAGTGACCATAATGTAATACAATTCTCAGTATTTTGTAAGAGTACAGATGCAAAGACTAAAATTGTTAAGTTGAACTTTAGTAGGGCTAATTTTGAGCAGAAGGGACAAAGTCTAAGTAGGATAGACTGGGATAAGCTTTTAAATGTGGAGACAGTCGAGGAGGAGTGGAACAGGTTTAAAAAATTTTTAAATGTAATGCAGGACAAATACATACCTAAATTTGAAAGTAATAGGAAACTAAAAAAAACTCCACGATGGATTAATAAAGATTTAAAAAAGAAGTTGCAAAGAAAAAAACTGCTGTATAAGGCATATAAGACTAATGACTGCAAAGAGAATCGTAGCGTATGAGAAAATGAGGGCAACCATTAAGAAGGATATCAGAGAGGCTAAAAGACAGTTGGAGAGGAATATAGCAGATAAGGCGAAAGAAGACCCCAAGAGATTCTTTCAGTATTTTAGTAGTAAAAGAACAGTTAAGGAGGAGGTCAAGTTCATCAGGAATAGTAAAGGAGAATTAAAAGATACAGACAATGAAATAGCAGATGCCCTAAACTTACATTTTTCTGAGGTGTTTACAAGTGAGCAAGTGGATAACCTCCAGAGGTAAACACACTACTAAGGAGGTACTGAGGGATTTGGAAATTGTAGAGGGAGAAGTGCTGCTCAGATTAAATAAGATGAAATCAAACAAATCACCAGGCCCAGATAATATTTATCCTCGTGTTCTTAAGGAGGCTAGTGAGTACATATATAAACCCTTGACACATATTTTTAGGAAGTCACTGTGCACTGGAGAGATTCCAAAGGACTGGAAAATGGCAAATATCATCCCATTATATAAAAAGGGTGACAGGGCAGATCCAAGCAACTATAGGCCAGTAAGCTTAACAAGCATCACAGGAAAATTAATGGAAGGAATTATTAAGGATAAGATTGAGCAACACATGACAAGGACAGGAGTTATTCTGAACAGTCAGCATGGGTTCAGAAGGGGGAGGTCGTGTTTTACTAACATGTTGGAATTCTATGAGGAGGCAACAAAAGGATACGATCAAAGTGGAGCTTATGATATTATTTATCTGGACTTTCAGAAAGCATTTGATAAGGTGCCACATGAGAGGTTGGGCATCAAGTTAAAAGAAGTGGGAGTTCAGGGTGATGTTTTTAGATGGGTGCAGAATTGGCTCAGACACAGGAAGCAGAGGGTGATGGTGTGAGGAACCTCATCAGAACTGGCTGATGTTAAGAGTGGTGTTCCACAGGGGTCAGTGCTAGGGGCTGCTATTTTTAATATATATAAATGATTTAGATAGGAATATAAGTAACAAGCTGGTTAAGTTTGCAGATGATACCAAGATAGGTGGATTAGCAGATAATTTGGAATCCGTTATATCATTACAGAAGGACTTGGATAGCATACAGGCTTGGGCAGATTTGTGGCAGATGAAATTTAATGTCAGTAAATGTAAAGTATTACACATAGGAAGTAAAAATATTAGGTTTGAATACACAATGGGCGGTCGGAAAATCGAGAGTACACCTTATGAGAAGGATTTAGGAGTCATAGTGGACTCTAAGCTATCAACTTCCAAACAGTGTTCAGAAGCCATTAAGAAGGCTAACAGAATGTTAGGTTATATAGCACGATCTGTGGAGTACAAGTCCAAGGAGGTTATGCTCAACCTTTATAATGCACTGGTGAGGCCTCATCTTGAGTACTGTGTGCAGTTTTGGTCTCCAGGCTACAAAAGGACATAGCAGCACTAGAAAGGTCCAGAGAAGAGCGACTAGGCTGATTCCAGGTCTACAGGGGTTTGAATTATGAGGAAAGATTAAAAGAGCTGAGCCTTTACAGTTTAAGCAAAAGAAGATTAAGAGGTGACATGATTGAAGTGTTTAAAATTATGAAGGGAATTAGTACAGTGGATCGAGACTTGTATTTTAAAATGAGCTCATCAAGAACACGGGGACACAGTTGGAAACTTGTTAAGGGTAAATTTTGCACAAACATTAGGAAGTTTTTCTTTACACAAAGAACGATAGACACTTGGAATAAGCTACCAAGTAGTGTGGTAGACAGTAAGACGTTAGGGACTTTCAAAACTCGACTTGATGTTTTCTTGGAGGAAATAAGTGGATAGGACTGGCGAGCTTTGTTGGGCTGAATGGCCTGTTCTCATCTGGATTGTTCTAATTATTATTATTCTGATGTCCTTAGAATCTTACTAAAGTTCACCTGATTCAAGCCGATTCTTCAGTCTGATTTGCTTCTTTACTCTCTGTAAAGAAACAGAAAATAGCTGAAGGAACACACAAGCAGATACAAGTAAGCAAAATGGCCCAAACCCTCCTTCCTACTGAATGGCTGGGTGTCCTCGAATGATCTACGATCTGAGCGGCTCAATTGTACTTAAGCTGCATGCCCACTAAATTAGGTGGCTGCTACACACGACCTGCTGTTAAGGAAAAAAAAATGAGGTCTGCATGATACGGAATTTTAATAACACCCACAGTGCAAGTAATAATTTGTGTCCGGTCTATCAGCCTTGTAATACTAACCAGTTTTAAGCTGTTCTTTTTAAACAAAATGACATCTAGTCCCACACTGCCAAATAACTGATGCAAGTTTATGTCACTTTTTCTTTCATGAAAGATGGCAGGGAGTCGACTCCAAAACCACAAATTATATCCTCGTTTTTTTTGATAAGCCATAGCCGTTACCAACTGGCACAGTAGCAGCATATCCAGTATGGCATGACTTGTCACTGCATGTACAGAGAAATTATCTTAACAAATTTACTACGGCTTTTAAAATAACGTCCTGTGATTTATTAGAATTTGAAAGGGTACTGCCATCAAGGTTATTGTAATAATTCATTGTAGTGAATTTCAAACAGGCACGCACTAGCTATCTGTAGTTTAAGTTTAGGCAATAAGTCAAAAAACACTGAACATTTATTTCCACACACACTACCAGTCAATTGTTTGGTAACACCCTGAAATGTTTGTGTTTTTGATACAAATGGATACCCTTTTTCACCACTTTGGATTTACCAAGACGTTTCCTGTGGTGAAGGCCATGTCTTTTCCCAGCACCCCTTCTGTGTCTTTCTGCCCAGCAAACGGTCATGAGCTTCCTCCCTCACACGTTCCAGTCATGCCGACTTGTCTTCACTGCTCACGACTTTGTATTGTCGCCTCCAGTGTTGTGCATAAGCTCTTCAACAGAGCGCCTTCATTGAACAAGCTCCTTTATCTAAGAACGGTGAACTTAACGTAACGTTTCTGCAAGTGAAGAACCTGAACATGAGCTCGTTCGGTTTTATGTGACATTCTGGTTTAGGTCCAGATTAAATGTTTTGCCTTACCCTGTAATGTAGGGGTGGAGCCAAATCTGAATACGGTATTCGGATAAAGACAAATAGTGGATTTTTACGAACATTTATTTCGTACAAAATTTTTTGCCATTAATTTATATTCCGAAAAAATAACGTGAAATCAAATAGGCCCTGTCGGTGCTGAAGCTGCACCCCTACTGACACTAGCACGCAGTGAATCTCCGCTTTCACTTTTAGGAAAACGTTGGACTTCGCCAGGCCACTCTGTATAGGGTGGTCCAGATCTAATTATGAAGATCCAGATCGTCAAAATGACTTTGATTTATGCGGGGACGATTCTTCATGTCATCAGTTCGCACACTTCTTGATGGTCCAGAACTTTTTGGGCGATTTTCTATGTAATAAACTTAAGTTATAGCGTAATGAAAATTGCATAATTAGATCTGGACCACCCTATATTTTTCCCCGTTGTACATGCAATATCCATCCATCCATTATCCAACCCGTTACATCCTAACTACAGGGTCATGGGGGTCTGCTGGAGCCAATTCCAGCCAACACATGGCACAAGGCAGGAAACAAACCCCGAGCAGGGCACACATACACCCACCCACACACACAAGGGACAATTTCGGATCGCCAATGCACCTAACCTGCATTCTTTGGACTGTGGGAGGAAACCCACGCAGACACGGGGAGAACATGCAAACTCCACGCAGGGAGGACCCGGGAAGCGAACCCAGTGTCTCCTTACTGCGATATACGATGTGAATTTTGACCGGCAGTGTAATAAGTTAGTTCACCTACACGCTGGTTCCACAGTCACCATTTGTGTGTCACAGTGGGAAATAGAGCGGTAATTTATATATATACTTGCATCTATTTAATTATTTTTTTGACCAGGAGGATATTAGCATATATGGTTATATGTGTTTGTTGCTGGGTATAACTCAATAAAGTGTACTAGCCAACCTGCGGCGTACCATACGGCGCATAATCAGGCCGGTTTTTTAATGATTTTAAAGCACAGGGAGAAAATTAACATTTGAAAAATCGGTAACGTAATAAATCAGCAAGAAAAGCAACATTATAACAATGCACGGAACGAACCAACACACAATCGTCCGTGACTGAAAACTGGCGGACCGCCATCGCTCATGTGCCCACCTCCAACTCGTCACTTGAGTCGTCGTCGTCTTTGCACAGTCCAGATGCACCTGTGACTCACGTAGACTTTCCGTGTACCTGCAGGAGCATCTAAGAAGACGCAGGTTTGTCGTGGATGTGAATTGCTGTATGTAGCGTGTAAAACAGTTTGCTATGCTGCACGCGGTCGTGCGTCGTAACCGAAAACTCGCTTTTTAAAGACTGCTTACTTCATTGTGTTTTAACCTCAGTTGTAAAGGATTGTTTTAAGGATCCCATGAGATACCCCTCGCAAACCGTTTAACACGCTACATACAGCAATTCACCTCCGTGAGAAACAGGCCTCTATGAACAGAGTTGGTGGGCGTGGCTCCTTCCTGCGTGCGCCATAGGTGTCTTACTTGTCCAATTGTATCCGGCTGCTCAGTGAGTCCACGCCCCTTCCAGCGTGCTTTCCATGGTTGTCTTGCCTTAGTGAATTATACATATAGATTTAAATAAAGAAGTCTTCATAATTATCATATTTTATTCAAAAAACACTAACAGCCTAATATAAGGCATGCAAAATTGAAAAAAGTAAACTCATGGGTCATTTATTCTCACTCCTTAAGAATACAAAATGAACTGAATATGAAGGAGTTCAAAATTAAAATGGTGAACTGTGAACGTGAATGTATTCATTTTAATCTGTGTGAACTGAAGTTTCAGGTCATTCTTGTGAGGTGTGAACTTATACAATGCTGGTCACCTCAAGATCCTAATAATAAAATATAATAATTCTTGGCGTTTTTCTCACTACTCAACGCGCTCAGCGATTGCAGGTTAAGGGCCTTGCTCAAGGGCCCAACAGAGCAGAGCAGAGCAGAGCAGAGCAGAACGGAGTCAGTTTTGGCATTTACAGGATTGCCAGTGTAGATCCCTAGCCTCAGGGCCACCACTCCACCTGTGCTCCTGCTCCAGCAGCCTGATCTTGACGGTTTGCTATGCTACTGTTCTTGGTGACCTGGCGGTTCCTTTATGTCAAAGCGTTCAGCTGCGAATGTAATAATGATCTTGACCATTAACTGGAGCTTCAAATACACTCGCCTTTGGCTGTGTTGGCCACTGTTTCTCCTTTTTAGTTGTGGGCCACAAGATCTGCTGGTGTTCTGGATGAAAGCCTCCTGATGGGGTTTGAGGTGCTTGGAGATGCTGGGTGCTGTTGTTTGACTTTGGGTCCGACTTCTCCTGCATCTCACCAGGAGTTAACCCGGCAAGCTGCTGTTCTTGATCCCTCAGTAAACACTTCATCTTGGCCTGGTGGATCTTAAGGTTGTGTTACAACCACAAACTGCACTCACAGTCAATATTCCATTTGCCAGGTTTGTTGCCTGTTTACCTGTCCGATTGGGGTACTCATCCTCCATCCCTCTGTTGGGGACCCCTGGGGTGGTGGGGGGGGTCTGACTGAAGGGCTTTCTGTAGCTTGTTATGGGTGCTCCCCTCTCAGATGCTGCAGTTTGGATTGCTAACCTTTGCTGCCCCAGTTGCACTGCCATTGTCTCCCTAGGAGTCTGATGTTTGTGTTCCTTTGCCCATTTTTACCTTTTTTTTTTATTTTCTACTTTCAGATATTGTTTTTTTATATGAAGCTTTGCCTCTTAGGCCAGGCGTCCCAGAGTCATCTTTTCTCTGTTGCTGATGACACAATTATTTGGTGTGTATTTAAGAACGATGCCAACTGAGGATTTGAAAGGTGTTTGTACAAACTGATGTTCTTAAGTGCTCGGACCAAAGTGTGCGTGTATATTTATTTACCTGCTTGTCTACCTATTTATATATTTATTTATTCATTTAAAGAGCTGCTGTTCTCTTGTACTGTTATCCATCTGTATCTTCCCCTTCCATCCTAGTTAGATCCACTGTGCCCTCTTCACTGCAGACAGTTATAGACACCATTGCATGGAATCTCCAGTTTCTCAGCAGTTGGTCTTATAGACTTAATCATCATTCAAAAGACTGACATGTTTCTGGAGAAAGCTGTCTCAGTTTGGCCATTTTAGAGCCCAAAACTGAACGCTAGGATGAGGAGTACCGTGCAACTCAAATGAACACAATAACAGGCTTCAGTGGTGCTAATGCAAGTGCAAAGGTTTCTCTAATATTCTCTAAATATCTGGGAGTGCAGCTGGATGACAAACTGGACTGGACTGCCAATACTGATGCTCTATGTAAGAAAGGTCAGAGCAGACTATACTTTCTGAGAAGGTTGACGTCCTTCAACATCTGCAATAAGATGCTGCAGATGTTCTACCAGACGGTTGTGGCGAGTGCCCTCTTCTACGCGGTGGTGTGCTGGGGTGGCAGCATAAAGATGAAAGACGCCTCACACCTGGACAAACTTGTTAAGAAGGCAGGCTCTATTGTAGGCATGGAGCTGGACAGTTTGACATCTGTGGTGGAGCGACGGGCGCTGAGCAGGCTCCTGCCAATCATGGAGAATCCACTGCATCCACTGAACAGGATCATCTCCAGGCAGAGGAGTAGCTTCAGTGACAGACTTTTGTCACCATCCTGCTCCACTGACAGACTGAGGAGATCGTTCCTCCCCCACACTATGTGACTCTTCAATCCCACCCGGGGGAGTAAATGCTAACATTAATTTTATTTTAATTTTTTCATTTTTATTACTATTTAATTTAATATTGTTTCTTTGTATCAGTATACTGCTGCTGGATTATGTGAATTTCTCCTTGGGATTAATAAAGTGTCTATCTATCTAATAACCAGTTAGCATTTAAAATGACTACTTAGAGTTAATGTAAGGGAGATGACTGTTAGGCCACTGAAGGAATGGCTGCTGACAATGGGGCCTGACAGTCATACACGACATTTTCCAACCCACTGAATCCGAACACAGGGTCACGGGGGTCTGCTGGAGCCAATCCCAGCCAACACAGGGCATAAGGCAGGAACCAATCCCGGGCAGGGTGCCAACCCACCTCAGGGCACACACTAGGGCCAATTTAGAATCGCCAATGCACCTAACCTGCATGTCTTTGGACTGTGAGAGGAAACCCACAGAAACACGGGGAGAACATGCAAACTCCACGCAGGGAACCCAGGTCTCCTTATTGTGAGGAAGCAGTGCTAGCCACTGCGCCGCCATGCTACCCTAAAAGGTATCAATTTGTGTCAAATAGAACATTCTCTGGGGGAGTCCAAACTGTATACACACACACATATACAAACAAACAGACAGACACGCTTACAAACTATATGGCAAGACACTTTTAAAACTGCTCACTCCAACTCAGGGTCTTGGTGTGCTGAAGCTTATCCTGAAAACCATCTCTAGAGACAGCGCCAAAGTCCACTGCAAGGCCCACTCACCTCCAGGACCCCCGACCCATCCTTCCCTGATTTCTCCCCTTCTGCTGCTCAGTTTAAAATTACAAATCAAACAGTTCAGATGGGATTAAAGGGCACTTTGCAAACTTTCATTTAAGGGTATCTGCAACACTTTGTTCTCCATGCTCTCCCCCCACCTCATAGCCACCCACATTTTGCATATATTTTTTACATATAATACATAAACATGCACCCATACACAGAGACATTTTTTAAATATGCATACCCACATCTTATAAAAATAGTATACTTGTTTAAAGCAGTGAGATGACTCGGTACCTTCTTCTTCTTCTTCTTCTGCTTTGTCTGCTTCTTGATTCTGGGCCAGGTGGTGCATCTTGCCAAGAAAGCAATAGTGGAGATTGCAAGACTGTCTTG
This sequence comes from Polypterus senegalus, assembly GCF_016835505.1. Lineage (NCBI taxonomy): Eukaryota > Metazoa > Chordata > Cladistia > Polypteriformes > Polypteridae > Polypterus > Polypterus senegalus. The sequence continues at coordinate 142,106,294 of NC_053166.1, forward strand.
CGTCACAATGGCATTCATTAAATGGTCCAAGGTCTCACACATCCCTCTATTTGCAGTCACTTTGCATGGTAATTACACTGGTCTTCTGACTAAAAAAGCAATGCAAAAAGATGCTGTCAATGCAGATCTGTATAAATACCAAATAATTATAATTTAGCAAGGCAGTCCCACGCAAAGGAACAGGTGCAGCTCGCCTGGATTGTTCTGCAATTATCTGTCTGGTAAATCAACGCTGTGACCATCTCAACACCCCTTTGACAGGCCCTGTGATTCATCTCCAAGCTGTATAATACAGTAAATATTGATTAGTTATTTTTGGCTTCTTTTAGAAAATATCTACAATACACCCTCCTCTTGAGTGATGTGAATATTTGATTAACTGCTGTTACAGTCGGGGGGTGAAATTAAATGTGATGTAAAAAGCTCAACACAATCACGATTAAAAAAAAATTGAAAGGAAAATTCACCTGGACTGCGAAATAACAGCATTTCACTTAACTGACAGTGTTATTAAATTAACGCATATGTAGAGAACTAACTGTGATGGCACATTTTAAATGAATAAATCGAGATCGACTGGTGCCGTGCCTTAGGGTGGTCCCTGCCTTGTGCCCAGTGGTGCCAGCGTAGCTTGTGATCCCTGTGCTGTAGACCTTTACAGAATACATCAGAGAAATGAAACGCAAAATGGTGAGCAATCCACGCACATAAATATAAAAATGACATTGACAGATACGGTGGGAAAGATAATAGATTTTAAATGGTCCTTTCGTCTTTTTATTTTTAAACCTCTTTATTTCATTAGTCCTAAACAGGGTCGCAAGGGTCTTCTGGAGCCTATCCCATTTGGGCGCCAGTCCATCTTGAGGTGAAACCACACCAGTCACACACTGGGGCCAATTTAGGATCACCAGTTCACCGAACCTGCAGGTCTTTGGACTCTGCTGATATAAGCTAATGTAAAGGAAATTGAACTCGGTGGGCAACAGAGCGGAATGAAAGTTGTAAAGAGATGGGGCCCAATCTGAAGGGCACTGCCAGGGCAGTTTCATTAACCCTCATGACCCTTATATTAAGAGACTTTCAGATAAGCCTTAATGAGGGCAAATGAAACTCCCATTTACAAAGACCCCAAAGACAATAAACTACTGGGAACCCCCAGTTGCTGGATGGAACAGCCAGTCCCATCCAGGGTTGTACAACTGAATAGAGTGGCATGTGCAGGAGTTTTATGGCGGATTTGTCACTGCTGGTGCCCATGGCTCTCATTATGCCAGGGTCTGCTTCACTTCATGAGGAATACTTGAGGAAAATCAAGGAAAAGATACGGAAAAAATATAAAAGGCCACAAACATACACCCAGTCACGATGACAACTGCTTTACTTGTATTTAAAATGTTTTCCCAGCTAGGTAAGAAAAGACATAAAAGGAAATGAAGAGGCCGCAGTGGTAATATTGCTGCCCCCCTGGTTCCTCCTCAAGAAGACCGCGGAGTCTCTGAATCTCACAAGTGAGTGACTTAACACAAAGCTGATTAAAATGCAGGGCCTTCTTGGCCTGTCAAGTGGATTTCGGTCAAATGTGTGTACACTGCATGTAAATACAACACACACACACACACACACACACTTGATTAGGAATGGGGACCAGTCTGAAGGGCACTGCCAGGGCAGTCTCATTAACCCTTATGACCCTTATGTTTAAGACTTTCAGATAAGCTTCAATGAGGGCTAAACCTTTCAATCTTGAAACTGCAATTAAACTTACAAATACGGATTAAAGTCACAGAAAAAAAAAAAATATGAAAGACGAACTTGTATACAAGAGCAGGGGACAGAAGGCAACCTCCAAACCTCCAGCTCTCATTACAATGGCAGCTTGAACTCTTCTTGTTATGCATCTCAACAGCCACCTTTAAAAGAAGTCAAGTTTATCTTTACATTCTCCAATTCAGCGTCACAGGAGGATGGAGCATGTCCACGTAGCCCAAAGTATAAGGGAGTGGCACATCTAAAGAGTGTAAAAGTCCAGCAATTACGTAGTACATTTAATAAGACTAAGGGGCTTTTCTCCCTGCTCGCTCGCTCGCTTCGTTTGCCAACCCCCTGGCCAGCGCTATCCACTAGCCTCTGTGAGGTTCTGCCACTCGCATATGGGGATGTGAATGTACAATTTAAACAGATTTACATTTTCATGTGAAGTGTTACATTTGCATCCACACCAACGTATAACTGCCCAGGATTGCATTTTGTTTCTTTCTCTCTATTAAATAAAACAACTTCTTTGAATGTTTGTCTCTGTGATTTGTAAATTGTCTTTGCAAAAGCTATTCTAACGGGAAACTATGAATGTTTTAATACGAATGGCAAATCAAGATCTCCTTTGGTGTCTAATGTTATCCCCTGGAGATGTCCTACATTACCTTTCTTGGATACATCCTTCTTTCAACAGTAATTCATGCGGACGAGGACCAGACGGCGTTTACGGTTGTAGATATTCTTAGGGATATTGTAAGTTGATGTTTTCATCTTCCGCACTGTCACCACCAACTGTTTCCGCTTAGTCTATTGATACGCATTGATCCAATCTGCTGTGTAACCGATCGACAATTCATTTGACTTCCTCGTATCTCATTTCTAGGATTGCCCATGTACTCATTTCTTCTGTTGATAACTCTTCGTGGTGAAATTCTTCAATAAGATTTGGACACAATACGTCTTCTTTAATTGGGAACTTAAAGTGAGGAAAATGAAAAAATTTATAAGAGCTGAGAGAGCAAGAAGTGTGTCTGACAAAAGCATTCACACGATTGAGAGTTGAGAGGACCGTGGTCTTGTTTGGAAATGGTTGTAAGTATGACGTGACTTGAAAGAATCTCACATTAAAAAGTCTCCGTCTTGCGGGACTTCATTCCAAAAGGTCTCTTGAAAAAGATCACATCTCGTCGCAGGATAAAAAGTCTTGTCTCGCGTGATTTTGTTTATTATAATAGAGAGACATATCTACACTTGGTTGTAAAACTATTAGATAGATAGATAGATACTTTATTAATCCCAAGGGGAAATTCACATAATCCAGCATCAAAAAACAATATTAAATTAAAGAGTAATAAATAATGCATGTAAAAGCAGACAATAACTTTGAATAATGTTAGCATTTACTCCCCCGGGTGGAATTGAAGAGTCACATAGTGTGGGGGAGGAACGAACTCCTCAGTCTGTCAGTGGAGCAGGATGGTGACAGCAGTCTGTCGCTGAAGCTGCTCCTCTGCCTGGAGATGATCCTGTTCAGTGGATGCAGTGGATTCTCTATGATTGACAGGAGTCTGCTCAGCGCCCGTCGCTCTGCCACGGATGTCAAACTGTCCAGCTTTATTCCTGCAATAGAGCCTGCCTTCCTCACCAGTTTGTCCAGGCGTGAGGCGTCTTTCATCTTTATACTGCCTCCCCAGCACACCACCGCGTAGAAGAGGGCACTGGCCACAACCGTCTGGTAGCACATCTGCAGCATCTTACTGCAGATGTTGAAGGACGCCAACCTTCTCAGAAAGTATAGTCGGCTCTGACCTTTCTTACACAGAGCATCAGTATTGGCAGTCCAGTCCAGTTTGTCATCCAGCTGCACTCCCAGATATTTAAAGGTCTGCACCCTCTGCACAGTCACCTCTGATGATCACGGGGTCCATGAGGGGCCTGGGCTTCCTAAAATCCACCACCAGCTCCTTGGTCTTGCTGGTGTTCAGGTGTAAGTGGTTTGAGTCGCACCATTTAACAAAGTCTTTGATTAGCTTTCTGTACTCCTCCTCCTGCAGCCCACGATAGCAGTGTCGTCAGCGAACTTTTGCACGTGGCAGGACTCAGAATCGCATTGGAAGTCTGATGTATATAGATTGAACAGGACCGGAGAAAGCATAGTCCCCCTGCGGTGCTCCTGTGTTGCTGACCACAATGTCAGACCTGCAGTTCCCGAGATGCACATACTGAGGTCTGTCTGTAAGATAGTCCACAATCCATGCCACCAGGTGTGAATCTACTCCCATCTCTGTCAGCTTGTCCCTAAGGAGCAGAGGTTGGATGGTGTTGAAGGCGCTAGAGAAGTCCAAAAACATAATTCTTACAGCACCACTGCCTCTGTCCAAGTGGGAGAGGGATCGGTGTAGCATATAGATAGATGATGGCATCCTCCGCTCCCACCTTCTCCTGGAAGGAGGACCTGTGGCCTCAGGTGGTGAAGCAGCAGCCGCTCCATGGTCTTCATCAGATGTGATGTCAGAGCAACAGGCCGGAAGTCATTCAGCTCACTAGGACGTGATATCTTTGGGACTGAACATAAATTGATAAGAAAGTTAAAAACTGAGTGCTCTCTGTTCTCAGCACAGTGGTATATACCATCATGAGCTTCAAAAAATAATTCAGTACTGAACTGTGTAAGATTTTAGGGGGTTTGGACATACACAGAAACCGAAGGATTTCAATTTAAAACTGGCCAGGTCTAATAAAGGAATAAGAAAAAAAATGAAGAAAATAAAAGTGAAAAGGACAAGCATTTATACACTGGTTTCAGAAACTAACATGGCTAGCGAGATGACCTCAAATTAATTACCCACTAGAAAACACTCAAACCTCCAGTCCTCCCAAGGCTGAGGCTCCAGCTCCAGTATTTTGTGAGCACCAGTTGGTTGCCACGCCTCATGTTTGTCTGTATGTCCGGGCAGCAGATGCCGGAGCGGTCATTCTTCTTCTTCCTATCACGTAATCGGCTTCTGCAATTGGCCTCATGTTCAGCAGATGTCACCCCCTCGCTCATTTTGCCTATGCAGTTTGCCATAAGAAAGACCCAAACGCTGAGAACTCTGTAGATGTTGCCGCCAGCCATATTTTTTGCTTCACCGGTGCATGTCGCGTCACGAGCTTTCAGATCAAGGTGCTAGCCTCAGTGGTTCATGTGTAATCATGTGACAGATGAACGTAACCCTTATGTATAGAGAGATGGAGAAAGTTGGAGGGATAGAAGTTGTGTATTTGTAGAGTTCCACAACAGAATACGGTTGAGCTGATAACCATGTTAGTTTAGTAACAACAGTAGAAGAATACATTTATAATTGTATTTAACAGAAAGTACAAATCAGATTACCAACTTCAATAACTACAAGCAAGACCCATTTTACCTACAGAAAGTAGTCAGTCCAGTCCACAGTAGTAGTAGCGTTCATCACCACGATACGAATGCATTCAACTACATTACTTTCATGTCAATTAACAGGAAACACAAGTCAGCCTACCTGATGCGTTCACCATCTTGTTTCTGTACTACTTGTTCAGATCTGCTCCCACGTCCTGAAATCCTGTGGAGAAAACTTCAGAGACAAACTCCACAGCAACCTGCCAATGGGCCAACATTTGTGTGTGTTATAAATCACAATATTGCCAGTAAAATAACTACCAGCAAAGCTCTAGTTTGTTCACAGCCCTTTTGTTTAAATTTGAGCATCTAACTGCACATCCAGTATGTTTAATTATTCAAGTTAAGTGTGCAGAAATACCACTGCAAATGCCTCAAAAGATATTTAGCACAGTGCTAATCATGTGGACACTTCGGATGACAATTCAGACGTGATTAATGCCAATTCATTATTAAGAGAAAAGCAATGATTACCACCTCGCTAACACACTTTAAAAACCCTTGTGAGATACGTAGGACGCTTTTTAAGTAGAGAAATCCAGAGTGTTGCGCTTTAGTTACTTATTTCTTACAACTTAAAAGAATCTACAAATATCCTTACCATAATTGAAGCTTTACTAGTATTACATTTACGTCATTAAGAGTCTGACATTGTGTATTTGTAGTTCATATAACATGAGAACGGAATTTGATCAGAGCGACCACATTTGTAAGAAGAAGTTTGTGATTCATTAGGAAGGAGTAAAAACAGTGTGTGTGCGATCACAAACTAGATGAGCTATCAGCAAAAATCCCCACAACAGAAAGCAATAAAAATCAGTCGATCACCAAGCTTCACTTCCACGTCTCGCATATCACTTACAGGAGGGTCGCTGCTGTGGGTCTCTTTTCACCGACCACAAACCACTAATCGACAGAGTAAAATGTACACTTGTTATTGTAAGTCAGATCTACAAAAATGATGAAAATAATCAAATATTGGTACTTGTGTAATAAACGGGTGGCATGGCACCAAATTGAAGTGGTCACATAAGGTTTCAGGGCAGCATGATGGTGCAGTGGTAGTGCTCCTTCTTTTGCAGTTACAAGACCTTGGTTCTCTTCCCGGGTCCTCCCTACGTGGAGTCTGCATGTTCTCCACGTATCTGCGTGGGTTTCCTCCCACAGTCCAAAGACATGCAGGTTAAGTGCTTTGGTGATCCAAAATTGTCCCCAGTGTGTGTGGGCTGGCACTCTGCCTGGGATTTGTTCCTCCCTTGCGCCCTGTGCTGGCTGGGATTGGCTCCAGCAGACCCCCGTGACCCTGTGTTAGGATATAGCGGGTTGGATAATGACATAGTGACTGACTGACTGACATACCCATTCTAGTGTTGGGCTCCACAGGGAGGTTTCACAGCCGTCCCTTTAGTACACAAGTACCAAAATATTTTAAGAAACGAATCTTACAATAATACCTCAACATTTTATTTATCATTTCTTCCGTTTGTTCTGTAACTACCCACAGTGCATTCTGGGACTCCTACACAAGGCCCTGGAGGTCCAAATAAAATAGTCATCCTCGTTTTGCACTATATATATATGCACAATGCTGCTTGGGTTAAGAGACTGGAAGGAAAAGACGACAAGGCCTTTTAGAAGGTTGAAACAAAAGCACACATCTACACAATTCAGTAAACGCAGAAGAGAGGGTTTTCGGATGGAGTTTATTTAATGAATAAAGCATTTAAAAGTGATTCAGAACAAAAAATGTATATTATCTGTACAGCATGTCAAAAAATAATTAGATGTATTTAAGCATATTATAAAACTTTACAAGTCTGCAACTGAGGATAAATAAATCTGCAGTCCACATATATCAAGTTTTGCGTGTTTTTTTCAGATTTACCGTAAGAGCAACACAGAAACAAGTTTGCTTCTTCCCCAGATAACAGATGATGGCTTACTCATTGACACACATTTACAAAATCAAATGCATACACAGAACAACACACGATCCCTTATCTTATCTATTACAGAACATCAAAACCAGTTTGTGTCACATAAACTGTGCAGCATACGTATTTTTTTTTTTAACAACCCTGCTAAAATACTCCCAACAACTAAAAGAGGACTTAACAAAACAGTAAAGGGACTTGAAAGACGTCACACCAGTTCACAGCCACCTTCTTACTGCAGAATTTGAATTTGTTTGGATGGGATTATTTTTCCGTAGGTCTATTGGAAAAGAAAATTTCATTTGAGACCAAGCGGTATTTGAAAGGTAGAAGGCCCCCATGTCATTAGTCCCTTCCTATAGATATTTTAATTCAGTGTATCTGCCTCCATGGGCAGTGCAGCACTGCACAGTAATAGGCTGCATTACAGACCACTTGCTGGCCATTACTGACGTGCTCAGTGAGGGCCATAATGACGGCGTTACACCGAGCTCAAATCCCGCTGCTCAGCGCACTGACATTGGTTTTAACAGAGCAGCAATACCAGTGACTTTGCCAGCTGCCATTCCTCATATGGCACTCACAAGCATAGAAATAAAATCGAAAGCGATCATTTAATAATCAAAAGTGACCACTTAATGGAGCGGAATTTACCTCATTAATGAAGCAGCTGTAATTTCTGGCCTTCATGCAAGGAATGCAGTATATGAACCAAAAACGTACAAGTAGCGTTCTAAACTAGTAATCATTTCTGGTAAATACAAACCCTCTCCCCTGTATCATTCTTTACATACCTCAAAGGTTTTGTCATCAAACATGGCATGAAATAGATTTCTGAATAGACCCTTCACTACCACCATCTAAGATATTATATCTGTTGCATTAAAAACGCCATTAGTTAATGCACATGTATTTTTCCATGATTTCATTTCAAGACTTGAGTTGTACAAATTGGAGCAAAAAGAACTAAAACCAAATAAATTTAAACTTCTTTTTTTTTTCTCTAAAGAGCTGCTTTAATATTACTCATGAAAAATGTACCTGCTTTCCACAAAGTAATTACTTTTTTAATAGGTAGGCCTCATAAATCCATTTACCTTAAAAAAAAAACAGAGAGAGAGAACACATTTCTGAGTATATATTTAAAATGTACGACATCTAAAATGTACAAATCAAAAGAATACAAACAAAAGTATTGAAAAAAACATTGAAGCCAACAGAACTAGAAAGTCGGCTGTTTGGCCTTCCCTTCAGCAAGAAAAGGCTCGTTCATAAATCATGTTTGGATCACTAGAACTACAGCTCATATGTGCTTGCACTCTTTATTTTCTGCGTAATTACAAAATTTAAGAAAAATGAATGACTTTAAATTACCCCAAAAAAATAAATAAAGAAAAAAAAAATCTTCAGTTATTCAGTCTACAAAAAGTAAAACATGAATGCAGCACAATAGTAAGGAACCAAAATCAATTTATTCTTTCTAGAAAACATACTGATATATAGATAGATATACATATATATATATACAAATATATACATACATATATATATACATATATATACATACATATATATATACATATTACTGTATATATATATATATATATGCCACTTTTTCATTTCCAAAACTTCAGACCCAGCTAGAGAATGTTGTGCGATCCCTTTAATTAAAAAATAACAATAATAATCACATTTAGTGTTTATATCCTATGAATGCAAAAAAATGCATTTTATTTTTGAAATGTAATGTCTGCATACTATTTCAGAAGAAGAAAGAACAATGCATGTTTTTGTACAAATTTCAGAGCAACTCTTTAACAATGGCAGTTTTTTCAGCTGTATGGTCCGTATTTACCTGACCAGACTGTTTCAGCTGTGAGAAAGTGAACCCTACGGATAAAGAATAAATAGATTGGAGTGAGGCTTGTTCATTCATTACGGATTTCCACACTCTAAGACATCCCTAAACTGCTCAACACAAATTACAAGGGATCAATACAAAATTAGCCATTGCATTCACACATCCACTGGCTTCACAATGTAGCTGGCAGAACCATTAATAAGGCTGATAGGTTCTTCTGCGGTTACCGCTGTGGGAGTGGGGGGGTGGTGGGGTAGAGAAAAATCACACCAGCTAGAAAGTAATGAAACAGTAATAGCTCACACCAGCCTCCACCTGACAGGCCGCAGACGTTCTGCATGAGTAGAAGATTTCCTGCTTAGACGCTACAGTACACAATAGAAACAAACATTTCAGGCTGTGCTGCTTGGTTTATAAGAGGCAAGGATGGAGCGCTAACAGCACACTGCTATAAAGAGAGCAAAACCCACAAGCAGCATCAAAATATTTTATATGGGCTGTTACCATCAAAGATGCTAAACAATAACACCAAAGTGCTTTATGTATAAGTGACGCTAGTTAGTATTAAAGATGCAGAACACTGTAATGCTTTAAACTGGCAATGCTGACCCTTTTTAAAACAATCATTTCATACACTACACTTTCAAGCCACTCTGGCCAACTGAAAGACTTTCTACATTAAACAAGGCCCTTGGGTTTAGCGGAGGTGGCTAAGCTACAGTGCAACTTAGTGCTGCTTATATTTGGGAAGTGAACAAATTATTTCAGATGCTGTACACAGTATCGCTTTCAGCCACAGTTATTTCAAATGAAATGAACATGCTCTTCGGTCTACCACCACAGTTTTGGTGGCTCCTCGGCCACACGGCTCTTGAACAAAGTGATTTCATCCAGGTGCGTAAGGGGAACATCTCTGATGACGTCAGCAAGACCTTCGTGCAGCAGTGGGTAAATGACCACATTCAGTGCAGGTCGTTCGGCCTTAAACCTTTGTAGAAAAGAGAAAGGAAAAGAAATAAATAACAATAAATGACAAATCAAGTAATAAGCTTTTCTTTTTCTTCAATTTAACTCAGAAAGAGGTACATTTGAAATTTACGAAGCCCTAGTACAATACCAGATCAATTAATTTTAACTGCTTACTATATTGGTAAATTCAAGCTATGTAGGAATGATTTTTGTATTAGGGTGTGTAAAAACTCTCCAACCTTCATGAAGCATTATTATTATTATTAAGCATCATTACTATACAACTCTCTGATGGTCAGTGCAGTTTTCTATTCTGTGGTATGCTGGCATGGTAGGTTCAAGAGAGGCCAACTGAATTAACAAGCTAATAGAAAGGGCAGGCTCAGTTATAGGTCACACTATGGACCCCCTGGAAGTAGTGGAGGAGGACAGAATTAAAACAAAACTGAGTGCCATTATGACCAATGCTGCACATCCTCTGTCTGACACACCAACACTGAAGACTTTCAGCGAGTGAATTATTCAGTAGAAGTGAGTCAAGAAACGTGACGGGGCATCTTTATATCAACAGCAATATACCTGCACAAGGCCTCACTGTGACTGGGACTGCCAAGTCAGACAGGTTTTCTTGCCTTTTAGTCATTCTCGTATGTATTTAGTCCATAGTTTGTGTGTATATTTATTTACCCATTTATGTATGTATTTATTTAAAGAGGACCTGTTAAAAAGACACATTTCTCCTGGGGACAAATAAAGTTCATCCATCAACATTGACATCACAGTGATTATTAATAATACATTTTAATACATTTTATCTATATAACGGGTGACACGGTGGTGCAGTGGGTATCGCTGCAGCTTCGCAGTTAGGAGACCTGGGTTCGCTTTCCAGCGATTTCTGAGTTTGCATGTTTTCCCCGTGTCTGCGTGGGTTTCCTCCCACAGTCCAAAGACATGCAGGTTTGGTGCATTGGTAATCCTACATTGTCCCTGGAGTGTGCTTGGTGAGTGTGTGTGTGTGTGCCCAGCAGTGGGCTGGCGCCCTGCCCGGGGTTTGTTTCCTGCCTTACACCCTGTGTTGGCTGGGATTGGCTCCAGCAGAAACCCGTGACCCTGTAGTTAGGATATAGCGGGTTGGATAATGGGTGGATGGATGGATTTATATAGCGCCTTTCCCATGCTCATGATGCTTTACAGAGTTTAAGAAAGAACAGCAGGGTATACAGTATATAGCATTGTGTTAAACCAGATAAATAAATAAAGAAGAGTAAGGATAGTGAATTCAGAGAAAAGCCTAACAGACAACATAATTGATGGTCAAGAACACACACACAGGTTACATGAGCATCTTGACAGAGAGGTAGACTGAGAGAAGGGGAATAAAGTCATGTAAAGCTAAAGGCCTTCCTGAACAGATGAGTTTTGAGATGTTTTTTTAAAAGAATGAATGGAGTCAGCTGAGCTGTTTAATTTCGGTAGGTCATTCCACAGTCTGGGCACTATACAGCTGAAGGCCCTGTCACCCATGGAGTGTGGGGCACAAGAAGAATGCCAGAATAAGAGGACCTTACTGGGCGGACAGGCACATAGTGATGGAGAAAGTCACTGATGTAGTTTGGCGCGAGGTTATTTAAGGCTTTGTAGGTTATTAGTAGGATTTTATATTCAATTCTGTAAGACACAGAGAGCCAGTGAAGATGGAGCAGGATGGGTGTGATGTGCTCGCTGCTGCTGGTTTGAGTAAAGACTCTTGCAGCAGAGTTTTGAATCAACTGGAGCCGTGATATAAGATGAGAAGGGGCACCTGCCAGCAGCGAGTTACAATAATCGATGCGGGATGTGATAAAAGCAGGGACAAGTTTTTCAGCATTAGAAAAGGAGAGGAAAGAGCGAACATGGGATAAGTTACGGAGGTGAAAGGTAGAAAGTTTCTTAATGTGATTTATGTGGGCGGAATAAGAAAGGGGGGAATCAAAAATGACACCAAGATTCTTTGCAGTAGAGGAATGTCTGATGAGATCACCGCCAAGGTGGACTGGGAAGGAGCTCATTTTATTAAGTTGCACTTTAGTCCCAATTTACAGGAGTTCAGTTTTGTTGCAGTTTAATTTTAAAGAGTTCTGCTCCACCCAGGTTTTAATTTCACTGAGGGAGGTTGTGAGCTGAGAAAGCTCTGATGAAGTTCCACTTTTAACATTGAAGTAGAGTTGAGTATCATCTGCATAAAAATGATAACCCAGTGCATGGCTACGAATAATATGGCCAAGGGGAAGCATATAAATACAGAAGAGAAGAGGGCCGAGGACAGAGCCCTGAGGAGCTCCTTGTGTGACTGGCGCTGAGCTGGATCTGCTGTTGCCAAGACTAACAAACTCTTGCCAATCAATCAGATAGGACTTGAACTACTGGAGGGCAGTGCCAGGGATACCCAGCATGTTCTCCATTCTGGACAGTAGAATACTCCGCAGAAAAATGACTTTTTTTATATGTTGCTGACCCCATGTAGTTTGTTTAGTGGCAGAGAAAAATTTTAATCTCATGTTTTCATGAGGAATGGAGAGAAAAAGTTAGAAGCCAATAGCAAACTAATGCTGTACAACGGCAAACGATATGAAAAACGCCCATGGTAAGAAGAATAAAAAAACGTTACTCGTGTCATACAATCCATATGTTTGTTATCCCCTCATATGTTAAAAATGAGCAGAAAGCATGCTGTTTTGCTAAAATATTTTCAGTTACTTCTGGTATAATTAGCTCACACCATAAACACAACACTAATACCTCATGGGATTGACTTTTTGAACTGAAGACCTGCTTCAGTTCAAAATGGCAACTCTTGGGGCTTTAGTTTCGTGGTTACGATGTGCACCGATTAGAACATCAGAACAATCTGGACAAGAAGAGGCCACTCAGGCTAACAAAGCTCACCAGTGCTCTCCACTTAATTCTTTTTGCAAGTCCCTAAATTCCTGCTGTCTACCACACCACATGATCAGTAATTCCATTTGTCTGTGGTTCTCTGTGTGAAGAAAACATTCCAATGTTTGTTTGAACTTTACCCTTAACAAGTTTACATCTGTGTCCCTGTGTTCTTGATTAACTCATTTTAAAGTCACAGTCTCTGAGCTGCCCTGTGGGACATCCTGAGGCTTCAAAGTTACTGGATATCATGGCCAGCCTGTACACTGGTACAGTGAGTGGTGTGCAGAGTGGAGGCAGAACCTCTGTGTTTTTCCAAGTTGATTCTGGGGTTCATCAGGGGTGTGGACTGCTCCCACTCTGTTCAATACTTGAATGGACAAGGTGGTGTTGTTGAGTAGGGTCATGATGTCCATCAGCTGTGGGCCATCTGTCGGTGAAGAAAGATTAACTGATCTTGACTTTGGCAACAATGATGTGATCTTTGTGGAGTTAATGGTAGCTCTGATCGGGGACCTCGAGAGTCGGAGTGTCTGGGCTAGCGAGTGTCATGGATGAAAACCAAGATCCAGGCCTTTAGTGATCTCTTGGGCACAGCCATCGGCTGTGTGTCTGTCTGCAGAGAGAATATCAACCTCGCTTAAAGGTTTGTTTACTATGCGGTGTGTCTCTGGTGACTATTCCTATGTTTTTGGAGAGCACAGGGGGTCATGAAATCGCTGTAAAGCGGTGTGTGGTGCTCCTGATATCTCTACAAAAGGACAAAGGTCCAAGTCTTTAGAGTCCTGATGCTTCCTGTTTTGCTATATGGCTGCGAGACACGGATGCTAATCTGTGACCTGAGATGAAGATGGGACTTCTTCAGTACTGCGCCTCTTCGGAGAATCTTTGGGTACAGCTGGTTTCACTTTGTGTCAAATGAGCAGCTGCTCACGGAGTCCAGGATGTGGCATGTTATATGCATTGTGAGGGAGTGTCCGTTCCTGCACTATGGCCTTGTGGCGTGATTTCCTGAGGGTGATCCGGCTTACAGGATCCTCATTGCTGGAGCAGGCCAAGGGGACGCCCATGTAATACCTGGATGTGGCAGATAGAGGGTCATTTCTGTTGGGTGGGTCTAGATCACGTGTCTGCTTGGTGGGTTGTCAACCGGGATCCTGTCTGTTTCGTCATGTGGTGGGTGAGGCAGTGCATGCTCCCCAACCTGACCTGAGTGTTGATCCACTGGACTAATTTCCTTCATTCATCATTTTAAAACACGCATGTCTCCTCTTAATCTTCTTTTGCTTAAATTGAAAAGGCTCAGCCTTTTCCTCATAACTCATTCCACATAGTCCTGGAGTCAGCCTCATCGCTCTTCTCTGGACTTTTTCTAGCACTGCAATGTCTTTTTTGTAGCCTGGAGACCAACACATACACAATACTCCAGAAGAGGCCTCCCCAGTGTGTTACAAATTATTCCGACAAGTAAATATCTGACAATATTTTAGTAAAAAAAAGCATTTTGTACACTTTGAGGATCCGAATGGATAACAGACAGGTGGATTATGTGACATGAGCAACGTGAGATTTTCTTCTTTTAATCCATGGACATTTTTCATATTGTTTGCTGTTGCCTTTATTTAAATCATAAAGGTCTTTTCTCTCCATTCTGCATGAAAACATGAGAATTAAGATTTATCTCGGCTATCGCTACAAACATAAGGGGGTAAGTAAAAGATAAAAAAAAACAATAAAAATTTGGAGTGGATCATTTTTTTTAATGTGCATTTTTAAAACATTGTGAAAACCATGTGATTAGTCATTTTTTAAACAGAAAGGCACAAAATGTATTTAAAATCGAAGTAATGCCTCATTTTTCCAGCAAACACCTAGAAACCCTTTGTGCCATGCAACCGAGATTATGGAGGAATTCAATCCTTAATTCTAGAATGGAACACTTGACTCACATTAAGATTAAAGGAGATGATGTTAGGCTGAACATTTTATAAGCAAATCTGTCCCATATTTAACTAAGTACAACATTCTGAAATCATGGATATTTTTTTTTTTTTGACAACTATGGAAGGAAATGTTCTGTTAATGACTCATCCCAATGGGAAAATACTACTGAGATTTTTTTTTTTTTTTTAAATAGCACTTTCAATGTGGTGTTTATAAATTATTGGTCATGGCTTCCTTTGCCCATTTACTAATGAGGCTTTGTTTTCTGCACTGTTTTAATACATATTCTTTGGGTGCAAGCCAGAACAAAATGGCCCAATCATTTTCCTTCCGCCAAACTAGGTGCATTCAGTTTGTAAGCCTGGTCATTCTTGAATTATGACCCACACAGAAAGCACAGAGACAAAAGAAGAAATGTCACACCCAGTGTATTCCCTAACTCTAAATACAGAAAAAGACTGCAAATATTTACCCTTTCCGCATAACATTTGTCTCCTTTCCAGGAGGGTCTAGGTCTTGTATCTACAACTGCTGGAATTGAAAGCAACTCACAGCAACTCTGACAAGCAGAAACGCTGCAAAGAAATAAATGGCTGGATGGATATTCGTACAGTTCTTGTAATGTTAAGAACAGATAATTCAGGTACTGCATTATCATAAAGCAAACTCTTCAGAAAAACCCACATACTGTATACATAAGTCTCATATGTAGAGTGTCTCAAAAATTGTTCAGAGGTTAAAGTTTTTTTATAGTTTAATTTATGGTGAAACCAAAACTAAATATAAAGTAAGACAGTCTGCACTTTTCATAACCACTCTGATTAAATCCAAGGATTTTGGCACTGGTTTTATGGCTCATGCAGTGTGCTTTGTAATAGTGTTTAGAAAAGATGACATATTAAAATATTAACAAAGAAACTAAAAAGCCAAACTTAATATAGATCAAAATATGTATACAATTACAGTATTTTGTCTCATTCTGTGATACAAATTGTGAAAAAATAGAGCAACTACTTAATTCAGTTTTTTTTTTCTTTATTTAGTTCATGCCTTCACTCAATAAGACTTCAACATCAGTGCCCATTATAGATTTTATTTTTTCAAACAATGGATGCTAAAGCTTGTTCAGGACCACACAGCAGGCAGGACAATGTGACTGAACTGGCACCCTAGTAGTTTAAAGTCCAACACCCTGGCCAGTGGCCTGTATTTCTCTTCCTACTTATAAGACTGCAGTCCATTAATCCAAATCAGGCATTGGCCGTCTGCACTACCTATACATTATCTATACATAACCCTAATCACCTTAATTACCACTGGTTTGTATTAAATGCTCTTTTCCCAGGTTGCTTATGGTTCTTCTCTGAGACAAGCAGCACCTGACAATGAAAATGTATGCAAACATTATTGACTGATCTCTAACCATATAACATGCTTTCTAGGAAAAAGTACGAGTTCACTGGCTACCACAATACCCATGTTAATGGTCTTGAAATGGTTAAATCTACAAGCATGCATAACATAAAACTGAAAGAGCATTTGGAGAAAAAAAAACTTTCAGCTCCTGATCAAAAGCATTCTTCTGTAATTTCCTGAATAACACACTAGCCCAGAAATACAAATATAGTTTAATGGCACCTTAAAAGAAAGGTAAATACAGTGCTTGTGTTATACTATAAACAGATCAATCTAACAGACCAAAGCCCTGTAATTAAAGACAGAAAAAGTGGGATTTTTTCTGTCAAGCAAGAACACACTAAAAGCACACTTGAAATCCTACTTGTGAAATCTGCAGATAGTCTTAAATAATGGTCGAATTTTGGAGGAGGCACAAGCATGGCAGTTATGTATACAAAGATAGTGCAAAAACGCTGACACAAAATATGGATGAACACAGAATCTGATCAGATTCAGTAGGATCAAGGAGTGTTGTAACATGTAATAATAACATTCTTAAACTGACTTTAATCAATTCAGGGGGCGCTTGGGAGAGTGTATCCTGGTTGCAAGGTAGTAATTAGCCCTGAAGGAAAAAAAAAAAATATATATATATATATATATATATATATATATATATATATATATATATATATATATATATATATATATATATATATATACACGAGGTGTGGCAGAAAAGTAATGAGACTGGCAACACTGCAAGCGATCTGGCAACGCTGTGCTGTTGTCCTTGATAGAGCACGTGTATCAGTACCCTCCCATAGCTCACTGCGAGTTTCAACTCCTTCCGTTAACTACGTGATTTTTTTTTTTTTTTTTTATTAATTTTATTACAATCAATACATAGCAATCAAGTTTTTACAAAAAAAAAAGAATTATGTTAAGAACAGATCGGTCCCCACCCCTGAGAGAGAGAGAGCAAGCCAAACGGTGTAAAATTTAAGGCTTGTAAAAATACCTAAATTAATAAATTCTCTGTGCTTTATAAACTTATTTTAAAATATTACTGATTAGATCCTGCCATGTTTTGAAAAAAGTCTGTACGGATCCTCTAACTGAGAATTTGATTTTTTCCAATTTCAAATAGTATAACACATCAGTTTCCCACTGACTTAAAAGAGGAGAGTTTGGGTTCTTCCAGTTTATCAGAATAAGTCTGCGTGCCAACAGTGTAGTGAATGCAATCACAATTTGTTTGTCCTTCTCCACTTTAAGCCCCTCTGGAAGAACCCCAAACACAGCTGTTAATGGGTTAGGAGGGATTGTGAGTCCAAGGCTGTCTGAGAGGTAATTAAACATTTTTGTCCAGAATGATGTTAATTTGGTGCAGGACCAGAACATGTGACCTAGTGAGGCTGGGGCTTGGTTGCAACGTTCGCAGGTTGGATCATGCCCTGGAAACATTTTGGAGAGTTTTAGTCGAGACAAATGTGCTCGATATATAATTTTGAGTTGTATAATTGTATGCTTTGCGCATATGGAGCTCGAGTGAATTCTCTGCATTGCTACTTTCCACTCCTTTTCTGATATATTAATTGAGAGGTCTTTTTCCCAGTGTCCTCTTGATCTTTGAAAGGAAGGGATTGTAAAATGATTTTATATATTGTAGAGATGGAGTCTAATTCCTTAAAATTGAGCAATATTTTTTCCAGCGTGGATGAGGGTGCAAGATGAGGAAAATCTGGAAGGTTCTGTTTAACAAAGTTCCTGATTTGAAGATAGTGAAAGAAATGTGTAGCTGGAATGTTAAATTTGGAATGTAATCGTTCATAGGATGCAAAGACGTCTATATAAAGATCTCTAAGCAAGTTAATTCCTAATTTTTTCCAGATATTAAAAACTGCATATGTTTGTGATTTTTGTGACTGCTATTAGCGAAGTTTGTGTTTTTGGTTGTGCGTCACGCAAAATGGAACAGCGGAATTTGGAGCAACGTTGTGCCATCAAACGGCAAGTGTGACGTTTGAAAAGTTAAAACAGGCCTATGGGGAACATTCTTTATCCCGAGCTCAAGTTTTTCGCTGGCACAAATCATTTTTGGAAGGCAGAAAACACGTTGAAGATGAACACCGTTCAGGGAGGACTTCAACTTCGAAAACCAATGAAAACATTGAACGTGTGAACACTCTTGTGAGATCAGAACGTCGTTTAACATTAAGAATGTTGAGTGAACAATTAAGTTTGAACAGATTTACCGTTCATCAAAGTTTGACTGAACATTTGCACATGCGAAAGGTCTGTGCCAAAATGGTGCCGAAAAACTGCCCTCTCCATAACAGAATTTTTGACCTCAAAAGGCATTCCTGTGGTTCCCCAGCCCCCTTATTCAGCTGACCTCAGTCCGTGTGACTTTTTCCTTTTTCCTAAACTGAAAAATGTCCTCAAAGGACGACATTTCGGGACTTTAGAAAACATCCAAAAGAGTGTAACGGACATGCTGAAGACCATACCGGTTGAAGACTTCCAGCGCTGCTACCAACAGTGGAAACAACGTCTCCATCGCTGTGTAGCTGCCCAAGGGAACTACTTTGAAGGGGATAACATTGATGTTTGAAAAAAATAAAAACTTTGGTAAATAAAAAATCAGTTTTATTACTTTTCTGCCACACCTCGTATATACACATACACAGTCATATGATAATGTTTGGGAACCCCTCTTAATTCATTGGATTTTCGATTATCATTGGCTGAGCTTTCAAAGTAGCAACTTCCTTTTAATATCTGACACGCCTTATGGAAACAGTAGTATTTCAACAGTGACATTAAGTTTATTGGATTAACAGAAAATATGCAATATGCATCATAACAAAATTAGACAGGTGCATAAATTTGTGCACCTCAACAGAGATATTCCATCAATACTTAGTTGAGCCTCCTTTTGCAAATATAACAGACTTTAGACGCCTCCTATAGCCTTTGATGAGTGTCTAGATTCTGGATGTCCGTATTTTTGACCATTCTTCCATACAAAATCTCTCCAGTTCAGTTAAATTTGATGGCGGCCAAACATGGACAGCCTGCTTCAAATCATCCCATAGATTTTCGATGATATTCAAGTCAGGGGAGTGTGACGGCCATTCCAGAACATTGTACTTCTCCCTCTGCATGAATGCCTTTGTAGATTTCGAACTGTGTTTTTGTGTCATTGTCTTGTTGGAATATCCAACCCCTGCGTAACTTCAACTTTGTGACTGATGATTGAACATTATCCTGAAGAATTTGTTGATATTGGGTTGAATTCATCCGACCCTCGACTTTAACAAGGGTCCCAGTCCCTGAACTAGCCACACAGAATGATGGAACATCCACCAAATTTGACAGTAGGTAGCAGGTGTTTTTTTTTTTTGAAATGCAGTGTTCTTCTTCCATCATGCAATGTGCTTTTTGTTATGACCAAATAACTCAATTTTTGTCTCATCAGTCCAAAGCACTTTGTTCCATAATGAATCTGGCTTGTCTAAATTAGCATTTGCTTACAACAAGCGACTCTGTTTGTGGCATGAGTGCTGAAAGGGCTTCTTTCTCATCACCCTGCCATACAGATGTTCTTTGTGCAAATTGTGCTGAATTGTAGAACGATGTACAGATACACCATCAGCAGCAAGATGTTCTTGCAGGTCTTTGGAGGTGATCTGTGGGTTGTCTGTCATCATTCTCACAATCCTACGCATATGCTGCTCCTGTATTTTTCTTGGCCTGCCAGACCTGCTGGGTTTAACAGCAACTGTGCCTGTGGCCTTCCACTTCTTGATTCCATTCCTTACAGTTGAAATTGACAGTTTAAACCTCTGAGATAGCTTTTTGTAGCTTTCTCCTAAACCATGAGACTCAACAATCTTTGTTTTCAGATCTTTTGAGAGTTTCTTTGAGGATCCTATGCTGTCTGTCACTCTTCAGAGGAGAGTCAAAGGAAAAGAAGCACAACTTCCAATCGACCACCTTAAATACCTTTTCTCCTGATTGGACACACCTGTCTATGACGTTCAAGGCTTAACGAGCTAATCCAACCAGTTTGGTGTTGCAAGTCATTAGCATTGAGCAGTGACAGGCATTCAAATCCGCAAAATTACAAGGGGACCCAAATTTGTGCACAGCCAGTTTTTCACATTTGATTTAATTTCATACAACTAAATGCTGCTTCACTAAAAATTTTTGTTTGGACAACACCCCAGTACTCAGATGTTCGTAGGAAATGAGACATACCACTGTTATCTTTTTTTGTTGAAAAATTAGTCAAGTTATTATGTAGGGTCAGAGGGGTACCCACACTTTTTCATATGACTGTATATATATATCTGCGGTGGGCTGGCGCCCTGCCCAGGGTTTGTTCCTGCCATGTGCCCTGTGATGGCTGGGATTGGCTCCAGCAGACCCCCGTGACCCTGTGTTAGGATATAGCGGGTTGGATAATGGATGGATTTATATAGCGCCTTTCCCATGCTCAAGACGCTTTACAGAGTTTAAGAAAGAACAGCAGGGTATAAAGTATATACACATACATATATATAAAACCTTAAACACAAGAAGAGAAACCCGAGACACTGTTAATCTGCCCTATCAGCAATACTCATTTTATAATTTACGTTGTTTAACATTTTCTGTACCCAAAACAAATGAATTGTTCATTTAAATCTCCCCATTTCCAGAAAAAAAAGCAATATTTAAAAAAAAAAAAAAAACTGGATAATTTATTAATTTTTCCCCTTGTGCATTGTAGCTCAAAGTGTGAGGGAGTAGAGGATAAAGGCTTTCGGTGGGAGCATTTCTTGGAAGTCTTGAAGAGTATATCAAAGTTGGACAAGTGCAAAAAGAGCTCTCTTTTAATATTTTATTGTGATTATATGCATTTGTTGTTCTCATTCAATTAATTAAAATGAATAACTAATGCCAAAAACAATTAAAATAAATAATGCCAAAACATAAAAAGTTAAGATATTCCAGAAAAATAAAAACTGTTGAAAGATTACACTTTTTTCTGGAATTCATTCAATCACTTGGCAGGATTCTTTAAAAAATTATAATAAAACAGGCACTTGTACCAAACAACTGAAGTTTCATTCTCCAATTAACACTGTAAACATGAGGAGGGTTTAGTGCTGTGGTTTCTCTAAAATGCTTGAGCTTTTACAAAATTAAAAACTAACCTTTCTGCTTTATGACAGCTAAAGACATTTAAATAGGCAAGATATAAGAAAGTAACCCATTTTTTTCAGGAACTATAACAGTTAAATTAGATAACAAATTAACATTTTAAAATTAAGGTCATGCATGAAGACGTAAAAAAAAGCTTGAAAAGCAGCAAATATAATATACCACTTTCAAAATATTTATTTTCCAGCGCTGTGATTATTAATTACAACTAGCAGTTTTTAGATTTTTTTTGTACACTGGGGACCAAGATGCAGAAATATATTGTATAGCCTTCTAGTGGAAAACATTGTAATTACTGAGAAGTCTTGTTTTCAAACATCAGAAATAACACAGTGATCATATAGGAGAAAGTAGGGTGTGTCAGGGATGCCAGGGGCAACGACCCGGCCGGGACGCCGTGAGGGACCGGATGTGGGTCTAAGCCCACCCTGGATCACATGGGGGCCGCCTTCCTGGTTGCTCTGGGGGCCACGGGTACAGGGCATGGAAGCTCCACCCTGTAGGGGCCCGTGGTCACCGCCAGGAGGCACCCCAATGCCTTGGGGACCTGTTACCCCAGCACTTCCGCCACACCAGGAAGTGCTGGGGGGAAGAATTAGGACGGCGCCCGGAGAGCTGCCGGGAGGACAGCCGGCACTTCCGCCATGCTGGGGCGTGGCCAGAGGAAGAATGCCGGGAACAACTGGAGCTCATCTGGGAAATGTTTAAAAGGGGCCGTCTCCATTCATTCAGTGCTAGAGTCGGGTGGAAGAAGGACGAGGCAAGAGAGGAGAGTGGAGGCGGCCCGAGAAGAAGGCATTGTGGCCAGGACTGAGTGTCATTTTGGGGTTTGTGCACTTTATGGACTTTGGATTGGGTCTAAGTGACCATTATTATATTTGTAAATATTGTAAATAAATGTGTGGTGGTATTTTAACAACATGTCCGCCTGTCTGTGTCCGGGCCGCGCCCACATGTGACATGACACCTTTTATTGGCTATCTAAATAAGGCCCCTTCATCAGGCAAGGTGTAACCTAAATGAAGGGGCTTTAGCTGCCTTAAAAGCCTGCATTTGTAATCTATTTAGTTAGCCAATAAACGGCGTCATTTCACCCTACTTTCTCCTGTATCAATCTATGGCTAACACGGTACAACACTCTACTGCTACAGTGATCATATAAAACAATCATTCTCAAAAGACTGGTTAACTGTATTGTGCAAAAGAAAGAGAGCACAGAAAAGTAAAAGTATAAAATATGGCTTTGTCTATCCATTACTAAATAGAGGGTACATGATAGAGAAAATTAAACAACCAATTCTTTTCCAGCTTTCTAACTGAAAACAGCTGCTTACAAGAAATATATGAAAACAAAAGGTAATGCTGTAGTTGCTTTAAAGAGCCAAAACAGAATCAAACACCTCCCGTGTACTGTCCTAGAAATCAAACACTTCACAATGGTTCCCTCCACTTCAGTCTGTCCACTTTGCTCTGCTTCACCACAGGTAGCCTCTGATTGTGCATCTAATGGGATTTGCAGACTGGTGTCGAATGACCTTCACACCACATAAACACTGCAGTAAGTTCTGATTCATTACACTGACATTTCACTCTACGATTGCCTACTCTTGAGGCAAAACCTGCACCAGACTGGCAAGGTCACTTCCGATGCCCATGGCAGGCAGTCTTGACATTCAGTAATGTTCATTCCAAAGTTTTTATTTAGACACTAAGTAAAATATTTGTGACAAATCTAGGATTCTGTGCAAGATACTAAAGCATATTCGGGTAAAAGACAAAACTGCCAAAATGTGTGTGCAAACCAGCATTAAAAAACAGACCCACCAGGCTCCAGTAAAGCAGCTGAGAAACTCAATGAAAGCTCAAGGACATTTATGTTTAATGTTAATGTTTGGATAATAAACACATCGTATTTTATAATATGGAAAGCTTCCCAAGAAGGAATGCTGGCAGGGGAGAGATACCTTGTGACATTTATTTATTGGCCATGTTAATTTATCTTCTCCACATATCCAAATGTAATTAGAACTCACAAGGAGACAGCACCTTAGGAGAAGGCTTGCAGCCCAAAGGAACGTCGATTCGACTTGTATGCATGAGCAGGGGTGTGACGGGGAGGAGCCATCAGAAAGAATGTTTTGCCTCAAGCGGCTTTATAGCGTGACTGTAATCATCTGTGTGCGTGCCACGACATCTCGAGTCAGGACACACTGCTGGTAGGTACCAAACTATTTGAAAACCGCTGCCTTTTCACAATAACTACGTATGCCCCAAAGTGAACTGTCAAAGCTCTTTACTCGGCAGCTGAAAAAGCGTAGCAGTCTGTTTGTCTCAACTTGCACAAACATCAATCATTCCCCACTATAACAAATGGCAAGTATAAAGACCTAACATATCTGAATCTAAAAATATAAACACAAATACTTTTCTAGTTTCACACCACATTTGCCCTCCCCGCCCACAATATAACATCCTAAACATTTCAACATAAAGAGGTGTGAATGATAGCAACCACTTCTGAACACCTGTACAGGTGGCTTCAACTAAAACTGATGACACAGACGCTATCAAAGTGTTTATTTATCTTTAAGGTACACTACTGCCATTAAAAACTTAAGAACAATTCAAAAAGACAATTGTAAGCTCCATAAACATTGTAACAAAAACATTTGTCTTTAGAATTACCAAATATAGACAAAAATAAACTATACTAATCAAGCAGCAGCAGCATTGTACAGTTAGTTTAACTATAAGCATACAATTCTCTGTTTTAAGGGGACAAAAGTACATTTTGTCAAAGTAACGAGATGCGTTTTAAGACAAATCTGAAAAGATAACACACAAAAAAAAATTGAGCTGCATGTCAAGATCTGGGCCTGGACGGATATCCAGGTTATGCACCTCTCTTCTCTAGGCTAAGGTGTAAGAGATGTGCAGACAATGGTGACCGTAGGGCCCTAAAGCTTCACCCTCGGTCCTAGCACCTGGTGTTGACACACTGTCAGGCCATTGTTTCACAGACTGCTATTTAACCCTTCTGAACCCCTCAGTGCAACCCGCCACCACAGACTGACCCCAAAAAGGTAAGCATTTAGGCCAAATTATTATTACAAGAGTTTCTCTTATTTACTGGAGCACAGAAACAGAAGATCAAGATAAAGTACAAAATATAAAGAAAATAATATTCTTACAACACAGATTCAGACCGTTCTCTCCCTATTTTTAAGATGATCTAGGTGTCTTTTCATATCTCATTGGGTTTTATCTCAAATTTTTCCTCCATAGTGTTCAGAACCTCCTTCCTCTTACATTACTGTATAATTTATTACATATAATAATAGTATATGTGATTTGAAAAAAAAATAGTTTAAATTCAGATTTGGGATTTTAGACATACAGTACAGGCCAAAAGTTTGGACACACCTCCTCATTCAATGTGTTTTCTTTATTTTCATGACCATTTGCGTTGGTAGATTCTCACTGAAGGCATCAAAACTATGAATGAACACATGTGAAGTTATGTACTTAACAAAAAAAGGTGAAATAACTGAAAACATGTTTTATATTCTAGTTTCTTCAAAATAGCCACCCTTTGCTCTGATTACTGCTTTGCACACTCTTGGCATTCTCTCGATGAGCTTCAACAGGTAGTCACCTGAAATGGTTTTCACTTCACAGGTGTGCCTTATCAGGGTTAATTAGTGGAATTTCTTGCTTTATCAATGGGGTTGGGACCAGCAGTTGTGTTGTGCAGAAGTCAGGTTAGTTGGACGATCATTTATTTTTCAACAGGACAATGACCCCAAACACCTCCAAGGCTGTGTAAGGGCTATTTGACCAAGAAGGAGAGTGATGGAGTGCTGTAAATGGTCGTGAAAATAAAGAAAACACATTGAATGAGGAGGTGTGCCCAAACTTTTGGCCTGTACTGTATTTTGACTTCATTTAGAACACCAATGATGAGACCATAGAAGAACATCATACTTCGCAATAGTAAATGACAGGCTACAAATGGAATCCACGGCATTCTGATAGCATTTTTTATTTCCTTTTGCTCCAACATTGGCAATATTTTTAAACTCCATCCAGACCTTCAAAGCCACATTCTTCAAAGCTGAAAATGAACTTGAAAATGGATTTCAGTGAAGTAGACTTTCCACTGAATATAACTTTTTTTGCAATTTCAGCCAGTGAACATTTCTTTGGTCAAAAGTTGAACTCCTTATATATGCAGCTATCACTCAGCAGTCACGGTGGGAGAAGAGTATGTGCCTACTGTGTGTCTGCTTTTGTTTGTGATCCCAAGAAAAGCTACTCCTTTCAGATTAAACCTGCAATCACTGGTTAAACTCCATTTATAATACTTTTTATGTGACAATTCAAAATATGCCATTACCACATCCATAGAGAAGCATACACACTCATGGTGAAAATGAAAGTACACCCCCTTATAGTTGTGTGGTTTTACGTATCAGGACATAATTAAAAAAAAAAAAAAATCTGGTCCTTAGCAGGTTATAAAATTATTTAAATCTAACCTCAGGGGTAAAACAATATACCACAGATTCCACAGTGTCATTATTTATTTAGCAAAAATGAGTCCAAAATGCAGAAGCCATGTGTGAAAATAACATGATAAATACTTGTAAGACTGCAAGTTAGTTAGAAGCAGTTTCATGAAACTGAATGAGCTGCACGATAAAAATAACTGTTGATTTAATCTCCGGAGTAGCATTAGAGAGAGAAGACTCTACAAATATTATATTATTATGCAGATCTATGTATACAAGAGAGACAATCAGTTACATTTTAAAATACTCCAGTAACAATCATAGTAAAATTTTAGATTAGCTACAGATAACATTGGTCCTTCAAAGCACTTCACCTCAGGGCTCAAGATTTTCATTTGAACTAATTCATTAATCAAAATCAGATTACTGCAGTTAATTTTTATAATAGCCTACATTTTCTCTGTCAAGCTTAGTACAGAAAAGCATGCAGATTTTCTTTAAATGACATAAAACAATGGATAAAGTGTCTAACAAAGACGCACATTAGTAAGTTTTTCCTGACCTAAAAACCGTAAAGAAGAAAGCATACAATCATCACTGTCCAACATCCAAATGTAACACACTAATCAAATACAAATGAAACAGAAATAATATGTATACATCTGTGCGGCAGGAACGAAATTAAATCATATTGTTATGCATTTTAATTTGAGTCTGACATTTATTACATTGTCTTTTTTCTGTAATGAATCCAGATAAAACGAAATGATGCACAAAATGATTTATGTTTTCATAACCTGCAAGGCCCTGGTCAGATTTCTCTCACAACTTTCTACTTTAAATATGACATTTTATTCAATATTTAAAATTAAGTTTTTTTTTTTTCTTTTTTCAATAAATAATTGATAAGTAATCCTTATACTAAATGTTTGCAGGTTTTCATTTTATTTGGCATTTAAAAAAGAAGGTAGTTTTACAGTAATTTAAAATTCTTATCTAATTAGACTCATAGTTTTACAACAGCTGTACTAAAAATTACCTGGCAATGCAGACTTATCTTCAAAAGTGATGTTTGGTACATTAGCACAATTAATGATTTCTGGCAGTTCAGTTCACACATTAGTATTCAGCATTTTTAGATTGCAACTGATACCTAATTTTATTATAAAAAGTACATCATGTCTTGTGAGAAAGGCACACAAAGGAGTGATAAAATATACTCGGCCTCACTGTGGCACTTTGGCAAGATACTTAGTATTGACTTCACTTTATAAAAAGTCAGTATGCCCCTACAGAGACCGAATTAAAAATGAATCATTAAAACTCAGGAAAGCTTTGCAAAATTTGGCAGTATTTTATAGAAAAAGTGATATTTTTGACACATGAAATAAGAGATACCACTTCCTCAAAAAAGATAAAGCGAGACTCAAGGAATACTTGTACACAAAGCAAAAGGAAATTGTGTAGCTACTTCTAAAAGTAGAGATGCCAGTCATTGCCATAAATAATTACATTTCCTGTGTAATTTGCTTGAAGCTTACCATGCTCACCCCTCTCTGTTGTTAAAAAAAATTCTGATTTGATTTTCTTGGTATATTATTATTATCACGCTTATTTTAACTTCAAATGTTTGTTGTATGGTATAAATCTTGTAATCGATATTTAACCCACTTCCTATTGTCCAAATGACTTGAAATTTTGCACACTTAGTCACTTCCGATGGCAATACATGAATCAATAACCAGTTTCACTAATTGATCAATTAATTCATGTTAATTAAGAAATTAAATTTTCATATGAAGAAGAGTTCAAGATTTTACCAATAGAAGGTGCTAGTAATGGATAGAAATATTAAAGGAAGTGTCAAAATATTGATTATAAAATTATACTAAAACAAACCCAAGAGTAAAAAGTTGAAAATAATCTATATAATTATTTGCGCGTTTGAAACAGAAATTACGTATGACCACAGAATCACTTCGTTTGTGGACGCAATTTTTATGTTGTCTTTACGAATTGTTATTATTTGTGTGAGAGTTATTTTACTGATATTGAAAAGAAGTTAACACAAACACGCCGATCTATCCCATAGAAGTGCGCCCCGCGTAGCCCTCTCCCAGCCCTCCTCTCTGGACTGACAGGGAGGTTTTATTTATTCTTCCGCGTGACTGTCGGGGAAACTGACACATTATAACTTTTTTTTTTTTAATTGGCAGTACTTGATAGTAGAAGAGATGAGGAAAACAGCTTTGCGTCTTTCTACTTTTTAACTGTGCCAAGCTGTAAACAATGTGAAGACTACACTGCCTTCAGCGGCGAGGGGTCGTGAGAACAAAGTGGATGTTTGGAGGCACGGAATATCGGGCTGCTCCGCCAGGTCAAGAGCTTCGCAGTTTTGGGCGGCGTCATCTCTTCTCGCACTGTTTGTGACACTTCGAGTGCCCTGTCGACTCCTGGGAGAGTGGAAATCTTTGTGAATGAGTGTGATCGATGCCATCGAAGCAAAAGTCTCTTTGTAAATTGAGCTGCACAACTACTTACTGTCCCTTAAGGTGAGTTCAGGTCACTAAAACCCCACGATATTCAAGATTTGCGTCCACAATTCTCAGAATAATTTTTCTCTTAAATCACAGGCACATAGTGCAAGGTTGTCAGGCAGAAATTTGCAGGATCGCATAGAAAATGTAATTTCTATACCACAGCAGTCATGTAGCACCTTCCACAAGGCATCTGCTACCGAGAGATGATCCAAATACATTTAAGCTGCTGTTAGTGCTACTTACCTGTTGTGTTATAGCGCCTTTAAAATGTAGTTTACCCAAAAGCACTCCAGTACTGCTCAATGTATCTTTACTTCTTACATATCAATGTACTGTTTAATAATTTATATACTACATGTTATTTTTTTCTCTTGCACTCAGTGAGCGAAGCCACTGGGTAATCATATATTATACAGTATTTATAGAAAATATTTTTTAAAAACCAGACTTAAATTAAGTTAAAAAGTGTACTAAAAAGTAAAAAATAAGTCCCTCATACATTACTCGTAAAATAAAAGTGTGGGCACTTTTCATCAATCAACATTCAAAAAACGCTTCTTAAAATCTTAGCAAAAGTGCCCACCTTTTATTTTACGAGTGATGTATGACAGATTTATTTTTTACTTTTTAGTACACTTTTTAACTTAATAGAAGTGTGGTTTTTAAATTTTTTTTTCCATATATATTTTTTAAAACACAGCACAGAACATTTTTACGATACTTTTTGGCGTCTTGCAAATTCAAGGGCTCCTTTCCATTGAACATGTATGCCTGAGGGGCCATACTAGAAAAGCTCAAACAAAAAGTTTAAATTATTTGAACATCCTGAGCCCACAGCCTCCAAAACCTTCCAAATTATTTTAAGTTTTCGGGGTTTGCCTCCCAATCCTTCCATAAAGAAGAATGTGACTTAAACTGACTTACCAGTTCCCTCCAGCAGCTAAAGGTGTGTTCTATATTTATGCCATGATATGGAGAAGTTGGCCCCTCTTTTCCATGCTGTGTTTTATGTACTGGTTTAATTCTTAAACTATAATACAATTTTGACATGTTTAAATGATATCTGAAATGAAGATAGCAGATTTGTTCTCATATCTATACGTATTACTCCAGTTAATCACAGGATGACTGAATTTTTACATAGTAAAATAAACTACAAGCACAAATATAGACACACCAGTTTCTGTCTTGGCATGTTCACTTGTGTAAATATTATTCTGAATGGTAACTACCTTCAACTAACAATCACGTTCAGTTAAGTACATTCTCAATAAGACAGATGAAAAATCTGAAGCTATTTATTCTTTAAGCCAATGATATGCACAAAATCCAGTGCCATTCCTGAAGCATGTTTATGTAACATGCAGTAAAATACAGAAATTCGCTATCCTGTAGTGCTTTGTTAAGAACAGTCTGTACAACACTTTCATGCTTAAAAATTTAACAAACACTGTTAAATATCATGTTTTATCTCTAAAGCGTATGGTTGTAAACAACGGTTTTTCTTTTGTATCATAGACCGTTTTATATTTTGCACGAACCAAATTATGTCAGCATGTTAGCATAGCAAGTGAATCATCATGGCAACTCAATGCCTCCCTTTAAACATTCATCTCTGGTCTATTTTCCTTCATGACTTTCTCCTTCTTCCCAGACTGTTTTCAAACTGTGTATGCTGGGAAATATGAAGTCATGCTTCTGGTTTTGATGCTTAGGTAATTCAATTGCCTACTTGCAAATTCCCATCAGCTGCAATTATTCAACGCAAAATAATTTCTTGACCTGCAGCTCTCCATTGTCCTGCCTTCTTCTCCACTAACTGACTGAAGCAGCAAGAAACTGAAACTCGTTGTGTGTTAAGAACAGCTACATCTGAAATATCTTGGTCAGTTTGCTTCAATAAAAGTACAAAAGAAATCTTTTCTTCTGACTTTCAACAACTTCTTGTGTTAATTAATCAAAAGGCAAGTACAGCAGACATAGCCAAAACCGATGATTTAGCACACTAATAAACTCCCTCCTTTCAATCTGTATAATGTTCTCTAAAATGATTGTGGCTTTTCCTATGACTTTGGCACAGTGTAGTTCTCCATAAACTGTGAATATAATATTTACTACTTCCAAATAAACACTGTAGGCTTTGTTAATTTTTTCACTTGAAATGTACGTTCAGTTGATTACATAATGCAATGACTGCACAGTGGCTAGTTCTGCTTCTTCATGGACTCAGCACTCTGGGTTTGAATGCCTTACCTGGACATTGTCAGTGTAGAGCTGACATGGTCAATGTGTGTCTGCTTGGCTTTTATCACATTTCCTCAAAAATGTGTGTACTACGTTGACAGGCAAGTCTGCCAAGATTGGTTGCATGTGTGTGTATGAGTGACTGACACCCCATTAAGGGCTGCTTCTTGCCTTGACCTTGATGTTTTTGCCTGGAAGGTTACATTATGCTATACAATATAATAAAATCATTGTAATATGGATTTAGCTATTACCTACAGAGGGTGGTGCCGAGGTAGTGCTGCAGCCTCACAGTAAGAAGAGTAGGGTTCAAAACATGGATGCAACTTGCATAGAGTTTGAATGTTCTCCCTGTGTCTATGTGCGTTTCTCCCAGGTACTCCGGTTTGCTCCCACTGTCCACAGACATGCAGGTTAGATGAACTGGATACGCTTTATTTGCCCTAGTGTGTGTATGCGTGTGTATGTGTCTGCCCAGCGATGGACTGGCATCCTGTTCAGGGCTTGTTCCTGCCTTGAGCCCTTCACAGGCTGGGATAGGCTCAGACACCC
Source organism: Polypterus senegalus (assembly GCF_016835505.1). Lineage (NCBI taxonomy): Eukaryota > Metazoa > Chordata > Cladistia > Polypteriformes > Polypteridae > Polypterus > Polypterus senegalus. The sequence goes on from NC_053166.1 coordinate 142,137,562, forward strand.
AGCGACCCGGGTATCGATTAAGCGAGTTAGAAAATGACATAACAAGCACCTACAAATAATGCCTTTTCAAGCAATCAGACAACACTATTTTACTTTTAAATCACATCAAACATACTGTACTTTTGGGTGGCTTTAGCTTAGTTAAATGGGACGTTATTTTGTTCAAGGTCATGTTATTTAAGTATTAAAAAAATATCAGAAAATGTATGCTAACGTAGCTTATCAAACTCCATTGTCCTAACTTTCTACAAACACCATCAAGTTCCGATATGAAGGTTCATCAAGTACCAATAACTATCTACTGCACTGCTTGCTAATTATAAAAAAACATAATACGAGTACAAGGCGATACTTTGTACTATTTACTGTGAAATACACACTTAACCATCTCCCATTTGTGCACACGTGCTCTTGTTTAAAAATGTCATTTTTTAGCTAAACATTTGACACCTACTGCAGCATATCTATTGACTTTCTGTACCGTTCTGTGTTTTTTGTAATAGGTATGGGGAGCAAATGAGTTCTCCTGTGGGCACCACACATCTTAACATTGAGTATGGTAAGCTTTACAACATAACATAATATGCTGAATTCCACTACAGGTTCTAAATCCTTTTTGAAAGCCTATGCAATCTTTTATTTCATATTTTAAATCATTATCCATGTTTTCTTTTTATTCTGTGTAAAACAGATAACATGTACAACATAATTCTTGGACATGATAATAAAAATAATCTCAAATTTGACTTGGGTTGTTCTGTTCTTTGTTCTCAAGACCAACTTGGTTTTAGATGTTCTTGACTAAAATCTCTAGATCACATGTATTGATCTTTAACTTGTTTTTACATTGATACAGAACCAAAGAGATATGTAATACGGACACATTCTTAACTGGAAAAAAAGTTTATATTTAATACGAAAAAAGAATTATTAAATAAACCATATTTTGATACACGTATACATTTTCTCATTGTCAAACAAAACACACACTTCTAAATAGCATATTGTCAAGAAATACTGTATGCACTCGTCCTTCTTTTTTAATATCATTTGATAATTAATACATATCTGCTAGATGAAGAGGAAAAAATGATATTGTGCTGTCTTGTTGGATTGTTTTCAGAATCTCATTATGGTCACTATCAAAACGCCTTGAAGGAACTGCCGCTTAATGAAAAAGAAAACCAATATCAAATTAGCTTACATTTAAGAAATCAGAGAAAGGCTCCCCGGGGATTAGGATAATGACAGAAAATTTTCAAAAATTAAATGCACAAACTAGTGTATGTCATTTTAAAGCAAATCTTAATGATGCTGTTTCATGGAGTAAAACGAGAGAACTGGCAGAAAATTGTTTTGCTATCTGCCTTTACTTGCATCTGCTGAATACTGAAGTGACCAATCTTTCCAAAATGTAACACTGCATTATTTTTGCTTTTTTTCCCATTCAGCTCACATCAAATATAGCTATTCTCAATTTTGTATATTGGGTATAAGTGATAAAAACTGTCAATTTCTTAAATGCAAACCTTTTCCTAAAATGTATGAATTTTAAAAAGCACAAAAGGAAATTTAAGTTAACCAAGGCAGCTACTACATGAAGTGAAGATAAACATAAAAACATTACATTGGGTGTGGGTTCAAAACTAATATGATAAAACATGAGAGACAAGACGTAACAAATTGAGGCCTTATTGGAGGGTCCTAGACAGCTCTTAAATGACTGTTTTAAACAGCCTCTCTCTATATAGCACTGTTATGTTAACTTCTCCTATAGGTATTACACTCATCTGAGCTATAACCAAAGTATCTTCCTAGTACTTCTCTATGTTTGCATATTTGTCATAATGGATGGCTTCATATCTTTGGGCAAAATGTAAATTTAGTTGAAGGGCACTAGAGTAAACATAACACAATTCTGAAATAGTAATAAAGTTATCCTAGACTAATATTGCCTGAGTAAAATGGTAATCACCTGCCTAATTACTTACTAAAACATTTGACCAAAGTTAAGTGATCTTTAGACTCAGCCGATTAAACACAGCCAGACCACTTGAATCTAAACCTCACCCTATACTGATCCTTACCATGACAGTGAAGTTGTCACAAAAATAGATAGATAGATAGATAGATAGATAGATAGATAGATAGATAGATAGATAGATAGATAGATAGATAGATAGATAGATAGATAGATAGATAGATAGATAGATGATAGAGATAGCATAGATAGATATAGATAGATAGATAGATAGATAGATAGATAGATAGATAGATAGATAGATAGATAGATAGATAGATAGATAGATACTTTATTAATCCCAAGGGGAAATTCACAGCAGTGCGTCTGCACACCGTCACACTGTGGTCCTCATTTTTAACTGTAGGTATAATGTTCTTGCTGTCGTACACTGTAGTACGTTGCTTTATGCCAGAGATTGTGGGGCCTAAGGCAACCAAACAGGTCTACTTTTGACTCATCTGTATGCCTACACCAAAAAAAAAAAATCTTCAAATGGAGGATATCTGGAACACTGGTGAATCCTTTGATGAAAGGTCAGACTGCCAAATCTATTGTAACAGTTCAATCAAGATGTCGCAGAGGACCACAGAAGAGCATCCAAAGAACTGCAGGACTCCCTAGCCATACTGTAAGTGACCATGACTTTTCAAAAAGAGACAAGAGTAAAAACGAGATTTATAGCAGAATAGCAAGATGGGAACTTCTAATGTCCAAAAGTAACACGGGTGTGTGTCTTGAACTTTAAAAGAAATATTGGGATGATCCCCAAGTATTTTGCAATAATATCGTATGAAAAGATGAGTCAAAAGTAGACCTGTTTGGTTGCCTTAGGCCCCACAATCTCTGGCATAAAGCAACGTACTACAGTGTACGACAGCAAGAACATTATACCTACAGTTAAAAATGAGGACCACAGTGTGACGGTGTGCAGACGCACTGCTGCATTGGAAACTGAAAGACAATTTTTTCACACGGGTGATAGTGGTGTCAGGTAACTTTGTTCCTTGCATAAAGAAAGGAAATATGTAAAAAACTATACTGTGTGTTCACTCAGGCTGCCTTTCTTTAATGTTGGATTTTATTTATAGGCCTGAGGCCATTCATTGTGTAAAATATGGAAAAACACAAGAAATTACTAAAGGAGCAAATACTTTTTCCAGCATTGTATAAAGAAAAAGTTTTTTTTTTACCATAATTTAATATTACTAAAATGTAATCTTGTTTAAAATGAGCAAGACTTTTTGGGAGGTAAGAGACAACGATTTCAGAGTTCAACATGTATGCCAAGCACTTTGTGATGCTGTTTACCATGATGGCCGTGATATAAAATAAATATTGAAAACATTTAGTTCCCACCAAGGTACAGCAGTTGTGACGTGTGAGTCCCTGTCTTGCACTCCCAAAACACAAGGCTGAGTCTCAGTTCTTTAGCAAAACCAACTTTATTCAGCCAGAAACACATAACGGTCACTAATTGGATAAAACCAGAAGGATGCAGTAAGATGTGAAATCACTGCCCTCCTTTACCATCCAGTGGCATCATATGGCAAAGAATTCTGTAGAGGCGAGTTCAGTAAGATTATACCTGTAGGAAAAATGTGTAGGATTGTTGAACCTTAATGTTGAAACATACAAAAACGTTCTAGGACAAAGGTAGATTTCCATAAACTCTAGGAATTAAATATCTGAAAGAAAAATACTTTTCTGATAATAAGTCATGTGCACTTTTGTTTTTTATTTGAATAACAAACAAATTCTACTTATAATTTATAAATATTTGATTCTAACAAGATGCAGACTACAGTTTCTGAATGAATAGTGGTTAATGATTTGGACTTCAAGCCCAGAGGTTGTGGGTTCAAATCCCGCTACTAACACTGTGTTACCATGAGCAAGTAACTTTATCTGTCTGTGCTCCGACTGGAAACACAAAAGAAATGTAACCAATTGTATTCCTCAAATGTTACAAGATAAAGGGGCAACCTAATAATAATAACCATAAAAAAGATAATGTGGTCGTGTGGAGTGCTGGTCAGCTGTTAAAATATGAAGCCACGTACTGTTTAGTTTCAATGAAAAACTTTTGTAAGGGTAAGAGGGGTTGCTGCTCAATTGGTTAATATTCCAAGTTCAGAAATGGTGCGCTATACCCAGCATATTTGTATTTATTCACTTCACACATAATATACCTGTACTTGTATAGCAAGTACTAATATAGAAATTAATTTATATGTGTCTTAATAAACAAACTAATTGACATTATAAAGCTTTTTTTAAAAAATAAAGTTGTTGCTTTATTGCAAAGAAAACAGCTTATTACATAATAAGAATGTATTACACAAGATCACAGAATAAACAAATATTAAGGTGCATTGGGACACCACATGGCTTTTCCAAAAAATTAAAGGGTTATGTCTTAACATGGCTGCCCACTCGTTTCAGAAACAAAGACACGTAACTCAGTAAAACCAATTTTATGCATAAGGCTTTAGTGAATAACCCAAGTCAGGGACTAGAAAAGTGAATGAGAAGTTTCCAAGTCTGCTTGAAGCCTGGCTGCCAGTGAGGTGGGGTAAGTAAATGCATTTACAGTTTCTCCTCTGTCAGGAAACGCATGTGCACGATAATGAAAGTTTTAATGGTGGAGATGGAAGCTGGGAGTGGGACGGTCTGCAGTTCAAACTGTAATTCTGTCTGAAAAAAGCCTTGCTTCTCAGGACAAATGATTTTGCTGTTAACACACAAGCATAAATACTATTGCAGAGTGCTGCAGTTCTAGTTATGGATTTAACGAAAAGGAGACAAGGGATGGGCATCTGCACAAGAGCTGTTTGGAGGGCGGGAAGGAGGGAGGGAGGGAGGGAAGGAAGATCACACTTTTTAATACAAGGCCCCCTGCTTTGCTATTCACTTCCAAAGATGCAATGTAATCTCTCCATGTGTCAAGGACGCCCAGAAAGAAAAGGAGCTGCCGAAGCAGTGGCTGAATAGCATATCTGGTTTACATTACAGACATTAAGCACGTTCAACAGGAATTTATAGGTGGGGTTTCGCTTGTGATCCACAATCAATAAGATTCAGCAGGATTCTTCTTTATGCTAGAGAGTTGTACTTGCTTAATATAGCTGTATCATTTCTCAGAGGGTCACTTGGCGATACAGGAAATTTGATCATGCTGATTACACAATGAATCATCCAGCAGCATGATGAAAACCACAAATTACACAGAAGCAAACTGTAGCCCTTTTCAAGGGCAAATCATTTTTTCAGCATGATATATATACAGTATATAGGGAGTGTAAGATAGCAAAGAGCAAAACGGCGAAAGATTTATTTCCTTACGTACAAAGCTGGATTTTGCTGGCTTACTGTCAGACGGGATAAACAAAATCCAGAGTACATCATATAGAAAATAGATGAAAGGTTAAAAAAATGTTCAAGCAGACAGTGAATGAGTATTATTACAGAACACATACATACTCTCCGACATTCTAGAAATGCAATGCAGAAGCATTTAAGTAATGTACCACAAAATCTAATTAAATTACATTATTTTCTTTTTTTGTACTTCTGCATCTTTTTAAGACAAATCCTTCATGTTTAAGTTTTCTGTTTGTCTTGTATTCATACTCATATGAGTATTACTCTATCCAAAAATAGCAAATACTGGAAAATGAGGAGAAAGATGGAAAGTAAAGGGTACTGGAAGTGTGAAACAAACTGCCAAGTTGAAGTGGATATCCGGGTGAAGCAGCTTAAAATATCTAGTTGGTAACTCAAATATTAGTGCCACATGGACTGAATATCCTATTTTCATTGGTAAATCATTGTGTTCTTATGAACAGATGACTTTGAATGGTGTTATTCTTCAAAACAATTAAGTTATGTCAGAAACTGGATGCTTATTTTCTGAAGAGAGGTCATTTTAATTACCTGACATTTAATTAGAGGATCATTTCTACCTGTGACAGATAAAGAAGATTTGTATTTATTGACTATGGATTACTTGATTTTGTGTAGTTCTGATTCTGTCTAATGTTGTGCTCTTGGGTTATGGGATTTTTTTTTCCTACTTGTGATCCTTCCACTTTGGTGCTTCTGCATGAATTTCCAGTCAGATGTTTGTAAGAAGCCTAAGGTTGCAGTTCATTTAAAACACAGTACATCTGAAGAGCAATTAAAGATAAGTGGTGACATTTTCATGAACATAAACAGGCAACTAAAAGCATTGTATGTGTGGTGATTTGCACTATATATAAATCAACCACAAAAATGTCATTTCTGACTGACCAGGTTCTTATTTAATTTTATATTATTGACTGAGATTTAAAGATCACCGTTACATGGCCACTTAGCTCATTCGGGTTGCACTCTTTTTTTTCTGAATTATCCCACTTAGAGCTCGCATTTCAAAGGATGCTCACTTTAAAATTTCTCACTTCCCAGCTGTTCAATAACATCTAAATATAGCATTTTCTGGCTGGTCACTGGTACCATCATGGTTTCCTCTTAACTCTGTTAATAGTCACTGAATAGTGAGGGACATTTCATGGTAATCCACAACAGATTCATGATACAAAACTTAATTGGATGGAGAGTGAGGAATATAACATTAGCCACAGGCTTTTAGTATTCCCTGATTACCAAGATGACTTATTCTGTAGTGTTTATTTATTAATTACTAGTAGCAGCACGAGTAAGTAAGTAAGCAATTTAGTTCTGGTGCTTTTGTCTGCTAGTCCGGTTTTAATCTGTTCTGATGTTTCACTTGCTCTGAGCCACCAGGCTGCACTGTCCTTAAAAATTAACTGTAGAAAAAAGTAAAAAACAAAAAAAACAAGAAAAAAACAAAAGGTATCACTCAGGGCTAAAATCTTATGGTGTCTTCCTGTCAAAACAGGGTATGTGTGCAAAATTAGGTTGAGATTGGACCAAGGGTGTAGAATTGTATACAGAATAAACACACACACACACACACATATCACGCTTTATAAATTATTCATTTCCAATGAAAAAGAAGAAAATGGACCAGAGTGGAATGGACTAGAACATCCTGAATCATGAATGTATTTATTTATTTTATTAAAAACAAATACGGGTAAAAACCCTGAAATTTTAACTTATTAGCCGCTCTATCCCTTGTTACTGCTGACAAACTGTTAAATAATTGAACATTTGTGACAAGCAGGTGAAATAAAATGAGGCAAAAAGGATAGAAGAGATACAGCTTTGTGTAATAAATGGTCTGATTTTTACTTCTCTTTACAGAATAAGCTACTACTGTAATAGTATCATCATTATACATTTCTGAGACAGATAGCCGAAGTATATGATTAAATCGAGAGTTGAAGTAACAATATGACTCACTTTAAACAAAGAAAGTGACTGAAACAAAGCCCTGCAGCCTGCAAACAGCAGGACTGCCCATCCCAAACACAAGTTAACTGATCTTATTTGGAATTTACTTAAGACACAAGTTCAGCACATTTTTAAATATCAATATGCTGATGCTGTGTATAGGCATTAAATCAACAAACTGAACATCATTTATTCCTGTATAATTAATAAATTGTATGTTGTCAACATTTTTGACTAAAAAGGAGTATGGCATATTGAATAAACTGTTTTGAAAGATGCTGGCTAACTGCCCTGGAGAGACAATGCATTTCAAAGGACACCAAGTGCAGGCATTATGCCTTTAGACAAATAAGCATAAGACAATGGTGGGCGGTTTTGTTTTAGGGTTAAGGGTGGGTCACCAAAAGACTGCAGTAAAAAGGGAGGTGAATGAATAGCCAATTTTATTCAAAATGTTTTCTGAACCTGTGTAGCAGCAACCACAAAAGGAGTGCGTTTCCAAAGACAAGGGGTACAGCCATATTTTTTAGTATTAACATTTGAATTTGAAGCAGGCAACACTGATTGATTGAGCACTGATTAAAACTCATTCTTGATTTGTACCAGTGTTAATTAAGATTAATCGAGATTTTAAAATGTCCAGATATCAGCAAGAGCTGGAGTTCTTTTCAATATTTTCTGTTATCCATGAATGCTTATTATGTTGTCAGCTGAAATGTAAGGTCCTTGTAAGACGAAACTAATTCCAGTTTTAGCAATGCTAATGAAGGAATAATGAGCTTTAGCAGGAGTTACAGCCTATCTGATGATGGGTGTGAATGAAACAAAGGAGAAGCCTTTTCTCTGATGGTGAAACAGTATTTTCTCTCATTGCCTGAAAAATAAATATTTTCAGGCAAGTTACAAGCAACAAGAACACTTGGAATGGCACAGTGCTTAGCTCAATAAGAAATTGTGCACCTGTCTGAGATCTTATTTAGGTCTTGTGGATGAAGGATTGAAATGGTTTTAGTTTTACCTAACCCCTATAATAACACCTATATAGATGATCATTAATAGCTAGAAAAATGCTAAAAAACTGTACGTTGCCCACCTTTTAGTAAAATATTACTTTTACTACATACTACACATTTCCCTCCATTTCCTGAACAAATATTTTCCAGTATGGTAAGCCACAGCTTATGTCTATATTAATGACTAAAATGAATGATCATGCCAACATTCAGATTCTTTCATGATAGGATAGTGTACAGTCACAAATACGGATTTTACTGTAAAAAACTATACACAGCTCCGCACAGGATCCACCACAACCTAGAAATAAACCTGTGTCTAAATGTTGTAAAGTTGCAAAGCCACTCATTACATAAACCTGATGTATATTAAAATCTCCAAAAAGAGACAATTTTCTTATTTTAGAAAATAATCAAAAACACCAGCACAACAATATTAACAAAAGCACACACTGTATATGATTATCCTTTGAGGTATTACCACTGCAATTACTGGGCCGCAGCTGGTTTAGTCCCTTGATCAATACCAGAGACTCATAAGGGAATTCAAACTAGTACTGTGCAAGATAGCTGCTTGATGGTTTGCCAAGAGCCTTCAAAGAGTAACTATCTATCCATCCATCCCTTATCAAACCTGTTAATAGAATTCTGCGTCACTAGGGGCCATAGCCTTTTCCAGCAATATTGGGTGCAACGCAGGAACCCACTCTGGATAGAGTATAAAAGAAGTAAATATGTTAACATTGAAAGATTTTAACCAAATGGAAAAGGTAAATTATTAAATGCTGTAAAAGACCACTGGATGTGATTGGCAAAATATTTATGAAGGGCTGTGGCAGTTAAGGAGTACTTTTAAGAAACTGTTTGGAGTCAGATGATTTTTAATTAACATATATAACAGCTTGCATAACTTTTCCTTTTTTGTAATATTTGTGATCTACTTGTCGATTATTTTGATCTATAACTTATTTGTCTGATAATGTCTGTCTATGTGAAGCCAGTAAAGAAGCCTTCAAAAAGACATGCACATAACAAAATACAATGTAAAATACTGTAGGCAGGTAATCAGGTGGGCTAAATGGTAGGACTAAATTATGTCTTGGCCCAGTTAAGACTAATGGCCATTATCAGAAAGCTGAAAAAAATCTGCATTGTCCAAAGTATGTGTAATGTTTTTTAGCTGCCTTAATCAAGAATCCCAAGGCAATAGTAACATTGCTTGCTGAGAAAAATGGTAGCATACCCTTTAAACCTACTAAAATTGCCCAATCATAAAACGTGTTCAGAATTTTTAGAGCACTAGGTGGCAGATAGACTGTAATCTTACAAATTAATCATGGTGTGACCCTGAACAACCCACTTAACCTACTGAAATAGCATAAATAATAAACCAATAGTTATATGTAATGCTAAATGTGGGTCATGCAGCTTCATCGATTATCATTACAACTCACAGGACTGTAAGATGCACGGCAGAAAAGGAAAAAGAAAATGGCATTATTTTCACCCTTTGCATCCATCCTAAAGAGGCTATACAGGGTTATGGGCATTGAAAATTAACCCTTTGATATGATGGATGTAATGCGTTTCATTAGGCTGCTCTATAGTCCCAGTTGCTTCTTCCACGTTAACATCCAGACAAGGTGAGGGACTTGCAATTTGACCATACCTTAGTAAATGAGATACACTAATTTCTTTACTATGTTCTTGAGAAAGGTAAATTGACTGAGAAAAACACAACCTTATGTATAGTGCATGAATATATACATCAAGAACTGCACTGTGGTCACCTCCTCCAGGGCCAAGCATTCCCCTAACACTATTAATCTCAACATTTCTAAGAGGATTACGCTTTGCCGGCTCTTAATTCATGGAACATTAGGAGGGCTTATAATATATATAGCATATTAAATATTTTTTGTATGAAATACAGGAATGATTTATATGCTTTTCAAAAGCTGTTTTAAGTCATTACATGTATGCAAAAGCAATAACAACCACTTTTATCTAGTCTAAGAATAAACCAGCAATTTTCAAGCTACACTCAGAATGAAAATGTCCTGCAGCTAATCAAGCTCAATGCAGTCTGCACACATCGGTTTGACAGAGTATACTCTCTAGAATATGTTACAGTATGTAGCATTCTAAATGAAGTTAAATCGTTTCATAGAAGTGGGCCACATTATTTGGTCCTACTGTAATTAAAAAACCTCTAAAAAATGAATGGAACAACTTTAAATTTTAAAAGCACTAATGCAACATTTCCAAAATAATTAAAAATAGGTGAAGCACTATACATCTGCAAGATTCTAGGTGATCAATCTTCCAATTGAAAACAGATGTTGGATTTTATTTATTTCTTTATTGATGGCATCAGCTATATTTTTTAATGATTTAGAATAATCTGTTTAAAAATCATAAAAAGCCATCTGGAGCTCAGGGCGTCCCATCATTTTAAAAAGACAATACGAATATACTGGTATGGTTACAAAGGATAAGTCAGTTTCACTCACACTGTGATTTAATTTGGGCAAATATACCTTAAAATTAATTATTCAAACATTACTTTTACTTTATCATGCAGTACGCTATTTGTGTGACATTTCCTAAATAAATGAGAAATGTATCAAGCAACAGGAAGGCTTACCAGGAAAAGGAGTCTGAAAGCAAGTGTCATTGTCTGCATTTCCTGTAATTCACAGTATGTATCTATCAAGAAATTACATTTTGATATATTAATATTTAGGGGTAAAGACCACCAAACAATAGAAAAAACTAAATAGCCCAACATCTCAAAAATGTCTTGACATATTTGATTGAAATTTGGACATAATGTAAAAAGACGCAAATTAGTGGACTTTTTTTTTTTTTATAGTTGATATTTGTCATTAATAATGTTCTAGCAAAAGGGAGATTCTAATGCATCACAATCCCCCGTTTCACCAGAGCGCTGATGGCGATCACACAGAGAAATGGGGCGGGCCACTTTATTCAAAAGAAGGTTGTCTGTAGAAATGAAGTGAAAGCACCAAATGCTGTAGTGGGGGCTACAATTACCATAATCCAATGTACTGCTCCAAACAAATTCATCAGCGCTCAAAAAGTTTAAATAACAGCATTGAAAAAAGTGCCATGCCATCAAAGGTAGCAACTGTTGTACCTTTATTTCCCCTCCACCTCTGGAATAACAATTTAATTGTCTCGTTGGATTGCAGTGTTTATCTTTGAGCAGTGTTTATCAACCTTTATAGCCTTAGGACCTAGTTTTACCTTTTTAAGTTCCCTGACGACCCACAGAGGGCATTTCAAGAGAGAGGAGTTTTCCTCGTTCGTAAACCTAGCGCAATTAGAAGAGTGGGGGGAAGGGGGTTCCCTTGGTTGTTGATTGCTCACAGTGTTGTTGATTGCTTCAATGGCACAGAGGTGTGCCACATGTGACAATAACTCTGAGATAAACTGATTACACTGCATTTTTTTATCAGTGCACTAAGACTGAAAAGAACTAAGTGTGATTTTTTTTCTATACCAGTGTTTTTGAGAAAGTTAAAGTATATATCAACTTTTTTTGGTAGACATTTATTGAAATCTAGCAGTTTTTAGCTTTGAATCCATCAATTTTAAAAGATCTTTGTAACAGTACAAAATACCACTTTAATACCAAATTCTGCTGCAATCTTCTTCTTTCCACCGCCACAAAGACAGTATGTAAAGTAGCAACAGTAAGAAGCTCTACTGAACTACTAATATTAGCCATCAGGCATTGTAAAACAAATAAATAAAATAAAAAAACAAATATTGTATACTTAGTTACACAGTACTTCTGATACATCCGATTAACCAATGGTACAATAACTGAGGATCACCGACTTATTAAATTTCCACAGCTAATGTTATACAAAAATATACAGTTTATCTAGTTTTCCATTTGGAACATCACAGAAAATAGAAGATAAAAGACAATTAAATATGAAAATTGTGACACTGTATTAAATTAGTTTAAAATAAAAAACAAGTGTTAGCAAATAATTATTTACAAAGTTATGTTCTCCATTTTTGTTCTTTTGTCAAAAAATATTTTTAAAACATCTGACTGAGTATGTATATGAATCAAGATATGTTTTGTTAAATTTTATATATATATATATATATATATATATATATATATATATATATATATATATATATATATATATATATATATATATATATATATATATATATATATATCCATCCATTTTCCAACCTGCTGAATCCGAACACAGGGTCACGGGGGTCTGCTGTAGCCAATCCCAGCCAACACAGGGCACAAGGCAAGAACCAATCCTGGCAGGGTGCCAACCCACCGCAGGACACACACAAACACACCCACACACCAAGCACACACTAGGGCCAATTTAGAATCGCCAATCCACCTAAACTGCATGTCTTTGGATTGTGGGAGGAAACCGGAGCGCCCGGAGGAAACCCACGCAGACACGGGAGAACATGCAAACTCCACGCAGGGAGGACCCGGGAAGCGAACCCGGGTCTCCTAACTGCGAGGCAGCAGCGCTACCACTGCGCCACCGTGCCGCCCAATATATATATATCAGGATTTAAAACAGAGAAATACAAACTAATTTGCTGGTACTGTAAACAATTCAGTGCAACATAAAGTGTGTATTACTGTGAGAAATGACTGGAATTAATTTTTAAATCAGTTTCCATTACAGTCATATAGTAGGAGTCCTTCTTTACATTTTAATAGGTTCCTTGGCTTCTATGTATTTTCTGTTTTGTTGCTATTCTAAATTATTTTAAATTCATATTTCTTATGTTTGTATGTAGTTTCTGTTAGGTTTGTCTATTTTCTTAATATTGGTGTACTGTACCTTTAAACTTTCTGCCACTCCTCATGTTTTGTGGGTAGAATCTCACAATGAGTAGCCTCCCTGATATCATGCTGCAAGGTCCTCATTCTGTCATTACATTGAGGTCAGAGTGACAGTCCCAGTTTCTTGTGAGTGTGGCTTAGTTTTGAATTTTCTGTTTTATTTGATTTTTGCTTCTGCTTTTGGATTATTTTAGGCAAATCCCCTTTTTATGCGTTTATGTTCTATTTTTGGTGTTTTCACATTTTTACATTCTTGATTTATGAAGATTCTTGGCTCTTTAAAAGCAAGCTGTTTTGCAGTTACCTTTTTGGCTATGCGCTGTCATCAACACATGCTCCCAACCTCCTCCTTCTCCCTCACAAGACATGTTTAATGTATTTAGAGACTTCCATTACATTTTGAACTTTCAAAGCCAGATTTTCATTTGCGGGCCTGCTTAGGCTAAAGCCTACCTTATGTAGTTCAGGGCTAGCTACTTGGAGTGTAGCCTTAACTGGCTAGGTCGGTGAATGTCCTGGCATGGTTTGTGACTCTATTAGGAGGCCTAATACATTTTGCCAGGTTTATGTCACCTCAACACAAAAATAAGAACCCATCCTTGTCTCTCTTAGCTCCCAGTACTCCTCAAAATACAGAGGCATGTACAGTAATTGAAGCAGAAACCTTAACGACCTTTAAGAAGTATCTGGATGAGATATTGGCACAGCTTAGCTACTAGCTAAACAAAAAAGCCTGAGTTTGTCACATTTTTTATGTTCTGAGAATGAAATAATCAATGGAGTGATGCTAGGGTAGAGTAAGCAGTTTATTAATGATTCGCTGGAGTGTTACATTTTAAGTAAATATAGTATTCCAAGCACCCCACCCCTCACCATATTCTCCCTTGCTTTCATTAGTTATAAGTCAATTCTGTATGTGCTGATAAAAAGCTTATACAAATTTAGTAGTGGAGTGATTTAAATTGCAATATCCAGTAAGTTGGTGTTATCTGTTGTGAGAGATGGATGTCTAAAACGGTGTTTAATTTGCCTTTTTTATCTATTTGAGATATCCTGTATTTTATTAACCCAGGTAGAACTGCTTGCAGCTATATTATGAGGAAGAAATCGAGGGGAGAAAAAGACATTTAAGAGAAGGACAAAGCAGCTAAACAAGTCTAAACAATTGACTTCTGCCACCGATAAAAAATAACTGCTATAGAATCCAAATGCAAAGTGCTTTGTGATAAACTAGTAGTATTTAAGGATAGATATTGAAGGAACAACTCTAGAATCAAAGGACTTCCTCAAAACCATGAAAACCACAATCCAGGGAAATTTGTAGCAGAATTACTTTTTAAAATAATAAAAGAAAACCTTAAATCTGACACTGAAATCTCAACTGCTTATTGCATTCATGGATCAAATGCTTTAAAATGTAGAAACCTGATCGTCAAATTTGATAAACTATGGGGTAAAAAAAACTTGATGTTTCCTCTCAGGCAGAAGAAGAATATTATATTCAAAAAGAGCCAAATTTGTATTTTCCCGGATTTACCTCTTTAAACTGCAGCAAAATGAGCTGCATTCTACAGCATCAAACAACACCTATAACGAGATTAATTCATATATAGCCTCTTGTTTACATTAAAAAAATGAAAGTAACAGTTAATGGTCTTGGTCAATCATATTGCTTTAGCAAAGCTGATGAAGCAGAAAAAGTGTTTAAAAGACTAATTCGATCTCCTTTAAAACATGAACAGGAGTCATATTGTGTCCTTGTGATGCAAAGAAGAATCTGTTTGCAACTTGGTCCATCTTTAACATAACACGCTTCCCACAACTTGACACTTTTTTCTTTCTCTTTGGACACTTTTCAGTTACTATATTGTAGTTTATTTTAATAAGTATACATATATATATATATATATATGAGTAACCATTAAGTATTAAAAGTGATATTAAATTTAACACACATGTATATGGGGGTTTGCATGTTTAAAAGCACATGCATGTATTTATACTGTAGGTGCCTAATCTTGCCCAAGGTTTATTGTATCTGGACTGTACAATAACACAATATCTCAACTTAATCCTTACTATACTGCTGCTGAGGAGTGGGGGGGTCTCTATTTGTTTTGGGCATGCCAGAGGACTGGGACTCCTGTGACGTGTTGTCTAGCCTCCCTTAAAGAGGTATGATTGTGTGGGTTGAGAAGATGGAGAGGGTTTGGGTGGTGAAGGGAAAGACAGCAACTTATTATTTATCTAAATTCTGTGATAATACACTGTTTTTACTTAAGATTTCAAAATGTTCCCAAATGTTCAGTTGAACATTGAAAGCTGGAATGCCAAAAGCCTCAATCATAATCTAAAGAGGAAAAAAATGCTTCACCTCACAGGCCTAAAAACTAAGATAACATTCTTAGAGGATACTCAACTTATAAGTAAGGACCAATCTCAACTGCAAAGAGACTGGTTTGGCCAAACTTTTCATTTCAGCTATATAAAGAAAACCAAAGGTGTGGGAATTTTAATACATTAGGCAATCAACTCCATTTGTTGCATTAGACGTAGCATCCAATTCTGATGGTCGCTATGTTAGGGTGACAGGTAATTTATTCAATTCTAAAGCAACTCTGATAAATACAGGCACACCTAATGTGGACAATTATAATGGCAGGAGATTTTAATTGTGTTTTAAATCAAGACCTGGACAGACCTTCAACTACGGTGATGATAACATCTAATATTACAAAGACAGTTTGTAATGGATCATAATTTATTGGACTTATGAATTTTCTTAAATCCAAATTCAAGGGAATATTCCTTCTTCTCATCAATACATCACAGCTACTTAAGAACTGATTATTTCTTCGTCGGTAATAATTTATTGCTTACTATTAAATCTTGAGAGTACAATGTTGTTATTATCTAGGATCACAAACCTCTTATCTTGGAACTTGAATCATTACGCCATACACACTTCCCAAAAAATATAAAAACATCTCAAAGAATCTTCCCTTCAACAATAATTGGGTATGGTGGGAAAAGAACATTTCAATTATCATTTCAGAATCTCATTTAAAATCATCTGAAATGTATCCAGAGGAAGATCCAACTTGTGAGCATCACCATGTAGCTCCAGCATCTCTACATTATGTTTTGAGATTGTACCAAATTAACATCATTTTGGATAAAAATCTTTGAATGCTTTTCAGACAGCAATGATGCCACAATTACTACTAACCCATTAACAACTCTCCGATGGGCCAAGAGAGGAGAAGGACAAATTAAATTTAATAGCCCACACCGCACTACTAGAAAGTGGACTTATCCTGCTTAACTGGAAGAATCCCAACCCACTTTTTCTATCTTATTATTTGAAACTGGAAAAAAAACCTAACTCTTGCTTACAGAATCTGCCCAAAACTTAGACTTCCGAATTACAAAATTTTAGATTAAGCATTTATATAGGGGGGGAAATGATGCGTTTTTCTCTGCTGCTGCTTCTCCTCTCTTTCTATTTCTATTAGGTGGTGGCTGAATTTTTGTTTTGTTAGGTTTTGTTGTTTGTATTTCTTTGGTGTTCTTTCTACATTGATTTTGTAGTAATATGTAGTGTAAGTTCTGAAAATGTTATCTGCTTGCTACCTTCTTGGGAAGAAAAGAAAAAAAAAAACATCCACCTAGAATGGTGTGCAAAAATATTCAGTCGTCTTGAAAGTCGTCATAATTTGCAGCAAAAGGGTGCTTGACAAAATATTAATGTGTACGGTTTTAATACTTAGGCAGACACAAACTTTTGAGTTTTTCTTCTTCAGTTACAGAACTACAGAAAATGGCTTATTTTGACATTGGAAATGTATTGTTAAAAATACAGAGTGGATGAATATGTGGACAAATCTTTTGTCATGCAGAAAATTATGATGACTTTCAAGGGGATTGAATACTCTGGCACATGACTGTACTTGTAGTATGAGAAAAAGGATTCAATAACAAACCACTTCTGCCATTTTACTGTGCCTCTGGACTTGTTGGTGATGTCTTAGCATGCCTGTTTGCACCTTTGATGCATTATGATTAAAAATCTCATGTAACATTCTACTCAACAAACCAACCTTAAAAATAATAACAAAAAAGGTTTGCCAATAATTGTCAATGATAATTGACAAAGGATATAACTGTGACATTCAGTGGCTCTTCTTCAAAAGGAATCAAGCTGCCCTAAATAACAACATTAAAATGGAAACAGCTTCTCAGCTTCTGTTCAGGTGTATCATTTAAAAGAAAAAATGTTTGAAACCTAGTATGCCAACTGCTTCAGACTTAACACAGTTCTAACAGAAAATTGCATAAGTGCACTCCTCTCTAGCAATTTTGAGTGCTCTAGAGTCCGAGGCTCATTTCACAGCTTACTTGAAGAGAATATGCAGCAAAACAGAGGACACATTACCAACTGATGCTCAAGAGAATGTTGGGCACCCACCCTGATAAATACCACATAAACATCACCAAGAATGGAGTACTAGAAGCACATTAGTAGTGAAATAGCTCACATGAAAGAAGCAAACATTCCGATACACTTGAGCTTAAAAAGTCAGGTAAGAAAGCAAACTATTAGGTTCAGTTTCTTAAAGGTGCTATACCAGTATAATAGCTCAGACTACCAGCCATTAGGTTGCTCATTAGAAACCTAAAGTAATTTGGTTTAACCCTTCATGAGCAAAAATTTCCTAATGTGTCATTGTTATCATTGACTGGGAGATAATAACAATATCTTATACTGTCTACTTATACTAATAAAGAACCCAATGACAACAAACTGAGTTGGACAGACCAGTTCACATTATCCTTAGCAATAGTCTGCAGGTAATTCTGATGAATGCCCAGGCACAATAAGGCAAGCTGAGATACAGTATATGCATTTCTAGAAGTAGGTCTGGTTTAATGTCAGATTAGTAAAAGGTTAATACTGAACCAGACATACTCGACCCAGTCAGCAACAAACAAATACATTTTAACAGAGAGAGATTCTATATACTTTTATGTGTGTAACAATACATATAACACATTATCACAAAATGAACCAGTGCTGTGGTCTCATATTACAGCACAGTAGCTTTTGATTTAACCTCTAATGCAACAGTCCATAATAACAAGAATGTTTTTACTGCTTACTGCCCAGCATGTCCCTTTAAAATTACAGACGCTTCACTTTTCTAGTGAGACAGACACAAAAAATTAAGATGGATTATATGTATCATCACTATCCAGAAGAAGGTTGATGCATTGGGAACAAGTATGGTGTCTCTAGTCTGACTGACATTTCCAATTGTAAAGTATTTTCTCATTTTGCTATTGATAGCAGTTTCCACCTATTCTTTTGACTCCTCACTCTCTTCTTATTTTATATTAACTAGTACAGTGGTTCCCAAACAACTTTCAGCTATCAGAAAATACTACATATTGATTATATTCTAACTGTATAAAATATATGGAAAAGTAAAGGGAACATATAAGGAGGTACAATAACCACTATATGAAAAAACATAACATGGGACCTTATGGTTTAAGTAATTTCAGCTGCATATGCATATTTTTACATAGCAGGGACACAATATTATCTTTACAGCTGATCTTGAATCTTAACTCATGTCTTATTTTAATCATACGGATACAGAAGTTACCCTTCACTTACCAACAAGTTTGACCAAACACAAATACTTTCAGAAATAATGTTAAAATTCTTGGCAAAAATGAAGATGAAGTATTATGTTTCTGTGCATACAAGATGTATAAACTAAGGCAGTGTGCAATAATTGCTGAATTAACCAAACAGGTCAGTAATGTTTTTTAAGTTAATACCTAAAATATTAAATATGTATTTTGAAGTGATGTTGCCTGAAATATGAAAAACAGCAGATAGCTACCTATAGAAATAAAAAAATAATTAAAGAAAAGAAGCATCAATTACAAGTATGCTATTAAAAAATAAAAAAATGACACAACAATACTGATAACTCTATTCTGAAGTCACATTATTTTCTTCAAACTTGTCTGACTGGGTAAGTTGCTTTGATTTGCAATAATTGGAACAGTTTTTGATCCTTTCCACATTAATCTCCCTCTTCCTACTGATATTTAAATGCTGAAACACCACAAGAATAAAAACATGCAACTTTTTAAATTGATGCATGGTGAAATTTCTTTTATAGCTTAAGTAGCAGCCCCATTCCTTGCAAATAGAAATAGGCTTCAAGTAATAGTGGGAGAGAGAAAAATGATGCAGTTGGGTATTGAAATATTTTCTTTAACAATATCATAATGCACTAAAAACAAGTATTGCTGTTTTTTTTGTGCAAAGAATAGGTTTAGTATGTGAATATTAGTCATAATGTTTGTGATATACCATTTGTTGGAATGCAGACATTACTCATGTACTAATAAAACACATTCTTTTTAATGAACCATCTGTCAGAACGAAAAAACAACTATTCCAAATAGAGCAAAATACATACTGGTGATGGGAATGTTCTGTCCAGTTACAGGTTTTATGTTGGTTTTCATAATGTTACAGCAAATAAAGAACTTGAAAATGAAATATGAAGTTTGTAGACCTTGTTATATTAAAATAAAGTTCTAAGACCTTAGCTGAAATGACTTGCCAAATGTAATGTCCTAGAAGAGTGGACCAGCTTTTTCTCCTTGCAAAGATACTTGAGTGGTCATGGGATTTTGCAAATTCTGTCTACATGTGTTTTGTGGAGTTGGACGAAGCTTATGAGAATTTACCCCAAAGGTGCAATAAGACAATAAGGTACCCAGGTCACTGCTGCATAAGACTTGAGGCTGCATGCTTGGTGTTACATCAAAAAAATTCAATCTGGACATATTGCTTCAAAACAACGGATATCAGACCAATGTGTATACACTAACTAAATGCAGTTTATTTTGTTGTGATGTGCAGCCAGAGGTGTGCAAGGTTGCCAAAGACTCCAAAACTGGATCCTGTATTGAATCCACTACAGCTAGGTACAAATACCCCACCAGAAACCCAGAACAGAATACACCAATCCAAAAAAAAAAATTGTTGCCTGGACAAACAACTGTAGCCATGTTTATGGCAAACCAAGGATACAGTACATGCAAAGCTACTATTCCTTTATCATGGCAGTGTATGCCACTGTATTAAAAATTGAATAATCTCTCCTCTCACTCAGTTGATAAGACACAGCATCGCACCCTTAAAGCACTGAGGAATTGTGTTTTTTTATTTCACATGTAATTCAATAATGCATAAAAGCAGCAATAACATTTTTTTTTTGCCTTAAAAGCATGGAAGGATATTCCCAGTTTAATAAACTAAATTTTTTAGGTAAAAGCCTGGATACCTGCAACCCTGCACCAAATTTCAAGCCCTGTTTAAGATTAAAAAAAGAAAAACAGCTGAAAATCCACTTATTACTGAATTTGAATAGAAAAGGAATTGGCTTCTGTACAAGGAATTAAAATGCTTTAAAATGACACAAATGCACATGTTGATGAGCACACTGACGTTATTGATTATCACTAGACAAGCTCTACCACCTAATATAAAACATTTTTCCTAAAACACATATTGCTACAAGAGAGGTTAGATCACATGTATAGAAAAGTAGATTCACAATTACAATCACTGCTTATATAAGCTACACATCTTTCCTTTAAAAACAACACATTCTGTGATAAATGTCTGGCAGTTCAGAAAAGGACACCATTGATGCAAAGAGGTACCTTTCTCTCATGTTCTCAATATTATGAGGACAGCAGAAGAGAACAGATTCCCATTAGGCCTTACATTAAAATAATGCTTAATGTTACAAAGTACTGAATTAAAAGCAATTCAATGTCCTTCTGAAAGAGTAAGGAAATTATCAGCAACCTCTTTCTCAAAGTTTATTTTTTATGAACTACTGACACTGGATTGTGTATATATTTCCTTCATCGAAAATAAACTATCAACATGAAAATCTCACCACATGTGGATATGCATCATAGAAATAAAAATTTCTCTCAGAGAGCAGATTAAAATGTAAAGTAGGATACCACTGTGAAGATATTTCCTATGTAATGGTTTGCATTATGACCAAGTATCATCAAAAATAGCCATGAACGTGGCAGAAACCCAATGGAATGTAAAACTGTCTGGAAATTAAATCTTTTAATGTTTCGTGACAACCGTTCAAAATTAGAGCAGAGAGGGTGAAATCCATTTTGAATCTCATTTTACATTGTTGTGTTAATCAGTTTATTATTATAATTTTTTTTTTCAAATGAACACTCTAATATACTTTTCCATAGCCTACAATCCCAATGTTTGCTTAAACAGATCTCCCCTGGGGAATGAAATGTTGCTGCAGATTGAACACAATTTAATGAATATAAATACATTGCACTTTATATAACTTAATGAACTAGCTCTACTAGTCTATTCATTTGAATCAGTTCAATGATATTTTAAAAACAAACAAACAAGAGCTTTTCTTTAAAAGTGCTCTTTTAACCGTTTCAAATATTGTACCAATAAAGACAAAGAAAAACCTCAGAAGTGGAAGACAGAATACCATTGATAGTGTGCCAGATCTAGCAACGACCTTGAAGAACAGGATTTTGCAAAATAACAAGGAAAGTGAATTATGTATAACAGATAAAATTTCACAGAGTGAGAAATATGCACAGTCAGTTCAAGATAAAAATCTGATAAAAAAAAAAAAAAGGTCACTTTCATTTTTGTGTTTCTTTGTTGAATCTTACAATAAAGGAAACATTGAGGAGCCCAGCCTTCCCAGATGATTAAGTTCAGATATCTATTTTTCTGCTTATTCACCACATTCTAAACTGTACAATACTACTGCTATTTAATCCCTATTGTTTGTTTTGCGTAATGTGATTTTTTTTAGCTATCCTGAGACATAGCCTAAGGCAGAGGGAATAAATTCTTTTTGCATGCTAATACCCCTAAGTAGTCATACTTGCAGCTTGATTATATTTGTTGACATCCTACCAGCATGCATTGATGTGTGTGTTGCTCCCATGACATAGTCTTTCAATGTAAAAAAACAATTATTAACCATTAACAAAACATCTACGGTAGCTACACACTCATAGATACCAGCACCAATCCCCTGTATGCACAAGCTTCCTTTTGGAGTCAGGTTTTGATCAAACATTTCTAACAGAGCCAAGAAAGGTTTATTTTTTTTTTATTTTACTCCCAACTTGTTATTCCTTTGCTTAAAGAGTTCAGCAGCCAATAAAGAACAGCCTTACTAAAAATATACAATAAGCACCATCTAGTGGTCAAAGGTGATTAATCACAGCAACACTGGGCGAAGCCACTGTAGCACCAATTTGAGTGGCACATATTGCAAATTTTGAAAGAAGGCAAAAAAAAAAAAAAAAAGATGTCAGATACATTTTATAAATAAATAACCATCATGCTGAAAAACAAGCAGTCAGTCAGATAAAAATGGAAAGAAGCATTCAATATTTGAGACCCTCTCACAACAAACACAAAGAAGGATTTTGCTGTATTAAAATGAAAAATATGCAAAATTCTGAACTTTGTCTTCATTACATATTCTTTGATTTTAAAATCAATATACGGAAAACCGTATTTATAAAGGTTATTAAAGGAATATTCCACCCAAAATAGATAATTTTTATATGATACTTAATCTATGTAGTTTGTAATGATGGACAAGAAAAATTTGTAATCTCATGTTTTCATGAACAATGGAGATAAAAGTTTCTAACAGAATAGAAGTCTATGGTGGCCAGCGTAAAAAAATCTCACAACACTTGTCGTGTCTGGATGTGAAGTCATCCAGGCGTATGCTCACAGCATCCCAAAAACGTTTATTTTTACTAAAATATTGTTAAATGAATCACTTACAACAAACGCTCTTTGAACCAAAACAGAACATGCTCAGACACGAACAAGCTTTTGAATTTTAGACCCTGATTGTTACATTTACTGTATAGTCATATCTACAACTGGAGTACCTCAGTATTATTTAACAGCAGGCTGTAAAGCCACATGCGTGTATTGACATTCTGCTGTTGAAGCATCTCTGATAAACAGTCTGAGGCATACTTTCTTCTTGATAATGCCTTTACTCGCTTTTCTTTGACATTTAATCTTCAGTTGTACATTTCTCTCAGTGAACTTTCCAATGCCGATTTCAAGTAAAACGCAATGTTGGATGATGAATAAGCCCTTACTGAGCTTGTGACCAACGACTGAAAGGGAAAGTCTTCAATACAAAATCTAAAGCGAGTTTTATTTCAGAAAAGCACTTTCCGTAAGTGCTTTATTTAACAATATTTTAGTAAAAAAATACATGTGTTTTGGATTTTGTAAGTTTACATCCAGATGACTTCAGTGGTGGACTATGCAACACAAGTAATATGTGATTTTTTTCATGGTATTGTTTGCTGTTGGTCAATATATGAAACATTTTATCTCCTTTCTACATGAAAACATGACCTTAAAAATCTTTTTCTGCTATCATTATAAACTACATGGGTTACATATTATATTGTATAAAAAGTATAATTTTTGGGTGTAGTATTTCCTTAAAGTCTGCTATCAATTTGAAATAAGTACTAAAAAAAAATGAAGACAGTTATGCTCCTTTTCCTTCCAGCACCAGGAACCAGAATGAGACTAGCTGCCTGCTTCCAGGAGCTCAAAGAGATGCATTACCTATAAACTGGGCTGTTAAATTCAGTAGCTGGAAGGCCAAAGGCTTTTGTATCCGTCACTTTCTCCTTTCATAATCAGTTACTAGTGCTAATGGAATATATTATGTTGCTTTGATTTTAAGTGACTTGCATTTTAATTATTACATTTTTTTTATTTAACAGGCAAACAAACAATAATTAGATGCAAAGTGAGACAGCAAATGACCAGATCAACCATTTGTTCTGCAATTTTCATACAATATCTGTCTTAATAAAATATTTGAAAATAAAAAAGTGAAGGTCAGAGAGATGTCAATTTGTGTTGTGACCAGCACAGAATTTGGATGGTGATCTCAGAGAAGAGAAAAATCAGCCTTGGAAATTTCTGATGTTGCAAAATGACAGCACTAACTAGTCACCGAATTAAATAACGAATTTAGTTAAAAGTTAAATGGGAGGTTGGTTGTAGTGAAAATTAACTGTTTGAGATCCCGGAGTTAGCTGTTCATCAGCTGACTTGCTTTGCCTCTCTTTATTGTTTGAGAGCTGGTTAAGGAACAAAAAAAATATAATGCAAGTCAATGATAATTAAGTACGGCAAAAGAAGTATGTTATTAGAAGCAGTAATTGGTTACTAATTAAGAAAGTGCCTCGGAAAAAAACCTGCAGCCACTGCGGCCCTCCAGGATCTGGGTTTGACACCCTGATAAACTGATCGTACTAAACTTTAGTGATGAATATCTGTATGCTTATCCACAGTTGTTTATTTTTTATTTTTACCTTCCACCATCAAATTATTTGATATTTGAATATACACAGTGCTTTCTTAAGAAGCAAAGTTGTGTTATAATCTAAATAAGTGTTAGCGCAACTAAATATTGAATAAAAAGCAAATTCTGAACAAGAAAAAACAATCAATGGAAACCCACACAATTAATAATTTGAGTAGGAGTACAGGATGCATGATGACTACTCTTGTTGAACATCTAAACATTTTAATACATTAAACAGCTGGTACAAAGAGCCTTCCAGAAAAATATAATGGTAACAAAACAAGAACTACATTTGCCCTGGCACTGCATGCTTCCTGGCAGAAAAAGTGATTTTAAGATCAACAATAACAAAGCAAGGGTAACAATTAAAACAAATCCAGTATGGAGCAGGTAATCTCAATTGCAGTGATGTACCAAATTAATTTTTTTTTACTTTTTAAAATTCTTTAGTTAATGCATTAAAATTTAAAGCAAGACAAAACAAGCTCTATTTACCAGCAGGCTACAGAGTTTCAACAAAGGCAACAAATCTGTATCCTTCTATATGTTTAAACTAGCTGAAATACCCAGTGTTGCCCGGAAGGAAAATAAAGTGTGTTTAAATTGTTTGAGAAAAATATCTTTCTATCTATTATAAAAGGAACCCATGGGACGAGACTTTCTCAGAGATAATTTTAACTCCCGCGAGAGATAATTTCAGGTACTGCGAGACAAGACTTTTTGCCAAGAGATTTTGACAAGTCCCGCCCTCTTTTCAAACATTTAAAACCACACCCACGGTCCAATCACTTATCATTCGTGTGAATGCTATTGTCAGAGACAGTTCCTGCACTCTCAGTTCCAAACAGGGTCGGAAATAAAAGACAAAGAGTAGAAGACAAAGTAGAACGTCGTAAAGAGGTTCAAAAACGTTGGGGTGATACACATGCAGAGCAGGTTAGAGATTATGAAAGTACTAAAATTCAAAAGTCTCAAAAAACTGACAGTAAAGATCGCATTAGCGCTAACAAATGGAAATTATTACTCGGTGAAATAATGGAACAGCAAAAAGAGATTGAATATATCGACATAGGTGATATGAAAGAAGGATGTAGATATTGTTTGGCTTTAAACTTTAAGTTGGAGACTTGTAGATCATCTAATTCGTGTTGCTATCAGGGTAGTAGTGTTTTTTCCCCAATGAAGAGGCGTATCCGCGAGTATTAGAAGATTTGTTGTTTGGTGAAAGTGAAATCCACATACGCGAGTGGCAGAGATGCAAAGTGGCTGACACGTAGCGCAGGCCGTGAGTTGGCAAGCGAAGTGAGCAGGGGGCTAAGCCCCTAGTAATTAAAAAAAAACAACTTTAAAAATAAAAATAAATTAACAAGCAATTAAGACTCACTAATGTGTTTGTCTTGCAGTCTTGTATGTACAGTGGTGTGAAAAACTATTTGCTCCCTTCCTGATTTCTTATTCTTTTGCATGTTTGTCACACAAAATGGTTCTGATCATCAAACACCTTTAACCATTAGTCAAATATAACACAAGTAAACACAAATGCAGTTTTTAAATGATGGTTTTTATTATTTAGGGAGAAAAAAAAAAATCCAAATCTACATGGCCCTGTGTGAAAAAGTAATTGCCCCCTGAACCTAATAACTGGTTGGGCCACCCTTAGCAGCAATAACTGCAATCAAGCATTTGTGATAACTTGCAATGAGTCTTTTACAGCGCTCTGGAGGAATTTTGGCCTACTCATCTTTGCAGAATTGTTGTAATTCAGCTTTATTTGAGGGTTTTCTAGCATGAACCGCCTTTTTAAGGTCATGCCATAGCATCTCAATTGGATTCAGGTCAGGACTTTGACTAGGCCACTCCAAAGTCTTCATTTTGTTTTTCTTCAGCCATTCAGAGGTGGATTTGCTGGTGTGTTTTGGGTCATTGTCCTGTTGCAGCACCCAAGATCGCTTCAGCTTGAGTTGACGAACAGATGGCCGGACATTCTCCTTAAGGATTTTTTGGTAGACAGTAGAATTCATGGTTCCATCTATCACAGCAAGCCTTCCAGGTCCTGAAGCAGCAAAACAACCCCAGACCATCACACTACCACCACCATATTTTACTGTTGGTATGATGTTCTTTTTCTGAAATGCTGTGTTCCTTTTACGCCAGATGTAACGGGACATTTGCCTTCCAAAAAGTTCAACTTTTGTCTCATCAGTCCACAAGGTATTTTCCCAAAAGTCTTGGCAATCATTGAGATGTTTCTTAGCAAAATTGAGACGAGTCCTAATGTTCTTTTTGCTTAACAGTGGTTTGCGTCTTGGAAATCTGCCATGCAGGCCTTTTGCCCAGTCTCTTTCTTACGGTGGAGTCGTGAACACTGACCTTAATTGAGGCAAGTGAGGCCTGCAGTTCTTTAGACATTGTCCTGGGGTCTTTGTGACCTCTCGGATGAGTCGTCTCTGCGCTCTTGGGGTAATTTTGGTCGGCCGGCCACTCCTGGGAAGGTTCACCACTGTTCCATGTTTTTGCCATTTGTGGATAATGGCTCTCACTGTGGTTCGCTGTAGTCCCAAAGCTTTAGAAATGGCTATATAACCTTTACCAGCCTGATAGATCTCAATTACTTCTGTTCTCATTTGTTCCTGAATTTCTTTGGATCTTGGCATGATGTCTAGCTTTTGAGGTGCTTTTGGTCTACTTCTCTGTGTCAGGCAGCTCCTATTTAAGTGATTTCTTGATTGAAACAGGTGTGGCAGTAATCAGGCCTGGGGGTGGCTACGGAAATTGAACTCAGGTGTGATACACCACAGTTAGGTTATTTTTAACAAGGGGGCAATTACTTTTTCACACAGGGCCATGTAGGTTTGGATTTTTTCTCCTAAATAATAAAAACCATCATTTAAAAACTGCATTTTGTGTTTACTCGTGTTCTATTTGACTAATGGTTAAATGTGTTTGATAATCAGAAACATTTTGTGTGACAAACATGCAAAAGAATAAGAAATCAGGAAGGGGGCAAATAGTTTTTCACACCACTGTATGTTATCATCCAGTTGACGGTCGAAACCAGCCAACTCTAATTTCAAAAGCAACAGGGGCGCAGTGGTGCTCAAATATAAAGAATGCTGGCAGTCACCTCCAGTTCGCCCTCTGGTGGTCATTCCGAGTGTCAACTGGATGATAACTTCCATTTTACCATGTATACATAACAATAAACTTAACCCTGAACTTCAATCAATGAAACTTTAATGTTATGACATCACTCGTATGATGTAATGTAACAGATAAATTAAACAATTATATTTTATTTGTCTACCGTTATGAATGCGGGCACGTAAAATATGCGTTTTAGCACAAATTTAGGGGATGAACTTCATTTTACCATGAATACATGACAATAAACTTAACCCTGAACTTCAATCAATGAAATTTTAATGTTATGACATCACTTATATGATGTAATGTAACAGATTAAGATATTCCAGGAACTAAAAGCAAACATGCGTCATTCATTGCCTTTAGAAGTTATATAACCCAAAGGGGAAATTAAAAAGAAATGTAGCCCATCAGTCACAGTAAAAGCAATGTAGTCTAAAATAATAAGTAACAATAAACAAAAATAATATAACTCTTCAAATATTGTGAAAGTGTGATTTTCACAGCTTTACACGTCAAGTTAGCACTAAATTTACAGTAATGATTTCTCCACAGTTAATGTTTTACTTGAATGTTCCACATCCTCATGCCAATAACAGAAAGAAAAAATACAGATATTAAATTATATTTCACAATATAAGGGTTTTACTAATTTACGCAGCATTCTGCCTCCTGATTTCTCCTCCAAAGTGGCAGATGAGGTTCTGCATTATTCACTACTAGGCTTTAATTCTGCTCACAAATCTTTCAGCTGTTCATGTGATGTAACTATGATACTTTTGTTTCCCCCGAGATCAATAACAATGTTCTAGGCGAATAAATGATACAGCTGCTTGTGAAAATATAGAAAATACAAAATTCAATACCACAGCCTTGAATGTGACAAAAAAAAAGTAATGACGAGTGGGGTAGATAAACATTACCTCAGTATGATTAAAGCTGATCCATTTATACTCAACCATCAGTACAAACTAGAAGCAACTGCTAAGTGCACAGAGATAACAGGGTCATGTAAACACTTTCTATTGTCTCATTAAAATGGCATCAATTTCTTCTAATGCTGGAAGAACAGAGGAGAAGGAACTGGAAACTAACAATGATTCAATGTGTTAATTATGCAGTCTTGTAGTGATGGTCATTAAAAATACAATAAACAACTTTGTTGATTCAAGCACACATTTTAGAGAAGTGTGGTGAAAATTTTTTTCTTTACATATGCAATGATATTTTAATCTAATATTTATTTTCTTGCAATGAATACGAAGATTTTACTGTACAATAACTGCAAAATACTGATGCAGCAGAGTGTCAGAAGAATATCTGAAGCTTGCAGCTCCATTGGAAAACTTCAAATGTGAACATCAAATACAATGTGAAGTCATCAAAAATCCTTTGTGGAGTCACAGAATCTAGGTTTATAAGAATCTTAAAGTTGCAAAATGAAAACTACACACAAAACAAAAATGCTGTGGGGAACTGTGCACACACAATCACATTACTGGCCCTTTCTTTTCTGTGTTGTGACCATATCAGATATTTTTAAAGGATACATTAGGAACATTATCCATTCATTTATCTACTTTCTGAAACTGCCTAATCCCTTGTGGGGCAGCAGGAGTTCCAGAGCTGAAATAGGACATCAGTCCATATCTGGGCACACACAAAATTGGAAATACACTGTTCAAACACTACAGCATAACAAATCAAAGTGACAGGACATCTTCAGACTGTAGGAGGAAAAGGGAGCACCTGGCGGAAACTTTTTATGAAAAAAAAAAAATTTAATTCACTATCACAAATAAAAGATTGCATTCCATAAACAGGAAAGGATTTTACTATAACCATTTAAATGTTGATCCAGACATGCCAAGCCAGTTTCACTTGGATGTTTGTTAAACATCAAATTAAACCTACAATTGTTTGCAAATATTTAATATTTTTAGTATTAGAAATGCCAGCTTTGTAAGGCAAATGCAAAGCAATGCATTATAATTTTAAAAACCGGTATTATCTTATTAAAAACAGTGTATAGAATTAAAGGAACGCCTGTTTTTTGTATATTACGTATCAATAAAGAAGTATTTAATGCATTTAGACAGCATGATTTTGAACTGTGGAGAGATCCCCCTCCAGACTTCATAGCTCCCCTTAGGAACAACCATACAAATGTATATATGTAAAATATATATATATATATATGTAAATATATATATATATATGTAAATATATATATATATATATGTAAATATATATATATATATATGTGTATACATATATATTTACATATATACATTTGTATGGTTGTGTGTGTATATATATACACATGTATAAATCATTGTTAATCATGTAATCATCACCTAACTCAAAAAGACAGGATGCAATATGTCACTATGCTCTAGGACACAAAAATTAAGTGGTCATAGTCCACTAAGTGTCAGAGCAGCCTCAGTTTCATGCTAGGCAGCTTAAAGTTCTAATTAGTTTAACTGCCCCAAACCATAATGACACTCACCCAATCCACTTACCTTTGTAGAAGAGCTTGTTGCATGTTTTTACTTGCTACCAGGGTTTCTCCCATGAACATGTGCAACATGATTACATTACAGCAGTGCTCCATGAACAACATCACCGCATCTGGCTGAAAGGTGCCATTACGAGAAATAATGCAGAGACGCTCAAGAGCAACACAGTGGGTGAGGGCCTGGAAAAATTGAATATTGGCACTAATGTATGGTTGCTCAAGACTGCAGAGAGAAAGCAGAGACCAAAAGTCAGTCAGATTTAAGGAAATGCAAAATGGAACAAAAGACTCATACACTAATGACACTGTAATAAAAAACTAACCCTACCTCTACTACAAGAGCATGTACAGTAAATGGCAAAGATATGTGACTAAGCCATTACAGTTTGAAGCTGACAGGAAGATAGGCTTGACAGATGTTGAAGACTACACAACGTTGCCCTTTATATGCAGCTATATAAAGTAACCTTAATAAATAAATGACAGACTTAAGCAAAAGGCAAATATATAGTGTATTTAAATCATTTCAGGATCACAATGCTCAAGAAAAGAAGGTGTCTTATGCAGGAAACCACTGTCTATTCATTAAAGTGTTCTACTATAAGGATTTTAAAGTTTAAAAGCAGCATGGAAAACAGTTCACTTTCATAAGTATCCGTATGTGAATCAAGCACAGTCCCACACATAAATTAAAAAACACACTCGGATGTCCAGGCAGGATTTAAATTGTTTAAGGTATGCATGCATCAACTCCAAACTGAATTATTCTAAATACACCAATATGATGATAATGGCTGTTAAGCCTCTAACAGCAGTATACAATTTTTGATGAGTATAAGTAAAGGAATACAGTACTTAATCATGGAAAAGTAAAACAGACATTGCAGCTGAAGCACAATACTATAAAAGACAACCAGGCAAGGTCAGTCCATATCACTGACTTTCTGTGTAACCCTGAACAAGTCATTTAATCTGCTAATGCTCCATGCAGAATAATATACAATCAAATGTACCATGGACTTGTAGTATGTATGATCCTTTCAGTAATAATAGCGTCAGATAAATATAACACAAAACAAACCCATCAGGAATTAGGAAAAATTGCTACCATTTTTCCTTGTTGGTACGTTAAATCACATAAACACATTAGGAGTAACCAGTAATGCAACAAACTACTTTTAAAATGCACCGTGTCCCCAGAGGAAGAGGATTTTTCATTTTAAGTATTAAAACATTTAAATCAGTTGTGTAATCCTGGAGGGCCAACGTGGCCGTTTGCTGCAAAGCTAATCTATTGTGAATTTTTAAGACACTAGACAGAAACTAGGGTAAACCACCTAATTAAATAAGAAATTCACTTAATAGAAAGGACGGCTATCAAATTAAGAAATAGGTTGGAATGAAAACTTGGAACTACTGTGGCTCTCCGGGACCAGGTATGGACGCCCACAAGCGTAGACACATTTAATTCCAGTCTACCAGTATTTCTTTGAGTTGTATCTATGAAAGCATTTAGTTAAATATTTTTAATTAAAAAGTTAAAACCATACAGTAGGGAAAGCAATTCTGGTTCTGCAGTACTATAGTGCATCCAATTTGTGTTGCAATCTATCTGTTAACCAGAGAATAATTCTTGTTCTGAAACTTCTCCCTTGGTTATTTTCGTGGTTTTCTTGCTTTACCGATGATTCAAATGAATCTTCAGTGTCAAACGATGCCAAGGTATGGACTACTTTCAGACCACTCTGTAACTTATTTTCATAATTGTTTATCTAAATGCCCCATAAGCTTATAAATAGAAGCATTAAGACGATGTGTAAATGAACATTTCTTCTGAAGAACTTGGTTTCTGCTAATTATAACTCACTACATCGTATTTAAAGCAAAACAAAACTGAACTTTTAACAAGTTTGGACAAGGAGACTTGATTGAGTCTTAAGAACTATAGAAACCTATAATGCAATTTACATGTTCTTTCTTTGTTATAAAAGCAGAATACATATTAGATTCATTCTAATGTGTAAAAATGTGTCCATACAAAACATCTAAGTGAAAAAGGAGTTTATTAAAAAGAAAGCCATACCAATAAAGGCCTTCCAGGACCAGAACAGCCTATTTCAGATGAATATAAACACTCATAATGTGTTTATTCTTAATTAAAAGTAATATTAATAAATTAAAAGCAATATCACTTTACATTTGGAAAACTATTTTCAGTTAGTACTCTGCTATTTCATTTGATGGTATCTAGCCATCCATTTTCTAAAATATTTTATAGTTACAGAAGGCAAAGCCTATCCCTGAAGCATCAAGTGCAAAGCAGACTGGGATTCTAGGACATTATGGCATTCTCATACATACACCAATAGTCACTCAAATTGTGACATTTGGAAACAGAAATTAACCAAACAAATTTAACCTTGAGAAAACCTGGAGATAAACCATTCAGGGCTGAGGTAGAAATGCAAATTCACAAAGACAATGATCAAACCTGAAATCAAAACAAGGTCCATAAAGCTGTCAAGTAACAGTGCTAACCTACTTGTCATCCTATTTGTTTTAAATTAAGTTCATTTTCATTTTGGGGTGAAATTGTTTTGATGAGGCAGTTGGTGTAATTTTTCAACCATTTTAAACTGAATTCAAATCCCTGCCCAGTGATTAACTGTTGACAGTTGAAGGATATAAGGAAAGCTAAAAGGAAGAGTGAGAAGATAATAGCAGGGAAAGCGAACAATGACCCAAAGAGATTCTTTCAGCATTTTAGTAGTGAAAGAATAGTTAGATAGGAGGTGAAGTGCATCATAAATAGTTAAGGGGAATTTAAAAAATACAGACAGTGGAACAGTGGATGCTCTAAACTCATATTTTTCTGAGGTCTTTACAAGTGAGGAAGCAAATAACCTCTAAGTAGTAAAAGGAGGTACTGAGTGATTTGGAAATTGTAGAGGGAGAAGAGCTGCTCAGATTAAATAAACTGAAATCAAACAAATCACCAGGACCAGATAATATTTATCCTCAAGTTCTTAAGGATGTTAGCAAATACATATATAAACCCTTGACATATATTTTTAGGAAGTTACTGTGCACTGGGAAATTCCGAAGCACTGGAAAAAGGCAAATATTGTCCTGTTTTATAAAAAGATCCAAGCAACATCAGGCCAGTAAGCTTAATGTGCATCACATGTAAATTAATGGAAGAAATTATTAAGGAAAAGGTTGAGTTGAGCAACACCTGGCAAGAACAGGAGTTTTACTGAACAGTCAGCAAGGGTTCTGAAGAAAAAAAAAATGTATTTTAAGCAACAAAAGGATAGTATCAAAATGGAGCATATGAAAATTATTTATCTTGACTTTCAAAATGCATCTGATAAGGTGCCACATGGGAGATTCGGCATCCAAGTGGGAGCTTGGGGTGTACGGTGTGCAGAATTGGCTCAGAAACAGAAAGCAGAGTGTGATGGTGCGAGGAACCTTACCAGAATTGGCTAGAGTTAATAGTGGTGTCCCACAGGGGTCACATGGTGCACCAATCAACCTTAAATGTACAGAGCCACTGTAAAGTTACTAAACAGCCTAAACCTGTTTTACATGGTGGAAGAAACCAGAGTACCTGGAGAAAACTATGCAGAGAAAAAAGGGAATGAGTAAACTGTACACAACTTTGTATCCAGGACACTGGAGCTGTGACAGTACAGTACACAAACTATGCCGCCATGCTATCCTAAATGCAAATATCAGATTAAAATACTGAAACAAGGGCAATCAACACAGCAATCATATCAAACAGTGCTCATAACAAGCTATTCATGAAATCTGCTCCAATCATCACCTGATCATGAAGCTACAGAAGAACCTGAAACAGCAGTGGTTATGAACCATAATCCTAACAATGATATCCTCTAAAGATCTTACAAACAAATGTCTGTCTGCAGAGGCCTTCTCTAAAATGTCCCTTGTCTGTGTTGAAGAATGAATAGGTAAGGCAACACAGGTTTTCTTGTCAGTACCTGAACCCTTATAATGATTCATTTATAAAATTCATACACCAATCCAAATTCAATTCTGGTCTAAAGCTGATGAAAATGGCCTACACTTACTGTAAAATGTTTTAGGACAGTAAAACAGAAAAAGAAAAGGAAAAAACCTCACCGCAGGTCCTTCAGCTGCTTACAGTGCTTAAAGCACTCAATCAGGTATGGCATGTATGTTACTTTTTTAAGCATTCCCAAATTTGCTAGAGAGAGCACTCGCAGCTCTTTACACATCATGCCAACCTGTAATAATCCAGCCCCATTCAGGATGCCTGGCAGCTGGGCTAAGGTCAGAGATTTTAAGAGTTTTAGATGACTAAGCCATGCCACCTCCTCATCTCCGATCTGTTTTGCCTGAGGACATGGTGGCAACTCCTTACGAATAGCTGGCTCATTGCGAGGCATGGAAGAAGAAAAGCTTGATCCTATTAGTTCAATCTCATAAACAAAAGGTACAGCCTCAAGCAGACCTCTAAAACTTGAGTTTGGAGAATTCTGGTCTGACTGCTCCAAGCTGTTTTTAGGGTGGTATGTTTTAACGCCAATCCTAATATTCTTTTTAAAGCCAAAAGTGAGCGAATGTCCTGATGGCTGCACACTATGGGCTGGTGGTGAACCAGAGTTTTTTACCTCATCTGAAATGCTGCACACTGGTAACGCCAAAGAATGCAGATTCTTCAGTTTGGCCAAGATAGCACACAAATGCTTTCCAGAACCCTGATGACTATGATGATGGGCGGCCGTCAAGTTGAGGTGTTGTAGATTAGGGCATGCGCTTACTAGCGTTTCTGGCACTTCCCAGTCAATATCATCATCAGCATTTCGGGAGGAGTCTGTGGAAAGGCAGTGTATACATCCACTGAGATTTAGACTTATAAGAGACCTGAAGTCCTTGCCATCATTCAGCATCCGGTGAATCAAATGGCTGCCCAACACCATGCAGCGACTGAAATTTAAATAAGAAGGTGCAGTAAGTTTTAAATTCTGTAGGAAAGAAGTACTATCCACCCACGTCTTAGGCAGTTGCAAGGCTTCCAGGGCAGCATTTTTTGCCATACCCTCTAAAATGTTTTTTGCTGCTGCTCCACTTTCGGGGAAGTTTCCAGGGATGGAAATGACAAAGGCACGCAGGTTTTCAGGTACCCGAACACTGAAAACTGCTAGATAAAGTCTCATCACAATCTGATTGACATAGCCAGGTGCCAACCTAGCATAAAAAATATTGAGGTTCTCATAGTGTGGAACACTGCTCTGGCCCACCATTAGCTGACAGGAAACCATTGTGCCATCTCTGGTGTAGTCATTAATTTCAAAATACAAAAGAAGTCTTTCCAAATTTGTACAGCAAGGCACAACTCCATAGGATGGTGTGTATAAGGTCTGCTTGAGCTCAGTAACTTGGCTAAGCGTTGCTTTGCTCTCGCTGTTGAGTTGGCTAGAGTCAAAACCATGGTTAATATCGATGGCCAAAGAGCGCAGAGACCGAAGACAGGACAGCATTTTTGACAAACGCAGAGAGGTCAATCGACAGTCCGACAAGTCCAGTCTGACCAAACTCTTACATCTGGATATCTGGTCAATTGTTTGTGGACACAGCCAGTAGCACCCACTAACATTTAACTCCTGAATTTTGGTAGCTGTTTCTTTAACCATTTCTTTAACTTTATTGTCATTTACCTAAGGAGATAAAAATGAAATTTCAGATGGCAAATACATCCCATTAATCAATGTTTTAACAGTTTTAAAAATGTTAATATTGGATGTTTTTACATTGAATTTATGCACAGAACTCTCACTGTATTATTCTAACAGACTGCCTGCATTCTGCCTCAAATGCACAAGAGTGCAACTCGACAACAACAATGAAAGTAGCTTTTGGTATTTATGTGGAAAATTGCCAATGTAAATCTTTGCATCTTAGATTCGGTGGCATATGTTGTTATAAAAATCTCAATTAAGGTAATTATATGAACGACTTATCATTTTGATTCCTAGGAATTAAAAAAAAAAGATGCAGCCCATTTTACCCACCAGTCATGCCATCAGAATCTTTACACAGAGTACACCAGTAAAACTTTACCTGAAAAAAATCAGGCTTACTGACTTTAAGCAGCTACAGTGTGCTGTTTTTTTTTTTTCTAATTTCTTAAAAAGGGGCCAACATCTGCTTTAAAACTGAGCTACCCTTCAGTTATGGAAGTAACTCTTTTCTGCGATAACGGAGTCTTCTCATAACCATTAAACAGTACACACTTTTTGTTAAAAAAAACTAGAAAAGCATTGGCTTTCAGAAACTCGTTGTTGCTATTTTTCTTTTCTTTCTAAGAAAGAAAATATTTTGCACAATTGTTTTCCTCAGAGGTGCTTTACACATACAGTATAACTCATGTTATAATTCATTGTTTCAATCACTGCTGGGTTGTGACTTTGGCTAGTCACTGAGTGAAGAATTTCTGGGGACTAAAGTGACAACCAAAAGTTTAAAGTAATGCGACACAGGTAATGTGAGATTTTGTTTTTTCATTCTTCCATGGATTGTTTTAAACTGTTGCCATTGTACAGCATTGG
This sequence comes from Polypterus senegalus, assembly GCF_016835505.1. Lineage (NCBI taxonomy): Eukaryota > Metazoa > Chordata > Cladistia > Polypteriformes > Polypteridae > Polypterus > Polypterus senegalus. Next base: position 142,174,576 of record NC_053166.1, read on the forward strand.
TCACTATTGGTTTCTGTTTCAACAAACGTTTTTTCTCTCTATTCTATATCTACAGTATGTATGAATGTGAAGGGAATTCTAAGAAGAATATTGAGGGGTGGCTGACAATTAGGCTTTCACCTGGGACTTTGTCTATAGAATCCCTATGTGTGTGTATGTTTATCTGTATGTCTGTTAATCTTAAAGTAGACCAACCTAGTAATGGAAAGATAAGTCCCACAGAAACCCACGATAACACATGCATGAAAACATCCAATTACATTTCTTTTTTATCTTACACTACTACCAACTACGTGGGATAAGTAACATAAAAAAGAATATCAATTTTGGGTTGAATATTCCTTTAATAGAGAGTGGTGGCTCGGAGGTTAGGAATCTGTGCTGGCAACTGAAAGGTTAACTGAATTATGTAAATGCCAGAAGTGATTCCACTCTGTTGGGCCCTTGAGCAAGGCCTTTAATCCTGCAATTGTTCCGTCCTGCATAAGACATTAACCTGCAAGCAGATCCTCCAATTTGCAGGGGTTTGTGGAAGGATTGGCACTCCAGCCACTGTAAAAACCTCCCACTATTCCCAGAAGTCACCTGTTGCAATGCTGCGCTCAGGTCCTAATTTGGGATCCTGAGGGGTTTTGTCATGTGGTGGGTGTTGCAACACGCTGTATCAGTGCATGGCTCCAACCTCTCTCTCTCTCCTCACTCACTCACTCACTTTCTCCTTTAATAGTCCACATACTACATTCCAAAGAAAAAAAGTAAATATTTACCTGGTAGTCTCTGGATAGCAGTACTTTGCTAATAAGGCTTTTATCCAAGCATAAATTAGCAAACTTTTTACACACTTTCCTCATGCTAAGGATTAAATCATAGCGAGGTACAAACTTGAGAATATTCAGCAAGATTTCATCAGAAAATTCAGTCAGGCCGATGCCATTTCTTGGCACTGGATCCTCAGAGGGCACCTCCTGGGATAAAACAAAAATAAGTCAGTGACAACAAGTAATGTGCACAAAGTTACACTTTAGTATTAAAGGGTCAGGTCAGGAAGTATGCACTGGTATAGCATGTTGCCACACTCACTACATGACAAAACTGCCTGGGATCCCAGTTGGCAACCTCCCAGGTAGACACACTGTCCAGTCCCACCCTCAGGAAATGTCCGTCTATCTGCCACAGCCAGGTGTTACGTGGGCGTCCCCTTGGCCTGGTTCAGCCGCTCAGGTCCTCAACAATGAGGATCCTGCGAGCAGGATCACCCACGGGGAATCACGCATATGGCCATAGTGCTGTAACTGACGCTCCCTCACAATGCAGGTAATGTGCCTCATTTGGGACTCCATGAGCAACAGTTCATTCGATACAAAGTCAAACGAGTGGTACCCAAGGATTCTTCGAAGAGACACAGTACTGAAGGAGTCCAGTCTTCATCTCAGGTCACTGGATAGCGTCCATGTCTCGCAACCATATAGCAAGACAGGAAGTACCCGGACTCTAAAGACTTGGACCTTCATTCTTTTGCAGAGATATCAGGAGTGCCACACACCCCTTTCCAGCGACCTTATTACCCCTCATGCTCTTCCAATCCATCTTCTGACTTCATAAAAAGAGTCACCAGAGACATGAATGTCACTGCCGAGGTAAGTAAACCTCGGGGTAAGTAAGTATGTATGTGGGTACTCTCCAATTAAATATTTAGTATTGTAATATACACAAAAAGGTCAAATGAACTTAATCACTCTCTCCTATTACCCTCTTTTAACGTCCTCCTAACTTTCCATCCATATTTAATAAACCTACTCAACATTTAATCAACATTCATTAAAAACACAGCCTGACATGAGTAGGCTATAATTAAAGATGCATTAAATCCATTTATCCATTATAAGATAATTCATCAAATTTATCTTTTAAAGTTGTTTTGCCAAATAAAAGAAATACAGACATAAATGTACTTTTTGTGGCAGTATTCCTGGAACTATTCAACATTTACTTTGGTTATGTCCCACTGTAAAAAAATTCTGGACAGAGTTACAAACTTATATGAAAAAGAGACTAATGTGGATGATGGTTTTAAAGAAATAGGTATTATTATAACAGTGCTGACAAGTTGCATCATCCAGGGTACAGTCACCAAATGGTAGGAACTGGCATTCCACTATGTAAAGGAGTAGCTTCAGAGCGTGCTGCAGGAGAGCCTATAAAAATGGCAAGCCTGCCAAAGTCACAAACGGAATTCCATCTAATGTGTCAATGGCAAGCACTCCTTTTAAGCATAGCGAACCACCTAAAAGAGCCATAGTGGCGCTCGGTGCCAGCACTACATTGGAGTCAGAATCAGGATGAAAAGAAGACCTATTGTCCGATTTTCACTAGTGATGAATGCTGTAGAGACCACAACTGACCGACCTGGCTCTTCTGAGGAGTTGCTGTAGAGTCTCAAGGCTAATATCCAGGATCTGGAATGATGTCTGCAGCATCAGAACAGGGGGGAAGACAGCTGAGAGACTGCTACCTCTGCAGCTCCTCCACTGCTTCTCCATCTGCCAAGGTCCATTGACTCAGGTGTGCGGAAGCCAGTGGAACTCTAGGCTCATGGAGCTGGGAAAAATGTGTCAGATTGAGTTGCCACTGACCCCAGTTGAGCATTGTGAAGCAGGGCCTATGGTAAAACTACACAAGCAAAGGATGAAGTGTTACAGAGCAGCAATAGAGAGGCAGTCTCAAAGCTAAGATAAGGACCTGGAATGAAGTTTGTAGATTTAGTTTGGTGAAAGAAAACAGCCAAGGGACAGGTACAGCTAAAGCTCCAGACAAGGAGGTTCGCCTGCTCACTTAAATTCGACAGATCACAGTGTACAAGTGCAGCACTGAACACCTCTGCTACACTGCATGACACTGCAGAGCTCAACATCTCTGATGTATCATCTCACAATGCAGCATCCAACATCCCTGCTGCGCCACCTAACAGCAAAGTGCTCAAGACCCCTGCTGATTTGCCTTTATCACATGACCGCAGAAAAAACCCGCCTTTTTGAAGAGCTGTGCACCATTTCAAGAAGTTGGGAATGTTTGTCGGGGACAGTAGCTTTGAAACGAGGACTATGATGCGGCCTGGGATCAGTCACCAAACACTATGAGATGGCACCCCATTATGCAAATGAGTAGCTTCAGAGACAGCCGCAGGTGAACCTATAAACATGGCAAGCACGTCAAAATAACAAACAGGTGTCTGAACTAAAATCTTGGATGGCTAATAATTTTCTTAATCTAAATCAAAATAAAATGGAGCTGCTTATAGTGGGTCCATCAACTAAAGCCCAAATTGGTCTTGGACTTCTGGACTCTTTCTCTGTCTTTTCCAAACCTCAAGTCCGCAATCATGGTGTTACCTTTGATAATAACCTCTCTTTTGAGAAACAAGTGAATTCTGTAGTCAAGAGTTGCTTTTTCCAACTTTGTCTATTAGGTAAGATCAAGCCTTTTTTATCTTCTAGGGATCTTGAGAAAGCTACTCATGCTTTTATCTTCTCTCGCCTCGATTACTGCAACTCGCTGTATTCTGGGACTAACAAATCTCTGATACGCAGGTTACAGTTGGTCCAGAATGCTGCCACTCGCTTTCTGGTTGGGGCAAGAAAGTCTGATTCTGTTTCTCCAATATTAGCTTCTTTACACTGGCTGCCTGTTAGTTTTCAAATTGATTTTAAAATCTTGCTGCTAGTTTTTAAATCTTTACATGGCCTTGCTCCTGCCTATTTATCTGAATTGTGTGTTTTACACCAGCCATCCAGAGTGCTTAGATCTTCCGGTCAGTTGTCTCTTGTTGTCCCTCGTACCTCATGTAAAACCAAGGGGGACAGACAGGACTTTGCAGCTGCTGTGCCTCGCCTGTGGAACTCTTTACCTAATTACATAAAGGGGTCGTCTACAAATGAATGGTTCAAAACGAGATTAAAGACTCAATACTATTCACTTGCATTCCGTGACCTTCAGTAGTACTGATAGTTTCCTCATTGTGATTATATAACATTATTTCTATTTATTATGTATCTTATTTTATGTTCATATATTTTATTTCTATTTATATTTTTATGTTAATTGTTTTGTTTTTCTTTTATTCTATTATTGTAAAGCACTTTGGCCACATCATTACTATGTTGTTTTAAATGTACTATATAAATAAATTGACATTGTCAATTCAATCTAGTGTGGCAACTGTGAGCAGTACTTTTAAGGATATCAAGCCACCAAGAGCAGCTACGTAAAGAGCAAAGAATCTGACACTCAAAGCTGGCGCCACATTATGCTAAATTACAATCCTATTAAATATAAAATTTGTCATTTGTAATTAACTTAATGACAGTATTGTCACATTATTATATATACACAAATGTTAATGTTTAATTAAAAAAACTGAAGTTGGAGAAACCTAAAAAGAGAACAAAAAAGCCCAAAGCTTCCATCTAGTCCTGTGTAACTCAATCACTTCACAATGGATTTATTTTATATTCGGTTACAGTAATTAACGGCTTATATGCCACCACACTGGCATTCCGCGTGGCTCTACTGCCACCTGTCTAACGAACTGGTGAAAAGTTCTTGGTGAGGGCTGTCTGCCATATAAACTGACCAAATACTATATTAGCGGTCCTGAGTCTGAAAATTAGCTACCTAAATTATTTTAGGTATAGTGTGCAAATGCTTTCTTGCAAACGGTTTTCTTCTTGTGCCAAGCAGACTAATGACAACGACCCATTTCTCGCATTTCTACCGATCACAGGCTCCAGCTTCCCCGCGACGATGAGAGGAAAGAGAGGGTTTAGAAAATGGATGGATGGATTGATAGATGGATTTTTCATGCCCTAAAGCAAAAATGTCCATTGACCTCTATAGGGACGGATAACTAGACTACTGTAACTGTAAAACTACATTCTGATAAAGTAAGCATTTGACAAGTCGTCATATTATAACACCCCTTCGCGGACCTACACCCGGCGTGCGATTGAGGGAAAAAAACCTCCGACATTCAGAAAATTAGGAAACACATGATAAACTTATAACAAAAAACAGTTGAACCCGCCCTAAGCAGGTCGTTCCATCTCGCGAGGTGACAAAAAATTCATTGAACGTACACCCTCTTTAATTACACACTGTTTTCTTCCCCGTTCAGTACCTCTGCTTCCTGACAGTCCATTTCGCGGAGCAAATACGGGCTTCAAGAACAGAACAAATAAACTTCTATATATGCAAATTGAAGTGAAAATAAGAAACAAAAATATAATAAATCAAAACATCTCTTAATCGCTTGTTGACAAAAAAAAATCTTCTTGCAGGAGAAGCAGACACGGAAGGTCTAGGCGGTGGGACAACAGCTTACTTCCGCCGAAGATGGTGAGGAACTTCCGACTGACTTGTTATTGGCCGCCATACTGGTAAGGGAGTTTAACTTAAATAGCCGGTATGATTGTATAGAATTAGGAAGAATCCAATCGCTAATATAAACGCGTGTGAATTTAAGAACAGGTAGGTATTTCTGCCTGCCAAGCTCCTAAACGCTTCATGACATTTCCCTTATCACATAAATAGTAAGTTTACTGTTTTTGGATTTGGATTCTGGACTTCAAGGAAAGATTTGGTTGAGAAACGCACTGTTTAGTTACTATAAATATCTGGTAACGTGGTGCCAGGATAACACTCTCTCCTTAAATGTTAGTAAAAGAAAGGAGATGTTTGAGGGCATATGGAAAAGAAGGGAGCAGCACGCACCATTGAGAGACAGGGTGAAAACCTTTACTTTCCTCTGGGTATATTGATGAGGGTCTTGCTTGGTCCCACAACACTATTCAGTTGCTAAAGGAATCTGAAGAGCACTTGCTTTTCCTGAGAATGCTAAAGAAATTTGACATGCCACACAGAATTCTGAGCAGCTTTTATAGGGGTACCCACTGAGTGTATGCATACCAATGCTTTCACAATCTGGTTTGGTAACTTCTGCACAGGACCACAAAATCAAGGTGGTGGTCAGGATTACCCAAGTCATTTCAGAATCAGAAAACTTTATCAATCTTGAAGTAAACAGCTCCTCCATCTTTGGAGAACATTATCATGTCAGTTATCAGGAGGGCTATTAGCATTATAAAGAACATCACTCACTCCAACACAGTCTATCCACGCACCTACCATCAGGTATACACCATATGAGTGCGAAATCAAAAACTACGGAAGATTTTTTTTTTTTCTGCAAGGAATTGTGATTTATTCCTGTTCATTACCTCTTCCCCTTACAATGTTTGATTTTGCTGGCACATGCTGTAGGTCCAGCCAGTAGTTTGCCTTTTCTATTCACTTACTTATGTATACACATTAAAATCATTTCAGTTTTTGTTTTGTCTGGTGCCTCCTGACTCACCAGTATGAGAAAAACCCCACATATGATAATACCGTTGTTCTCATCTTGATGTCTAGTTACACAAGGCATTGAACTCTTAAAATTTATTTTGACCCTCTTGACCAAAAATGAACACCTTTTTTGTACATTTTTGAGCTATATTTTCAGAAGAAAATTACACCTTTATGATGAAAAGTATATCATTAGGTGTCTTTTGCAAAAATCATCGGAAAGACTTGAAGTTGTGCCTGCCACATCAACTGACCCCAGGGGTTCATCCCCTAATATGATACAAGGCATCAAAGTTACTCCCTTTCACAAAACTTTGAAAAAGTTGGGTCAGTAATATAGTAACGTGGAGTGCCATTTTATGCCTTTTCGAGGTTGCTCTTCATGAATATGATTATATTTTTGATATTTTAATTATTTACTGGTGGTCCTAGCCTACCAGAAGGTTGAAAATGACACATTTCAAACTTTTGGGATATCATTTAAAATTATTTCAAGGTCAGTTATTACAAATATAATGTTATTTTTGATTCTTTATTAGTTATGTGGCCCTCCATGGGCCACTGTCAGAGAGTGAGAAATTACCAGTTTCTTTTACAATCGAGAATATATAGACTTTAAATATTTGAATTGAAGCAGACATTGTAATATTTCAAATATGTGACAAAAATGTTTATTTTGTACTTCTACCTCATGAAGTAAATCATCACATTTCTCATGAACACTCACAATTAGATTGTCTTCACTAATTCTGACTTCTTACAGGTTGTTTTTGGATTATATGTTTCAATCTCAGTATCTCATTTGTATGTTTACGTAATATTCATAGTATATAGGCTTACTTTGCACTGCTGTATTAATTATATTGTCTTGTCATTTAATTGTGTACTGGTAGCCAGAAGTGCAGGCAGAGTAAGATTTTCACAGTAGAGTGCAACTGACTGTTTACTGTGCAAAAGACAGTAAACTCTCATCCTTTAAATAATTATGTACTATGTCATTTTGATAACTTTTATTTCATCCCCAATGGAGAATTCACACTTAAATTGTAAATATATGTAAGTTTCTTATAAATAAGGTGGTTACATTGAAAGATAAATTGATAATATCCTTTTAACATAATGGTTTATTAAATTAGCCATCTATACTAAAAGGTTTAGAGTATCAGCAAGATAAATTAATTAAGTAAATCTGTTGCTACATTAAGACTTTTCAACTTTCTTTAATTAGTACTTTTTTTATTTATTTTTTCCTACTTTTTATTTTTGTATTATCCTGAAAAATGACAAGAGCTTCTAGACATCATATCATATTTTTTTTATTTTTTCTCCAGCCGTCTGGAGTTTTTTTGGTTTTTCCGTCCCCCCTGGCCATTGAACCTTACTTTTATTCGATGTTAATTAATGTTGATTTATTTTGTTTTATAATTGTGTCTTTCATTTTTCTATTCTTTAATATGTAAAGCACTTTGAGCTACTGTTTGTATGAAAATGTGCTATATAAATAAATGTTGTTGTTGTTGTTGTATATCTTTTTTCAGTGTGTAACATACAGTGGATTCAGAAAGTATTCAGAACCCTTCAAGTTTTCACACTGTGTTATGTCACAGAGCCTTGTAACGAAATCATTTAAATTAATTTTTCCTCATCAAGCAGCACTCAATTCCCTTGAATGATAAAGATTTTTAGAATTTTTTTTAAATTAAAAACTGAAATCTCACATTGGCACAAGTATTCAGACCCTGCTGGACAGATCCCGATGGTCATTCATAGACCCAATGATCCTTAATGCTATATTACTGGAGGTCTTGTGGGTTCTTAAATGGTTTCCCTTGACGGGTTGGTACAAAGGGGTTATCTATCTGAACTTATCTACCTATTTATGTATTTATTAATTTACATTTTTTCAGTTAAAAGCCAAATTTCCCGCTAGGGACAAAAACTATCTATCTATCTATCTGTCTGTCTGTCAAGAAATAAATAAATACAGAGAAATCCAAAACTGGTCTTCCATAGTTCTTCAAGCGATAACAAAGGTAACCTCACTTCAACAGGAATATGGGAACTTATCCCCAGTAGTATGGTGTAGTGGCAATGGAACTGGACCTAAAAACCACAAGGTTGCTAGTTTTGTCCTGTTGTCTGACCCCAAGCAAGCCACTAAACCTGCTTGTCTGTGTGCCAGCCATAAAATAAAATATGTGAGAACAGTTGTACTATGCATCTGAAATTAAAACATGACATATTTTGAGATTTTTTTTTATAACTGCGTTAGCATAAAAATAAAAATAAGGTGAAATGAGGAATTGCTAGTTTGTACCAAATACTTTATAGTAAAACATAAGACTATCCAGTTTATAATGAAGGCTATAAAGCAACTTTTGTCTAACCTGTGTATTGTCAAGCCTTCAAGTGACTACTTGAGTGTTTGTATTGGTATTCAGGAGCTTTCTTAGTACTAATGCAGGCTACACAGAAGAACAGTAAATATTTAATTTGTAAATATCGAGGCCAAAAGAGTGAACACTACACCTGGTTTGCTCAGAGAGACCGAGGTCACTAGGAGGCCAAATGTAACTTCTACAAAACGTTTCATGTTTTTGATGAAGTAACCCAGCTGCAGTATCTTTTAGTGTAGCTCTGCATTTCCTGTTTCTGGGTGGGGCTGGAGCTTTTAGAAAGGTTTTCTGTGTTAAGAACTATGATTGAAAGCAAAGCACCAGCCATTTCTGGACCTTCCGACTGTTTTTAAGAGTTGCATAGTTTTACTCGGATGCACCCAAAGAGAATTCTTCTGTCCAGACTTCTGTGGGCTACTCAGCCTGGCTGTGTGATATAGGGAGCCACTGCCAAGCTTGTTGTGTAGTGTTAACTGAACTTTTCAAGGTTTTCCCTTCCCTATTTTGAATTTAAAACATTGTGAGATAAAAATATGAAAAGTGGGTCATGTTTAAAAACTTGCTTTGCAGAAACCAGTCAGGTGACCCTTTACACTTAATAACTAGAAGTATTCATATTATTCAAGCTTGTTATGGACAGCCATACTTTGAGACTTCCAGGCTTACATAAGCAGTGCCAGCTAATATCTAGATGAGCGTTGCATTATTAGGAGATATGACCAACCAGTTCTGAGTAAGAACAGTGATTTGCTGTTGGTTGTCAGTGCATGTGCATTACATATTGACATAAGGATGTCCATAGGTGTATTGGAGCGCATAACATTGTGGGGCTGAAATGAACATAATCGCTCTCTGATAGTTTGACAGATTACAAAGATTTGAGAATGACTAGCTCAATGTTCAGCTCTGGCTGTTGAAAATGCTTTTCACAGATCTCTGATAATTTTGGGGCCCAGAGACTATTCAAGGTCTCGATGGTAGATGTTGCTTTGTCTGAAAGGTAGTTGCTGCATACATTGAGACAACCCAAGGAACAATTGGTGGAAACCAACAATGAAGGAAGCCAACTGCAGTGATGTGGAGTAATTTTGTGAAGGCCAAGGAAAATGACTTCTGGGTGGCCTCTGGCAAGTTTCAGCACATCATTGAACAACTTACAAAGGAACGCTTGAAGTACCACTCATCTGCAGGAAGTGGGGGAGCGGGTTGGGGCAGTGAGGGACATTTGCAACAAATGGAAAGAGCACTTTGAGAAAATACCGAACCCATTATCCAAACCTCCTACAGAGGAGGCAGTGCTAGAACAATCTGATGGGGTTGTGTCCATTTCAGTTGCTGAGGTCACTGTGATGTTTGAGTGCTTCCACTTTGGCAAGGCTACTGGGGTGGATGAGACCCTGCTGGATAAGATGAATAGTAACTTCAGTGTTGTGTGTAAAGGAAGGAGACTGGCAAACTAAGGGGTCACTTGACTTTTAAAGGGCAGAAACGAGAAGTGTGTTCTATTTGCCCAGGTATCACAAAATACAGCCTTGTAATTGAAAGACATGTTATGCGACTTGTGTCTGGAAATAGAGCAATGGACCAAAATATTTGTCCTTGCACAGATTCATGAGAAGTCTTATGTGTTGGGATGTTGTATGTTTTGAGCTGTTAGATAAGGCTTAGGGTGGCACGGTGGCTCAGTGGTAACGCTACTGCCTCGCAGTAAGGAGACCTGGGTTCACTTCCTGAGTCCTCCCTGCGTAGAGTTTGCATGTTCTCCCCATGTCTGCGTGGGTTTCCTCCAGGTGATCCGGTTTCCTCCCACAGTCCAAAGACATGCAGGTTAGGTGCATTGGCAATCCTAAATTGCCCATAGTGTGTGCCCTGCGGTGGACTGGTGCCCTGCCTGGGGTTTGTTCCTGCCTTGCGCCCTGTGTTGGCTGGGATTGGCTCCAGCAGACCCCCGTGTCCCTGTGTTAGGATATAGCGGGTTGGATAATGGATGAATGGATAAGGCTTAGAGTATATTATAAATTCATAGCCTGTACTCTTGTGGCAGGCACTGTCAGAATTCAGAGTTCATGAGCTGTGTGTGCATGCCATTCCATCCACTGTACTCATGGAGCAAGACAACAGTTTGCTTGTCCTTACATCATGTACAATTGAAGTAAACATCAGATTCATTCATGTGTAATGTACCTTGCGTCCCATTCTGATTTTCATGTGCTCAGGTTCTAGGCAGTGGCACGTTTCTACAGTGATCAACTTTGCTATCTCACCGCCTCAGAGATTTGGACTTTTATGTTCTCTCCATGTCTAAATGGTTCTCTGGACACCCTGGGTTACTCACATCCAAAAACAAGTACAGGTTTAGTTTGATTGCTGATTGAGTGATGGTTACTTTGACCCAGAGTAATAAGACAGCATAGACACAAGGTTGGTATCAACATTTGAAGTGGTGCCAGTGTATCACAGGACACATCCACTGATGAGCTAAAACATAATGACCACCTATCTGATAGACTGTTGCTCTTTCGTGTGCCACCAAAACAGCTCTGACCTGCTAAAGCATGGACTCTATAAGTCCTGTGAAGGTGTCCTGTGTTATCAGGCAGTGGGATGTTAGCACCAAATCCTCTAACTCCTTTTAGTTGCGAGGTAAAGCTGCCACAGATTAGATTTGTTTTTACTACACACCCAACAGATGCTCAATTGGATTTAAACCTGTAGAATTTGGAGGCCAGGGCAACACTTTGAACTCTTTATCTCCTTCCTCAAACCATTTCCAAACAATTTTTGTAGTGTGGCAGGGTGCCTCATCCTGCTGAAAAATTCCAATTCCGTCGGGGAACACCGTTACAAAGAAGGTGTGTACGTTATCTGCAACACTGTTTAGGCAGATGATATGCTTCAGGTTAATATCCACATGAATGCCCAGACCCAGGGTTTCCCCACGAGACTTTGCCCAAAGCATCACCCTCCATCCACTGGCTTGTCTTCTTGCCACAGTGCATCTTGGTGCAATCTCTTCCCAGGTAAATGACATGCCACATACCTATCCATCCACATGACACAACAGAAAACTGGATCCATCAGACCAGGTGACCGTCTCCTATAGATCCAATGTCTAGTTCCGATGCTTGCATGCCTATTATAAGCACTTTCAACATTGGGCAGGGGTTCGCATGGGTGCCCTGACTGTGTAGTGGCAGTGAAGTGTAGTATAGTCCCAGAGAGTGGTCATTATGTTTTGGCTCATTATACATGTACATACCTAATCATCAGTGGCAATCAGCCCACAACAGGGAACAGTTTAAAGCATACCAATTTTCATATACAATTATATTAAATCATACCTGTATTAATATACATCAGTATACAATACACTGTACTTTTAGGTTTCTGCAGTCTTTCATGCTTTGAAGTCTCCTAAGAGCATCGATAGGTAAATAGTAAGGTAACTGAAGACTCTCTTTATATTGTGCCCTTCTATGGAAAGGCCAAGAATCACTCTTTACGAAAAATTATATTGCATATTATTATAGGTGTACTGCATGTCTTTTTTAAAAATGATGTGAACATTAACAGTGAGTTAAAGGTATGGTTAAACAGCTGTCTTGATTCACTAGGGGGTGTCACACTAAAGTTAATGTCAAATAATCCAAGATAAAATGCCAATATAGAAGAAACAAATAATTCTTACACATCCTGGAAAATTTAAATCACTGCAGGTCTACTATCTATGAGAAAAGTCAAAGTCGGGCAGCAGGCCTATACATATTCTCTTCCCAGTAACTCCGAGCTTTTTACAATATATTATGGAGTTAAATACTTGGTTTTGCCACCCATGATATGCCATTGTCCTCTCTCTTTAATAATGGCTTGTTCCAAGATCAGAAGGGTAACTTATTCAAAGCAAGTGTGGACATGAAATGCCAGTACAATACACCAAGAAAAAAAACTGGAGTGGGGATAAAGCAAGCTTAATGACAGGCACTCATAATGATTACTATTTTTTTTTTCCCCCACAAGAACGGGCCCATTGCTTTGCTGGCAGCTGTGATGTGGTCTTGTATAATATACTAAAATAATCAACACTACTGGATTTAAATGTTGAGAACAATGGGGCATCTCTAATATTGGCAGGTCACAGGTTTGGCATTTCGAAAGACAATCATCTTTTTGAATAGGAATTCATGAATTCTGCCAGGTGAAGAAAAGGGGTTGACTTCATTCACAACTTTGTTTACTAGAAGAAAAAATGTAAGTAGGGTGTAAACATGTCATTATGATAAATTTAAAATGGAGTATGTCCCTCAGTTATTAATGTGATCTTAGATGGCTAAAAAGTTCAGTTCTTGAACTGTGGGGAGCAGCCAGTTTCCCTTGGGAGAAGCTTCTGCAAAGTTGTATTTTCTTTGACTTCCAATGCCATCTTTTGTCCACCTCATCAGGACAGCAGTCAAGTCTCAAAATAAATACATCATATAGTGCTATAGGGGATGTTTCACACCTAGAATCCTAACTACACAAAATTTACAAATTTGCAGGGCTTGAGGAGTTTGCTTGGTTAATTGAATCACACATGCACACTTCTATTGTTTCAACTTTCCCTTTCTGCCCCACATTGTAACCACCAATACAATATTCAAAGGTGTACCAGTCTATATTGAACAGCACACTCTGTGCTATACTTGGTAAGTGATAAGAGCACTGAAGAAGCAAGTCCACTACCTCACTGAAAGGAGACAGGTTTATTGGCCTCCGATAACCTCATTGAGCATGATGGAGATGTGTTCTGCAAATGTGTAAATTAAACACCATAAAATGATTTGTTCTATTAAAATAAGGCCCCTAGAGTGCTGCTCTACTCACTTGGACTCTGAATTAGGTTAAGCTTACCATGCATCACACTAAATTGCAGGAGACAGTTTGGACTAATGTAAGGCTTGCTTTTAACTGTGCTCATTACCTTGGCAGTTCAGCTCCTTAGTGGAAAGCTCAATTTGGAGGTGGGTTAGATGCATAAAACCCCTTATTTGTGAATTTTCTGCATTCACCCTCACATTGGTAGGAGCAGTAAACATGTAACATATATAAAAATTCCTTGGGTGAAACCCCAATTTGTGGCAACATAAACCCCTACACCAAAGCCCTGCCTTCCACAAAAAAAGTACAGTAGTTCTTCCCCAGTGTACAGATCCTTGGCCAGCTTGCCTTTTAAAAAAAAAAACACACAAATTGATAATCCTTATGCTTCCACAAGCATTTTAAACTAGTGTTCTTTTCAAAATGCTCATTTGTGTATATATAGCACACATCAAGGCTACATCTGGAATAAAAGATGTCAGTTGTAAATGAATGCAGCTGCTCCAATATGAAACAGTACCTGCTACAGGTGTTGGATGCATTTTGACAAAAGCATTCCTGCAATGGTGATCCTTCCCTTTAAAAGGCAGGTCGCTTTGCACACAAAAACATACCATTTTGCCAGATATGTACAGCTTAAAATGTTTAAGAGTTAAATGTTAAGATGTGGTCCTATGCAGATGGTGCAGTACTTTACTATTCTGTGAAAGCTTCCCCACTGCCAGTCCAAAATACAGGACCATGCACCCACTGATTCATAACTAGGCATTTTGGCACCTTCAGTCATTTACTCACCTGCATGACCTAGTCAAAGAATCCACCCAATTTGTTAGTGAAGCAGCTTGAGCCAGTAACTCCCCAGATTGATTTCTTACAACTCAAAGCACTAGATTCTTAGAACACAATAGCAAATTAAAAGCACCCATTTTAAATACTTTCTTTGCAAAGACAAGTCTTACTCACTAGTCCTTTGAAAAACCAAGGCAAAAAACAGGTTTAGAACATGTGCACTTTTATTTGACTGTTTAGTCAGTGTACAGGTAGGCCCCAAGCACTACTGGCACCTCCATCGGTTTACGGCTCATTCCATACGCCCAAGAGGGAAGGGTGGGGGGGAATGTAAACCTTCGTATCAAGGTAAAGCTTTTGCATAAACAAACTCAAAATACAGGACCAAGAATTTAAGGCTGAAAAGTACAAAAAACCCAGACTGTTTGGTTACATAATTTACACATAAGCAATACTAGAAACAATGTTGTCTGAAGTAACTGCTCCCATTAAGCTGGGTGGCCTTCATAGAGGCAAATAAGTTTCTGAACAATGCATTTAACATTTGGAATGACTAAAAAAAAAAAAAAGAAAAAATGTACAATTAAAGTCCTCCGATGCATTGTAGAACTTTGGGGATGCTCATTTGCCAATACCATCACCTTCACCGTTCCAGTTTTTAAATCCTGAGTCAAGCGCCAAAAATAACAAAAGCCATGCCAATTTGTTGTTTCTGGTTTCTCTGCGCAATTGAAGTCGGCGTGTTCAATGGCAGTCTTTTAGAAGCATTTGCGGTGGACAATGGATGGTCCAGACTCATCATACTCCTGCTTGCTAATCCACATTTGTTGGAAGGTGGACAGGGAGGCCAGAATAGAGCCTCCAATCCAGACTGAATATTTACGCTCAGGTGGAGCAATGATCTACAAAGAAAATAAAACACCTTTTAGCATATATTGTGTGTATAAAAATACACTGTATAGTGCAGATGCAACTCAAGTCACCTACCTTAATTTTCATTGTGCTAGGTGCCAGGGCTGTAATCTCCTTCTGCATTCTGTCTGCAATGCCAGGGTACATGGTGGTACCACCAGACAGCACAGTGTTGGCATACAGATCCTTACGGATGTCAACATCACACTTCATGATTGAATTGAAGGTGGTCTCATGGATACCACAAGATTCCAGACCTAAGAATTAACAAAGAACTCAGCTGTGGCCAAATATTTCCAATTTAAACTGAAGTGACAATACCTACAACTTCAAAACCTTACATCATGGTTACACTGGTTTTGGTATGCTGCATGTTTATGTATCTGGGTTTGTAAGGAACAAAATTCAACCATATGAATGATAAAGTTGAGAAAAACCACACAAACATACCCAAGAATGATGGCTGGAAGAGTGCCTCTGGGCATCTGAACCGCTCATTTCCAATGGTGATGACCTGTCCATCAGGCAGCTCATAGCTCTTTTCCAAGGAGGAGGAGGATGCAGCAGTGGCCATCTCCTGTTCAAAGTCAAGGGCAACATAGCACAGCTTCTCCTTGATGTCTCTGACAATTTCTCTTTCAGCTGTGGTTGTGAAGCTGTAGCCCCTCTCGGTCAGGATCTTCATGAGGTAGTCTGTCAGGTCACGACCAGCCAAATCCAGACGGAGAATGGCATGAGGCAGGGCATAACCTTCATAGATGGGCACAGTGTGGGTGACACCATCACCAGAGTCCATCACAATACCAGTGGTACGACCGGAGGCATACAGTGACAGCACAGCCTGAATGGCAACATACATGGCTGGGGTGTTGAAGGTCTCGAACATGATCTGTTAAAGCAGAAATAATAATTTAACGACTTGCATTAAACATACTTGCCTATTATATGCAAACAGTTAGTTCATGCTTCACTGTAACATTAGTATTCAAAAATCTAGTGTGCAGCACAAAGGAAAACTTAAAATGCAGTCCAAAAACCACACAAAGTAAACCTGGTAAATCCAGATAATCAGAAATTCACTTCTGCAAGAAGGCCTAAAAGAATTAGGAAATAACTGTAAAGACCAGAAAGGGAGGATAGTCTAAAAAGTCCAAGGTATAAAATAAATAAAAGTACTGACCTGGGTCATCTTTTCTCTGTTGGCTTTGGGGTTCAGGGGAGCCTCTGTGAGCAACACTGGGTGTTCCTCAGGGGCGACACGAAGTTCATTGTAGAATGTGTGATGCCAGATTTTCTCCATGTCATCCCAGTTGGTAACAATGCCATGTTCAATGGGGTACTTCAGGGTCAGAATGCCTCTTTTGCTCTGAGCCTCGTCACCAACGTAGCTGTCTTTCTGACCCATACCAACCATCACACCCTATATTTAAAAAAAAAAAAGATTTGTAAGCATTTAAGTCCCGAGTTAATATTCACACCTGTGACTTTAAATAACCTTTTAAAAGAATTCAACGTGCCGTTAAGACCATAATAAATTCAAGGATTTACCTGGTGTCTTGGGCGACCGACAATGGATGGGAAGACAGCTCGGGGAGCATCATCTCCAGCGAATCCAGCTTTGCACATACCGGATCCGTTGTCAACAACAAGTGCGGCAATTTCTTCATCCATTGTTGGGCTGCAAAAAAAATAATAAAAATAAGTTAAACTGAGCAATTTCTATTGCACGTGCGAGGCTGCGATGGTCAGTGCAAGTCTACTTTAACATTAAACTTGCTTCCGGTTTCTCAAAACCACTTTATAGGTATTAGCCACAAGGTGGCGATCAACCAGCTCATCAAAATCTATAGAGGAAAAGACAAAGGAAGTCCCCACTCGATTCTCATTATTTCCATAAAAGGCAAAAGGTTTGAGCATGCTTGCGAGTGCCGGTGGCGTGGCACGCAGCCAGTCGACAAAGACTGCCGGACTAAAGAGGAACCAATTTCGACATTGGGCGGCCTTGACCACTCCCAGCAAGAGGAAAAAAGCTCAGTTTAAGAATTTAAAAGCCTTACAGACAGACCATACGGGTCACGCTTCAAAAAACCGGAATCCCACCACGCATGTTAACACAACGACCTGAACCCAATTACTTCAAAAATTGAACTTTAGACCTCCGTATACACAAAAAACCAAATCATTTTAAACGTCACCTTACTTTACATCGGTACTACTATACAGGTCTGTTTTATCCAACAATCTTTGTCTTCACCTTATCACATGCATTAAACTAGATTTTTACGGGGCCACGCTTAGTCCTGCGCCTAACCCTTTTGACACCGGGCTCCCCCCCCCCTCCTCATGCGGGACAGCAAATGGGGCCCAACAGCCACGCCTTAGCGGCACAAAGGAGGACTACGTAAGTGAAAGAACTATTAAACGCCAGGCTCTCAAAATGTTAATTTCAAGCAGTTTCACCACCACATTTAAGAGCAATCTACTAGACATCCAGCTGGAGCGCGCGTGCACCATCTAAGTAGGTCACACCCAACTATATTCATTCAAACGCACATTTACTTGCCGGCTCGCAAAGAATCCCCGGCATTTAACATTGCCCTCATTTAAACCAATTGCAAAAAAAAGTTATTAAAATTAATTAAAAAAACACTAAAGATAAGCAGATTTTTATTACCATCACAATTTCCTAAAAACATTACCCTGCGTTTTTTAAAGGAATCATTAATTCAAGCTTTGTAGTCCACATACACCTAGCGATTTCAAAACGTCACAACAAAAATGCTCATACCTACACAAAAAAAATCCTTTAACTAAAACCGATGTTCTTACCTTTGTTGTTAAGTTTCAAAGGGTCAGAAGAAAAGAGAGCCGATGGCACTGCCTTTTTTGTTTTTTTTTTTAATTGATGTATTTGTTTCCGCACTAGTTGCGCGATGGAGGAGCTCAGACTGTGAAACTACCGGCTCCGCCGTGGGGTTTTATGTACTGTTAGCCGCCCGGCTCGAGCCATAAAAGGTAAACTTTCGGAATGCGCCCTACTGATTGGTTAACGTCACGGCGGCGGCGTGTCGAGCGTACATTGCTGCACTGTTTGATGCAACTTGCTCGCTCACGCGCCCGCCCAACTTCCAGCTTAACACACAAGAGAGGAGGCCTATCGCGCGGGTGCGCGCCCTTGCATACGAATTTTGAAGAGCCTTGCTAATTCCAGCGTGTTTCGTTTCAAAGGTGCTAATAGATTTGTGTACTGAATTTATACATTGATAATTTTTTTTGGCAATTAATTCGTTTATTTTGAGTGTGCAGACTTTGCAGTTGGTTTATTTAATTTTGTCAAACGCGCGGCGCTGCCATCGCTTTCTTACTGAAAGGTTTTTACTTCCTTAAGTCTGTATATCTGAAAGGGCGTTTAATTTATAGCGTGACAACTAAAAGATCCAAAGCTGTCATTTGTCGCATTAAGCTAGCGATTGAGAAAAAAATGCTAAAAGTGTAGTGGAAATGCTCGTCTCTTCAGTCGTAGAGTAAACCTTGAAACGGGGGCGTCTCCAGTGAACAGCACTCGTGTCCAAATTACTTGTCAAAAAATGGCACAAGACCCAAAAAAACTGTTATTAGATACCAAAAGGATACACAAGGTCTGCAGACTGAGGCGACAGCCCCACCCTACAGTTTCACCGGCCTTGTGACAGGCATGAGTTTAAGGCCTAAAGCAATTTGACAAATAATAAATACAGACAGGGACAGTCTGCAGTGACCATCTTCACGGTTGTTGTGCCCTTTTTAAATGTGACAATGAACCTAATGTGTCTGAGTGTGTGTTTCACAGCTAACACAAAAGCCTGCTAAAATAATGGCACTTCATAGGCATACACAGGAATATCCATTTATTGTTTCCCCGGAACACCTTTGTCTTTGTTGTGGATTTAAGTTTATTAATTGACAAGAAAGCCTTCACACATATATATTTTAAAAGAGTTTCCAGTCACAGTTTTGCAGCTGAACATTCGGCTGGATGGATGCTGGCAAGCAGGCGTGGCATCTCTGCAAGCATTTTTCTTCTCTCTTATTCCTGTTTGAAACGCCTCTTCCTAAGCCCTGGAAGTATATCCTTAGGCTACAGGGATGGCTGATAGTCAGCCCAAGCTGAAACATCCATTTAGGCGTGGTTGGTGAATGGAATGCTTGACACTCTGCAAATGGGGATTAAGGGGGCTATCCAGTGTGCACTCTGGTGGTGTTTTTTTTTTTTTTGTGTTAGTTTAGCAGGATCTGAACCTTAAAAACATAAACGCCAAGTAACATTACACAAAAAGGCTATAAACTGCTTGGCTAGTGGCACACTTTTTGAACCTTGTGTGGTGGCCATAATAAAGCCACCGTCTTGAACTGATTTTAAGATGACTATATTTAAAACATCAGAGTATCACGCCAGGAAATGCCATTTTCAGTTTCTGAACCGTATTGAGTAAAAGTTACAGAGCTGTAGCAAGACTGTTCCTGTGTCATCCCATCAGGGTTTCATTTTATTACAACTTAAAGCACTGTGTTCTGAATCAACAAGTAGTGTTTCTGCATTCAGGATGCAGGACAGAAGAGGCAGAGACTCTGTTTTAAGATCTTAAATATTGTGGCAACAGGGCTGTTGCATTACTGTATGTCTAATTTGGTTGAGCTTAGAGTCGTTAAAACTCTGGTTGCACTATGAATAGCTGAGATTACAGCTTAAGTTTGCTGCATTAAGCCTCTCAGCTGTCATATGCTGTCTAAACTACTGTGTAATTGTTTAGCTGTTTTATCTAAAGCATTATACACATCAAGTGTACTGTAGAATTGCTTCCATATCTCTTCATGATTTTTTATGGGAAGGCTAAGGAAACTTGCTCAGGGTCATTGAGTAAGTCTGTGATGGGGATCAAAACAGCCCCCATTGTGATTTATTCTCCAGTGTCTTAGAATGCATAGCCAAGCATGATGCAGGTAGCATAGCCTAGCAGCTAAGTGAGTGACTAATTCTCTTACCATGCCAGCTAAGGTTGTCCTTTCATTTTTTTTAATAAGGTTTGTAGTGCTCATTGTGTGAACCTGCCTGAGGTCATCAAATTGTGTTTTCATTGTGACTTTGTAGGTCCTTTAGGTCAATTAAAGCCTCAAGCTTATCATGTGCTTTATTGTTAGGTTGCATTTTTTTGTAGCTAGTGCAATCAAAATGAGCTTCACATATTCAGATTTTAAGTGTAAGGCAATTTAGTTTGTAGAATACATTGCATTATGCTGAAGTACAACCATTTCAAGTAAGGAAATAGACAGTGTTACATGATTACAGGCAGTGTTTGGAAACCTTTCTTTTAGAAGTAACTTACATTATTCATTACTTACAAAAAATAAATATTGTATATAGTTACAGTATATGCAATGAGATGTCAAGCAAAATGAAACCTTTTATTGGGTAACTAAAAAGATTACACTATGCAAGCTTTTGAGGCAGCTCAGGCCTCTTCTTCAGGCAAGATGTAACTTATTTTTTGCTTATTATAAAATGTAATCAGTTACAAACAGTGTTTTACCTTGTGCGTTCCGTTTTTCTTCTTGTGTATGAAAAACTGTACATTTCACTGGCCAGCATTTGTTATAAAATTCAAGTTCAACATATGAACCTTCATGAAACTAACTAGAAACACAGGCAGATTTGATAATTTTCTGTTGTTTTATAAATGAGTTATTCATGTGGTGTGAAGTAAATAACATCAGTTCTTTTTTCCATCCCCAACGCAATCCCCCCCAAGATCTATGGTATGCACACTCACTGTTTTGCCTCTAGATCACGCTGTTTCAAAGTAGCTATAGCAAATATCTGAATTCAAATTAATCTGACACAAGTCTCTGTTCTGCGATGGTCACTGGCTCCCTGTAACCCTAAACCTGGCCAATTAAATTCAGTTCTAAGCACTTTCAGAAATAATCATATATTTATAGCTTTCTATAATTTTTTCACTTAATTGCACGCTACGCATGTGCTTAAACTCTTCCTCAGTTGGCGCAAGATGGCTGGGATGTGCACATACACAGTACTTCTGTACTTCTGCGAAAGTACAGGTGGAAATAAGTTTTTGTAATATCATAATAAAGCATATCTGAATTTAAGTAATGCATGTGTTATTACTTTGAAAAAATAAGTGTTGCATTGGGTTACTTGTTACTTTAGAAAGTAATCTGACTGGGTAATGTGTGTTATTGTAACACATTACCTTCAACATTAATCACAAGAATTATTTACCACATGTATCACTAGCTAAATGGTCTAGCTGTCTTAGAAATAGCCAAGTATTGTCTAATGGAGGTGAATAGTTGTGTATTAATATGGGATTTTCACTGCATTCTCCTATGAGAAGGGAATAGCAAAACTAGTTTTTACTTTCTTGTAAATGAATTATAGGGAAAGTATTGTAATTGTCCACAAATTCAATTTCTAGATTTTGATATATTTTCGACAATTTAGACCTCCCTGAGTCCGAAAATGCCATTTTTGGAATTATGTCTGTGTGTGTGTGTATGTAAACACAATAACTTGAGTACACTTTCACTTAGGGCAACCAAATTGTGCATACAAGTATTAGGTACAAAACATAGTTTTCTGTAAATGTTTGGGCTATTTCTGCTAACTATTTACTTTTTATTGATGCAGCTGCAGAGTCCGATTTATTCAACTTTACTTTTATAATAATTGTTCTGTATATTATTAATTTGAATTGATTTGTTGTTGATGGTTCTCTAATGTACATAATATAAAAATATAATCATTGTGTTTTGGTTTACTCCTCAAATACCCATTGCCATATCTGAGTATACGAAAAAGTTTAGGGGAGACCTCTCCCGATTTTTTGACAATAGTGTTTCAGACTGAGAAGTGTGATAATGCTAATTGAAGCATTAAAGTTGTTGCTGTTAGTGATCATTATGCAGCTGTGATTGAACATCCTGTTATATTAGTGTCAATTAAACAAGGCTTTTGTAATTAAGATATGGCAATGAAAGAACCACAATTATAATTCATAAAGTATACAAATTGAGAAAAGTACTGTGTATTTATTATATATTTAGTTGCTACTTTACTTGGCACACTAGTACTGGATAGAACACCCTTTGTCTCTAGAATAATCTATATTTTTAAAGTGTAGATTTAACATCATGCTGGAGACATTACTTAGGGACTGTGTGCCATGCTTACTCAAGAATGATACACATTTTTTCTGAAGATTTTTTAATTCATGCTTTAAACCTCAATTCCACCTTAATTTATAGTCTATTGGATTGAGATTTGGGGCCAGTGCAGAGGATTGGAGCAAATGTAAGTCACTGTCACGTTCATGAAAGCATCTTTAAGTAACATGTGATTTGAGACTTGCCACATTATTCTGCTGGAAGTATTCATATGAAAAAGTGTAGGTAGGCTATGGCTATAGAAGAGCATAATATAATCAGCAAAAGTGGTTAAGTATATTTTGGCATTTGCATGATTCTCAATTGGTATTAATAGGCCTAATGTTTGCCACAAAACATACTTTGAACACCAACATGTACCACTGAAACAAGGCAGGATAGACCCTTAGCTAACAAACTCATGCCATAAATACCAAATTTTGACCCTGCTATTTGCTTGTCGCACTGAAAGATGAGATATTCAGAAAAGACAACGTTTTTCCAGACTTTAGTCGTCTAGTTTTGGTGGTTTTGTTTCCACTGTGGCTTAATTTTCCTTTTCTTACCTGACAGAAAGAGAACTCAGCGATGTCTTCAGTGCTGTAGCCCATGCATTCAAGGTCCAACTCATTGTGCATTCACAGATGTCTTCCTGCCTACCACTGTTGTAATGAGACGTTATTTGAGTATTTCTGGCCTTTCTGTTAGCTTAATTGAGTCTAACCATTCTCCTGTCATCTCTCTCATTAACAGGGTGTTTTCACCAACTGTATTTTCACTCACTAGATGTATTTGTAGTGTGTTAAAATTACAGGAGGATAACCTTTTCTGAGATACTGGAACAGCAACATGTAGTAGCTTCAGCCATGGTGCAATTAAAGTTACTTAGACCATGAATCTTGAACATTCCAATGCTTGGTCAAGCAATAGCCTAATCTGTTCATCCGTTACTGTGAACAATGAGTTGCAGCCATAAGAGTACTATAGCTGTTTCAGAGGAGAGGGGTATTTGTGTTAACAATAAAGGGCACTTAATAAGGTGGGCTAGGTTTTGCCATTTGCATTTTCCATTACTGTTCCTGTGCCTAGTATAGAATCCTAGGTATTTAATTCTTGTCCTTGCTAACAATCAACATCAACATAAGCAATCTAACAATCTGAGGTGTAGCATGGGTTTTAGCATGTGGTCCCACTCTGGAATTGCAATAGGCTTGTACAGAGTGCTAAATAGTGTTATACTCTT
Source organism: Polypterus senegalus (assembly GCF_016835505.1). Classification (NCBI taxonomy): domain Eukaryota; kingdom Metazoa; phylum Chordata; class Cladistia; order Polypteriformes; family Polypteridae; genus Polypterus; species Polypterus senegalus. The sequence goes on from NC_053166.1 coordinate 142,198,369, forward strand.
CCCACTGTTACATATTCCAGGTTCTCTATTGCCGCATGTCAGCCTTATTTAATGCTTTTTATGGACACAAGTTTACTCATGGCTTAAGCACTTTTAAAACAGACAGGCCTACATCTGCAAAACATTAATAGATAATAGCTAGAGTGCAGAAAGAGATGAAACAAGATCATAGGCAAACGATTTACCATGTTATACACAAAAGTTAATGTTCATCTGCAGCTTCATCTCTGTGTTTCACAAAGATACTGCCCAATCTTCTCAGTGATCTCCTGTTTTATAAATTACACAATGCAACTTTTTTTTGTACGTGGATGGGACAGTGGTAACACTTCTGCCTCACTAATCCAGCTCCCATGAACTCTTTAAAATGTCAACACCTGTTTCTCCCTTACTATGCTAGTGTACTTGTTACAAAAAAGTTAACATTCTTTATACCTCATTGATTCAATTAAACAGTATCTTTCTGAACAATTAATGCTATCACAATTGTTTTCTTTGCATGTTTGTTGTACAGATTTTTATATAGCATCTTGTCTCACCTATTCCATCTGGGACAGGTGGGGCTCTTCTATCTGTTATGAATTGTAGGCAGATTAGAAAGCTGACATGAGTTCTTAACATTTTAAATATAGAAAAAGGCACGGGTACAGTGCTTTAGATGAATATTCTACCCAAAAATTATATTTTTTATGTTACCCCATGTAATTTGTAGTGGTATGCAAGGAAAATTATTAATCTCATCTTTTCATGCAGAATAGAGAGAAGAAAAGTTTGATATATTAGTAGCCACTAGTGACCAGTACAGTACAACAGTTGAGAATGTGAAAATACATCAATGGAAGAAAGAGAAAAAAACTCCTTTTACTCATGTCACATAATCCATAAGTCATTTATCCCATTATATGCTGAAAATATTCAAAACACATGCTTTTTTGCAAAAATATTATTAAATATATATATATATTCCCAGAATTATCAACATACATCATAAACAGGAAACTTAAAGTCACTTCCATGAAGCTTTAGATTTTAGAAATATAATTTTTGTTTGCAGTATTCCTTTAAGGGCTGCTGGAGTGCTCACTAAAATGTAGTTACCTCTAGAAGTTGGAAACGAGTGAATGGGAGGTGAATGCAAATGTTCTTTGAGAAAAAACTTTAATGGCCGGGTCACCTCACCAGATTCACTGGGCACTTCTGCATTTGTTAGGTAAGCCCTTCAGTGTGGTTAAATTTACTTTGTCTTTTCATTGTTTTGTGTTTTTGCATGTTATTACTAAAACACACCTGTTTCATGTTTAAAATAAGAGAAATGATTAATACAACACCAAATCAGAAAAAGCTGGGACAGTACAGAAAAAGTGATTCTTAAATTTAGTAACTTTCATTTCATTGCAGACAGTATGATCCCAAGATATTTCATGTTTTGTCTGATCAACTTCATTCCATTTCAATGTACACATATTCCTGCATTTCAGGTCTGCAATACATTCCAAAAAAAGTTGGGATGGCGGCAAATTATGGCCAATAATGAGGTAAAAAATTGAACAATGATGTGATTTCAAATTATGTCAGCAGGTGATTGTAATCATGATTTGGTACAAAAGCAGTATCCACAAAAGAATGAGTGTTTGAGGAGCAAAGATGGGCAGAAGATCTCTAGTTTGTCAACATATGTGTGAGAAAATTATTGAAATGTTTAAAAACAATTACCCTCAAAGAAAGATTGGAAGGGATTTGCATGTTTCTCCCTCTACAGTGCATAATATCATTAAATGATTCAAGGAATCTGGAGGAATTTCAGTGTGTAAAGGGCAAGGGTGCAAGCCAAAGCTGAACACCTGTGATCTCTGATCATCAGGAACCCTCACTCATCAACAGCTTGTATAACCACATGGGCAAGGGATTACTTTGGCAAACCTTTGTCGAGTGTTACAATACGGAGTTAACATTCACAAATGCCACTTGAAACTTTACTGTACAAAAAGAAGCTTTATGTGAATGATATCCAGAAGCAGCGTCGATTTCTCTGGGCTCAGAGACATCTGGGATGGACCATCACACAGTGGAAACCTGTAGTGTGGTCAGACGAACAAATATGCCAGGTTTTTTTTTGGAAGAAATGTATGCAGTGTGCTCAAGACCAGAAGATGAAAAGGACCATCCAGACTGTTATTGGCAACAAGTCCAAAAGCCAGGTTCTGTTATGGTGTGAGGTTGTGGCCGTGCCCTTGGCAAAGGTAATTTATACTTCTGTGATTGCAGAATTAATGTAGAAAAGTATATTGAGATTTAGAGCAGCATATGCTGCTTTCAATATGGAATATTTTCCAGGAATGTCCATGCATTTTTCAACCAGACAATGAAAAATCACTTTCTGCACACATTTCAATGGCATGTCTGTGGAAGAAGAGGGAATGGGTACTGGACTGACCTGTCCCTAATAGAAAATCTGGAAAATTCTGAAATTAAAATTGTGGCAATGACCTTGACCTTGAACTGTTGCACACCTTAAGATGTGTTCGCAGGACATATGGGACAAAATAACACCTAAAATGCTTCAGTGCTTGGTATCCTCTTTGGAAAAACAACTTTAAAGTGTTATGAGAAGGAATGGTGACATTACAATGTAGCAAATGCTTTACTGTCTCAACTTTTTTTTGGTATGTGTTGCAGGCCTGAAATGCAGGAATGGGTGTATACTGTATTAATAAATGAAATGAACTTAACCAGACGAAACATGAAATATCTTGGGTTCATACTCTCGGCAGTGAGTCAAATGAAGTCCAAGTAAATTTAAGAATCACTTTTTTTTTTAAATTTGCAACTTTTTCCGATTTGGGGTTTGTATGAAAAGACAGAAGAAAGGTGTAAGTACCATACTGTATATCCAGTATATACAGTGTGTGCTTTTGTCTCTGTCTCTCTCTCTCTGCATATACACATTTTAAAAATGATGTGCATAATTTTTAAGTTACATGTTGGTAGAGAAATTAGTGCTTCTGCCTTTTTCTGCAGGAACCAGCCAATAACAGATGTTTCCCCGATGTACTCTAGTTGAACTAAGTAGGTTAGGAAAGTAATAAACAAAATCTTTTTTTATATATTTTAGCAATGAAAATGGCAAGGATTGGTCAGTTTACAAATTGAGAAGGGTTATATTGAAGATGGGTGATTACTTATTTTCATTTTGCCCCATCAAATACTGCTTACTTAGGGTGAAGTCTGCTGATTCCTTATCATATAGGAATCAAGATATAAATGTGCTCAGGCTGCAAGTCTCAATTACAAAAATAAAAAAACAATGCTGTTGTTGTTTTTATTAATAATTTTGCAGTATTATCCTGTGATTCAAATTGAGTGAACGTCAGTTCTTCACATAGAAAATTGCTCTTTGTTCCCATTTAGCATTATGAGCCAGAAAATGATTGCTCCTACATCATAAGTAAATGGATTTAGGTGCAGCATCAATCCATATTGCTCACAGTCCAAAGGTAAACATTATGACAGACTATTACAATAAAACAGAGCAGAGAGTAATGATTGGGTCTCATAGGCATGTGAAAAGTCTGTCTTATCTTTAGCAGTGTCACAGCACAATTATGTAACCCTAGAAACGCACCAAATGTTTCCATGTATGCAATATTGTGCTGATATCCAGTGTTGGTTATCCCATTTTTGGGGACCGTTGTTAATTTGTTTCTCGTACTTTGACAAGCGCTTAGCTAAATAAAAGACAGGAACTTACAAAAATCAGACATGACTACAGCAAATACAACCACTCCTGCAGAACCCTGGGAGTTTTCCAGCCTTTTGATTTGCAGGGGGCCCCCAATATTCCTATTTAAGCAAGCTTCTCCAGCTGGGAAACAAACTGAGAAAGTCAAACAAGGCAAGCTAATGGCAATACTGCTACAGAGGATTTAAAATTTGGTGTGAGGCTAGGCAATGCTCACATTCATAATGTCCTGAAATTCAGATTAATGGTTCTGTGCAAGAGTCATTTTGGCCGTGCCCTGTCTTTCAGTAGCCACATGAGTGGAGATGTTAAATGCCTTATTCATTATGATTGTGCCAGAGCCCTCAAGACCCTAGGGAATCAGTTTTCTTCAGAGGATGGTATTAAATGCCTGTGAATAGCTTAAATAAATTATCCACAACTTTTTACAGTGAATGGTAGTAGTGGCAGGCAGCAAAAAGACAACTTCCCAGTATTAATGTTTCTAGTGATTGGATGATTGTTAGTGTGATGCCATCAGCCTATACAGGTTAGTGCTATTAAGTACTGAATTAAATATTAATTGATTATTCTTTATATTGGTCACTTGTACATTATTTTTGTTAATTGGCGGTAGGTATGTTTTCCCTCGAGCAGAATAGACTGGAACAGATTTAGATCATCTTTCAAAAGGCAAGATGGAATATAAATAATGTAAGTGAAGTGTTTTTCTTTCAGTCCTAAGAGTTTGTGGCAAAGAAGATTTTTGAAATTGTAATTACATAAGTGTTGTAACAGAAGGTGTAAGATCACATGTCCTTAAAAATGCCTGTACACAATAGCTAATCGCCCTTGGTAAACTTTGTTAGACAGGGGAGGATACTGGCGCTTTACAGTGGTTATTCTGTTCACTTGCCATTCTGTGAGTTACTGTTGCACAGATCCAGTAACCTGGGCTCAGTTCTTCACCCAGCCATTATATGTATAGAATTTGCAAATTTATATGTAATTTTTTTTTTTGATTTCCTCCCATCACAGACATATGCATGGTTGTGGAAGCTCTTTCCATTACTATTACAAGCCATTTTGGTCTGTTTTGTGGTGTCCATATTATTGAGGAATTATCTCCAAATGTTTGTCTGTGATTGGAAATTTTATTATATACCATGTTATTTGTTGTGCCTGATCCCATATTTCTTTGAAATGTGCAATTTATAAAAACATGCACATTTATACACTGGCAAGTGGAGTGAATCACTTGTGGACCAAAGGGACAATGGTGGAGACTAAACTTGCTAACATAGGCTAATAAATGACCTGTCTTTAGCTGCATTTTGAATACAACATTTTGATTAACATCAAATGCACCTTTTCTGTATGTAAGATATTTTAACCTTTTGAGACAGGTATATTAAAATTAATTAAAACAGAAAGTATCTGTCTAAGAATACAATATTTAACATACCAGAAAGAAAACTCAGGTCTCTTTGAAAATGAAATTGTGAAAGATCTCAAACATAACCTGGGAGTGTCAGTAAATCATAAAACAGTTAATTAAATAGTACATAATATTACCTGGGTGGCACATTGGCGTAGTAGTAGCGCTGCTACCTCACAATAAGGAGACCAGGGTTTGCGTCCATAGAGTTTGTATGTTCTCCCCATGTCCATGTGGGATTCCTCAAAGTGCTCAGGTCTCCTTTCACTAAAGATGCTCAGATTAGGTGGATTGGTAGAGCAAAAATGTGGACATGTGTTTGTGTGTGCCCTATCTGGGTATTATTTATGTCTTGCACCTGATGATTGCTGGGATGAGCTCCAGTTTTCCCATGACCCTACCCTGGATAGTGGGTTAAGGAAGTGGATAAAGAGATGATATTACCCTGTTCTTTTTCTAAAGCAGAAAATTTATAAAAATAATTTCAACACAAGTTGACTTCCTGTAACATTTGTATCTAATATGTTAAACTACTGTAGTAATAGTCAATAGCTGTGTCTTCAATTAAACATCTCATTTGAACATGCTGCACATTTGTACACTAGTCTGTTTTTTAGAAAGTATGTATTTAAGAATATTTTAGCCTAAAATGCATACATTTTGGATTTTAGGAGTATATAACTGGTTAACTGACTACAGTATAGATTGTGTGACATGAGTAACATGAGATTTCTTTAAAGGATTTTTTTTTTCTTTTTGCTGTTGTTTAGTATTGTCTCCCCCAACTGGCCTCATTCAAGCCAGATTGATTATAGATATTTGTGATCTCTGTTCTCCATTAAAACATGAGATATTTCTCAGCCATCACTAAAAATAACAAAATAAACAACAAAAAACAAAATGTATAACAAATAGTAACGGATTACTAAGAAATCCTGCAGACTATACAAAAGAGTATAAAAAATAAAAAGAAGAGTTATGAAATGTGTATCTTTTTCTTGTAAAATGATTTTTCATGTTTCAAATACTAGTGCAAAAGAGTGATTGAGTTAAACCATTATATCAATTTTATTTGGAAAATTGACTGATTGATTGAGTAGTGCATTATAACTGTACTCACTATGAAAGCAACAATACAAAAGACTAGTTGATTGTAATAGAGAATTGTGTAACAGTGCACACTTTGTCACATACTATGTCAATATTCATGAATTGACTTATTCCAATACACTCTGTGATGGTTTTCTTTTTTTTTTAGTAACACAATGACTGTGACAAAAATGTCCTTAACCCTAACCAGCCTGATTGGCATGGTACGAAATTCTGATTGATTGTTTTGTTCTCTGTGACATTGTCCATTTTGGAAGGAAATTTGGAAAATGGTAAGTGATTATAAAGCAAATTATAATAATGTACACTGTGAAATGTAGTATATAAAGTATTTATTGATTAATTTGAAAATGCTTTATGACAGCATTTATTATGAAGTAGTGAGTTGCTGATTATTTACCATTCTGCACACTTTAAAAGGAAGTATATAAAATATTGATTGATTGTTAAGTGGACTGAGAGGTTCCGTAAAAAGATGAACATGGTGTGATTTGTGCAAGTAGCCAGTATGATTGGAATTGTACAAATTTGTGAGTTATTGACAACCATGAAAGGCACAGCAAAATATTTTAATAGACTATTACAAAGTTCTTAGATATGTAAAAGCAATAAATTGTTTAAATCTTAAGTGCTTTTTAACAATATGGGCTGTAAAGTTAATTAAATAAAGGATGTGTGGCCAATACTACCAAATTTAAAACTGTACCTATAAAAGAAAAACACATTGGTGTGTCACTACTTATAGATGGAGATTGTAGCATTAACATGATACCAAACTTATTTTTTGTTTCTTGTGAATTGTTGTATTAGTCATGCTTTCATTTTAATTAAATCTTGATTTTTGGGTGATTTCCATTGTTCTTACTGGACAAAAAACTTCACTTTCAGTATTGTGATAAACACTATTGTGTAATATTTTGGGAATACCAAACATAACAGTAACATAGCTAACATGTTTTCAGAAACATCCGGAAATATTATAATAGACATGGGATTTTTTTCAGATTAACATTGGTTTCTTAATTTAAGGTAAACCTTTATATTGATATACTGTAGGATACATTTTAAGCCTATATATGCACATTTCATTACCTAAGCAGGGATTACAGTAAATTTGCCAAAATGTTGATCTAATAGAGAGAAATTCACTATTTCTACTTCCATGTCTCTACTTCCATGTCTCTTCCTGGGCAGATAACCTGCTGCTCATATTACACAAAGAATTTTCCAGTGTATTTTATGCTACTCTGATACAACTAATGTCCTAGGTAGTCATCACTGTAAAAAGAACTCTATAAAATAAACATTTGGTAAATGCGTGTCACAGTTTTCTAAAATGAATGTGAGAATTTAGAAGATGAATTCCTTTGTCAAACATATAATAGAACCATTCTTCTGTGATGAAAGTAGACATGAGATGATCAGCAATGATGAAAGTAGGCATGGAACTATCAGCATGTGTCTATTTCCAAAAACAAGGAATAAATACCTTTCTGTCACATTGCTCCCCCATCCCCATTTCCCTCAGTATAAATCTCTGTTCTGCCTTGTAGCATCCTGCAGTGGATGTTTGCTTTTCAATTATGCGCACTACAGAATAGTTGAAAAAAAGACACTTGTGTATCCTGTTTTTCATCTGTCTGTCAGGTGCTGTCAGGTTTGATCAGCAAAAGTTATCAAAGAAAAAGTATCACTTGTTGGGACAGCACATTTTGCAATGGCGGTCTTTTTTCAAAATTACAATTCCACTGTGAGGAAGCCTTTGTCCATGTTTTCCTGTCCACAGACTTGAAGTACAGCTTCTGCAGCTAGGAGAAAAAGAGAAGTGCACAGCCAACCATCAAAACCGCAAATCCTTCAGTGGGTGGGGGAATGGGTTAGGGCGGAGAGAATTTCCTTTAAAGTACATGTAATCATGAACTTTTAGGAGGTACAATATTATGACCATATTTAGGGTGAAAGGATAACCACAGCAATCACGTTGGTAAGCAAACAAAAAAAGTTCATTTTACAGAAAAAAGTTGAAAAACTTACAGGTTATGGCTTATATAAGCCACCTGTATTTGTTGGACCACTTTGACTTACACATTAGCAGTGCACCCTCCAACCACTTCTTATCTTCCTGACCTATTAAATTCCTGTATTGCTGTTTTTTGATAAAGAAAGAAATCTCTAAGGAACTTTTGTCTAGCAAAGCATTTTAGAGGAATCCTAAACATGTGTTTATCTCAGTAATTGAGAAAAAGAAGACAAAATGTGTTTCTCCTCATGTAAAATTAAATAATCTGGTGGTGTTGTACTTATTTTTCAAGAATCCATTTAAACCTTGATGGAATCAAAGTTAGATATTTGCTAATGCAAGAGAAGCTACTGTTAAAATGGTGCTTCTGTCTATTTTCTGAAATCCATCCATCCATCCATTTTCCACCCCGTTGAATCCGAACACAGGGTCAAGGGGGTCTGCTGGAGCCAATCCCAGGGCACAAGGCAGGGCGCCAACCCACTGCAGGACACAAACACCCACACATTAGGGACAATTTAGAATCGCCAATCCACCTAACCTGCATGTCTTTGGACTATGGGAGGAAACTGGAGTACCTGGAGGAAACCCACGCAGACACGGGGAGAACATGCAAACTCCACGCAGGGAGGACCTGGGAAGTGAACCCTGGTCTCACTTTTTTCAATTACAGATTTGTTCAGAAGTTTATTCTTTTATACTTGGGCACAAGGATTAAAAACAGTATTGGATGGTTTGCCAAGCTACTGCAGATGACACTTACACTGATTTGTATAAATAAACATTTACAGCCCAGATAACTAGATTGTTTTTTTTTTCTTGGGTGGCCAAAGACTTTGTATGTTTATTTACACATACTTGTATATTTTAATTGTACTATGTATGCCTCCCCTTTAGTTTCCGAATGGCACATTCTATTGCTGTTACTGTTAGTAGCTATTTTGAAAGCCTGGAAGAACTTTGCTATGGTAATCATCTTTTTTTTTTTAATATGAAAGAACAGAATTTTCTTTTAAATTTTGTTTGCATTTTCTTGATCCTCATTGTTGATGGAAAACCAGAAACCCATCATTTGCCACAAGTGAAGTTCAGCTGTTTGGGTGATGGAAATAGGATAGTGAGATCTGCAGGTTTGTTTAATAGAAGACTAGGGGGCTTCGCCCACCCCTGGGTTTGGTTTACCGGATATACAATTTAAAGAGATTGTTATTTTCATAGGAATTGTTACATATGCATTATTTCCACTTTTACTTTAAAACTTTTGTAAAAACAATACTTGTTCTTTATTTCCGGCCCCAGCCATGGTTAAATCTCTTTCTCGCAGGACATATAACGCTGCTCGCGTTGTGGGGGTGGGGGGAGGGGAGGCGCGCTGAACGCAAGCTAAGGAGATGCCGTCGGATCAGCTGCTGTCTTTCTGCTACTGTTGAGCTGCGCGTTCTGCTAATCATTTCAAAGCTTGTACAGCAGCTGTCCTTTTGCCACTTTGCGTCTCTGCCGCTCATGTTGTGAAGGGGGGTGGGGAGGCTGAATGCACGCTAAGGAGAAGCGGTCGGATCATCTGCTGGTTTGCTTCTGCTGCTGGTGAGCTGCGTGCTGCTTGTCTTTGTTTTAAGAGCTGGGAGCACATTAAGTGTGTCTGCCAAAAGCATTCCAAAAACTGCTAGGTTAGCTGTCCGTGAACTTGTTTTAAATGTCTCAATGCCTTGTCTCGCATGACGTTAAAGTGTCTCTCGCGGGACGTCAAATTATCTACCGAGATCACGCCTCGTCTCCCTAGTCTACCACCCAAGATTTTTTTTTATAACGGAGAGATGAGAGGTTTTTATATTATCTGACACTGCATTTGATTTCTGCTTTTACAATGGAGTACCATAAAGATTGTGATGGTATTTTTCTTATAGGGGATGGGCAAGACATAGACACGCATTTTGTCAAATCTGAATATGCAGATTGATGAATAACTCATTTGGTGGGAGTTACTATTGCTTTGCTCAAGATTACTTTCTATATCCTTGTGAAATATGCATATTATGTGTGTTCACTTCACCTTGTTCTGACAGCCTCAAGAGCTACATACAAGCCCATTAGTATCACCAGATTGCTGTTATTTTTCAATATGCTGCAGTGTACTGTGTATCTTTTTCCATGGGTGTGAAAAATAGGCCAAAACTCATTTCACTGGCTTAAACAGCCTCACAGTGTTGCTAAAGCATGAAGAAATTACTACTACCTCTGCACATCGATTTATCCAGTTTTCTGAAAGGCTTCCAGTTGACCTTCCAACTTTTTTTTTCTGTTTTTACCATAGCTAATAGACTACAAAAGGCAAAGCAGTGGCTGGTCACATCTGGCCCGTTGAACCTTGTCCTGCCTTTTCAGAGGCTTGTCATTTTCAGACATTTAAAGTAAAAAACACATAACTAATTAGTTAAAAAATGTTTTACTTTTAAGTGTACACATTTACAAATATCTTTCTGTATATATATATATATATATATATATATATATATATATATATATATATATATATATATATATATATATATAATCTCCTTGATTGCAGTCTGCATATGTATTCTAGGGGGATTCATTGCTTTCTTTCAATTCCACTGGGTTCTAAGGTATGCTGTACAGTATATTCCCATGTGAAATACACAATGTGCTTGTATCTCTGACTTGCCTGGGAATACTGATTAATTATTTTTACTGATTAAAACATCTGGATATAATTTAACTGTATAAAAAGTTAATATAAAATATACTATAGTAAGTTTAAAAATGTAAATCATAGTAATAAACCAATATAAACTGTAGCACAAAATATTTTCATTCATAAGTTACAATCACTTTTAAAACTTCATAGATCTGCAGGTAGCTCAAGAATTCTTGAACTGCCACTATAGCTTAGTAAGAATGTCAATCTTGGATTGGTGATAGGCAAGACATGTCACAGACTATGTTAGTCTCACTTGTGACAGTGGGGTAATACTGGAATATCTGGAGGAACCACACCACAGGAAAATGGGTGGGTCATACAGCAGGGTAAGGAAGTGCCTGTGTTAACACTTTTTCACCAGACAGGCCAGGGAAGAAACCCCAAAGAAAGACTGTTAGACTGTGCAACAGTGGACTGACATCTGGTAATCATCAGTGATGCATTCCTTTTCAGCTTCGGCAAATCCACTAGTTCAATTGTCGTGAATACTCATACAATCTGGAAAACATTTCCTTAAAAGTATAAAGTAGGTTTTATAGTGTAGGGTACCATCACATATAGTAGATTGCCTCTGCTACTTGCATACATTATATGACCTCATGATAGCAAGTTGAGCAGATTCATTACAGTTGTGCCTGGTATCATTTTCAAAAACACAAACAACACATCTCAAATCTGCCAGGTATGCATACAGTAATTTGTTCCATCACTATTTCCTGAATAGCAGTGTTTCTGAATCTGTCTTGTTAAAGCATTTGTGAGACATTCTTAGAAATAAAGTACAGTCTTTCATAGACCACCTGAGGACCACAGTGCTGAAAAAGGCCGTTAATAAATTATAGGAAGCATCTTATTGCAGTCATTGTGGTGGCCATACCCAGCTATTAAGTGTAAGTGGGCAATTGCTTTTTCACACAGTGCCAGTTTGTGTTAGATAACTTTGTTAAATAGATTAAACATGTTTTAGAACAATATAGTAATTGTTCATTCAAGCAGCCTTTACCTAATATTAGGCTTTGGATAAAGACTCTATTAATGTAAATGTTTATTGTAATAGAAGAAATCAAGAAGAGGCAAATATTTTCTCATGGCACTTTATACATATATAAACCTATTATCTGGCATTCATAGTTGCATCTGATATATTCTTCAGATTCTTCACTGAGCAGACTGTCCCAAATGTTATCTTAGCTTTAATGGACTAATCTGTCTGAAGTCTAGGATACTAAAAGAAAGACACGCCAAATGTTCAGGATTCTGGCCTGTGCATTTAAAGCCTTTAGAAAAAGGATTTCAGCATTTGTTTAATTAAAAATTAGATGCAGGGAAGCTATTCCGGATTAGGCTGCTCTTGCTGTGGGAGATGGATGCTTAAATAGGACTTCCTTCATGGCAAAACATACTTCCACAAAGATTAAACTTTATAGTGACATAGTGAAAATCTTAATAAATCCATCTGCCTTGCAGTCTGGATTTAATAAATTCACATAAAGTGTGGAATGTCCATTATAGTTGGACTTCTTGGGAAATTAATATTATTGCCTTTTTATTAATTGATGATTTTAGTAATATCGTCCCTATTGAAAGATGCTGCGTAAGATATACTGGTAGTAGAGAGAAAAATGTTTTGCCACATTTATGATCAGTATATTTTTTACTTTACATTCAAATGTAAAATTTTGATTTGAATCATATGTTATTTGAAGCACATGAGTGCTTAAGAACAAAATACTTCACTTCACCACACCCATGGAAAAGCAATTAATTTGTAATTTGTCTTTTTTGGGGGGTGCTGTCAATATGCACTTAGACAGATGCTTTTTAAAATTAACTTGGAGAACCCTGATGTCATTGATTCATACTCGGTAAGCTCCTGATTGATGAAAAAACCTCTAGACAACTTCAATTTTCTTAAAGCCACACCCCATTAGAAGGCCGCAAAAGAGGAAGTCCCATCATATCTATATCTGCCAAATGCCCCTTAGCACAGAGATTGGATTAGTAAGCAATTTACTGCTTCTAAATGGATTCAGATCCTCATTCAGCCCATCCCCCACCAATATCTGAAATCCAATGAAACTGGCTATACCGAACTTGGGTGGAGCTCAGTTTTTTTTTAAAGTTTATTGTCAAATAATGGATGTTTTACACCAGTTGCAATGGAATTCTGCAGGCTTTGACAGCCATTATTTATATTTAAGTGTTTTTGGATTTCCTGTCTTGGTCCAGTTTGTGGCAACCAATGAATCTAAGATAAAATTATACTTTGAGCTTTACTCATTTTTTTCTGGGCACAGAATGATTATGCAGAACTCACTAATGTTATTCTATTGTTTTTGGGTAAACATAAATTCATTATCTTGTTTAGTAATGAATCATTATTTTTGAGTTAAGATTGTTTTTAAAAATCATATTTTATATAGTGCCTTTCTTAGGTGAAATCCATCCATAAATGCATTACAAAAGCTTTGTCAGTATAAAGTATGTACAGTATGTGTACCACATCACTGCACTTGGCTTGAAAAAAGTGTATATAAATCCAGTCTCTGATAATGAAATGTCTTTTTTTCAGATTTGAAATAGGCACGAAGGGAGAAAATTCCCCTTTTATATATATATATATATATATATATATATATATATATATATATATATATATATATATATATGAGAGACAGGATGAAAAATAAAGTACCATTGTAAATATGTTAGATATTATTTCAGACAGAAAATGGGGAGTTTGTTAATTGCATGTAACTCAACCAAACTGTGAGTGTTCGCGTATAGGTACTGTATAGGCCACAGTGAAGTTCTTTGTGGTACATGGGGAAAAAAAAAAGAAAAAAACATTTATAAAGGTACTGTAACTGCGATTTGAAAGTAAAAGGGAGGCAAAGCATAACTGTGAGGTCTGAGCTGTGGGCTCACACTAATGAAAAACTATCCAATAAAACTAACTCTGTGCTCTCTCACTCTTAGTAATCTGTTGCATTAACTGGTTTCTGCGTTCTAAAGGTATATGACAAAAAAATTATTCATTTTTCCCTCTACATTCAGCCTTTATCTAAGAGGACATCTAGTAGGCTAGACTGCTTTGCTCTGGTTCTGTAGGGTAGATGTCCTGTTAAATATGTGAATTTAAATGATCAAAAAAGGGTTTCTCATCTAGCCTACCAGACCCTGGTTTGCTACCTCCTTAGGCTTAGCTCATCTATACTAATAAAAGGCAAAGCCCTGACTGACTGACTGACTCACTCACTCACTCACTCATCACTAATTCTCCAACTTCCCGTGTAGGTACAAGGCTGAAATTTGGCAGGCGCAATCCTTACATCTTACTTAAAAAAGTTAAGCAGGTTTCATTTCGAAATTCTACACGTAACGGTCATAACGGTCAACAACGTCCGCCATGTTGAACTTTCTTATTTATGGCCCCATCTTTCCGAAATGTGGTAGGCGGCTTCCCTGCTCTAACTGAAACCAATGTACGTACTTATTTTGGTGGTATGACACCACTGTCGGCCTCCATATTGAACTTTCCAATGTCACTAATTCTCCAACTTCCTGTGTAGGTAGAAGGCTGAAATTTGGCAGGCTCATTCCTTACAGCTTACTTACAAAAGTTAAGCAGGTTTTATTTCGAAATTCTACGCGTAACGGTCAAAACGGTTGACAACGTTAACCATGTTGAACTTTCTTATTTATGGCCCCATCTTCACGAAATTTGGTAGGCGGCTTCCCTGCGCTAACCGAAACCGATATATGTACTTATTTCAGTGGTATGACGCCACTGTCGGCCGCCATATTGAACTTTCCAACGGTCTTTGTTACTTATGGGCCCATCTTTAAGAAATTTGGTATGCGGGTTCCCAATGCTAACTGAATCCTACTTACATACATATATACGTCCATAGCCTGCAGCTCGGTCACCGTGTGAGGCGGTGTTGGGTCCCCCATTCCAACGCCTCCCACGTTGTTGGCTGCCTGCCTTTATAAGGCCGTCCGTCGCTCCGGTCTCTACATTCCCTTCCTTGCTTCGCCACGGGATTCACGTCTCCCTGCTGATAACTACAGCCTTTTTATTTAATCCACGGCTTCTCCGCTGTTTTATTGTTCGTTTATTACTATTATAGTTATTGTGTAGGTATTTTAGACTTACTTTACATTGTTCAGGTACCCACTTCCTTTATCATTCCAACCGTACCCTCATTAACATGTCTATCGAGGTGATCACCATCGATCAAAGAACTGTCACTTACCGAGTGGTTTCCATGCCCAGAGATGGCACCTGCCTTTTCCATTCTCTTTGTTACATATTGCACGGCCATATCAGGCTCACTCTTGATATCCGGAGGAACATTGTGTCTTATGTATTGAATGACTGGGACAGGTTCAAGGTGTGGACTGATGACGGTACAGGAGATAATTATACTACACAGGAGCACTATAAGAGTGAAATGCTTAAGCCCTTCACCTATGGTTCTGCATGTGAGTTGATGGCTGCCTCTGAATTGTTCGGTTGTTGCTTTCAAGTGTACCGAAATTTCCAAATATTTTACACCTTTCGACAACCGCTAATGCCTCTTAAACATCTTAGATTGGCAGGTGACGATTTCAGTAGTGGACACTTTGATGTTTATGAATGTTTAAACTCTCAAAAGCTGGATGTGAAGTTAGCGATGAAACCGGTTGTATACTTACAACGCTTGACAGATGCCAAATGTCTCTTCAACACAAGTCCTGCAAATACTGTCGTAATTGAAACAAACCATGAAACTCAAACCGATTATGGTAGCAGCAATCCAAGCTGTGAGATATGAAACAAGATTACTGTTCACATGGCCAACTGTACGTTGCATGCTCAAGAGTAAGCTCAGTGCACAGCTTGGTCATATTACAACCAGAGGGCCGAACTGACAATGTGGCATACAAAGAGATCCTTAACAAATAATTATTGGTATATTTTTCCCTCAGTTTAAAAAGGTTTAATTTTCTTAATAAAAATTTTTAGGCAGTACTTCGCCGCTGCGAAGCACGGGTATTTTGCTAGTGTTATATAAAACTGACATGTGCCCTCCTGTTACCATGACTAGCCTCTGTTTTTTCACCCAGTCAATTTTTACTATGTCAGAAGTCAAAAAACAGAAATATTTAAATAGATTTGCATAGCGAGTCTTTTAGAATTTATCAACAATCTTGGACAAAGTGTAATCTGCCATGCCAACCTTTATTTGGTTGTGGTGATGATATCATTATGCGTGACTTCTGCAACAACAAAATGTCAGAACCCCTTAGAAAACAAATGATATTGTGGTAATCCTTAAATATGACGTTAATACGACTACTTTATATTAAAAAATACACTGCAAATAAGATTAAAAATGAATTCTCCATATTTTAAAACAGAAATTAAAAATGAGCACAGACTAAAGAAAAATGTGTGACTTTTATACAAAAATTCATAAACCACCTATTTTAACATTGACAAGTCAAGGTAAATACTGATATCTTAAAAGTGGTATACGTGCTTGATTGTGAAGTTCTTTCTGACTGACTTTAAACACTGCATGTCAACTACTGCAATATATCCTCCTAGCCTTGCATCCATCACTCATCACATGACTCAGTAAGGTGAGGGGCTGCACACAGGCAGTGCCATAGTAAAATGTCTGCATGGGGTAAGACATTTTACTAGACCATTGTTTCACAAACTGGGGACCACCAGTGTGGCAGGTTTCTGTTCCAACCAACTTGTGCTCTTAATTGGACTCCTGGCCTAATTAAATGAGCTGTTATCTCCCAGTTTCTGTGCTTTGGGGTCAATGAAGAAATTACAAAATCAAGCATGGTAATACATTTTAATAAAAATTAAGCAGTTATATGTGGCTAAAGTGTTTTTTTTTACTTTATGTTCATCCTAATTTCCATTCTGCATTTCTATTTTTTCCTAATTAGTGGGTCTCGCGCTGAAGCAGTTGCAGCCTTCCATCATTTTAGTGTTTGCATTGCTTGTTTCTAGTTGTCACTATTAGGATACTTTGAAGGGAGCAGACTACACAGAATAAGAGAAAAATGATAGGAAAACAACAGAAAAGTTAAGCTTTTAAAGCTATAGAAAAAAACAGAAATATTTTTAAATATCTTATAATGTAAAAATCATACTGCTGTGCTTTTCTGAATGCAGAATAAGAAAAGAGAGAAAAAAACAGCTAACTAAATGAGATCAGTTATTATGAATTATTATCACTGATTGTGAATCTGGTTGGAACAAAATCCTGCAGCCACAGAGGGTTTCTAGGACCGAGTTTGGGAATCCACTGTACTAGGAAATGCCACACTTATGAGTCACAACACTAGTAGAAAGGGCAGTGGGCCAGGCAAAGTAATGAGATAATAACTCATTGATACTTTAGGTCTTTTCATTAAGTAAGGGAGCAGGTCATAGGAGATTAAATTAATTTAGCTTGGCACAGCCGTTGAGCAGGCAAAAGCCTTGCAAATAGGCTTTGGTACTAATAAGGTTAACTTCATCCTAATTATTTAATGTTGGTGGGGGTGGGGGTGAGTTAAATGATAGAAATTTTGAGGTGATATCTCCATGAAGAAAGAAAAATAAAATGTGCCAATACCATCAACACAATTTATACCAGACATCATATCCCTTTTTTGTCTGTTAGTGCTGATTTTTATCTCACTATTCAGTAACATGGTTTGCTCTAGTGCCTGGTTTTGAATTCTTGCAAGATTTGTATCCTGTAATGGACTGGCATTCTGTTGATGTGTACTTTGTAATGTATGTTGCAGGCATCGGCTTCATTTCCCTCAGACACTTACATTTGGTACAGAAGATAGATGTGCTCTGTGTTACCTGATGGGGCAGAATTTTACAATGGAAAAAGAGATAGAAATAAACGATTGGCAAAAAACAAACTGATGACAAAATCTAGAACGTCTAAACATAACCAAATGACACGTCCTAAAACATTAATCAAAATTTGTTGTCGAAAGTTCTAGCCAAATTTCAAATGCCCCATAGGAATAAAGAACCTTGAACATCAGGAAGTCAGTGATGCCAGCCTTTATGCCGCTGTAGCAATGACATCACGCATCATGACTTCTAGTTGTTGCATGGTAGTAACCAAAAGTCATTTCTAAAAACAGTAGGCCCTTGCAGCCAAACTATAAACAAAGTAAAGTTACATATTTAGAAAGTTACAATAATCAAAAATAAAAATTGACAAAAATGATTGATTTAGTAAAATGTGTGTGATAGCATTCACTATGGCAGGAGGCATATAAAATAATCAGATTTGCTATATTATATTTTTTATATTACTCTTATAATTTCTACACCTGCTTTTACTCGATTAGAGTGTTTGTTCATTTCAGTGCATTCTTTTGGCAACAAGTATAAGGAAGGAATCAAACCTGTAAGAAACATCAGTCTGTTATACTTACACAGAGCCAGGTTTAAAATGTTTTCATCAAAGGTATCATAACATTTACAAACAGAATAATGCTACAAAATCTGCATTCAAAACAACTAATAAGGTAAATAGCAGATACACATTTACGCACAGCAGACTGATTAAACACACAAATCACATACATAGAGAATTTCAAATAGTTGTGTCCACTGAGCATTTCAGAATAATAGTTGTCTATCACAATTCATTGCATTCCCTATGTTGTGTTGAACATGATATGTTCTTTTATTTCCTGACTAAGTCAACTAGATATAGGGGATTGAATTTCCCTATATTCTTACTAATTCAGGGGATTATTGTGCCCATAAAAGACTAGGCTTTTGTTTTTTATGACAGTTTGAAGCTGTCTAGAGATATGTTTTCATGAACAGGGTATGTCTACTATACATTGTTTTCAATAAGGCATTGGGTGACTTAGAACATAAGAAATGTGACAAACAATGGGAGACCATTCAGTCCATCAAGCCAGTTTGTTTAGCTAATAGCTAAGCTGTCCAAATATCTCTTCCAGATCTTTCTCAAAGGTTGTCAAGGTTTCTGCTTCAATCCCATTTCGCAGTAGTTTGTTCCAGAGTTTCACAACTCTTTGCATAAAGAAGTGCTTCCTGGGTTCAGTTTTAAATGTACTTCCCATTAATTTCCACTGATGTTCTTGAGTATGTGATTCATTCTTAAGCTGAAAGAATGTTGCTGTATCGACTTTATTAATATCTTTGAGGATTTTAAATACCTGGATTAGGTCCCCACAGTCTCCTCTGCTTGTGACTAAACAGGTTTAACTTCTGAGTCTATCAGAGGAGGACGTGTCCTTAAGTCCTGTGTTGCATTTGGTTGCTCTACTCTGTACAGCTTTAAGTACTGCTAGTGCTGGGCAGTATGACCAAAATTTTATATCACGGTATTTTTCAAAATTATACTGGTTTCACGGTATTTGACGGTATTTGTTTCCCCATGCATGAGTGGATGTTAACCACATTTTCCACTGCAATTACTGCAGTAGACTGGCTAAGAATAACCTATTCCACTGTCATGAGAATTGTACATTGTACAAAAAAACATTTTAACGTGCACACAAGTATTAATACAGGTTTGCATGGACCCATAAAGTGATCAAGTTTTCAAGGGGATGGCACTAATGAAGAGAAGGAATCACATTGCATGACAGTTGCAGTCAAAATATAGAACCTTTTTATTGAACAAATTTTGCAAACAACTTAAACTATAATTTTGACAGCATATTTTCAACCATCCAAAGAGGCATTTAGACTTAGTAAAATATGCAGAGGTGCTTGTCAAAAGTTGCATTGCACTGAACATGTCATAGAAAAGGAATAAAGAGTAAATATTTTTTGTAAACCAACTACACTTTGCTAATGTTAACAATCTCTGTCCACTGACATGTTAGCTGTATGGATTGTAATGGCATTGGTTATCACAATCCACCGCTTGCTTTTTTTGTCGTAGGTAGTACCTCTAAGCAAACGCTTTCTACAAGTGACGTCTGGCTCGGGTGTCCTCTAGCTTTTTCAGTTTTACCTGAGGACGTGGAGGGTGCCAATCTTAGTTCCATACATTCATGGTACACCAAAGCAGGTTTGCGGCTAAGGTGGTGCAGCAAATTGCCTCCGGCGACAACATTTGCAGTAAATAGTTGTTTGGTCCACATCCAACCTTTTAAAAGCAAAGTATCTCCAGACAACAGACACGGCTCCTTTTTTCGGCAAAAGTTCTTCTGTGTCATCATGTTCAACTTTAGCGTCTGCTACGGCTTCAGTTTCTGAATGTTCTCTGTCCATTTTCACCGCTCAATACCTCCACTAACGCATATGCTCTGTTGCATGCGTTTCCCACTGCGCCACGTTCCGAACATTGTTTAGGCTATTTAAACTGGTATTGCAGTATAAGAAAAATCCATATCATAACAAAAATAAAAAATGGTTTTCAGTATGAACTGGTGTACCTCCCAGCACTAAGTACTGCTATTTCTTTCTTGTCTTGCCTCCCTATGGTTACTGCTAGAAGTGTATTGTTGGTGTAACTTAGCATGGCTGTAAACCTAATAGCACATCTTTGATTTGTTAAATAAACGTTAAGTTCTGGTAAAGAAACACAGATACAATTTTACACCAGGGTCAAGATCTTTTGCTGCTCACTACTTTTTTATTATCCTATTTGATATAATATTTGCTTCTTAAGAGGTCACCCCATGATGGGAATTAAACTTTAACCCTCACTTTCCAAGGGAGCAAGACCAATCTCTGAAACACTGTTTCTTTTACATTATAGCAATACTGTAATGGTATTTAATTTATTTTTATACATGTCACTTCTCATTGTTACATATTTTATTTGCTTAGAGTACTAAAGATAGATAGATAGATACTTTATTAATCCCCAAGGGGAAATTTATATGACTTGTACATCATATGTACTGTTTACATATTGACTAGTTATGAAATGATTTTTTTTTTTAAAGGTACGTAATATACTGATTAATTATTTAATGTCAAATTGTTTTATCACATTGTGCACTATAAAAAGCACTTTATAAAATACAGAGTGACTGATGTGATTAATAGTTAAAGCAATCTGTTTTATATACTGTATGTCTGTTCTTTTAGGGTTGTTCTTACCAGAAAAAGTACTATATAAAGTTAATACTGAATTATTTATTGCATTGCTCTTTGTGATAATGCTTATTAAAAAAGAAAAGGCACTATATAAAGTAAAGACTGGTTGTTGGGTGGCACTATAGCATTGTAGTGCTGCTTCATTAATCCAGTATCCTGAGTTCAGGTTCCATGCCCAGGTATTTGTGTGAAGTTTACACGCTTTTGCCTAACATGCATGTTAGATTAACTGACCATGAAATGGATTACATAGGTTCAGGAATAATCGATTGATTGTTGTTTTATATCAGCTTATAATGCTTTTTCAGTTTGTAAATGGTAGGAAGAGGATGACGAAGGAAGAAATATTTTGTGTATTTTTCTTAATAGTTTAACAGGTATATTTTATAATGTCTCTATAGATCTTTTTTTATTCTTAATTAATGAGTTTAGCATTTCCTTCTGAAGCAAATGGGTTTTTAGCAGGTTTTCCCCCTAGATGGGGTATTAGTACACTACAAATAATATGAAACAAAGATATTAGTTATCTTGTTATGCCATTAGAATAAAAGGTATGAAGCATACATATCACTAGCAATTCAAATATGTTTTTATTAAAGTGCTTAGTTGGAAAGGTGCTATATAAAATATATTTTGATTGATTAATAATTGGTTAAAATCATAGTAACATGGTTAGTGGTATTGTTTCACAGTTCTAGGGACTAGGGTTTAATTGTCCTGCCCTGTTCACTATCTGTACAGAGTTTTAATGTTCCCCTTGCGTCTTGGTAGGTTTTGTCCAGAAAAGTTTCTTCCTAAAAACCTGTTAATTTAAGTAAGGTTAATTTAGGTCAGAATAAGGAAGTTGTGTATTTACATTAATGTGGCTTGAGATGGAGTGATAACCCTTTATGGTATTGGGTACCTTGCACCCATCAAATGATCGAGAAAGCAGATTCAGAAAATGGGTGAGTGATTGATCAACTGCTCCTTAATTTAACTTGTAACTAATGCCATTACAAATAAAAATTCTTTAAAGTAATTTGTGTGCAAAAGCACTTATGATCCATCTAAAAAGTGAAGCTTCCAGCTGGTCCTTAGTTTTCCACCCACATATGGCTATGAATTTTATTTCTGCTAATTAGAGTTTAAGCAGCATTTCATTTAATCCACTTCTAGAAGAAATGTTGCTACTTGGTTCAGCTGTTTCTCACAGAGCTCCAAGGCAACCAAGAGCTGACATGAATCATTCTTTTTTTATTTAATGGAGGGCATGGCCTAACTGCAGGCTTGCCTAAGGCGCCATGCAGCATGCTGGTTGGAACAACCAAATTCTCCATGGAAAATCAGACAATCAATGAGATCCCAAACTGCTACTGGAAAATTAGACTAATAGAGATTCCTTTTTTATAGTGCTAGTCAGAGACCTGGAAAGTAGTCTCTTGTGATGTGTTCTTTTGTCAATCTTAAAAGTTATCTTTTCTTTTAGAAACCTGGATAACCTCTTGTGAGATGTTCCCCTTTCCTTCTTTTCCTTCTGAGACCCACCATCAGATACTCCCATGTTCATCTGACATAAGGTGACCAGAATTTTTTGGGCCAATCCGGGGACATGCAGGTGAGGATTAGAGGAGCGTAGACTACATACAAAGCGAAAGCTTATCACATGATTTCTCGCCAAAGTTGCAGGATGCGGTAAAGCATAACCTCTGTCAAAACATCGTGCATGCGCGCCGAGATCTAATTATCCTGGTGATGAGATACATTCAAAAAAGTGAACCAGCTGAAAATGGGGACGAAATCTTAAACCGGGGACAAAACAGGGACATGTTTCTGAGTGGGGACTGTCCCTGGAAAACGGGGACGGATGGTCACCTTACCTGACATCTACATAGCCTCTCCTTAAATGTTCTTTTTAATCCCTTTTCTTGTTCATTACTTATTTATGAGAGATTCTTTCATCCTTCCTGGCTTGAACAGTTGCTTGTGAGGTATTCATTCTAAAACATATAAGGCATTTCCTCATTAGTCAAGAGTATTAATTTATTTTTTCATGTTTCGTTTCTGCTCTTCCAAAGGTTCAAACTCCTGTTATATGCTTTCTTCTCATTGTATGGCATGCCATATGCTGTCTCTTTCAGCATTTCCTTGTGATTGTCATTTTAACATTGAAATGTTGGAAAATATTTTTCTGACATGTCCCCTTATTATTTGGTGGTTAGTACTGTTTTTTTTAAATGTTCCCTTGTTATTTCAAGAGCAGCAAGTGATGTCATTCTAAAGCTGATAACTTTTCTTTTAGGATGACCCTTTAATATTGTAAGACTAAGAGAGATCTTTGTGATTATATTTGCTGGGGTAGGTTTTTGTTTGATATTCCACAACAATTATAAGGCTGCAATAATCTCTTACAAAATGTTGTATTAGTAGGCTTTTTGGACAGTTTGTAGTTATGTACAGATCCTTCAGACCAACACAAAAAGTAAAAAGTCTGGAAATCCAGAATTTGAAAGTAAACTGGATAGCATGATTTAGACACAACCACATATTTGAGTGTTTACCAGCCTGTACCCATTTGTTTCTTTTATAGAAACTGGTCTGAAAGTATGCATTAATGTTACCAGGAAACTAAGCATAATATTATTCCAAGATGCCTAAAGTTGTTGCACTTTCTTAGATGTGTTGTTTAGTGTTTTGTGTACACTGTGTTATCCCCCTTATAATGTATTATAGCAGCACCACTTTTCTGCACTCCAAGCATGACACCTGTCAAGGGAATGTTGGGAATTAGTATCCAGTTTCTAGGTTGTAGTATCTTTGCAGGAGGAGAGTGTCAGGTTGTACTGTGTGTAGTTTGTGCCTGTGGTTATACTACCTATGGTGATGACTTCTGCTGAGCGAAACAAAGCAGGAAAACCAGACATCCACATTAGATACATAGACTGATTTTCTTTCTTTCTTTCTTTCTTTCTTTCTTTCTTTCTTTCTTTCTTTCTTTCTTTCTTTCTTTCTTTCTTTCTTTCTTCATTTGTGCCCAGAAGGAAATTTGACTTTTTACAGCAGTTCTTTGAATAAATAAATCCATAAATAGGTAGATAAATAAATAAATACACGCACACTGGATTTACTATAAAACAAGAAAATTTCAAAAGAAGAAATGTTCATACTTGGCTGTCACAGTGAGGAATTATGCAGATGTATTGTTGTTGGTATAATGGACTCCCAGTAGCATTTTTTGACACACTTCTGCTGAATAATGTGTTGGCTGAAAGTACTGAGTGTTAGTATGTCACAGAGAGGATGTTCAGCATTGTTCATAATGGCACTAAGCTTTGTTTCAGTTAACTCATACCTCCATGGGGTCCAGAGTGTGTCCTATAGTTGAGTTGGCCTTTTAATTAGCCTGTTGACTGGGCGGGCCTCTCTTGAAATGATGTTACCTGCCCAGCACACCACAGCATAGAAAATCCCGCAAGCCATCACATAGTTGTAGAAGATATAAATGATGTCACTATTCATTAATTGAACACAGTCTCCTAAAGAAGAAGAGCCTGCTCTGCGATTTCTTATATAGTTCCTCTGTGTTTGAGACCTGTCCAACATGTTATTAATATAGACCACCAAGTACTTGTAGTTGTGGGCCACCTCTACATCCACTCCCTGAATAGTGACCAGACATAGAAGTTCTTTGGTACGACAAAAGTCAATAACCAGTTCCTTGCTTTTGCTGGAACTGCATCTGACTCCTAGCCTCTGTTTCATCCCCTTTATGAATACACTCCATAAATGCAAAATCATTTTAGAATTTCTGCATGTGTCATGACCTGCTGTTATATTTATAGTCTGAGGTGCGTAGAATGAAGAGAAAAGGAGGCAGTGTTGTTCCTTGTGGTGCTCAAGTGTCACATCCGTATCAGAGACACAGTCCTTGAGTCTCACAAACTGCAGTCTGCCTGACAAATAGTCCATTATCCAGGACACCATAAGCTTATTCACCTGCATATCTCTGAGTTTAACCCTTAACAGGGATGGCTGGATGGTGTTGAACACACTGGAGAAATAAAAAAACATAATCTTTACAGTGCTGCCAGTTTTGTCCAGGTAAGAATAAGCCTTGTAGAGCAAACAGATAATTGCATCCTCCATCCCAATCTTTGTTGTGACCTGCTGGGCTGGCTACTTTGAGCAGCTGTTTAAAGCTGATCCTACAGCTAGGACATTGGATATCTCTGGGTCCACGATTCTTGAAGTTGATCCTTCAATTAGCTGTGAAGCACCCAGTCTCGCTGAGATTGCACAAGTGGTGAACCAGCTAAGGGTAGGAAAGGCTGCAGGGATCTGTGGTATCTGGGGTGAACTTCTCCAGGCTGGTTGTAGGGCTGTCCTCCTGACATTACAAGCAATTTTTGCTTCCATTTGGGAGACGGCATTATTCCAACTAACTGGAAAATGGGACTTGTCGTCCCTATCTGGAAATGGAAGGATGATCGTCTGAATTGCAGCAACTACAAGGGAATAACACTGCTGTCGGTGCCAGGTAAGGTCCTTGCTAGGGTCATCTTCAATAGGATCCGTGATCACTTGCTCACCTACCAGCAACCAGAACAGCATGGTTTTACTCCTAAGAAGTCTACCATCGACTGCATCCTGGTACTGAGGGTTCTTATGGAGCATAAACATGAATATCGGCAGAGTTTCTTTGCAGCCTTTGTTGATTTTCGTAAAGCGTTCAACTCAGTTGATCGAGCTGCTCTGTGGGACATCCTTAGACTTCACGGGATCCCCTCAAGGATGCTGGATATCATGACCTGCCTGTACCCTGGTGTTGTTTGTGCCGTGCAGAGTGGTGGCAGAACATCCGTGTTTTTCCCAATTGGGGTTTGTCAGGGGTGTGTTCTTCCTTCTACTTTGTTCAATGCTTGCATTGACTGGATGCTGGGCAAGGTCTTGGGGTCCAGCAGCTGTGAGGCAGCTGTTGGTGAAAAAAGATTTACTGAGCTTAAGTTTGCTGAAGTTGCTGTGATCGTCGCAAAATTAATGGAGGCTCTGATCTATGCTCTCGAGAGGTTGAGTGAGGAATCAGAGTTTCTGGGCTTGCAAGTGTCCTGGATAAAAACCAAGATCCAGGCCTTTAATGACCTCTTAGGCACAGACATCAGCAGAGTGCCTGTCTGCAGAGAGAATGTCGACCTTGACGAAAGGTTTACTTACCTTGGCAGTGATATTTCATGTCTCTGGTGACTCTTCCTATGAAGTCAGAAGACGGATTGGGAAAGCATGAGGGGTCATGAGGTCGCTGGAAAAGGGTGTGTGGCTTTCGCAATATCTATACAAAAAGATGAAGGTCCAAATCTTTAGAGTTCTACTGCTTCCTGTCTTGCTATATGATTGCAAGACATGGACGCCATGCAATGATCTGAGACGAAGATTGGACTCCTTCAGTACTGTGTCTCTTCGGAGAATCCGTGGGTACCGCTGGTTTGACTTTGTACTGAATGAGTGGTTGCTCACGTGGTCCCAAATAAGGCACATTGCCTGCATTGTGAGGGACCATCAGTTATGGCACTACTGCCATGTGGTGTGATTCCCAGAGGAAGATCTGACTCACAGGATCCTCATTGTTGAGTACCCGCGTGGTTGGACCAGGCCAAGGGGATGCCCACGTAACACCTGGCTGCGTCAAATACAGGTAGATAGTGGTTTCTGGAGGGTGTTACTGGACTGCATGTCTGCCTGGGGGTTTGCCAACCGGTATCCTGAGCTGTTTTGTCATGTGGTGGGTGCAGCAACACACTGTACCAGTGAATGCTTCCCAGCCTGACCTGGCCTGACTTGACTTGACTCCAATCTTTGTCTGATAAGCAAACTGCATTGGGTCCAGGTGGTCTACCACAGGAGGACTCATATAGTCCAGGACTAGTCTCTCAAAGCTCTTCATGATATAAGATGTAAGTGCCACTGGTTTGTAGTCATTAAGTGAAGAGGCACTTGTCATCTTTGGAGCAAGATTAATGTAGTATGTTTTCCACAATTGTAGCACTTTGTGAAGACTTAAGGACAGATTGAACAAGTAATAGAGGACACCACAAACTTGGTCACCACAGGCCTTAAGAACTTGAGGAATGACTCAGTGTGGTCCCACAGCCTTTCCTGTGTGTAGTTTCCTCAGTTGTCTACTTTCTTGATCTTCAGTTGTGGACAGTCCACACCGATAGTCAGAGTTGGACTTGTC
This sequence comes from Polypterus senegalus, assembly GCF_016835505.1. Lineage (NCBI taxonomy): Eukaryota > Metazoa > Chordata > Cladistia > Polypteriformes > Polypteridae > Polypterus > Polypterus senegalus. The sequence goes on from NC_053166.1 coordinate 142,225,702, forward strand.
ACTAGTCATTCCAGTTGATGTAGTAGGGATTGTGTGGAGATATTGGTCATTGGTTGAAGGTGAAAGTGGGAAGGAAAATCTATTAAAAATTGACTCAAGGTGTTAAGCTTTGTCCATATCCCTTTTTAGCACCTGAGCCCTGGATTGCTTGAGTCTAGTAATTATACCCAGTCCATTCCAGACATTCTTCATTTTATTCTGAGCAAGTTTGTTTTCTATTTTAGTTTTGTAAGCTACCTTTCCTTCACTCAGCCTTTTCTTTAGCACACACTGTACATCTTTCAGTGCCTCTTTTTCACCAGATTTGAATGCCCTCTTTTTCTCATTCAGGAGGCCTTTTAGTTCCTTAGTAATCTAGGGCTTGTTGTTTGGAAAGCAACACATTGTCTTTATTGGTAGTACTGCATCAACAGAGAAGTTAATATATTCTGTGATGCAGTGACAGAGTTCCTCAATATTGTCCTATAGATTACAGTTAAAGGCATCTTTAACATTTGAACGCAGCAGGTTCAGCTTGTTATTTCCTTTGATTGGAGTCACACACTGATAGAAATTTGTCATGATTTGTTCCAAAGTCACATGGTTGAAGTCACCATATATTATAATTGCAGTTTCGGAGTGTGTCATCATTGAAGTTTTGGTGACAGAATTAATCATTTCCACTGTTATATCCCCATTTGTGGAGGATTGTGCTTGATTGTGATCTTCTCGGGGTGGGGGTGGGGGGGTATACGGGTGTGGGGGGTTTGGGGTTGGAACATTTAAAGCTTTAGCTGGAAAAGACAATTGCTGAGACACACTCATTAAAACAGTAACATTACAAGATGTAACCAATAAAAGCTTACAAATAGTTGGAACTTACATCACAAACAATATATGAAGCACATAACATTAAGTAAATAGGTCCAGCAACATCTATAATGTGAAATTTCATGAACAACCCCAAAACAGACTATCAATTCTCACTCTGTGGGGGATCAAAAGGCCACTCTATTTAGAGATTTAGAGATCCAGTCTTAAACACTAAAGCACATGATAGGTTCCAGTGTTTTTGTCGGCTGACATCAGGATAGAACATCTAGCCACTTTGGGTCACTTTATTCATTTAAGTAATCAGTAGGTCAATCAAAACAAACTGTAATCTGAAACTAGACATATTTAATTTATCAAATAAGAAAATGGACTCTGCAGCCCCTCTCTTCTGTGTCTCACCAAGATCTAATTTCTTATATGATAGCAGAAAAGATTGAATTATAGGTCAGGAAGTGGAATCTGTTTTGAAAAACAATAAATTAAGAGACAGATCAATAAACACGCATCCAACCTGATGCACATGTCAAGAGCTGTTTAGACTCCCTAATTTATTACTTCAGTTAGGAACAATTAGAACATTAAAACACTACCCAGCTGGACTAATTACAATTGTTTATCATATATCACTATAAAGGTTTACATTTTTTATACCTATTTCATATTTTCAGAAAGTGTACATTTAAATGGTTAAGTTGAACAAAACATATACAGTAAAGTATTCTATTGCTGTGTCTATCAAAATGATTACAATTTTAAAAAGTGCAAAGCTGAGTGATCACCTTGGCAAACTGCATTTAATTACTGAATAATTTCATTAAGTGAAGTTTATCATATTGTTGCTGTTATATATGCAGTGCTTAAATTTTATTTTTCGGTGCACTTTGCAATAATTACGGGGTATCATGTCATATTTCCCATATAATTAGGGTTTGGTGGGTGCACCTTCCCAGGAAGTATAACTTTTTTCACAGAATTATTTATCCATCCATCCAACTTCCAAACCCGCTTATCCTGAGCACAGTCACAGAGAAGCTGGACTCAAAGGAATTATTTATTTTAGTTAAAAGCGTAAAATATTCTTAATTCATTAATAAACAAAAGAAAATATTTACCAGGGCTACATAAATGATAATTGTTCTGAAAATTTGAAACGTTGAGATGGGTTGTGTACCAGTATAGAATCATGAGGTGCCAAAGCCTATTCTCACAGCATTGAGAAGAATTCGGGAACCAGTCCTTAAAAATGAATGACAGTCAGTCTTGGGCCACATTGAGTCAATTTAGAATTCCATCCATCCATCCATCCATCCATTTTCTAACCCGCTGAATCCGAATACAGGGTCACGGGGGTCTTAGAATTGACAATTTAAAATCAACATCTTTGGGATAAGAGACAAAACCAGGCTACTCAGAAGAAACCCATGCAGGCACCACATACATTGGTTTGGTTGAGAATTCAACTGAGGTCCATACAGCTGTGACACTGCAGCAATAATAATTTCCTCAACATTCCACCACCTTATTCTAAACTAGCGTTGACATAATTCATTCCTCCATTTTCTAAACCCACTTATCCTGAGCAGGGTTGTGGGAAAGCATAGGCCAATCTTAGCTAGAATTGGACTTGACTTGTTGACATGGTTGACTTGTTCAATAATGGCCTTCTATTACATGAATTCCTTCTATTACATGAATTTAAGAAACTGCTTCATAATTCTCTGGTCAGAAAAACATACCATGATATTTTTCTCTCAGGCCTCCATGTAATATATTATTTGCTTTCTCCCTGTTATGTATATATGTACTCCTTATTATACTGTCATATTTATATTTTTGTCTTTTATATTTAGGTCATTTAAAAATACATGGTGTAAGCATCCTCCGTTTTTCAAATTGTAGTATCAATTACACGTTAGTGGAACACCATTTGATCACAGAGCACATTTACTGCACAAGGACTCACTCACACTGGGACAATTTACAAGTGTTGGTTATACTAACACATCATTGGAATGCAGGAGGATCCAGAGAAAGACCCACATGGACAAAGGAGGAACTTGCTAACTCTTAAAAAGAGAATCAGTCTAGAGCTCAAGAACTATGAGGCCGCAATGTACTACACTGTGCCTTACCATTGTGATACAAACATCTTGATTGAAACCATATATTTATATTGATAGACCTGCATAGATTAAAAAATGCCCCAGCAAATTAAGTAATTGATGTTTAGCATTACAACAATATCATATATACTAAAAATATGTTCAACTTATTGTTTCTGTATAGAGGGTAACTTATCTTTTCCTTAGGTTTGACTTTTGGTGCTTTTGTGCCAATTCGTTTCTGAAGAGACTACTGTTATTGCTGCTTTCTGTTGAGGATGCAGTGAACATGGCTCTCTACTCTTAACATTTATACTCTCCAGCTACTTATATCAGGATCTTGTTTGTGGGTTTCAGTTCTGCCTTTAATACAGTCATAGCAGAGCTTCTCCTTAGCAAACCTCTCAGTATGGATGTGGACTATGCCACATGTCTCTGGATCTCTGACTTTCTAAGTAATAGATGTCAGGCATTGAAGTTGGCTGAATGTCAGCCAGGTTCCCTGATCCTGAACACAGGTTCCCCTCAGGTCTGTGTTCTCTCTCCTTTCCTTTTCTCTCTCTACATCAATGTCTGCAACTTCATTGACTTATCTGTTAAAATGCTTAAGTTTGCTTATAACACGACCCTGATGGGGATGACGTGCCATATCGGAGGGAAGTGGATCGACTGGCCAGTTGTTGCACCCTCAACAATCTTAACTTGAATGCCCTGAAAAAAGCAGAAATGATTGTGGAATTTAGGAGACACACATCATCTGCTACACCCATATTCATAAATGGTCTCACTGTGAACAGGGTAGAATTATTTAAGTTTCATGGCAGAACTATTACCCTAAATCTGACCTGGGATGAAAACATAACTGATCTTATCAAAAAATCTTAGCAGTGGATGTTTTTTCTTTGTCAACGTAAAAAGTTTAACTTGTCTCAATCAGTGCTGGTACAGTTTTATAGAGCTGTCATTGAAAGCATGTTCACTTTCTCCATAATGGTCTGGTATGGCAACAGACCTTCTCAGTGCTATTCAGACATGAAAAAATATTGTAGGCCTCAAACTATAATTCCTCGTCGTCCTGTTTACATCGCAGATCAGGAAACATGCTGTAAATATAAGCAAGGACTACACCTCCTGGGCAACCATCTCTTTTAGATATTACCATTGAGGAAAGATTAGGAGTCACTAAAGGCAAAAACTATTAGACATAAAAAACAGTGTCTACTGCGGGTCACTCTGGTAAGGCATATCTCTGTCTTTTCCTGATTTCTGTTCTACTCCATTCAATATAAATTACATTTAATTTGTGTTTATTTTATAAAGAATTTTTTGACATTTTACTGGACAGGAGTAAAATTGTACTTTACTGTATTGTTTTATATTTATGTGTTTACTGCATATAATGCTGTGATGATATTAGGTATTGTATACTGTGTTGCTTAACCGTATGTGCTTTGTTAGTGAATGGATGTAACACTGCGAGAAAATTATAACAAATATGTTCCCCGGCAATAATGTTCAAGTTCAAGGTCAAGTTTATATTTAAACTAGCAACTGGGAACCCGATCAAATCGGGCAACAAATTTTACGTTTGTGAAATCCATACTTTCTCTGCAAAGAATTGTTTTTTTAAGTCCTTGAAATGATTTTGTTATCATGCCACTGATTAGTGCTTAAAATAGACCTTTTTGGCCAATGTAATGAAGAGCTTCCTGTTTAAACGGATATGCGAGACGTGAACTCAGCTCTTTGGTGCACTTCATTTGATTTTTTCCAGCAAACAAATTTTCAAAACAAACCATGTTTTATGACTCTAATCAGAGTTGGAGTAGTGTTGGCGTGGTCATTTTAGATCTGAGATCGGCTAAAATTTAAACAATGACCGTTGTTAATACTCAGCCACCATTACTCAGTTTGCCAATAGATGTCAGAAGGACGGATGCCAAAACCGAACTGCCCAAAGATAGATTTTGACGTACCAAGCAAATGGCGATACGTTCTAAATTACTTACAGTTCCACAGCTGTCAAAGGGTTTAAGTCAATCGAAGATGTTAGTCCTGGAAAGTGCGCCCCACCAAACCAACGTTACAAAAACTAACCGAACTTACTTTTATTTGCTCGTACCATTACCGACTTACTATACTCGGCCATCCAGCGGCGTCACTGAAGCATTCGAACATTCTTAGCCAATCAAGCAATACAGTGTTTGTGTTTGCCATGTTATGTTCTAACTACAGAGGCAGAGTCCCATTGCATGGTTCTAATTTGTATTGAGTCGAGGTATTGATGCGAACACCATATATACGGGGTATTGATGCGAACACCATACATACGGATAGTATCAAATTATATTTAAGGATGTGCCAACATATTGCATAGTCCTTTAGAGTACTAGCCCTCAAACTTAGACTTCGAAAACCCTGATTTTTATTTAAATCCTGAAGTTGTCCTTTTCCTGACCATTGTTTTTAACTTTCAAGGTTGCTAGAAATGGAGTCCATCCTGGCAGCATAATTCTTAAAGCAGGAACCAATCCATCAAAGGACAAAATCATAAATGCCCAATCCTATTTATAGTGAGTTTATTTAAAGTTGTCAACTAACTTAACACAAATGGCTTCAAGATCTGGGAGGAAACCAGAATACCTTTAGAAAGCCAAAGCTCACATAGGAAGAGCATGCAAAATCTAAAAGGCAGTGACCATGTTGGGAATCTAACATAGACCTTTTGTTTAATTGGTATTTGATATGGGTGTGTGCAATGAGTGTGTCCAATGACGAACTGATCTCCCATAGAAAAATGGTTCCTACCTCATAGTTCTAAGCTCTGATTCCCACAACCCTCTCTTAGAAAACTATGGGCTCTAAAAATGGGTCGATGAAAGAAATAAGAGATGTTGGAAATCCAGTTTATTTCTGTAAATAAAATATGTAAATCATTTGTTATAATTACACAGAAAATCTGATTTGTTGTTTCTGAAATGAAGCATTCAATATAGAAACAATGTTCAGTTAAGATAGCATTTTAATTACAGGTTGCAACTAGCCTCTTGTTAATGCTAGTTAGAAAAGACACAGCAGCAGTGAGTTAAGGCAGGGTGTGCCAGGACTGAATATGGATGTGGTGAGAGATCATGCAGGTGATGGGTGTAACAGAGCAAGATGCAGAGGACAGGAAGATGTGGAAAAAGATGATCCTCTGTGGCAACCCCTAACGGGAGCGGCCGAAAGACAACGCAGAAGAACAAGAAGAAGAGGAGGAAGTTTAAAGAATGTCCATCTAAGAATCAAAAATTTTTAAGTACAGATGAGTGACAACATTAAACTGAATGAACAATAAGCACAGTCACTGTTTATTACTGAACTGTTGATGTTATCATATGATGGGCAAATATGACAGTATTTTATTTTAATTTAGAAATTAAACAAGGACCCTGGAAGATCAACTCAAAATGAATACTTAGGTTGCTGTCAGGGCTTGCCATAAAAAATAGCCTGTTGTAGCATCCATATAAGGTCATACTTGAAAACCCACATCCCTTTCAAGAGGAAGTGTCTCTTTGAGCTTGATACCCTGTAACCTCTGTGGAGGAAGTTGCACATAAGCTGCATGTACAAAGTGAGGCTGTTTTTTGGAGAAAAACTGAACTAAAAGTAAGGATGTTGATGTTTAAATAAAGAGCAAGCTTGCATTGTGAATTTGGAACAGGCTACAGGCTCTCATTTACCTTATATGTAATATTTCACTACTGAGGGCTACTCTGTTATAAAGAAATTGATTGGATCTTTGTCTTTGCTGTATTTGTAATCAGTAATAGGTAAAATCAGCTTAAGTAATTGAAGCATTATAATTTAGTAATATATCATTGTGGTGTTTTTGGGGTAAATAGGACCTCTGTAGTTTGCTTGTTGGTAATGAGACTTATGGCTACATACCTATTGGAGAGAAAAGAAAAATCACACCTTTTAAATATCAGCAAGGTATTGGACACAGTCCATTGCAGCATAGGTATAAAACGTCTTTGTAAGATGGGTTTGTGTTATGTCTTTAGGAGACCTGCTTCATGCGCACAGCAATAATCAGAACTGATATATGTATTAAGCTACATGCACACAAAAGAGCAGAGGGATAACCAAAAAGCAGCAAAACAATGACCTTTGAACAGCTACTTCCTGCTTTGGCTGCCCTCTATAGATGACTAACTTATCCCCGACTCTTTCACTGAACGCATCATAGCATAACATCTGGCCTCTTGTAACTGCGGTCAAGGAACAAAGGATATTCCTTATTCTACTGCTAAGGTTATGCATTGGTGGCTGCTATTAATTATTCAGGATTCTACTTTAAAATCTTTAAAAAAAATTATGTCACATTCGATATTAAGACATGAGGCAACTATAGGCCCTTTTGACTAATTAGAAATGACATGAGATGTGCATTAACTGAAGAACTTGATAGTGACTTTGAATGCCAGTAAGTGAACACTATGTCAGATACACCACGAATTAAGCAACTAAGAAGACAATACACAGATAACAGAGTGTCATTTCCCAAAAGGACTCTATTTCTATGTATTGATAAAAAATGATAGGAGTTACTGCCATTTAGCGTCCACTTCGCAATAGCTGTGCTGGGATGTTGCTGGAAGCTATATTTCTGGTCAAAATTGGTGGAAATTTGGAATGTATTTTATTCCAGTAGCAATGGACTCAAGAAATTGGATGAAATATCATAGTAGGCCTCAGTCACTCACTCTGGATTAGTTTTGTCAGTAGTTCATCTTTATATCTTGTCTTTGGACTAATTGCGATAACTGGAGTATTCAGAGGCTCTTCGTGCAAAAACAAAGAGATTGTGAAAATTTCACTCAAATAGTTGAAGAATGAATTGGGGCCCAGGTCCCAGGTTAATCATTTTCTCTTTGAGTTCAATAAATTATTATTGCTTTTGGGTTCAGATGGTTTAGTATCTCTCTATGTTCTGTATATACAAAATAATTCATTATGTGACTAGCGGAATTCCTAAAGCTGTTTGTAATCGTGCTCATTATGAAAAACCACCTTATAATATACAGTTCAGTTAAATGTACAAAGTGCAGAATAACTCAATTTGAAACATACTTTATAATGTAAAGACTAGACTAATGAAAAACATTTCATAATAGTGGTCATTGTGAATGATATTCTCGGGGCTGGTGTTATTCAGTGTAAGATAGTGCTTTCCATAAAAGATACGGTGGTATAATAAAAGATTTATCTGGTCATAAATAGCCCTGTGATAACGTAAACTATACAAGATGGTCAGTGTCATGAATGGGGAGTGATAGACCTTTTCTCACACTGAAGTGCTCTGTGTAAGACGGTTTGATGTTAAAGGTCTTTTGCAAAATGTTAAAGATGCAATGTCAGTTAACTTTTTATTGATCATTATACATTTTATTGTTGAAGTGCTAATTATGAAAGGAGCTATTCTGGTTGAAGCTTTCTTGACTAACTATAAAGACCTTTGAAAACTTGCTGACTAGAAAATTTGTTATGAAAATGAAGATTACATATGAAGGACTTTCTGATACTACTCAATATGTTAATTGCTCAATATAATGATGCTTGACAAACTGTAAAGAACATTTTGACAGTGTTTACTCTGAAATACACTGTGTACATATGTAATTAGTTGATTGTAAATTGCTTTGTCATAATTTTCACTATTTTATACACTAGTTTATTGATGAGTGACACCGTGGCTAATGCTACTATTACAAGTCCAGGCATATGAGTTTCAGTTACTGTCTAATCAATGCCTGTGTGAAATTTACACTCGCCTTTTGTCTATGGGGATAACTGTATGTCTTGGCACCGTGTATACTAGTCTGATTGGCAAGTATAAACTGGTCTAATGGCAGCGAGTCGAGGTGTGGGCATGAATGTGTCTTGGCTAATGCCAGTCATGCCTTTTACCCAATATTGCCTGGATAGACTTCAGTTTCCCATTACATTATAATGGATAACGTGGGGTCTGAAAGTGGATGGATGATCCTTAGATACTTTTTACTTGATTTTACATTTACAGATATAATATTAGATTAATATTGCTTGCATACTTATAAGGCATTTTGGGAAAAGAAAGACTAATTATGGTACCACTAATGATAAATGATTGTTTTCTGAAAATGCTGAACTTATAAGGTGCTATATTCTGAAACGTACTTGACTAATCATACAGTGACGTGTGAGAGAGCCTATTTGGAAAAGCAGATAAAGCTTGATTGATAGTTAAGTTAATTCTATTACTGCACTGTGTTATGTGTGCAATATAAAAGAAGGCTTTATTGTAGATTACGCCCTTATAATGCATATTTTGAAAGCAGCCATATTTGGTAAAGCTAGTTGAATGGTTGTAAAACACTTTGAAATGCTGCTGACTGAGAGATGGTATTAAATAAAACATTGGTTTAGAATTGCTTTACATTAAAGCTGAAAATGTAAGGTGCTCAATTTAGGATTACAAACCACTAGCTGATAGTGCTCACTACCAAAGGTGATATATAAGACAAACATGACTGACTAGAAAGCTATTTGTGACCAAGCTTAGTTTAGAGTATGCTATTTAAGTTAGGCTTGAGTGATGTCTTTTAAACAATATCATGTTCAGAAAAGCTGTCTAGTTTGTTATACGCTTTATAACACAGAATACTGTCTGGCAGCCTATATTAAATATATTTTGTTAATGAAGTGCTTTCTGAAAATATAAGCTAGGAATATATGCTGTAAGTGATAATACTTGATTACATCCATACTTTAGAGTAAGTATAAGTTCTTGCACACTTTTGGCAACAGTGGGAGACTTGAATTTAAATTCTAGAAATTGTTCTCCGGCCTCTACAACTAGTACATTTAAAAACACAGTGCCCTGAAAAAACTTCATTTCCTTTGTGTTTTTCATTTTTTCATTATTTTTGAAGGAAAGTACTCATTTAACATTGAAGAGATTTAGCATAATTGAATAAATGAAACAAGTTGCAGCGTGTGGTTTGTTAAAGTACAGGACATTCTTCCCATTGAAAAAAAGCCTGTTGATACTTGTAAGTAGAGTAATGGGTTACTTAAATAAAACAACCCTTAACATGTATGACACAAAGAGGGTGATCTAGGAATGAAATTCTGAAAGGAATTTAAAGAGTAAATATTGAAATCTTTCCCACCTAGAAGCTTTTGCCTCCCCAGAACTACAGAAATAATCTAAACAGTTTATATATCAGTAACTACACCATCTTGTTTAAAAATAATTACCCTAAAAGCTTAATGAAAAACAAGCAGAGAGTTGATCAAAAAGTTTTTTAGCCTAAACCTAAAAAGGGTGTTCCACAATGCTGATATATGGCCAGTGATAAGCTTCTGCATAAGAAAATATGAGAATTGTGAATTCTAGCATTTATGGTTTTTAATATGTGTTTCTGGCTTTAGAACCATTTCAATATGGGTGCCAAAATGTGCAAAAATGAGTATCATGGCATCATCTAACACTAGAGAAAAACATGCCTTTGGAGATTCATTTTCATCTAGTGAACATCCACCAGAACCATTCAAATGCCACAGTCAAAACAAAGGCTGCAGACATCTGGTGTGGCAGGATGTCTCTGGATGATGACCCAAGGTCTGACTGGGTTTCAGTGTCGACAACAGGAGACAATATTGCCATTTTGGAGCTAATTGGAAAGTAAGGGATTGGTTGAATCCATTGTTATTAGATAATTAAACATGGGAAAGGTCTGTGTGTGTTGGATGGCCAAAATGGTGAATCCTGAGATGAAGTGTCACCACATACCTTGTTCCGAGGAGAATCTCCAGCTATTTTGGACTTGGAAGATAGAGTTTATCAAGTTCAGGTATCTACATTTTTAGGGTGTGTTCAAAATGATTACATGGCTCAAAAGGCCCACCTAACCAGTCAATATGATTCTGATTATCTTTGGTATTTGTGACAGTCAATCATCTTTGTTCTGCTTCTTGACAATGCCCTTGCTTACAATGTGGTTCTAAAACTGTGGATACCACACCCTCTTTATTTTCTATACCTGTAAGCTAATTGGGGTTTCTTATAGGAGATGAAAACTGTACTACTGATTAAGATATGAAGTCATTTACGCAAGAGTGGATACACAAGCAAGACAAAACCTTTCATTTGAGAGGAAAAGCTAGAGTGTACATGGATTATGTTGAAAAATAAAACTTGTTTGGTTTACTGATTTGTTTGGCTGTAATGATAACTACATATATTTAAAACTATTCATACAGCCTACTGTTAGTAAATATTTTTAAATCATATACAGTAGATGTGAACCTGTACTGTCTTTTGAGCCTAAATATTAAAACTGCACATAACAGTCATAGGGTTTTGTGTATTTGTTTGTATTTCCTTCTTAACTGCTTGTTTCAAATTTTAAAACACATATGCCAAAGTGTTTTTATATAAAAAGAAATTCAGAACAATCACCAGTTTGTTAAACTTGTGTAGTCTTAAATTTGTTTAAGTCTGACAGCTTTTAAAGGTGCACTCCTGGACTGCTGCATTTTTTTTTTATTTCTCAGTCGTACCCATTCTGAGACTAAGGTACATCAGACCTCGCCTCCTGCTGAACAACTCCAGCTACCATAAAAGGCAATCTTTATGTGTGTCACATGGCAACAATGTCAAGAATGCGAGGCCCAGTGTCACATGAGACTTGCTTGGAGGAAATCAGATTGAAACTGCTTGGATAAATGAATGAAAATTGTATTCATGACAAACATAAGTATTTTGCACCTAAGAAGACTTTCACTTCTGTGTTAATAAAGAAGCTTATTTTACACAAACATACATTTTTTTCCTGTGAACATTGCACAGTGCTTTATACTGGCTGATTGCACTTTATTGAGACCCTGACTGCCTTCTCAGTCAAACCTAAAAAACTCGATTGTCTGTGTCATCTAAAATACCTTTCAGCTTCCGATTAGGAGAGGCTTACTTGGTATGCATTTACTTTGCTGAAGCTGCTGAAATTTGTAAAGCATGCAGGCTTTTTTTTTTTTTGCACTCTTACAGAAAGGCATTGATAGGCGTTTAAATTGATAAACTGTTGCAAAACAATGATCAAGAACCGCAACATTATCTTATTTTTACCAGAGCTTGAATGATGCTCATGACTTATTCACTAGATAGCTTTTGTCTGTGTTTTAGACATTGTCTTTCTCAGTGAGAGTCACAGCAAATGTGAATAATGCTATAACAAACACTTCAGAAGTGAAGTGAATATAAGCGGCTCTCTATTACCCCAAAGGTTACAGATTTATACAAGGCGCAGAGTCAGCTGGACATCAATAAATAATGCAAGTGTGACAAGTAAAGTTTAGGTTTTTAAGAACAAGCTGAAATAGCATTTATATCTCAGTTGGAGGCCAAGAACATGCTCTCAAGACAACATGTTAGTAAAGAAATAGGATTTCTAGACCTTTCAGTCTGCACTCAGCTTCTAAAATGCATATGAATTATTAAAAACTTTCTGTCTATAATGATACTAGTCTTCATTACACAGGTGTTGGTGACAGCTAAGCCTGAATTTGGACATGAATAATTAGTAAAACTGTAACACCACTCTAAATACATCCTAGTTTGGCTGAAATGGCCTACATATTTTGCTTAATTACTGAGGCTGCATCCATGGCTACAAACAAACGAAAATATGAACAGATCTATCCAGCGAGCAGCAGCATTCAAGCCTAGATATTGTTAAACTGTTTCCAGGGCAGATTGTGCTAAAATGCCTTCTAGTCCTAGCAATAACTGGGAGTGCATCCCATACTGGGCAGTGACTGAAATGGCAGTGAGCACCGGATATAATGCAAACAACCAGCAGGCAGTAACTAATAGCGAGTCCAGTTCCAGGTGTGACCAAAACTACGTGAAGCGCTGGGACCAAATGAAACTTGATTCAAAGCTGGCCAGTAACTGAGACTACATCCAGTGCCAGGCCTATAGTCCTAGACTGCTTCTGGGAATCTGGCCAAATACAGGTTTGACGAAAGCTGCACACAATCCTGGGGTTTCCTTTACACGCCACACAATTGCAGGCACTGATTGATCACATCCAGTGCTTGATGTGACTGAAAATACTTTTTTTTTCAATCCAGTAAAAGTAAATCCCTTAAACTACTATACAGCCAAAATTTTAGATAAAGTTGAAACCATTCCTTGAGTGTTGAACTGACAATGCTGTAAATTAAAACTGAATAATTTGTCATGTTACTAATGTTGATTGTCATGCATTTGCTCCAATACAGTCATGAACTCCAGGTGTGCCTGCTATTTAACTTCTGGTAAGTATTACATTTAAGCAGCAGAATGATACTTTGCACTTGGCATTCAACAGAGGTACTTGTAGTTATTAATTTAGGTCATCTTTGAATTTTCACAAGTAGGTATGTGTCTGCTTTAGATCAGGATCAGGATTTCACTTAACTAACACTTGGCCATTATCTCCATTTAGCCTGAGCCAGGCTTGTTTTTGGCAAAAGAGAAGGTGGTGATAGGTCTCTAGTTTGAGTTACACAAGATTTACTCTTGGCACATCTGTGTACATGACCCATGAGGTGTTGTGTCGTCACTGCTTAAAACAGTACACACAGGCACAAAAAGGATCTCTTAGCCACTTCCTTTAAAATCCCAGCCCCATGCACACACACATGCACACTGAATTCCACTCTCTCTCTCAGCTCTCTCTCAGGCTTGCAGACAAAAAAACCTTTAGCACAACACTATAGGCTAACAGTCCCGCCTCACTCTCAGGGAGGCCGTCTTTCTTAAAGCCTCCATATATGGGAAAAACTAGCAGGTACTGATTGCCAAACTTAGTCATCAAAGCTTCCAGGCCAGTCATTGCTCTGTCAGCATCTGATTTCCTTCTCTTTAATGGGCGTATATTTGTGAGCTTTATTACTATCAAAGGCTACACTTAACTCTTCCTTTTCTATGTTCTTTTCATGTGCTTTTAATTGTGTTTTTATTTTTGACTTCAGATATGCAAACTCTTTTGTCCAGACATAGGTAAAGAGAAACACAGAGAGATAACCAATAACAGTTTTAAAAGGAAAAAGGGGAAAGGTTATTCCCACATTGAAAAATAAATAGTAAAAAAGGTTATAGACACATTGTTTTGGCTGTGTAGCCATCACCAATTTCATTCGTGGCTCTCTTATTGACTGAAAAGATACTGAGTTAGACAGAAAAATGTAAGGCATGAATATGTTACATTTTACATGCAAACACGGCTTTGTGCGTAATTTATGTGTATTTCAAGTTAGCAGGCTAATACACATATCAAAAAACTTCAAATAGTAGTCTCTGTTATGACAGATTAATATGAAAGGTGTTATTTTCAATGGATCATATATATATTGCATATGCGTGTCTGTGACTACCAAGCCACTGAGTGATTGATAGGTATTGCATAGATGATAGATAGCTACACAAGCAGACATGAAAGGTGTGTTTCTGTTTTTTTTGGTTGTCAAGCCATAGATAGATGGTAATTTTCTTCAGGCCTTGCTGTCCTGCTCACCCAATAATAAACAGACATATAGTAATTTCTTGTTACAGTCATGAACCAGCTGACTGATAGATTAGTATTTTCTGAAGGTTTCTTATCTGACTACCCGTCTGCTTGCCTTCCTTCTCTTATTATCTGTGTTTACGTGAGTACACGTTTACGATTAACCATTAACCTTGAGAATGGCTTTGTATATTCTTTCAAAAAATTAAAAAGAGTCATGCATTATGAAAACCAGATTTAAAGTTAATTGAAAAGACTGGTGGAAATATTTTACCAATATGTGTGTTTATTATGATTGTTGTAGTCATTTTATTATTATATTGTTTAGACAAAATAAAATGATATTGCTTGAGAAGCCCACTATGAAAGATTTAATTTAGTTCCTTCATCTTGTCAAAGGTGTACAGTGTTTACTTTCCCCAAATCTACATGCTGCCTTAATTTATGGGAATTAGAATGTGCAGCTGGGCAGCATGGTGGTGTAGCTGGTGGTAGTGCCACCTCACTCGACCCAGGTCACCATTCTGTTATGAGCTATAGGATCTTCTGTGTTAAGTGTGTATGTTCTCCCTGTGTGTGACTAAACTGTTAGGTTGACTGTCAAATCTAAATTAGCTGTGTGCATGAGTGTGCCTAAGGTCCTCTTTCACTGGTGGAGGCTCTGACTCCCCCAAACCCTGTACTGGGCAAAGCAAGTCCAGAAAATAGATGGCTGAAGCTGCTTAACAGAAAGTCTTAAACATTCTAGTGTTCATCATGTATATGTGAGGAAAGCCACTGTATAAAGTAAAACTGTTGGGCGGAAGTTATATTGGTCTTTCTGAGAGAGCAGTACATTTTGCAAAATGTTTCTTTTTCAGCATTAGAAATGATGACCAAACAAGCCTCAGCCTGTAAAGAATTGTGCAATCTTGTCAGTCTTGCAATTTTTAACATAGCACTTCACTTAGTATATATAAACTGTGTCCAAAGCCCTTTTTGCAATTCCTTTGACAAAGTAGAGAGACGTATAGGGCGTGTTTCTGGTAAGGTGGATAGTAAAACAAAATTAGAAAGTACAGTATTTTTGTCTTTTGGTAATATAAAGCAGAGCTTCTGATATTTTCTGAAAGCCATTAAACAATTGTATTGAAATTTCTGAATTTGCTGTGCATACATTTCCGTTTCTTTAAGAACTTCCTGCTCATGACAAATTTAGCTGTTAGTTTAATGCTCATTTCTTAGCAGGGCAGATCTGTTCAAAAACAAAGAAAAGAAAAAACTGTGTGTGAAGCTTGCATGGCCTGGCCTGCATTGTGCTTGCTGGTATCAACACAGCATTGCGCTAGTCCTTTATCAAATCTGCTATCTGATGTTGTATTTGTTACCTGGAGCTCCACGAAAAGGGGAACCATAACAATCATTAGTTCCTGAAAGATATTGTGCTGTTTGTGAAATTGAAGAAGTGTTTTTAAAGAAGGCGCTTTTAAAACTAAAGGGGCTGTTTATCCAAAACCACATGCCAAGACACACTATGCTATCTTAGAAACAAAAGACAACTTTTACTGACAATTATGTGATCTTTGTGAAAGAGAATGATGAACTGTAATAGCCTTTCATTTTGTGGCAACATGGGGTTTTATTTAGCCATGGAGTTACTTTTTCCCTTAGTGACATCCACAAGTGTCCCCACTGAAAACTGATTGCCACAATCATCCTTGATATTGGTGGCAAATTACATTAGCCTGTACCATCTATAATGGCTTACTTTGTGTGTTGTGGTGACGAGGCAACTATTGGCTTCAATTCAGAGGAGACACTAAAAGGGGCAAGGGGATTGAGTTTAACAAAATCATAGGAATAGTGCCCAGGTAGGGCAAGCCACACATATACTATAGACGGACAGTCTAAAGAATAGAAAGTCAGACTTTTTTGCCCTTTGTTATAAATAATACTTAGCTATCTAATTATTAGGGGCAGCATAGTAGCACTATTACCTCCAGAACCAGTGACCCTAGTTTGTATCCCGTGCCCTGTATCCACATGGGGCCTCTATGTACTTTGGTTTTCCTTATACACCTCCAAAAACATGTAGGTTAGATTAATTGGCAATTACAAACTGGGATGAATGTTGGTATGGATATATACCCACATAGATTCTATGATATACTTGGGCCCAGTCTAGGTTTTTTTTCAGCCTTGCATTGAAAGCTTCCACGTTAGGCTTCTGTTTCCCAGGACTGTGAAACAGTTTAAGCATTTTTAAGAAAGGTATGTTATTTTACCCAATACCCAATAATTAAGATCTAATGACAGTCTGCAAATGCAGAACGATTCCTCTTATATGTACACATTGTCATGGACACCAAGCATGGGCTGGCATTCCAGCTGGTATTGTTCAAAATGGCCAGAAGGCTAGTTTAATGGATGGACAGGGGGAGACCACTCACATGGACTATTTACTCCCCGATACAATAGGTGGCAGTCTCCCTTGGCTACAGTCCCTGAAGAGATACTCGCAGCTTAGGCTGGGAATTAATAGTTTCAATTAGACTGCCCTGCTGGCTTCCATGAGTGCTGCAGGGACAGATTGTCCGTACTGTAAGGAACTTCCGCCTGACCTGAAAGTGCTTCCAATGTGTACTGCAGTAACACCGGAGGTGCTTCCAGGTCTGGCATGAAAAGGCTCCAATGCATCACCTCAGGGAGTTAAAGGATGAAGCTAATCTGATGAAGTAGAAGGAGAATAAGAAAGAGAGGGAGAGGAGATAATAAGCCTGCTATTACTGATATAGTGAAATGTTGTAAAGGTATTGTGAAAATAAAGTTAATTTACTTGAAGCTGGGACTTGTGTTGGTTTTAGTGTATTTGAGAGTTTGGGGACTCAGTGGTGCCCCCTACAGATCACAACATGCATACATATATTTATATTTTATGTGTGTGTGTGTGTGTATGCATGTAAATAACAGTCATAAATGTCTTTTACCTTAATAGTATATAAAATGTTCTATCCATATTTCCTTTTCTAATTCTTTTTTTTTTATTTTTTTTTTTTACTTTATTTATTTTATTTGAAGGAAACAACATTTCATACACTCAAGTCAAACTTAACAAACCAGAATTCAACCCCAGTCTGAAAGAAAGAGAGGAGAGCCAACAGCATGAGCAAATATTTAAAAACAACAAAGAATTGAGATTGTCCTTTTTTCCAATATAATTGCTTATTCTAAGATTTGTTTAATTAATTAGATTTTGCCATATTTTAAACAAGTTTTGAACAGATCCTCTAATTGAGAATTTATTTTCTTCCAATTTAAAATAGTACAGAACCTCAGTACCCACTGACTTTTCTAATTCTTCATAATCCAATTATATGGAGTAGGTGACAGGAGTCTTTACTGACAGCATCACATACAAGACATATCCAAGCCCTGGGTGGGGTTTCATTTTATCAGATGGCTGAGTTCAGACATAAAAAATCATTGAAATTAAATCCTTACAATTTCTAACTCTAATTTTTAGAAAATGAGGAGTTGTTGCCCAATATCCCAATATCAAAAGATGGCAGGCAGCAGTCAAGCCTGGGCTGGGTAAAAATCAATAGTTGGGTACCCAGGTAAACAACTGCTCAAATGAAAAGAAATTTGGATTCATCCCCTGATCAGCAATTTTTAGAAGGGCTAAAACTGGATCACCAAAGAAAATACAGGAATATTATTCCACCTCCACTCTGAAGGGATAGTAATATGCATTCCTTTGCACATTCTTTGAAGGTTTGAAGCTAAGACTAAGATTTGAAGTTGGTTCTAGCCACAGGTAAAATGTAGATGCAAAAGGCTAGAATTCTTCTGAACAGCTACCGTCCATTATTTTGTTGTTCTAGTTATAACAGGAACTCAGGTAAGTGGCAGTATAGTGGGAAGTACTTTGTTACTGGAGGGCTGC
Source organism: Polypterus senegalus (assembly GCF_016835505.1). NCBI lineage: Eukaryota > Metazoa > Chordata > Cladistia > Polypteriformes > Polypteridae > Polypterus > Polypterus senegalus. The sequence continues at coordinate 142,244,124 of NC_053166.1, forward strand.
AGATAAGAATGCTCAGTGATTGCCGCAGGTAAAGTGCAGCCGCACCCGTTACAAGGCAAATCTTAGCTGTTGACTAAATATGGTAAGGTACGGCTGTTTCACATATTTGCAATCCAAAGAATGCCACTGTGTCTGTCCCAAGTATGGGGATAGTACGGGGAGGTCCAAGAACAAGTAGTTAAGGTAAAAAGAAAATAAAACAAAGCCTCACCAGCAAGTCAGCCTGACACTTATTAATATGACTAATATGAAAACTTAGCTGATGAAGCTAGATTAGAATTGACAACAATTGGCACAGGAGTACCGTATATGGCACTGATAGCAATTAAAGAGAACAGACCTCTGGGACTTAGAAATATTTCCTGCTTTTTCAGTACTTTAAATGAAATTCCTAAATGAAGGGGGAAATTAGAGATAAAAATAGCATATTTGTAAATTCTTTCTCAAAATAATACAGCATGACATTCTCAGAACCGCTTAATCCATATCATTGTTGGGAGGTCTGAAGCCTATCTTGGCAGCAATGGGCACAAAGCAGGATGAAACTCCAGGTCATCACATGGCTCATTCATGCACACATTCACACAGGAACATTTTAGACAACCTAACCTGTATGTCTTCTGGATGTGTGAGGAAAATTGGAGTGCTGGGATAAAAACCAGTGTAGACACAAGGTTAACATGCAAACTACATTGAAAGCAACTAGGGAAGGGGTTTAAACCAAAGACTCAGTATTTGTGAGACAACAGCATTAACCACAGCACAATCTCTGTTTTTCCAAAAATACTATGTAATTAACTTAATGTTATTCAGACTGTGTTACTGTGGCGTATGCCATCAGCCAGATGAAGGTGCTCTGCCACAGTATATCCTATTGTGGATAAACTGACGGACAAGACGGGTACCATGACATTCTCAAACCCCTTAATCCAATTCAGGGTTGTGGGGTGCCAGGGTCATTTCAGCAGCACAGCTGGTAAGGCAGGAGGCAACCATAGGCAAGGCACCAGTCCATTACAGGGCCCACTTAAGCAAACACTGGCTAATTTGGAATGATCAATCAACCAAATATCAACACCTTTGGCGATGTGGGAAAAAACACGACATGGAACACATTCAAACTTGACATTGACAACAACTGGACATGGGATTAAAACCCAGGATGCTGAATTTGTGTGACAGCAGTGCTACTCACCGTGGCACCCAAACTGACACCTTTGCATTTCAGAGGACACAGGTGACTCATTGTCTGATCCTAAGTAAATAACCTTGCTTGCCAAAGTTCCAGTTATGCAATCCGGAAAGCACTTCAGAATGGTGTATTCTTTAAAAGATGCTATGTAAAATCATAAGGCTAAACTTTCAATCCCCACCACTGACTCACATTATGACAATAAGCAAGTGGAAACAAGGTACTTTATATAAAACTAAAAAGTAAATTATTGAATAAAATTTGTTTGATCTGAGATTATTTTGTATTTTCTAATGCAGGAAATGCCTTTTCTTTTTACTTTTAACTGGGACCTGCACATTTAGTAATCCAATTCATCATTCCTACTGAGGGAAAGCATATGAACACACACACACAGTCATGCAATTTTCTTCTATGCCACAAGATCAATCTAAAAATATCATTCATTAAATGATTTGTGCAGGCAACACTTGTAAGTATATGGTATTACAATTTTCTAATATATTGTAATTATAACTGTAATTCGCATGTGAACGTGTTACAGTGCTCTGAGCCTGCACTTAGTGACGACTGCTGCACAAAATTAAACTGAAAATGAATAATCCCAGTGGTAATAATATTTTTCCTTGTTTATATAACAGAATGAAAATGTTTTTATTAGGGTACTCCATTAAGAGCATTATAAAGTCCAGGTGTTCTGTGCCTTTAAACATTTAAGAATATTTGGCATAATGTAATAATAATAATAAAAGCTGTAAATAAATATCTGGAGGCTGTTATAAGCACAGGAAACTGGGTGGATCTGCTTTCTGTGGTGTGGCAAATCATACGCAACCTGTGCAGACACCCTGCTCTCTCTTCCGTACCTTGTTGCCTTAGCAACCATGGCATACTCACCCTAGTGACTCAGCCGTACTGAGCTGCAGGACTGCGAGTAGCCTCACCCAAAATAGATGAGTGGTGACAGCACAGATACTGAGGACAATGAAGAAAGGTGAGGGCTAATTACATTTTTCTTTTGTTAGGTGAAAAAGTAAGTCATTGTTGGTGCACAATGTACTGTACTTTATATTGAATTGGATTAAATAAGTTATTTTATGTACAGTATGTCATACATTGCTACTGTTTTGATGGAAGGCCAGAGATGTAGATAGACTTGGGTGGACTTGTATTTACTACCTTTGCTGACATGAATAGAGACAAGTGACAGGATTGTTGTGGAACACCACTGCCAAATTCACTCTAAATTGCCCTCCTAACCTCCCAAAATAAATTCATCAAACCAATCTAAAAAATTTCTGCATGGATAATGTGAAAACTATCCATCCATCCATCCTTTAGTCAACCCACTATATCCTAACTACAGGGTCACGGTGGTTTGCTGAAGCCAATCACAGGGCACCAGCCCACCGCAGGACACACACACCAAGCACACACTAGGGACAATTTAGAATCGCCAAAGCCCTTAACCTGCATGTCTTTGGGAGGAAACCCACACAGACACGGGGAGAACATGCAAACTCCACGCAGGTAGGACCCAGGAAGCGAACCCAGGTCTCCTAACTGCGAGGCAGCAGCACTACCCACTGCACCACTGTGCCGCCCATGTGAAAACTAACCAGGTAATTTCAAGTTGAAATTGGTGCCACTCACATATAGGAACACCATTTTTGAAGCTGATAGTGGTAAAAGTGAACAGGCCTCCGAGTATATTGAAAATTGGAGCATTTTCATGGAACCTTTTTGTGACGTGTAAACAAGTGTTTTAAAAACCACAACATATTTATATCTGTTTACATTCTTTCCTGAATTATTATGTAAGATAGCAGTAATGAAATTGTGCTACAACAGAAAACTGGTTTTAATCCAACCAGAGTTAGGTGCCACACTGTGTCCTAGTGCCTCAAGTAAACGACTACACAACACAGTTTCCCAAAAAGAAATCATCAAAGGAAATCTCTTAACCAGCTAGTACTTCAGTTACACAGTACAACAAAAGTAAATTTGCTATGCATGATCATAAGATGACACTAGAAGATGTTCACTATAAAATGTACCATGCAATATTGTCAGGCTACATTTTTAGTTCCCATCATTGACTTACTGTGCGATTCCAAGCATATAACTTAATCTATGTATATTATACTTATAAAGATCAGAATTTGGGGGCTGGGTTTTCTTGACTTAGAGAGCAGCTCAAAGCCTCTTGATTTTTTAAAGCAGTTAAACTCTTTTTGGATGCTGGCGGTCTCACTAGCAGCAAAGAACCTCATGGTGATGTTGCCATGGTTTTACAGATGTTTTTGTATTATGTGTATTATTTTTACATATTTTCTGTTTCTGTCCTGTGTGTTTTGTAGGTGGTTCCCCAAGAGGTGGGGCACCATTACTGTCAATGGACTCCTCTCAGCCATATAAAGGCAAAAAAACCTAGCGGTTCTTCGCAGTTCATTGGATGTGCTTGGTGGTTTTGGTGAGTTATTGGGATTTATTGGGATTTTTGTAAAGTTTTCCTGGATTTTGACCTTTATGCTCTGTTTTTGACCATTCTTTCTGGATGTGTGTTTTTGGGACTTGTTTGGATTACCTGCTTAAGTCAACTCCTGCTGTGTCTATTGTCCTTCTTGAAACTTTTATTAAGAAGAACATTTTTGTGTAAAAAAAAAAAATTATAAAAAAAATTGACTAATCCTTCCACTTGTTGAGACTTTTTGCTATAATTTGTTGGGACTGTATGCTAAGGTTCTCCCAAGTTCATGGCAGATGCTTACTGTGCAATATAGTATATAAAATCATAAGACTATATTTTGAGTGCCCACCACCAAATCACTGTGCAATCCTGAGATGATCACCTATCCAAAGATCCAAATATCTAGTTATGCCATATTTACAAGTTACCTTGAAATGATGTTCACTATTAGGTAGGGTCTGTGTAAAACTATATGGGCTCTTTTTCTGTCTACTACCACTGTATAACTTAATAACTTATAAGCTAATCATTTGACATTTTAAAGCACTTCTCATACTATATCTATAAATCACCTTGACGTGCTGTTCATTGTGAAAGGTGCTATATAAGATTATAATGCTACATTTTTATTTTCCATCACAGACTCACTTTGTGGGCCTGTGCTAATCATTTATCCTACTAAGATATCAGTTACACAGTTTTTGTAAAGTATCAAAGAATGGTGCTTACTATAATAGGTGTTATACACTTTGAGTTTTCACCAGCAACTTACTCTGTGAATACGGTAAGAGTCACTTAAACTGCTCATGCCCACATTATAAAACTAAAAACATTGTCAAATGTACTTCTGGAGATCACCTTTTAATAATCTTCACTGTAAAAAGATGCTCTTTAATAATGAGTTGAAAGCTTTTTTTGCCATGAGCAATAATTCTTTCATTAACCTCAAAGGTGGAGAATATGGTTATTAGTCGTACCTTTTTTTAATTTCAAGACCTGAGTGGAAATTTTGAAGGTAAAATGTTTGCAAAGGGTTTATGCAGGGTCTGAGCCAGAGAGTTGGAATTGTGTCCTGGGCTGAGCATTAAAAGAACTAATATGAAAGAGTAACCAGGGTCCTGAATGCACATCAAGGTAACACTTATTTATCTTATGCCAGAACAGGGTGTTTTTACGGTAAATTGCAAAAAGAGAAGACCAATGCTGAAACAACAGTTGCAATACTCCCTTATGTTTTCCCCAGAAGAGTCCTGTGCTGAAGAGTTATGTTACAAACAGTAGACCCTACATTGTAAAGGGCATGTGATACATGAAGGACTTTTGGAGCAAACCATACCCCCTCTGTGTAGCCACTCCTTGGGCAACAACAGTTCCTTCTAAGGGTCTGCATATGGAACCTGGAGGTGATGGCAGTGTGGCAAAGAAATTGAATAGACTGTACACCACAAGTTTTTCATTTGTTTGTCACTCTTCGAATAACTGAATGAGTCACTTATTCTGCTCTGGCCTCCTATTGTTAAAAGAAAAAAAATGTAATTATCACTCTGTGCTAGTAAAGTCCCCTGTGATGTTCTTCACTATAGGAAATTATTTAGATAGGAAATAAAGTTTATTGTTATTAGAAGAGCTTGTTTTGGATTTTTGCTGCAAGCCTTGGAAATCCCATTGCTTTCCCCCCTTCTCCCACATCCACTTTCTGTTCAACATTTAAAAACGGACTTAAAACATATAAACAGCCATGCTTTACTATAAAAATTTCCTTCAGCTGGCTGCTCTGTTATCTCCAAGGTGAGAGACAAGCTCTGAGAGAGCACTGCCACACTGTTTTAATGAGCTGTCTGGTTTCCTAGTAGGTACCCTGCAGGGGGTCCCTTTATAAAAAAAATGTTGAGGGGAGGTAGGGTTCAATGGTAAATGAGTAGCATACTGTTAGACAATAGTTGTAAACTACAATGACTGCACCCCCTGCCTTGCCCCAGGGTTCCAATATGCCTGCTTCTACTGATAAACTGAGCACACAGGCCGCTGCACTAGAAGGATGCTGACTTTTACAGAGTAGAGATGGGGAGCCATAACTGTATGTATGTATTTATTTTAATTAGAAGCAAATAACATTTCATGCAATCAAGTCAAACTTAATATAGCAAAGCAAAATTCAACCCCCACCCAACATTTCTCATATTTATTAAATAAATATCGACTCGAACCAAATAAGAAGCTTCTGGAAAGTGATCCATTATAGTTAGAGCTGTGTAGTTTTATTCTGCACAAAACAAAAATATTAGAATATAAAATTGGCCGTGGGTCTATTAAATATGGCTTTAAAGGCAGAAGGCTAATTTACAGTCAGCCATTTTGTAAGATAAAATTAACAGTTCTAATAAAGTAAGGTATATAAATATTTTGAGTGTATTTTCTTGGCTTAGAGTGCTCTTCTAAACAGGTAGTCAGCCTATTTTTGGAAGCTGGCTGTCTTACTGGCAGCACATAATAACTGATTGTGACTGCAGAGTGTCAGTCTCAGTAATATGATTGATTAACCCTTGTTTGGCCAGCAGGAAGTGATCCAGACTGAGCATATATATCGAATTGGATAAACGTGTTACTTTGTTGAAGCCTGAAGTACTTTCATTCTCGGCATTGTGTAAATAGTTACAAATACTGTATATAAATGTGTGCATCGACTTGAAAACATTTAAGTAGCCAGATTAGTTATCTCTTACACCCCCTTCACTAAACTGAATTTGTTATAGAGGCAGGCATTTTGTTCCTTTGAAGCCCCCCAATGCAGAATACAGTAATTCAGGTTTTACTAACAGAACACTGGCTGCAGTACACATTGCTAAGGTTAGGTGGCACTTCAGCCACATTCATTTTCTGAGATAACATAACATTTTCCAATCCACTTATTCCAGTTTGAAGCAAAAAGGCTTGGGAACTGTCGCAGCAGCACTTTGCCCAAGGCAGGAAAGAGCCCTGGACGTGTCACCATTTCACTGCAGTGCCCACGCACGCATATACTGACCCTCACAAGGGGCCAATTAAGAGTGACCATTTAACTTTACCTAATTTTCATGTCTTTGGAGATATGGGAGAAAAAGTGGAGTACACAGAGGAAACCCAGACAGGCACAAGTAGGATACACAAAATCCACGCTGACATTGGATTAATGAAGAAGCTGTGGTAACCACAGTGCCTATCATGCCAGTGATTTTCTGAGATACACATTTTTATTCATTAATTCATTCATATCTTAACTTGCATATTCCAATGCAAGTGTATGAAGGATACTCTTATTTTGAAATGGTTGTCATCTTTCTATTATAAAAAAAAATCCTGGACGGGAGATCTTTTTGGAAGACAATTTTTTGTCTTACGAGACATGGCAGTGAGACAACAATTAAAACAAGTTCAAGGACATCTAACCAAGCAGTTGTTGGAATACTTTTGGCAGACAGACATCATGTGCTCCTAGCTCTTAAAACAATGACACACAAGAAGCAGAACACGCAGCAGGAAACCAGCAGATGATCCGACTGCTTCTCCTTCACGTGCATTCAACCCCTGCCACCCCCTTTCACAACACATGCGGCAGAGACGCGAAGTGGCGAAAAGATAGCTACTGTACGGGCTTTGAAATGATTGATGCAAAGCATGACAAGCAGAAAACGCAGCTTGCCAGAGCAACAAGCCAGCAGATGATCCGACTACAACTCCTTAGCATGTGTTCAACCCCCCCTTTACAACGCGAGTGGCAGAGATACGAAGTAGCAAAAGGACAGCTGCTGTACAGGTTTTTAAAGGAACGATGTGCAGCATAACTAAAAGAACACGCAGCTTGCCAGCAGCAGCAGCAGAAAGACCGCAGATGATCCGACGGCATCTCCTTAGCGTGTATTCAGTCGCCTCCCCCTTCACAACATGAGCAGCGTTATACGTCCTGCGAGAAAGAGATTTAACCACACCCGGGGACGGAAATAAAGGACAAGTATTGTTTTTACAAAAGTTTTAAAGTAAAGGTAAAAGTAATGCATATGTAACAATTCCCATGAAAATAACAATCTGTTTAAATTGTATATCCGGTAAACCAAACCCGGGGGTGGGCGATCGAAGCGAGCCCTCCTAGTGTTATATAAAGTGGATGACCCACTGGTGCAGTGGTAGTGCTGCTGTCTCACAGCAAGGAGATAGGGCTTCACATCACAGGTGCTTCCAGCATGGAGCTTGCTTGTTCTCTCCCCTTTTCTTTATTGGCTTCCTCCCACAATCCAAAACTTAGGGGAATTGGCATTGCTAAATTGGCTCTAGTGTGTGTTTGTGTATTCATCTTGTAGTAGACTGTAGACTGTCCACGGATTGTTCCTGCTTTGCATCCAGTGCTGCTGGGATGGATTCCAGCTTCCCTAAAACCCCGCTCAGGATAAGCAGCTTAGAAAATGGATGGATTGATGGATGAATATAAAGCCTCTCATCCTGTACATATATGTGTAGGATAAACAATTACAACAGAAAGGTAAATCTTAATTTTAGTTTAATTCATGGATAGATACAAAAACATTTCCTGGGATTCATGATTTGTTTTTCATTTGCTGTGTACTGTATGACTTTATCTGCGGTGGGCTGGCGCCCTGCCCGGGGTTTGTTTCCTGCATTGTGCCCTGTGTTGGCTGGGATTAGCTCCAGCAGAACCCCATGACCCTGTAGTGAGGATATAGCAGGTTGGATAATGGATGGATGTATGACTTTATGTACTCACATATTTTAATACCTTTCTGTTTTTTTCCAGTGTCAATACACTTTCAACTAGATCTCACACTTAATGACACCATATAATGTAAAACTTGTAACAAAGAGATCAAAAGAGGTTTAGGGCACCATGGTGTACCCCGTTTAATTCATTGAAATGAAAATAATCAAAAAGTTAAAGACAGCACAAGTATTTATTCACAGACGGGAGTCAATAAGGGTCTGGCTCAAGATGGTGACGTATCTGGATTTATATGGCCCAGGCAGTAAGGAGTAGGTTCAGAATGCCGGAAGAAAAAAGTGATGTCAGAGGTGGAAAGGCTGTCAGTCTTCTGTTCTGCAAAGGGAAAAAAGAAAGGGCATTAAGCCATAGCGCCAACACCTGGTTCGGAGTATAATTACCAACAGCAACGTTTTGCCTTTAACCTGTCTCCCATGCACATGCATGTGATAAAGTTCTTTTCTGTATTTTATGTATGCATATGTGGGAATTCTTTTTAAGATTATGCATTTTGATGCTTTGAAATTAAACTTGTTAGGTGCAAGCTCCTTTATTCCAATGTCTACACATTTTTACCAGGAACTTTTATCAGTGGCATTATGCAAAATGAAACCTAGCTGATACATTAACTTTTACAATTGTGTTTATGTGGTTTAAGTTGGAGGTCTCCCTGAAGTGTGACATATTGCTGATATGTTCATGTAATCTCTCTATGCAGTGCCCTGGGATTGTGTTTCTCTTGTTCATATGCCACTGAGGAGATCCTCTTTTTGAGAAGCGCTGTTCAAAATTTTACTTGATTTTTGCTTTGAACTTTTTGTGTGTATTTTTGCATTTTCATCTAGTGATCCTCCGAAAGGCTTTTCACTACATGGAAGAGGTGAAGGGTTTCATCAGCGTGAAACTGTAAAAGGAAAAAATAGGTAAAGGTTATTGGCACTCTGAAAAAATTAAGAAAAGAAGGGTAGAGGTGTAGTGTTTCATCTATTTAACTTTCATTGGATATATCCAGTTAGGTGATGAAGGTTGCACAACAGAATCTTAGTGCCTCCACCCTTTGTCACAACTCACTCCATTTTCCTCTGAGGTCCAAGTTGGGAGTTTTAAGGAAAGCCATAGGAATCAAGGACAAGAAACTCCAGATGCCTCAAAGCATGCATTTCTCCCATTTCTGTAGAGGACCGGAAGTCCCCCAAGAAGGGTATGCTCAAGAAGGTCCTTAGAAATATGAGGGAACCTGCCACAGTCTAGAATGTCCTCAGTGAGAGAGTAAGCACTAATGGTGCAGTGTCCCCAGACCAAGATAAAAGGTGGATGGAATCTATAATGCAATTCACTTTTACTTGAGATGTGTGAAGGAACTACAGTACACAGCATCATTCTAAGGGATTTTAATCATGATTCTTAGGAAAGGAGGAAACACTGCTTGGTGTTGTTTGGGACAGAACTGTTTTCATGGTTAATTTTAAATAGTTGATCTTGTTGTATGAAAGTAGGCCAACTCTGAAAACTGGATACAGATCCATTTGTACAAAGTGCTGTCTTTTGAATCTGCTTATTGAATTAAATGAAACCTATGTCTCAGGGATGGAGACCATACTGAAACCATACTGGTTGTTATGAGTTATTGAATAACCCCACCCCACATCTTATTTTCTAATTTTAGCTTTGTGTGAAAACAACTTTTTTTCTCTCTCTTAAATAGCGCTTGATTGCTGCAGCCCTGTTTATTCATATTTTCATACAATTTCAAAAAAGCACCATATAAAATGAAAGGTGATGCTTAACTATCTAGTAGCTGGTGTGATGGTGCTATGTGCAGTACAGTGATGTAAGCCATGATTTGTGTGTTTTCTTTTTATTGTGTCTGTTAAAATCCACATAGTGGGAGTATAAAATATAAAACATGAATAAATTTATCTTATTTATTTGCGTGCATATACTGTTTCACCTAGTGACACACTGGGAAAAAAAACATAAAGTAAATGTTTTACCATTTGTTTGTGCATCTGTTTTTTAATGACTATTCTTTCTGTAAAGCGCTAAGTACAATACTACTTGATTTGTGTCTACCTTAGTTGATATATTTAAATTTATTCTTTGGTACATTCATTTAGATGTAAAAGTCTCTATTGGACGAAAACAGTAAATGTGTTGTCTTTCTTGTGAATAACTGCAACACATCGTATGCATTATATATTAGAATTAGCTGCCCTCAACATGATATACAGATATCTGTCTTATATTATTTCTCTTGTCTTATTTACCCTGCAGGGTGTATAGAACAGGCAAATCTAGAAGAACAAAGAAACCCCTTCTGGCCGCAATTCGCCTTGCTAAGCATGATTTGGCAGTGTTCCTTACTCTCTGGGGAAGTGGCATGCCTGCTTAGCCCAAACACCAATATCAGCAGAAATCTCTGTCCTCCAGCAGGCTGAGGCGTGACCAGCCACTCAACACCCATGGGCAATTTAAGTGTAGTTAAACCAGTCATGGTAATTCTCTTACTAGGTTGGGGGATGACCTTTGTTTTATAGGAGCTAATGTTCACTTTTGCACTCTCTACCCTCACCCTTCGCTACCACTTTTATATACAGTCAGGGAAATCCTCTTTTTTAGTTAAAAAATATATATAATAAAATAATAATAAAAATAAAATGGATTTCTCTTCATTATGCCCTGTATGTAATATAATAAGTACAGATGCTTACACTTACCAGGAGCCACCTTCTTTTGTTCTGAGGCTCATATTTGTTTACGCCACAACAGTGGAAACTCTGCATGAATGCATTTTGTTATCTCATAATTTTCAACTGGTATGGTGTTTTGTCTAAATGGAATTAACAAGGTGAAATAAGAACAATAAAATCATTCAAAATGGAAAGCCAGCACACATACCACATAAGAGTACAACTGTATGTCATTGAGGCTTCATGATAAATTGAGATACTGAAATGCACACCCAAGTGAAAGAACAAAGGTTTTGACTCAATGTGAAGTGATGTGACTTTAGGTGAGGTGCCAAGGCCCTGTTTGGAAAAAATTTAAGAAGCAGGAAAGCAAGAACAGTTAGGGGGAAGGGGATATTGCAGGGAAGTAGCCAACTCCTAGCAGCAGACATAGCCCAGGATGTACTATTAAGCTAATTTCATTTTCATCCTTGAAGAACTGTTCTTTTTTGTATGCATTAATTATCCACATTTGACCTAATTGTATTACCCTGTGTCATCAAGTTATGATATAAAATACTTAGGCATTGATGTTATTAGAGAATCATACACTGAAAGTGTTGGTCCCCTCTGATATTTTGGTTAACTAATGTGCCAAATATATATTTGTATGTGTGTTTACCATAAGGCAATTCATATTTTTCTGACCTTCTGCGGTAATGGGACACAATCTCTCCATCTTGCAATTTGTGCTTCACACAGCTTCTGTAGTGAAGGTAATGCTAGTCCTCCAGCTGGTAATTCATACTTAGCACTAGCTCTCAAGATGAGTTAACATCTAGCTCTCCTCACAGCGATTTAACATTTACTGAAGCACCCTAGGAGCAGAGGCAGTAATTCTGCACCTGACAGTTAATTCTTTGCCTTTGTACAGATATTTCACCCTTTAATTATACTCTGTGTTTACAAATTCAGCATAAACCATGTCTATTATGCAACTGTAGTAAAAAGGCACTAGCCTTATTGGTGCTGCTGCCTCATAACTGGGTTTAAATCATGATGGGGATCATATCTTTATTGAATTTGTGTAGCAGGGCTCAAATGAAATAAACTTGCTGTAGAAAACAGCCTTACAAAGAGAAGCCTAGTTAATAATTCATGCTAAAATTAGCTACCCTTTGGCTTGACTGGCTAGAACGGTTTCTTTCCTGTTTGAGAATACTTTTACTTGATTCTATGTGTTTTTATTTTCTGGGTTTTCATTTTTTTTCCTTCCACAACCTGAACATGTGTGTTGGGTTAATTGTTTAGGTATGAGTGACTTATGTTCCATCCAGGGGTGTCTCCTGCTCCCGATTTTGATACTTGGGTACAGAAAATTGATATATGGAAGGACCTATGTGTTCAAAGAAAGACATGTTAGGCTTGCAAAGGGCTGGGGACCCAGTCGGAAAGCACAGCTTAATGGCAATCAGAAAAGAAGGCAAAAGAAAATAGCACACAAGGGTGCAAAAACAGAAAATGGGCTTTAGGTTGACAAGATCACTCCAGTGAAGGCTAATTACAGACTGAATGCTAACTTCATATTGCACCTCAGATTATATGATGGTGGCCTGGAAGTGGGTTTACTGGGCGAAAGCAAAACTGGGTCACTGGAAACGTTTGATGGAAAAGAAAAGGCAATAAATTAAAGTGCCTCCTCTCTGTTCAGGGTGGTATTGTTGGAATTCCAGGAGCCCCCTACAGATATGTGAATGACATATAATACTTTTTTTATGGTTTTCTATAGCAGCTGGTTTCTATTTAATTTATATCTATTATCGAGTATATCCAGAAAATGTTAATGAACTCACAAATGTACAATGCTTTATGGCTTTGTTGCGGTGTAGCCTAAGCTTTCCTGGTGACTCGAGTCACATGTCTCTCTGTGGGTGTCCCTTCATCTCCTGCATCACCTTTGTTACATTGTTTTAAAGATTCACAGCAGTAAATGACCTTGAAGTTGATCTGGAAGTATCTCATGTTTTGTCTAGCTGGTCCTGTCTGTGTTTTTGGACCACAAGAAATAAAATGTCACATAAAACAAGCAATTTTGAAGGTTTATTAGAGGAGCCTTTGACTTTCAGAAAGGAAATGGACACTGATTCTATGACTGTTAAGTTTTGTTTTTCTTTTTTGCAGTTATATGGAAAGAATTCATCAATCAATTGTCTGAACCTGTTTACCCAGAGTGCCTATCCCAGAAAGCATTGGGTGAAGAGCAGGAACAGTCCCTGGACTTGGTGCCAGCTCATTGCAGGATGTAAACACATACACAAAATCAGGGGCCAATTCAACATCATCAATCCACCAAACCTGCCTGTCATTTGGACTGTAGGAGGAACCTGGATCACACAGAGGAATATTTTTCACAAACGGGTTGGGCTGTGGTAGACTTTTCTCTGTCAGTGCGAGACTGTTGAGAGCAGAGTGATGAGTTTAAATGGCTGTGAGCGACTCTCCCAGTATCTCAGAAGTAGAACGTATTCCCATTTCCTTAGAGATTTCACGGTTACACTTCTCCGAGCCACCTGTGACACATGTTAATGAGTCGTTATCTTTAACAGATGGAGTCTCTCACAAGTACCAAGTTGAGAGAATTCTTCAATGTATTTGAGGGAAGGAAGAATACTCTTCAAGGAAGTAAGCATGTACTATACAGTACTCCAGTAAATATCTCAACATTAGGCTGTTTTCACCTTAATGTTTTGTTCTAGATGTATTATAGGGACACTAAAAAAATTGGTAAAAAAAAGTGTCTTCACATTGAAGCAAATGTAATCTTTTATTGAGTGCAGTTTATTTTAGAGCCACTGATTCTCAGTAACTTGGGCAGAAGAAAATTAAAAATGACGTTTAAACTTTGCTTTGACTTTTACTCACGAAACATTTTGCAAGCTAAATTTGCTGTGCTGAAATTAAGTATCTGCAAAAACAAAATTAAGTAATGTGTTGCATCCAATAATCTATCCTTTACTGAACCCTCATAATCTAGTTGAACTATGTATGCTGAGACCAGAGCCTGTTCCAACAACATCAGATGTTGAAGTATGTCGGAGCTGTCACTAGACAGAGCTCCGGGGCATCACAGGGCACATTCACATTGCCACAATCTGGTGCCATGGTGAACAAGAATGTCTTCATTCAGCGGCCACAAACCCAGTCCTTAGGACCCACTGTGTCTGCAGGTTTTTCTTTCAATCATCTTCTGTTTTTAAGTGGACTCCTAGCCCAATTAAGTAAGTAAGTAAAGTTTATTTATATAGCACCTTTCGCTGACAATCACAAAGAGCTTCACAAGTTAAAAACCAGCAAGTGAGCTGTTATTTCCCAGTTTTTGTGTTGTAGAAATCACAAAACTAAGTTTGATAAATTTTTATTAAAATATACTCAGCAGTTATACGGGGATAATGTCATTTTGTAACCTGTTTGCAATATTTTCATTCTGTTTTTACAGGTTCTATGGATATTTAATCCATTATTTACACATTAAAATGTCTGATGCTGAAGTAGTTGCGACCTTTCATCATTTAGTGTTGTTTGCCTGGGTGTCTGCTCCATTTGCTTTTAATTATTATTTTTAGGATACAGTGAAGGGGCAAATGACACAGAAAAAGGACAAAATAATAGGAAAACAACAAAAGAGAGTTAAAGCTATAGCAAAAATAGAAATATCTCTAAATGTCTTATAAATGTAAAAATCATACTGGTGTGCTTTTCTGAATGCAGAATAAGAGAAGAGAAAAAAGACCACATAATTAAATAAGATCAATGATTATCATCGATTTTGGATCTGGTTGGAGTAAAAATCCTATAGGATCTCCTGGACTGGATTTGGGAACTACTGTCTTAATATACAAATGATCTTACTACTGCTATTATATTTATGCATTTCATTGAGATGTGTGGAGGGGGAATATATATGTGTTTTAAAGGCATGAGATTAATCTGAAAACGGCCATTTGTTGCTTAATGAGCTAGGTACCAAGTGATTGTTGATGTGGCTTATAGCATAGTGAATTTATTAGTCCCATTTTTGGAGGATTTTACATTAAAGTATGAGGTTTTTTCCAGATAGACCTTTCCGACCATTTACTTCTACAGCTGCACTGTTCACAGTTGTTGATTCACCCAAAAAATTAGGTCAGTATTACCTTTCCTCATGTTGATCTTGAGGGCATCTTTTAAACACTCCTCTACTGTATTTAACTTTTGTGAAGTGTGTTGATCTATCTATCTATCTATCTATCTATCTATCTATCTATCTATCTATCTATCTATCTATCTATCATTTGTTAACATGAGAAGTAAGTTGAGAAATCACCTGACATTACATAAGTAAAAAATGTGGATTTCTTTTTAGGTATCTGGTATTAAGGTGAACTGAATGAAGATATTAACTTATTTTAATATTGATTCTCCACATAGCTTTACATGGCACATTAAGCATTATTCCAGTATCACATCTAGTGTTGACCAAACCTGTTTCTGCTACATGGTCTCCAGACTATAACATCCTTTTGTGAGATTTCAGACACTCGCATTGGTGAGTATCTCTATTAAAACTGAAACACTTCTTTCCCCATGATGAGCACATTCTGCCACCTAAAAGTGCTGGAGGTTTTGCGACTTATCCTTACCTTTAAAAGGGCAGCATGGTTCCACTTCTCCTTACCTGGAGCCATGTACTGATGGCCAGAAGATTTTGTAACCTCATGTTAGTCCTTTGCAGCTTTTGTCCTTCTCTCTCACTCTCTTTGTGTAGAGGACTGTGGTGCCTGGCCTGCCCTGAGCATCCTGGTGGAACATTTTCTGTTTCAACCCATGTCACAGACTCTCTTTGTCTATTGTATTTTCATAACTCTAAGTACGCATACATTACTTATTGCTTTGTATCGGCCTTTGCTGTCTCACACTGCCACTGAGATATATCCCCCTTACAAGTGTGGTTGGTTATGAGGAACCATCCTAAAAGCCCACCACCACCACCATCCTGTGCGACAATCATGATGTCTCTTTCCTTGATCTCCTCTTGCCAGTTGGGAACTCCCCCTCCCACATAACTAATACACTTGTAAACCCCATTAAAATTTAAACTTTTTGCTTTGTCCTTGTATTACAGTATTACTGTGTATATAAATAGTCTAATTATTAAGAATGACACATTGTTATATCTGAAGAGAATTGCTCTGACATTTTTTTCCAAATGCATATTGACAGTCTTTTGCAGGTTTTGTAAAAAAAATAAATAAATAAGAGCTGCAGACGTCATTTTTAGTTCTGAAATTGAGGGTGTTTACTTTATAGAAAATAACTCTGTCACTAAACTAAACAAAGTGTGAACGATGAGTGTTCAGGAGCATAAGAACTGATACGCACACCCTCCCCTGGACAAATCCCGGAAAGCAGTTTTCCGTCTGTGACCGTAGAAAAGCAGACAAACAGTCAGCGTTGCTCAAGGCAGCTGTTCCCAGCTGTGCAGTGCACACTGCTGGTTGTGCTGTTTCATGGAGAGCTAATCTGCAATGGCTCCCACCAGGGTGCATATCAAGTATCGTTCATGGGCAGTCTGTCATTAGCATCTAAAAAGCTTCAATAATACAGCTGGACTTGTTGTTTTTTAGTTTTAATTTTTACACTATTTCTAATTGAAATGCAGATTATAAGGCTGTAGCACAGATGTCAGGTGTGGCCAGCTCAGGATTACTGTGATTAACAAAAATTAAAAAAAAAAAAAATTGCCATGTACTGCCCAGTTTAAGGAATGACTTTGCCGGCATTGTGTCTCCGTTTCTTTGCTTCCTTCCTCTCAAAGTCCTTGTGTTGTTGCTGAAAGCTCTCATGTCGCTGATAGAATCCACCATATACAAGATCACTTCAGTGAACCTAAAAAAAAAGAGATAAAAACCGAGACTCAATGTTTTAAAACTGTGCTCATCAGCAAAACACTTCCTCATTTTCTTAAAGAGAAAATATCTTCCTTTGCACACTTGTATTTGGCTTTATCAATTGAGCAAATTCTTAGTCAGTAATGTGTGTTTTTTGTAGCTAAGCCATACAGAATCCCTACACTGTGCTTGTAAAACTCCTAGAAGTCCATTTTCATTTTCTGAGGAATTTTAGGCAGAGAATTTCATGCGTAGCAATGTGCATTGTAAGTGGTTATTGTTTGATGATGTGTTGCTAAATGCCTGCAATTGGACCTCAGATCCTTTCTGTGCATAGATTAGATGTGGGTTTCCTCTCACGTACCGAGGTTTCTATTGCAGTGTAAAGGTATTTTCTGTAGATGTGCCATTCCATCTAGCGTGAATTGCAGTTTCTGTTTATATGTCTTGACCTCTCTTAATTGAAATAAGCTTGTTACTATAATGCAGTCATGAATTCAGTGTATCATATGTGACCATAAAGCCTGTAGTCCATCTGTGTAGGTTTTTCTCTAAGTCCTGTAATTTCTGGAGCTTCTCATATTAAGATATATTGCTTCCTAGTGGCTACAGATGGAATTACCTTCTAGTCTATCTAATGGCTGACTCCATCTATCAGTCACACAGGCCAAACCCTATTCAAACATACTACCAGGTCTGACTGCATTGTTCAGAGAAGAGATCTATTACAAAAGGATAGAAGAAGAGGTTTTATCATAGTAATAGACAAAGATAAAAACAAAAATCATTTGAATGTTCTGCAAGTTTAAAGGACAAAGCAAATAGTAAAACTGAATATTTTCTGTTAGTCTTGTTTAAGTGCTAGCTCATCAAATGTTTAAAGTTCAGACACTGTTTATTGCAAGTGGCAGTCTTATATATCATGGAGGCTCTAATGTCATGGACCACATGGCGCATGCCTCACCTGTCTGGCAATCGCATATCATCGTAATGACCATACAAACACCTGCCAACACCAGAAATGAAAAATGATCGTGTCCATGAAAAAACATACACAAAATTGTAGGGAAATGATAATTGCATAACAATAAAAATATATTAATTATAAAAGCATTAATTATGTGTTAGAGATGTTAAACATTAATAATTAATGTGACAAAGCATGGAAATCTAAAACCCCATAGAATTGCTCATATTTTTGTCACTGGGTTAAGGCATGCTAGTATACAGTACCTATCCTAATTAGCCCTAGCCTTAACCCTGTCAAGAAGTTTCCCACTGGACTGCTACACATCTCTTGACCTGTAAGGAGAAATCTGGAAAGTGAATAGATCAATCAATCGCTCAAGTAATGTCTCCTTTATAGTGCCTTTCATTTTACAAAGCCCAAACAAGCGCGTATTACATTTTTATATGCTTTCATGTGGCTGAGTGTTTTCACACTAAAATTTTAAAACTGTGTCATGATGACTGATTTTTGTGTAATGTTTTCTATAAACACTTTTTGTTTATATCGTCGTGATCTAACAATGCCGAAAGAAGACAAAGGACAATTCAAAAATAGTCGTTTTTTTAGAGAGGGCTGCAGTTCTTAGTTCTCATCAATAGATGGAGACAAAATGCTCTTTTACATTGGGTAGAGAAGTGTTGGCTGACAGCCATCAGCGTTTGAGCCAGCAAATTCAGCAAAATAGCCAATTGGATTAAGCAGTCTGAAAAAATTAGTCAGTTTTGTTCACAAGCTGTGCAAGTGTGGGTAAGGACTTATGATTTTTGTCATCACAATGCAATTTATTATGTAAATAGTGAGATTACAGTACAATTCAGTTGTTATTTAATGGGATAAATTAATCAGTCTTATTGTTAAATACAGCTTAATGTCATCAGCGTTTGAATGAAACTTAATATCTGTCCTAATAGGAGAGGTGTCATAAGCTGCATTCTGAGATTTTTAAGGTAAAGAAAGTATAACCTTCTAGGTCACAGTGACAATATTAATCTATACATCTAACAAGTAAGACTAATTGGTTAAACTATGTGTCCCTCAGCCAGAGAAACCATCTGAAATCATTATAATTGTTATTACTACTATTAAATTAATAATCATTATTACATACCCAGGGTGGCACAATAGTTAGAGCTACTGCTTCACAGATCCAGTGTCCTGTGCTCATATGACAGGAGACCGTTCGGTTCATCAGGCTTATTTGTTTAGCTGATAGCTAAGCTATCCCAATTTCTCAATATCTCATTTGGATAGATATCCTTAAAAATAGGTTGAGAAGCTCAGTCATCCGGGAGGAGCTCAGAGTAGAGCTGCTACTCCTCCGCATCGAGAGGAGTCAGATGAGGTGGCTCGGGCATCTGATCAGGATGCCTCCTGGACGCCTCCCTGGTGAGGTGTTCTGGGCACGTCCAACCAGGAGGAGGCCCCAGGGAAGACCAAGGACACGCTGGAGGGACTATGTCTCCCGGCTGGCCTGGGAACACCTTGGGATTCTCCCAGAAGAGCTGGAAGAAGTGGCCGGGGAGAAGGAAGTCTGGGCCTCTCTGCTTAAGCTGCTGCCCCCGCGACCCGACCCTGGATAAGCGGAAGAGGATGATTGGATGGATGGATAGTCTGCGTGTTCTCCTTTGCTTGTGTGACTCCATAATAATCTAAGTGTAGTTCTTTGTGAGTGTGGGCCCAGTAATTTAAAGTTGCCTTTTCCATGACAGGCTTTTGCCTTGTTCCAAATACTCCTAGGATGGGCTCCAGACTACCTTGCAACTCTAAATTAGATTACGTCAATTTGAAAATATAATCTAACAAATTAGTAACAGCAGATGTAATCACTAAACGTACAAGTCCTTCTACAGGTTTTCATTCATTTATCTAGTTTAGCATTATTTATAAATTAGGATTTGTCAAAATGTAGATGTTGAAGCTCAGTTTCTCTTTTGGCTTCAGTGGTAGTGCTGTCTGATGTTTAGTGGTTGCTTAGTGAAAAGTGCTATTTATATAAAGATTGTATGGTGAAAAATGAGAGTAAATGGGAAGGAAAGTAATAAAAGCAAAGGAATGGGATAAATGACGGTAAGTGACATTGGGACACTCTCTGTAAACACATGTAGAAATTCTGCGGATTACTTCCATTTTACTGTACTGGATCTAGCAGTTTCACATCCACTTCCTTGCTCCAAAGTTGCAGTTACAGGATATGAAAAAGAGGATTACATTAGAATCAGTTTATTTTTAAGAAGGAAGCAGATGCAGTAAATTCTTTATTTAAGGGAAAATGTGAAATTTCAGCACATTTACCCAGCATGTGTTGCTCAAGAGGACGCAATCTGTTAATCATGGGGTAACTGGTGGCTTTGTAGTCAGGATTACGCAAGGCTCTTGAGTAGAATGTTGTTTTTTACTTCACTTGGAAGATTATATCAATAATGGAAGAAGAGCTTATTTTTAATGACCAAAACTGTTTACATTGAGCACTTGTTATTACATATTAGACTTGTTTAATTAAATTCAGAATTTGGGAGATCAGAACCCACTTAATCTAGTTTTGTACGGGTCATTTAAAGACAGGAAACACCTCAGAACAGTGTGTCAATCCATTTCAGGGCCCACTCATTCACACACCTCCACATGGCCAAAAAGCAATGCGGATGTGAGAGGAGACTGGACTAGTTGAGGAAAAACCCACACAGACAAAAGGAGAGCATGCGATCTTCACGCAGCAATGAACATCCATGAGACTCAAAGCCAAGATACTAGGACAGTGAAGTGTTGGCTCTAACTTTTATGATTATAGTTTGAGTACAGAATGGAATCAAGAAAAGGGGAAGATGTGTATAAACTAGCCAGGCTCACCACCTAGAAATCAAGAATTGAGAAAAATAAGCAGAGAACATGAAACTAAAAATCATAGTCAACGCATTTCAAGAAAGTCAAAAACTAGTGTATGCACGCAAACCAAGCCAAATAGAAGAAGCTGAAGATCTAAGTCAATTAGGACAGAAAAATAGTTGTAACCAGTAAGCAAAAATAATATAAAGAAATAAAAATTTGAGTTTTTGGGTTATATCCACAAACTTGGACGAACAACGAAGTGCACAACTCTGACCTATTAACTCAAGGTAATGAGAAATGACACATTGCACGTTCCAGGCCATCTTGCCAGACAATGGTGGAGCCTGCAAGGGAAGCAAAATAGTGTTGCAGGAGAATGTGATTTACTTCTAACAATGTTGAAAATTGAAGAACAACTGTATCCATTTGATTCATTGGTCTCCAAACCCCCAAAAAAGTGTCTTTTTACTTTTGAGACCAAAGAGTTACAAAAAAAATACAAATCTAAAAAAACCCACCAGATTACGACACTAACCACTCAATTTTTGAGTCTGTTTTTCATTGAATATGAATATTTACACCATAACCCTAGGTTGTTCATACTTAATGTGAACAAGTGCACTGGGCACAGTAGCAGAACTTTTTTTTTTATTTTAAACTTAGCTTGAAAATAAATAACAGGTGTGAAAGTGAAGCATTTTACAATGAACACTGTATAGTAGCATTTTGTTCTGAAAATGTGTTTTTATCTGTAGCAGGGAAGCAGAGAATGGTTTCCTAGCAAGGTGGTTTTTGCAGTGTTATTTTTTTCCACCTCTAAAATGCATAGTGAAGTTAAGAAATAATTGAAATGCACTGTATAAGATGCTGTACTGAAACCGAACGTACATTGCAGTAGATAAGAGGGAAAATGCCACTTGAAAGTTCAGTGATGTTAAGTGTTCCCTGAACTGACGGACATTTAAATACAACAGAGCATGCTCAGGAGCATAATTCATAATGAATATCCATATATATATTTCAACATAAAAGCAGTTTTCATGAAAACGTTGTGAAAGATGGGCAGTTCCCAAAATACTAAATGACAGGAGTCCAAAATGCAACAAAAGAGTTTATCTTTGTTAACTCTTTCTCTTTCACAGTTAATTCTGGTTTCTTTTCCTCACACGAGTCAAGCCCTTGCACTGTCTCACCTTGTGAGTCCAATCTCAACTGGTCGGTAAGGAAAAAGCAGATTTATACCCCAGACTGGGGCTACGTCTGGCATCAGGAATGTCCTCAAGTATTTATGGGGCCAGCCTGTTAACACCCCCTCTAGCCACCACTTGTACACATGCAGTCCTGATTCTCAACTATTTTTTAAAGTGCCCGTCAAGTTTCCTCTAGCCTGTCCAATATTAAGTAAAACTATGGTCTACATACAATGTAGAGGACTCTTTCACTGCCCTCTAGCGATCTGAGGAACTCAAATAAGATATTTCTTGGTCGTTTCCCACTACCATTCTCTTATATTTGTCCACATGGCATCACTACTCCTCGGGTACTAACTATAAATATAAGAATTACTGTCCCTAGCAATGTTTTGTCTCTTGTCCTATTTTATGCTTGTGCAAATCAGCAAAGCTCAGATTTATTTATTTTGAAGTGGTGGGAGGTTTCATGTATGATCTGAAAAAAGTAGTCATACAAGCTGGCTGTGTTAAAAGCCATGTCACATGTTTAATCATAGTCTTCATTAAAATAATTTTAGTGAGTAGGTGGCAGTCACGGCGCACTCCATTTATGTAATGTGACATACCCAACAATTCATTCCAATGAGTCTATGACTCGTCCCAGCAAAACATTTTTTGAAAATGATTGATATTAGTGAATGACAAACGAGATAATGAATGACGTATGTAAAGAATGATTGAGTTTTGCAACTGTTTTCCACAGCCCTTCGCTATCTGAAATTTATTGAACAAATCTAAAGTTCTTCTTTGTTGGACTTCTCCCATGAGGCCATGTCAGAAAAGCAGATTGTTGGTAGCAGGATCATTGAGCCTATGCATTTCAGTTGTCAAATATTGTCACATGACACATGTGCAAATGCAAAAAAAGCACAAATCATCTAAAAAATGCAAGACAAAATACCATTTTCGACTTAACTAATTAATTTAACCTGTTAGTTAAAAATCTATTAAGTGGGCTCAAGTGCTTTCTTTGCAAAAAAGAAAAATGGTTAGCAATGATAGAAAGAAAAAATTAAAATGTATTGATTGTATAACACAACTTTACTTATGTCATCTGTGATACCTATAATAAAGTGACTAAACAGTCATGATGATCAGTGTCAAGATTAAAAACTAACACTAAAAAAACAGTAGATCATTTAAATATCTTTATATCTTTTTTCCCGGTTCAAACATTTGTCATGCAGGCAAAAGTTTAAATTTGGTTCTATCTTGAATGCACTTTCACTTATTTTCCACCAGGTGTCCCCAAGTGCAGAATTCACTATTTAACTGGTGTCCTCCTGCTGGGCACCTCTATAGATGTTTCAAAATCTTCTCTGCTCAAGAAATAAAACCAGAGTTTCTTCAGGCTTTGAAAGTTTGACATGTGATGTAAACGGCTGTTCTGTTTGTCAACCTGTAGTGGACCTGCGTTGTTTCCCAAGGCATGGCCTGTAACCTCATTCATAATTACATAAGAGAATCACATCATCTTTATGTCAGTGGATATATGATGTCCTTTGGGCCAAGCTGGTGGGGGAGGCAAGATTAGTCTGTCAGTTCTAAGAGAGAAAAGAGTTGCCCTTCAAGAATTGAATGAGAAATAGGCATGAAGGGGAAGTAAATGAGAACCACTGTTTAGTTCTTCACAGATTGAGCAAAATGAAGATAGAAGAGAGTTAGTTCTACTACCAGTGATGATGAATGGAAAGACTGGCAACATTCATAATGTTACAGCTACAGCTATTATTTAGAACTTCATGCTAGCTGCACATTCATGCCATTGACTGCTATAGGGTTGGCAGTTCTTGTCCAGCACAGTGGCAATGCCAGCAATCTTTTCTTTTAAGACTTCTGTTAATTTAATGTTAGCTTTGAAATTAATTACACACTTTATTTAGCCAGCTTTTTTCTGCCTTAGGAATTAATAATAATGTGACTTCAAATTCTCTTTGAAATTCAGAAAAACTGACTTGTCACATGACATTTTGTACACTGGATCTTCTCAGATTTCTACCTTTTCTGTTTCTTTATTTTCTCTTTTTATTAACCAAAATAAATTAGCCAATAATTATAAGCATGAATGTAGAGAATTGCTAATCAACTAAATAGGTGCTATTATACCTGTACACTACTATTACTACTGCTCACTAAATAAATGCTATTAATAAAGCATTTACAAAAGTTAAACGATTAAAGGGATTCAGAATCTCTTCAGTTCATTTTTTTGATTTTCTCTTAAAAACAAGTAAAACATAGATTAGAAGAAATTTGTGACAAAGCAGAATACATTCAAGTACAAAGGACCAGAATCCTTAATTAAATGGCCTATTCCATCCATCCATTTTCCAACCCGCTATATCCTAACACAGGGTCATGGGGGTCTGCTGGAGCCAATCCCAGCCAGCACAGAGTGCAAGGCAGGAATAAATCCCAGGCAGGGCACCAGCCCACCGCAGGGCACACACACACACACACACACACACACCAAGCACATACTAGGGACAATTTAGGATCGCCAATGCACCAAACCTGCTTGTCTTTGGACTGTGGGAGGAAACCCACGCACACACGGGGAGAACATGCAAACTTCACGCATGGAGGACCCGGGAAGCGAACCTAACTGCGAGGCAGCAGCGCTACCCACTGTGCCACCGTGCCACCCATAGCCTATTCCAAAATCTAAAAAAGTTTGATCTAAGCTGTCCAAATTTGGAGTGTTCATCTAAAACATAATGATTTACTTTGTGAGGTAGAAGTACATAATAAACAAGAATAATTACATTAGACATTTGAAATATTAAAATATTATCCTTCAATTTAAATGTTTAAAATCTAAATATCCTTGATTGTAATAGAAATGTGTCCTTTTTCACACTAGAGATCCATAGAGGGTTACATCCTAGTAAAGAATCAAAAATAACGTCAAATTTGTAATCACTGACCTTGAAATATTCTAAAATAATATTCCACATGCTTATGTTTGAAATGTTTTATTTTGAATCTTTTGGGAGCAGCCCTTAGATGACCAGAACCGTCAGTAAAGATTCTAATGTCAAGAATATGATTGAGTTCATGAACCGCAACCTTGAAAGAGTGTAAAACGATACTCTGCATGCCTATATTACTGATCCCAATTTTTTAGAAGTTTTTTGAAAAGGAGTAGCTTTGACCCCTTGTATCCCATTAGGCAGTGAACTCCTGCGGTCAGTTGATGTGGCATGCACAGCTTCAAGTCCTTCTAGTCATTTTTTGCTGAAGACACCTATTGGCTTACTCTTTATCAAGTGTGTAATTTCCTGTGCAAATCATGGTCTGCAAATGTACTACAAATCAGGGTTTTCGATCTAGAGGGCCAAAAATAGGGGGAACCCCTAAAAGCTTGATGCTTGTATAACTAGGCATCAGGATGAGTTAAATGGTGTATCATACGTAGGGGTTGTCTCATACCAGTGAATCAGGAGGCATTAGACAAAACCACTGAAGTGATTTCAATGACCACAACTGGTTTCTACTTAAGAAACTGCCTGGATAAAAAGTCTGCTGCTAGTGTTCCCTTCCAGGACCATGACTGCCCCCTGAACTATCACCAGAGCTAATGTGTAAACTATGGCCATAGTGAATGCTGGCAGGAGCTCCTCCATTCCTGATGATGCCCGCATTAACAAATTAACAATCTGCAGGACAGATAACCTGTCCTGTCACTGTACTGTAATAACAGAAGAACATTAATGCTGTTCTCTCTGACTATGGTATAAAGATACGTGTGTGCTGGTGTAGTTTATTTTTCCAGTAAACACAAATGACATTTTTTACATCCACTTGTGTTGGCTATCTTACTAAATGTAGGCTAGATAGATAGATAGATCAAATGAACTAATGAACTTTCTTTATTTGTCCCCTGGGGAAATTTCACTTTTTCACAGAAGCTCTTTTTGTAATAATATTCATCTCTTTTACATGTTAAGGTGCCTAGGATGTAACAAATTCTGGCTGTATCCCCAGCACATTGTTACCTATCTGATCTTTTACAAATATGGAGCCGTCAGAATTGCACTGTTGAAATGTTGTTCAGTGTTACATATAATGAAACTGACATGAAATGCCAAACAGTGGTTCTGTATGATTAATGGCTTTACTCAAGTTAAACCAAAGAAGTTAACTCTTGCACCCTATAGCTTCCCAGTCTTGAAGGATGTGATGTGTTTTTGTGATTTTTGTTTTAGTGCTATTTTCATCACATTTTACTTCTTTTTGTGGCTTCTTCTGCTACCATCATTGAAAAGGGATGACCTATTGTTAAGAGTAATAATTTCCACACATCTATACTAATAAAAGGCAAAGCCCTCACTCATTCACTCACTCACTCACTCCATGTCTCATCACTAATTCTCCAACTTCCCGTGCGGGTGGAAGGCTGAAATTTGGCAGGTTCATTCCTTACAGCTTCCTTACAAAAGTTGGGCAGGTTTTATATCGAAATTCTACGCGTAATGGTCATAACTGGAAGCAGTTTTTCTCCATTTACTGTAATGGAGATGAGCTTCAACGCCGTGGGGGCGGAGTTTCGTGTGACATCATCACGCCTCCCACGTAATCACGCAGTACATAGAAAACCAGGAAGAGCTCAAAAAAGCGCTTAAGAAAACATGCATTATATAATTGAGAAGGCAGCGAAACAATAAGAAGCGAGCGAGTGACATATACAACCATATTCATGAGTTCTGCTACTTCGGAAACAAAGCACGATGTAAACCTACACTTTAAATTAAGTTCATAGACAGGCTGCCGCTGGCGTTTGTAATTTAGTGCCTGCCCATATAAGGCCGTCCGTCAGCGGCAATCCAATAGCAAACTGCCACGGGTAAATATTCACGGGTGAAGGACTGTGCTTATGGAGAGGAAGATGAGATGGTCAGGGTGGTGTTTGACACAAACTCAGCGAAACTGCGAGAGAAAGTTTTAAGTGCCAGGACTAAGGTAACATTAAATACAGCCACGGACATAGCACGAGATGGCACCAGCACAGCTGGGAACCTTCGATGCATGTACACCGGCGCTCACGTGAACTGGACGCAGTGCACAGATAAAGGCAACAGTTCCAAAAGCGCTGAACAAAACCGAATTACACAATTGAAAAGGCAGCAAAAATATGAAGCGCCTGATAAGCATATTCATAAATCCAGCTACTGCGGAAACAAAGCACACGGTGGAAAAAGTCAATGTCCCGCTAAAGGAAGACAGTGTAAAAAAAACCCGTGCATGCAGTGTGTCAGGTCTCAGATAAAGAAGAAGACGAGCTGTTTATTGATGCAGTAAGAAACGAATCGATGAATGAAACCTGTCATCTTTACAACGATTGACAAACACGGAATGTAACTTGAACACAACACATCCTACAAATACGAACCTGATTGAAAGAAATAATGATAATCAAATCCTTGATGACAGCAACACTCAGTAACACTCACAAAACAAATACTGTATATTGACAGTCATGTTACGTTATTTTTAAAATGTTCCCTTTTCTTTTTCTACCTTTTTTAACACACTACTTCTCCGCTGCGATACGCGGGTATATATATATATTGTAACAACCCGGCAGCAAGCGCTGGCGGAGTGACGCCTCATGGGTAATTTATGTAAATAGTTTGTGGGGAATTTATGGGTAATTTATAAAAAGCTTATTGTATGTCGAAATTTACGTATTGTCAATTGTGTTGTAAATAATGGTGTGTCTGTATTTAATTGGTTGGGTGGGTTTGGGTCATCGCCGTCCTGGAGGTTATTTATTTGCAAAAGTACCAATTTATTGAAATGTGTCTTCGATGCGTGACCTTGGCAATGGCCGAGCAATAATGTTGAGCTTTTGTTTCTGACTATCTTCTGTAATAAAAAGATGCAACAGGACAGAGCTGTTTTATTGCTAAGATTTAATCTAAGCAAACTACCGAGACACTCGGAGTCGTGCGGTGTATGGGGCACGAGTGTTCTCTTTCTTAAAGAGCTGGGTGCAGTTGCGTGCATAACGCTGGCAATCCGCTAGCCGACAGCTTCGGAGAGGTGCACGGCAGAGTTCGGCTCGAAATCTTTAAAGACTCCTCCACGGGTCGCTACAATATGTATATATATATATCCCGCTCTACATACTCGAATAATGGATACTTTATTCGCCATCAATGATTGTTTTGGTAAAGCCATACTCAGTGTATTCATTAGATAAACGGTAAAAAAGTAAGAGCGAGGGGAGGATGACTCATTGAGGCATGCAGGCTGTAGTGCGTCAACTCTATCTGAATTGCGCGATCACATTTGAAAAAACATATCTTTTCAAGTTCTATTTAGTCCATATGTGTCAAACTCAAGGGCAGGGCCACATCCGCCCGGCGTGTAATTATATCCGCCCGAGATCATTTTATATACTGTATTATTGTTATTAAAGCCCGGTATATGAAGCGCTGGTAACACAATAAACTACAGATCCCATAATGCAGCGCTTCAGCTGCCTTGCATCAGGGTAACCTGAATGCAATTCAGAAGATACAGAAAACAGCATAATTAAATAAGAATCTGACACTTCAGCGGACGTTTTAACCCGTGCACAATCACAAAGTGATTTCAAGTGAAGCTGCTTTTATGGGAGACACAAATGCACCAGTTCACCTTGCCCCACTTTCCCTGTTGCCAAGTACTGTTAAACCAAGTCGTCACTACGGTGTTCCCAAATACGCACTTTGCTGATAAACTGAGCGCACTGCGCACTGAGTTTGCACGGCGCTTTGGTGACTTTGATGAACAAAAAAAGTCCGTCTACATGCGGCTCGAACCTTGTGCATGTTTGGTAGCACATATCTGTATGAGAAGCTCTTCTCAGTGATAAAGACTAACAAAACAGCACACAGGAGTCGCCTCACTGATGAGCACCTGCAATCCATCCTGAGAATCTCCACAACACAGAAACTCACAGCAAACAGAAACGAACTTGTGGCCAAAAAAAGATGCCAGGCGTCCAGCTCTAAAATGACATATGAGCAAAGACAACTGAATGATTTGATTTGTTATTGCACGTAAGAGCGGAGTCAACCGTTTTAACAAACAGCGTATTGCACTGATACTGAAATAGCTGTGTGTGTATATATGTAGATATGTATGTATATGTATATATATGTTTATATATGTGTGTGTGTATATATGTATATATATATATATATGTATATGTGTGTGTATATATGTAGATATATATGTATGTATATATGTATAGATATGTATATATATATATATATGTTTATGTGTGTGTGTGTAAATATATATATATGACAACAACACTCATCACTCACAACAGTGACAAAACAATTACATTGACAATCAGGTTACGTTATTTTCAAAATGTTTCCTTTTCTTTTCATTGCTTCTTTAACACACTACTTCTCCGCTGCGAAGCGCGGGTATTTTGCTAGTACATTATAAAAAAGCAGTAACTTTGTGCAGGTGAAACAGTAAGTCCTTTCAAATAATTATTTCCATTCTTCTTCCGTCTTTTGAGTTTGCATACATGTTAAATTCATTTTTTTTCTGTTATGGAATTTTCATTTAAAATTTCCAGTGCACAGTACATGCAAACATACTTTGTGCAGTATTTAAATACGCATTGATTTTAAAGATAGGAAACACAAAAGCTGACCTAAGGGCATACTTCCATCCATCCATTTTCTAACCCGCTGAATCCGAATACAGGGTCACGGGGGTCTGCCGGAGCCAATCCCAGCCAACACAGGGCACAAGGCAGGAACCAATCCTGGGCAGGGTGCCAACCCACCACAGAAGGGCATATTTATACTAGTTTATTTTATGCTGTTTTTTGAGTCTTACTTAAAAAGTAACTCAGACTTCATCAAACTGGATTTCTCAATCAAGATGAAATCCTGCAACACATTAAACTTTCAAAAATAATATCTATGTTTCAGTTGGGAGAAAATGGATGTCTTGCTGATTAGTGCTGCAAACTGCATGCTAAAAATATGAAGAACAGCAGGAAATATGACAATTCAAAAAGGAAACCACTGAAACAAAATGTGGCCTGTAAATTCCCATGTCTTTGTAGTAGTTGCCATCTCTACTGATCACCTGACAGGAGATTGAAAAAGCAGAAAATCGTTTCTGTTTATTTTAAAATATGTCAGATGCTGCTAAGGAAGGCTGTTGCTAGAATATTAAAGGAAAAGTTGCCTGAATTACACACACAATTCTTCCCGGTGGCCCTTTGGCCCTAGTTGTTGTGTTGGTGTGGAAAAGAGAAGCCTCACTTCCGCATAAGACATAATGGATTATTTGAGTGATCGAGATTGAATAAATAGGGAGAAGAATTGTTAGGGTTATAGCAAAGGTCAAGTCAGAAGCTTTAAGATTGTCCACTAAAGGATGTGAGCAAATCTAAACTCCAAAAATCTTTTGCTTAAAATGATTATTTGTTTGAGTTAACCTTTAAATTAATTAAAGTTTGGACACTGCTAAATATGTGCCACCTTCTTTTTTTATATGATGGCCATCATGATGTTATGAGTACAATATCATGTGCAAAGCAACCACTTAGCATCATAGTAATCAAAAGCTCCAAATGGCAGCAGACACAGAAACCCGCTAAATGGCAAGAGACTCTGGCTGCAGCCTCTACAGAGTGTGGAGCTCCATGCTGGACAGAAAACATGTGACCTCCACACCAGTGCAGTTAGTGAGCTTCAGAGCTCCGCTCCATTGATAAGGCTGCCACTTTGCGTTATACATCTTTGATGTTACATGATGGGCCTGGTTACTCTATGGCTAAGATTATGGTTTTGAGAGGTTTATATGGCTCAAATAATGACAACTGTCAAGTTAACTAATTGACATAAACAGGCAAGAGTGGAGGTCACATGTTTTCTGTCTTGCGTGGAGATTTATACCTTATAGTGGCTGTAACGTAGTGTGAAACTCCACGCCTTACTATGGATGTAGTCACACCCTTCTCCTAAATGGTGATACAGCATAGTAACATTAAAAATATTAACCCGAATAATGTACTAAAACAGAAAAAGAACAATGTACTAAAAGAGAAGAACACAATAAACGAAACAAAAATATGTTCCTAAGGCAAAAGTTACATTTGAAGCAGGCATGGGTTCAGATTTAATTTCATTAGGCTTAGGGGCAGTTTAACATATTGTATGTATGCAGGCTTAGTTCAGTTTTTTGTTGAAATGCTTACACTTGTTATTGCTCAGAGTTTGCATGTTCTTCCCAAGTATATGTGGAGTTTCCACCCATGTTGGTAAAGGTATGTATGGTTAAGTTAATTGGTGATTGTAAATAGTCCCTGTTTCAGTGTGTGTAGGTGTAAATGGTCATACGATGGACAGGATTTGGTTCCTGCCTTGATGATACTATGATAGGCTCTAGTCTCCATGACCTGGATTTAATTAAATTGGTTTAAAAAAAGAAGCCTCTAAAAATTCAAGTACAAATCAGATAATTCGAAAAGTTATTATAGTATTTGACTGTATTTTGATTTGTACTTAGCATTCAAGTGATTGGAAGGGGCAAGGACACCTCTAGGATGCGCAAGAGTAGGTAAACGTCCAACATGAAACCTCTACAAGAGAGAGAGACAAAGAGACAGAGAGAGCAGCAAGACATGAAAGCCAAGGAATGATAGGGCCATTTTGGATATGGTGAACCAACAGTGCAAAGGCATGGTAACCAAAGCAAGAAAAAATGCCATACTAGCTGGAAACATGCTGTATTCCCCAGGAGTTAAATATCAGCCAATGTGCAAGGTGCCAGGAATGTCCATTTTTCTATTAGTATAGTGCTGGTAAAAGGCTGCAAAGCCTGTTGACTGACATGTGGTAACGCTGTGCACTTAGCAGGGGGTACCTCTAGTCCAAGGGTGGCGAACTCCAGGCCTAGAGTGCCACAGTGGCTGCAGGTTTTCATTCTTACCATCTTCTTAATTAGTGACCAGTTTTTGCTGCTGATTACTTCTTTTAATTAACTTGACTCAGACCGCTTAGGTGTTTCTTTTTCTTTAATTAGCAGCCAAACAATAATGAAACACAAAACAAGCCACCACATGACCAGCTCACCTGTGCCCATTACACAATATCTGAAATTAAAGAGAGGTGATGGTCTTGGTAAGGCTGATCTCTCAGGTCACCAAAACATTTTGACAGTGCTCTTAGAACAGAACAGAAAAGCAGCAGTTTTCAAAATGTGTGCTGTGGCAGAATGAGAGCAGCAACAAGCCATGGGATTAAATAACGGGTTTAATTAACAGCAAGGATTGACATCTCATTAAGAAAGTGATTGGAGTGAAACTGATTGGAGTTTGAAGCCCCAGTTTAGCTGCTCATCTGTTAGGTCATTTCACATCTCATTTCTGCTTGGCTGTCATTTAATGAAGAAAGGAATCAATTCAGAGGGCTGATCCCTTCTAACAGGGCTATTAAAGTGATGGGGAAAAAGTTAATTAGCAGTGAAAAGTGGTCACTGATTAGGAAATGGGTTAGAATGAAAACCTGTAGCCACTGCGGCATTCCAGGCCTGGAGTCCGCCACCACTACTCTAGTCAAAGGAACTATTTAAGGACAAGATCATGGCAGTCTGGTAAACACTGAGAAAACTGCAACCTCTTTAAGGGGATAACAAGCTGTGGAGCTGTACAAGAAATTTAGTACTTAATAGATTATTGTTGTGAAGAGGCACTGCTCTGATGTCCTTGAATCCTACAAATGGCTACTTCTAACCTTGGATGTGATTTTGGGGCTTGCAAGATGTGAGTACATCCTGGAGGGAGTGTGTACAGTGGTTTGGTGAGTTTAGACCAGGGGTCTCCAACCTTTTTTTCCCCCTGAGAGCTACTTTTACAAAATGAAAATGGCGGAGAGCTACTCATGTTTTCTAACGTTTATTCTCATAGCTTATTTCGATCCAAACAAACTGAATAAGCTTGTTTTGCCTGAATATTTACAAAATGTTGGTGTTCACATCTCACATTTTGCATTAAAACATCACTGCAGCAAGCTATGCAGGGCTGTTTCATGCCTTGCACCCATGTCACCTAGTGCTGCCATCAAAATGATCAATGAATAGTAATTCATTAAATAGAGGATCACAGCATGCAATACAACAATCCTTTAAGAATTAACCATTACAGCTCTGTTGTTAAAGTAAGTAGATTTCCAAAAGATTTATATGGATAAGTCCACTTGTAGTGAAACCTTTTCATGGTTGGAACCATTTATTTCATGGTGGTCTCGTTGTAGCTACTGGAAGTTATCTGAGGAAGACTAGACAGAGTCGGTTAGTCAGAAGTAATGATAGCCCTTAGATGACAATTAACAGAGTTTAGAATTTATATCTAACTTCTGGCCATTCTTGAACCCTTTGTGTGTACTCTGAAATGGAAAGCAAACTTTTAGAGATAAATAGCTCTGAGCTGATGGCCAAGTAGTACTCTATTATGTACACATTGTCGCATGCGGCTGGGGGTGGAGCCCAGCTGGGACGCCAGAGGGGACCGGAGGAGGGCTGGTGCCTCCTCAGGACCACGAGGGGGCGACCGCCCTGGTTTTGTTGGTGGCCTCAGGTAGGGGGCTTGAAAGCCCAACCCTGTAGAGGCCCATGGCCACCGGCAGGCGGCACCCCGGTGCCTAAAGAACCCTGGAGCCCAGCACTTCCGCCACACCCGGAAGTGCTGGGAGGAGGAAGAATGGGGACACCAAGAGGGCTTCCAGGTGCGCAGCCGGCACTTCCGCCACACGGGGGTGTGTCCACGGAGGAATGCCGGGAAGCAGCTGGAGCTTATCCGGGTGCTGTAAAAGGGGCCGCCTCACCCAACCCACCCAACAGGCGATAGCGGAAGTCGGGTGGAAGAGGAGCTGGAGGGAGGACTGGAGGCGGCCAGAAGAAGGGCACTAGTGACTGTGTGAGAGGCCCGGACTTTTGGGGGATCGGTGTTTGAGGCACTGGGTTTGTGCACTGGACTTTGTAAATATTGTAAATAGTTTGTGTGAATAAACGTGTGCTGGGTGGAGCAAACAATGTCCATCTGTCTGTATCCAGGACCAGTTCCACAACGTTTACTATGAGTTCTGTCATTTTTGTACTCATCAACTTTAATCTTCATCAATTCCTTTGAAAATAGAGAAGTTTGCAGTAGCAGATTAAAGTCCAGGGGCCTCATGTATAACGCCGTGCGTAGAACTCGTACTATAACATGGCGTAAGCACAAAAGCCTAAATGTGCTTACGCACAGAACAATCCAGATGCAGGAATCTGTGCGTACTCCAACTTCCACGTTCTTCCGCTACATAAATCCCGATCAGCGTGAAAAGTAACGCTCGTGCGCGCTTTATGTAACGCCCCAACTCCTCCCAGAATTACGCCTCTTTGAATATGCAAATCAATATAAATCGCCCTTAAGCGCAGCCTTCTGTGAAAAGACAATGGGAAAAGCACGGGGAAAACATAAGAATTTCAGCGAATACCAAGTGGAGGCAAAGTAAAAACATACTATTTGTTCAAATAAACCGTGGTATAATCAACAAAATGAAGTTGATCGAGTGACATAGCGTGTTGGAGAAACTTAAATGCTCACGTTCACAAAATCGCACAGTGCCGGAAATAAAAAAGAAGTCACATATCAAAGTCGCCGTGAAAAGCTGAGTTGTAAGCCTACTGTCTGAGTGTCATATGAAAGCTTATTAGGGTACAGAGGAAAAAGCACGAAATGTCAACTTTAATCTCGAATTTTCCACTTTAATCACGTAGTTTATTTTGTCATTTAGTAGAACATTATAAACTTCATCTTAAAATCGTTTAATTAACCAGTTTCTCAAATCACATCGTAATTAAAGTAGCACGTTAAATGCTTTGTTTTGTATTTGATCTTCTATGTGCTCTATGTGTGTGAATCACTACTTGCTTCTTAAACCGGCTCTCTTCCTCCAACTGGACACAGAATCCATTACATTCGTGATATTACAGCTCTCTGAATAACTAAAATACTGAGATGTATACGTGATATCATTTTCATGATGATAGGAGTTAAAGCACGTTATTAAACATGTGTTTCACTTCGATGAAATAATTTATTGCAGCAGTACTACGGGGCGGCTCTAGGCATGTGGTGGCACTGGGCAGAGGAAGAATCGGTGGCTCCTTCACCCACCAATGTTAGTGAGGTAGCTTATGCACAGTGGATGGCCACGTCCGTTGCAGACACTGCATAGCCGCCTCGTGCTCATGACACAAGCATTTAACTTTTGCCGAAATTTGTCGCTGCGTTTTTAGCTGTGTTGTTATTTTCTCTTTCTGTTTTATATTCAATATATATTGGCGTAGCCATCACTGCAGTCAGTGCTTTTCTTTCCCCAAGTAACCGATCGCCACACAATCAGCTCTGTAATAGAAGTTAAGCCATCTGTAAGCTTAGCGCCGATTCTTCAAAACGTTTAAGGAACATTGAAATATCTTCGTGGTACATGTTTAATTATTCTATCCTTAACAACACTCCCAGTGAAGAATATAGAATATTTAAATGAAGTTAAAGTTTTATCTGTATAATTTAATAAACATATTTTGCTGCATTTCACCTTAAAAATGATATCGTCATCATATGTAAATACGCGCTTTATAAAGTGGCTCAGGTTGTGCGATATTATAACTGTAGTGCAAGTTTACAGTGGGGTGATTGTACTTATAAGTACAAACAGTTCTACAAGGAGCACTTGATTGACTGCATTTAAAGTTCTTGGGATGAAACTGTTTCTGAACCGCGAGGTCCGTACAGGAAAGGCTTTAAAACGTTTTGCAGTGGCTGAGACAGCGTGTCCTTGAAGCTGTATACCGATAATTCCCTTTCCGATCAGCTGCTGCTGTGATTCACACTCAGATACAGTGATATAAATACTCCGAGTGGTGCAGTGAGAGTAATATGGAAAAAGATGATCCGCTGTGGCAACTCCTAACGGGAGGAGCTGAAAGAAGCAGAAGAAGAAGTGAGAGTAACAACGCTAAAGCAGTTATGGTATTTGGAATACTATGGCTATTCCCTGGACCATTATATTGGTGTTACAAGTTAATTACAATCAGATGCATTACACTAATAAACAATATGCGGTTAGTTTCGGTGTATTTATAAAGCCGCGTCAGGAAAATAAGGTGTAACCACACAGGAACAGTAGCACTGCTTTGACGCTGGGTGCCGCCAGTCTGCAAAAACGAGTGGAGAACTTGCGTACGACAAGGTATGAGGTACCGTGGAAAAGTGCGTGGCTTTACGCCAACTGTAGGTTTTATACATCACGATTTGAACATGGAAAAGTTCTTACGCAACATTTCTGTGCGTATGCACCATTTATACATGAGGCCCCAGATCTTCTGCCAGGAATGTAAAAAGTAATTTAATGTTGAACAGTCTTAAAATAAATATTCTAAAAAATCAGGAAACAACATATGAAATGTGTTCATAATGTGTGTTTCATCTCAGGTTGGTGGATTGCTGTCAAGGCTTAGCTTGGGGAGGACTGGAAAGAATATTTGCTTGTCATCCAAACTAATGGAGGTCACTGATAAGAAGCTCTTTGTTCCAATGTCAAGTCCTGTTTTTAAATTTGTGTACATGCAGTACTGCTTATGGGGGGGTGGGTAGCCATGTTCTTTATCAGTGTTTCTTAAACTTTTTTGGGTAATGGAGCCCTATACAAAAAAAAAATAACTGGAACCCGCATAGAAAAAAAAATAGTTATGTGAAAAATATTTTAATCAAGAAAATAAATATATTTTTATGCTTGTACAGTATATGTAATTGTAAAAGATGTAATAATAGAAACTGTTTCATGATTCAAATATGAGAACAATGTGTTACCATTGTATGATATAAATCATCAATAATTGGTTTTAGCTTTGTTAATGATACTTAGCCCTATTATAGGTGTCATATTTAGCTTGATTTTATATTTTGTTTTCATTGCAGTGACAGTCAAAAATCTGCTTTCACATAAGGACATGAAAGCAAACTGGAGTAGGAACCTATTGGCTTACTCATTTCAACGTCCTCATTTACTATGGTAGGACTTTTTTCTAAAATTTATAAGAATTCAGCTTGTCTTGAAATTGTTTAATATAAAGTATGACGAAAGATCAGTCAGCACATCTTTTTATTCTTTACTTGTTCATTTGGATTAAATGGATCCAGAGCCTACAAAGAATCTTCTTTAAGTCCTGACCTTTAGGAAAATAGTCTTCAAATTTAACTCATGACATTTGGTAAATAAATGATCACAATAAGATTTAATTGATTTACATTGTAATCCTCATTTCTCTTTTCTGTATCTTTCAGTTTTTAAAGAAATTGTTTTCAATTTTCTTGTTTGGGTCTTCTATTTTATTGTAATTGTTGTGATGGACAGCACACATGGGCAGTTGTCCCAGCCAGGATGGGGCAAAGTTCCTTTCCTAGACAGAAGAGCAGCCTTTCAGAGGCACAAG
The DNA here is from genome assembly GCF_016835505.1 of Polypterus senegalus. NCBI lineage: Eukaryota > Metazoa > Chordata > Cladistia > Polypteriformes > Polypteridae > Polypterus > Polypterus senegalus. Next base: position 142,281,703 of record NC_053166.1, read on the forward strand.
AAGGAGGGCAAAGGTTGTCCTGCCTCAGCCCAGAGACAGGTAGAAGATGCCATTGCGACGGGGATAGAGTGGTATTCTGGTAGGGTTGGACCGAGGAACAATCCCCAGCTGGTAGACTAGTGTGGTGGAAGGACAGGGAGAGACAATCTGGCAGGGCTAAATGGTCCCCTCCCTGGGGAACACTTCCTGTGCGGACACATGTAAAGTATGCTCGGAACTGTAGTTCTTTAAAGTAGCCTTGTTGGGTTCCATAGGAGTGCTGCTAATACCCATCATTCTTACTACTACGTTTGACCTAGAAGTATGTTCAAGTACTCCCTGGTCCAAGATTAAAGAAACCATTCAGCCTCATCCAGACAACTTGGAGTCGGGTGTAGAGGATGGAGAAAGCTTGCCTAGGAGATGTGAAAGAGAAGAAAGAAAAAGAATTTTATTGTGCTCGTGCCACTATTTAAGTGAAACCTTTTGTAAGATCATTTATTGTAATAATCCTTGTATCTGCACCTGGGACTTGTGTCTAGGGTTTTTGGAGCTGCATCACCCCCTTCTGGTCACACTGTCTAGTATTGTTTTGTGTGTTACAGTACCTGTGATAGGGTTAAACTTTTTGAAAAGCTAAAGTGCATCTCTAAGGTAACATAACTTCATGTTTCAATTTGTTACCTTTTAAGAATTGCACAAAGTCCGTATTTTTGATTGGAATATAATATTTCTGCTCTTAGCTCATCACAAAATCTTTTTTAAAAATGTAACCTCACTAAAAACACCTAACATTCACACGTAAATAATAAAAACAAAATCTTACTTGGTATTAAATAAATAACAAACACATTCAGTTTAATTACCTAGATGCCACTGATGAATGCAACATTACATGATAAATGCATGTCTTATATACTGTAAATAAATGTTGTTGTTCTTGTTGCTGCATGCATCAAACAGATGTTTAGTAACTATCATGACAGACAGTAGAACCACTGCTTTCTGGGATGTGTGAGCTTAGATTGGTACAGAAAGAAATGTGACAAATTCACTGCAACTCATTTTTCCAGTAGTTACAGCTGATACAAGGCATTATGACTGATGGCTCGTGGAAGTTCTAGGAGTTTTATGTGATACTGTGATTAGGGCTGCTGCCACACAACTACAGGATCCTGAGTTCAAACTCTGTGTCCAGTTCATGTGTGGCATTTACTTAATGTCCGTATGTCTGGGTTGTTTATTCATCTGAACCAATTCTACTCTCGTATCCCATATGCGTGTACTTATTTGTTCAGCATAAATTGTCTCACATCAGTTGTGAGCGTGTTCATGAGCAGACCTTTAAATGGAATGGCACTGCATCCTGGGATAGTTCCCACCTTACCCAATGCTAACAGAACAGGGTTTTGCTTCCCAAACCTTCCTAAAACTAAATAAAGGTATCCTATAATAGATGATGAACTATCTTTACAACCGCGAAAGGCATTCCTTGAAGTAAAAACCATAAGATTGGTAACTGTAGTGGAGGACATTTTATTCGGGCGCAGGTTTTTTTTTACCTCCTTGTCATATGATTGCCCTGATGTTGCATTTGGTGTGTGGTGTTAGTATTGTACTACTGTCACTAATTGGTGGGAGACATGCAAGTAAGAATACATTGTATCATGTACACGTATAGTAACTATAAATATGAACTTGAAGTAATACTAGAGTTTACACTTTTAATCTTTCTATTATGGTTTTAAACATTATGCAAATTTCCATTTGCCGCAGACAGGAAGTCTTGCTGAAGTCACCATCAAGTATAGCACACACATCAGGATCTGGAAATGGTGGTGGAAAGCTGGTAATGTCAGCATATTTCTAATGTCGGTTGCTGTCACAACCATCATATGTAGATCAAGTAAAGTTAAAAATGAATATTAAAAATAAATTGTTTTTTTGGTACGCATAATTGAAGGGAGAAGACTGGTTCATTCCATTTTATCCCCTTTCTTTTCTAGGCTCTGTTTCCAGCCACTGCTCTTACTGCAGTGTAAAAGAAAGGCAGCTGGTAAATATGCAGTCTTGTTCATATTGCCAGGCCCATTGTTCATTGTTTGTGTAAACAGGTGTTAAAAGCCAGAGCTTGTCTCTCAGTGGGCAACAAAGGCTTAGCAAATGAAACAGAGGCAATGTGATTAAAAAAACCGCTTCCCGTCTCTTCGGCGGACAGAGAAGGGGATGTAAGCCGTACAATATGCACACTTTCTTTTAAGGTAAGTTTCTAAAACTGGGCCGGATATCACACATCCTGCAGCCGTAAACAGGAAGTTCGACTCCTTCTGAGCTGACCTCCATTTGAGCACTGAAAAAATATTGGAGATGCACTCATCTGAGCACTTAAGAGCAGGAATGAAATATCATTTATTAAAAAAAAACTAGAGGCAGTCATTTTTTAAAATTTATATAATTCATCTTACTTTGAGTCCCAGTATAAGGCGTTTACAAATCAAAGATAATACAGTTAGGTCCATAAATATTTGGACAGAGACAACTTTTATTTAATTTTGGTTCTGTACATTACCACAATGAATTTTAAATGAAACAACTCAGATTCAGTTGAAGTGCAGACTTTCAGCTTTAATTCAGTGGGGTGAACAAAACGATTGCATAAAATGTGAGGCAACTAAAGCATTTTTAACACAATCCCTTCATTTCAGGGGCTCAAAAGTAATTGGACAAATTAAATAACTGGAAATAAAATGTTCATTTCTAATACTTGGTTGAAAACCCTTTGCTGGCAATGACAGCCTGAAGTCTTGAACTCATGGACATCACCAGATGCTGGGTTTCCTCCTTTTTAATGCTCTGCCAGGCCTTTACTGCAGCGGCTTTCAGTTGCTGTTTGTTTGTGGGCCTTTCTGTCTGAAGTTTAGTCCTCAACAAGTGAAATGCCTGCTCAGTTGTGTTAAGATCAGGTGACTGACTTGGCCATTCAAGAATTTTCCAATTCTTTGCTTTAATAAACTCCTGGGTTGCTTTGGCTGTATGTTTTGGGTCATTGTCCATCTGTATCATGAAACGCCCACCTCCCAATCAATTTGACGTCATGTAGCTGGATTTGAGCAGACAATGTGTCTCTGAACACCTCAGAATTCATTCGGCTGCTTCTGTCCTGTGTCACATCATCAATAAACACTAGTGTCCCAGTGCCACTGGCAGCCATGCACGCCCAAGCCATCACACTACCTGACTCCACCGTGTTTTACAGATGATGTGCTATGCTTTGGATAATGAGCTGTTCTACGCCTTCTCCATTCTTTTTTCTTGCCATCGTTCTGGTGGAGGTTGATCTTGGTTTCTTCTGTCCAAAGAATGTTTTTCCAGAACTGTGCTGGCTTTTTTAGATGTTCTTTAGCAAAGTCCAATCTAGCCTTTCTATTCTTGAGGCTTATGAGTGACTTGCACCTTGCAGTGCACCCTCTCTATTTACTTTCATGCAGTCTTCTCTTTATGGTAGACTTGGATATCGATACGCCGACCCCCTGGAGAGTGTTGTTCACTTGGTTGGCTGTTCTGAAGGGGTTTCTCTTCACCATGGAAATGATTCTGCGATCATCCACCACTGTTGTCTTCCGTGGACGTCCAGATCTTTTGGCGTTGCTGAGTTCACCAGTGCTTGCTTTCTTTCTCAGGATGTACCAAACTGTAGATTTTGCCACTCGTATTATTGTAGCAATTTCTCGGATGGGTTTTTTCTGTTTTTGCAGCTTAAGGATGGCTTCTTTCACCTGCATGGAGAGCTCCTTTGACCGCATGTTGTCTGTTCACAGCAAAATCTTCCACATGCAAGCACCACACCTCAAATCAACTCCAGGCCTTTTATCTGCTTAATTGATAAGACACAACAACAGACTTGAACACACCTGCCCATGAAATAGTCTTTGAGTCAATTGTCCAATTGCTTTTGAGCCCCTGAAATGAAGGGATTGTGTTAAAAAAATGCTTTAGTTGCCTCACATTTTTATGCAATCTTTATGTTCAACCCACTGAATTAAAGCTGAAAGTCTGCACTTCAACTGCAATTGAGTTGTTTCATTTAAAATTCATTGTGGTAATGTACAGAACCAAAATTAAATAAAAGTTGTCTCTATCCAAATATTTATGGACCTAACTGTACATTATAAATGAACATGAAATTGACATATGCTATCCACAAAGCTAGCTGAGCTCTGCCTAACTGTAAACTTATCACATTTCAAACTGCAATAAAAAAATTGAACATATTTTAACAAAAAATAAGTACTTTACAGCTAGTTGAGACTACCATTGATTTATTGGCCTGTCTATTGTCTGCATTAGAACAGACAGTGCCATTGCAGTTAGTTTCCACTTTGGGTGCGTTCCATAAAACCTCATGAGCCACAGCATTATGACCATATGCCTAATGTACCGTGTGTTGCCAAAACAGCTCCAATCTGATGAGTCACGGACTCTACAAGACCTCTGAAGGTGTTCTGTGGTATCTAGCATCAGAATATTATCAGCAGATCCTCTAACCCCTGTAAATTGAAAGGTAGAACTGCTATAGTATGGTGTTTTTTCAGTACATCTCGTAAATGCTCAAATGGATTAAGATCTGCAGAATTTGGAGACCAGCGTCACATTTTGAACTCTTCATCACGCACAAATTTGTTCTATACTTCCACTATTGTTGGTCTGTTCCAGATGGGAAAGCCTTTGTTGACCTTTTGCATTAATGAATCTTGGCCGCCCAGCCCCCTGTTGGCAGTTTATAGATCTTCCCTCCTTGGACCACTGTTGATAGGTACTCACCATGGATAATCATGAACACCCCACAAGCCTTGTTGTTTCAGAAATTCTCTGCCCCAGTCATCTGGCCATATCAAATTCTCTCTTCTTAATGTCACTCATATCTTTCCACCAGCCCATACCTTCTACAGTACATTCAATGCACCAACTTGAAGGGCCTAATGTCAGCTTACTGTCTAATACCACTGACCATGAGTTGAAGAGTCGTTACAAGATAGTCAATATTATTTCATATGGTTGTGTCCGTAATATTTTGGGTCATATGAACTTCCTCTGGTTTTCTTTCTTTCATAGAACCAGATGCAGTATCCATGCAGGCTGAAAAGAAGATTTGACATTTTCTACTGTGAGGCTACATGTGTGGCTGCAAACACCCATTCAAAATGAGAAGTATTAATGTCATTTAGTAACTTAAGCAAATGAATGAGCAGATGAATGGAGGGATTAGGTTAGAGGAGGAAGTTCATGGATGATTGGGTAGATGGATGCGATAGAGAACTAGGTGGTTGATAATGCTTAAATGAATCCACAGATAATGACATGAATGGCATCCAGAATGGCAGGAGGGAGGTAAAGGATGTTTGTGGTGGTGATCGAAGGATGAATAAATGCAAGGGTGGATAATGAGTATTTAGAATTAAAGGGTGGCTTGATGTGTTGGTGAAAGGGATGATTTAGTAGTTTTCAGAGATAGTTAAGTGGCTGTTTGGGAGGAAGGGATGATGCTGTTATGGAAGAATATCTGATCATGAAGGAGAATGATATCAAATTAAGTTGAATAGAAAGTTAATAGTAGGAATAAAATTGTTTGTCACATAATAAATCATGCACAGTGTGAATACCAATTTACATTTCTTCCAGGTGACTCCACAAATGAGTTGTGACATGTTTATGCCTAACATGATCTGACATCAAATTTATTCAGTGCTTAGCAGTGCAGCATCTGTGATCCAACACCCTGGGTTTTAATCCCATGCCCAGTGATTAACTGTGTGTAGTTTGCATGGATGTGTGTTTTTTTCTTTGTGTGGTCTGTTTTTTTTTTTTTCCTATATCCCCAAAGATAATGCCAAGTGGTGGCTCTGTGGCTAAGGACCTGTGCTGTTGAAGGTTGCCCGGTTAAATCCCATTAGTGCCAGAAGGGATCCTACTCTGTAGGGCCCTTAAACAAGGCCTTTAACCTGAATATTGCTGTACAATGGCTGATCCTGCTCTCTAACCTCCAAAGGTCATGCAAACAAATGTGCCCATTAGGTTAACTGGTAATTCTAAATTGGTCCAGTGTGAGAGTGAGTTTGTTTCTGAGTGTACCCTGCAACTGGATGGCATCCTGTATAGGTTGCTTTGTCACCTGACAAGCCTGGCTTGCAGTATTTGAGACCGATAATGATATATTATGAACTTATTGTACATGATAGCACACTTTTTTGTAACCATTCTAATGATCCCAAAAATTGAATACAGAAACTCATTTTCAAGCCCAGGAAAGAACATTTTGCAGGCCTCTCCTACCCAGGTACACACCAGCCAACCAGACAGTGTATCCTGGGACTGTGGTAGAAAATCCACATTGGATACTGTGGTAATGTGCTACATCATCAATCTAAAGACTACAACTCAGAAGTGATCTTGGTACAAAGGTATTTTGAACTTTCCTGGGCCAGGCAGTAGTGTGGTCTTGATGATGCAATGAGAAACAACTTCTAACCAATGAGTACAGGGGTTCAATTGACAAGACAAAGAAAAGATGTGAGATGTAGAGTGGATTATGGAGAAGGTGAGCAGGGAAGAATCTTTGGGTCAGTGGACAAGACACCCTACAGGATTTCATAGGAACCTTTTGTTGTCTAGATGGGTCCTGAAGCCTTAGTTTATGTTATTTTACCATCTCATATTCTTTAAGATTTACCCTATCATAGTCATTACTTTGTCAATACATTTCCTTTTGTTGTTACTTTAGGATCATTTGGACTTGGGGTCAGCTCTCGTGCATCCCCTAAAGTCCACACTGTGTAATGACAGGCAGACATTGAGCAATCTCAGCTTGAATTAATAGCACTCGTCTTTCAGTGGGAGCAAGAATGTCAAAAATGGGAAACAGTCTTTACTTCTAAATGAAGAGACCGATAATAGAAATCATGTTTTCTGCCAAACAAGCATACAGCTAATCATGGGATGAAATTGATATCACATGCAAGTAAGAATTTCATTGTACTGTGTACATGTGATAATAATAACCGTATAAACCTGTAAGACATGTTCGGCCATGCTCACTCATTAACAATTCAGCATGCCCTATTATGGGCATACTGGCTAATGGCTCAGGAAATATATTGTGTGTTACCGGCTGCTGTTTAGCTTACACCTGGTTCCTCTTATGTTGTTATTTGTTGTTAAAAAAGCACAGCTGCTTAAGAGGTTCCTGTTCATTACAATCAAAAAGCTATCCAAATTAAAAAGTGCATAAATACTTTGTATTTTGAATGATTCAAATTATCGTCTGATCAGTTAATCCATTAGCAGTCCATAAAGTCACAAATTATGCAGTTAACTACTTTCACAAGTAATTGATAAATCTATCCATTTTCTGTATTATACTTTATCACAGGGAGCTGGTGAGGACAGAGTGGCATTGGCCACAGTACCCAAAGCAGCCCTGGAGAGGGCACCAGTCCATTTCAGAGCACACTCACCCAACTCACACACAGCAGACCTTTTACTTGAATAAATGGGGTTGGACATTTTTCTTTTATGTTATATTACAGTTTAATATGCTGTTTATCAAACTAATGCTATGTTGGATTGTAGACTGTAAGGTGGGTGATATTGAGTTGTGTGGGGACAACCCTGCGATTTTTATGTAATTACTTAAGAAATTCAATATGTTATTAGTTAGTCAGTTGCTAATAACTGCATCCATTTCTGATCCTCAATTTTCAGGATTGTGATTAATTGTAGTCTGTTCAAACAGGATTGTGAGCAAGGCAGAAACCCAGGCAGGCAGCAGCTGTTATTATTATTTTATTTTTGCATCTGTTTATCATGTAAGGTGACTTGCAAATATAAAGTATTTCAGTATGATTGATACAAAAGTACAAAGTTCATTGGAGGTGATGAGCAAAGTGATTTACGCAAAATTGAATTTGCAATGAAATGCAAAAAAAAAAATTACAAAACAAACAGTAATCTGTGACCAGCAAACTTTGACTACTGACACAGAAAATAATGTGGTTCTGTTAATTCTACTTGTGTCTGCCTCTCATTTAGTGGTTAAATAAAGTTCTCTAGTGAAATATGCTCAGTACGTTTGTCCATAGGGCTAGAAAAGGATCAGGTTAAAGTGTTGTGTGTATTCCTGCAGAGAAAACAAATAATGTGCACGATGATGTGTTTTGGTGCTATGCAGCATTTTAAAAAACACACTGCAGTCATCCATGATGATATAAACAAGAGCCATTAAATATAATTGATTTTACTTGTGTGCTGCAGATTACCTGAATTCCACAGCTCGGGAAAAATTGTAGGTAAACACAAAAGTGTACAAGGCTTTAGGGAGCAATGTTTCTTGTGTTTCATCCAAATAAAAAAACAAATCTCTTCAGTGATTTTACAGTATTGGATCTGGAACTAGCTTTAGTGTCAATGCTTTTGTGTAGTACTACATCCACATCTACTACTCGGCATCGAGAGGAGTCAGATGAGGTGGCTCAGGCATCTGATCAGGATGCCTCCTGGACGCCTCCCTGGTGAGGTGTTCCGGGCACGTCCAACCGGGAGGAGGCCTCTGGGATAACCCAGGACACGCTGGAGGGACTATGTCTCCCGGCTGGCCTGGGAACGCCTTGGGATTCTCCCGGAAGAGTTAAAAGAAGTGGCCAGGGAGAAGGAAGTATGGGCCTCTCTGCTCAAGCTGCTACCCAACCTCGGATAAGCGGAAGAGGATGAATGGATGGACTACAGTTGGTTATAATTCATGATTTTTTAGAATTCAAGGAAAAACAAAGTTTTTGGTTGATTGGGTCAACAACAACAACATTTATTTATATAGCACATTTTCATACAAACAGTAACTCAAAGTGCTTTACATAATAAAGAATAGAAAAATAAAAGACACAATAAGAAAACAAAATAAGTGAACATTAATTAACATAGAATAAGAGTAAAGTCCAATGGCCAGGGTGGACAGAAAAAACAAAAAAAAAACTCCAGACGGCTGGAGAAAAAAAAAAATCTGCAGGGATTCCAGACCATTAGACTGCCCAGTCCCCTCTGGGCATTCTACCAAACATAAATGAAACAGTCCTCTTTGGATTTAGGGTTCTCACGGAAGGACTTGATGATGATGGTCACGTGGACTTCTGCCTTTTAATCCATCCATCATTGTTGGAGCAACATGAAGCTTTGAGTAGGTGGAGGTGGCGCAGGCCACCACCACAAAGAAACCGGAAAAAGAAACAGAAAAAGAGAGTAGGGGTCAGTACCGATTTTAGAGCCACCATGAGTAGTTATTATGAGGAAATTGAACATACAGAGTATCAGGATTAAGTTAAATGGAAGTTATAAAAAGGCCATGTTAAAGTAATGTGTTTTCAGCAGTTTTTTAAAGTGCTCTACCGTATTAGCCTGGCGAATTCCTATTGGCAGGCTATTCCAGATTTTAGGTGCATAACAGCAGAAGGCATTGGAATTCTAAGGAGACACTCATTTGAAGATCTGAGGTTATGATTTGGAATATAAGGTGTCAGACATTCCGATATATAAGATGGGGCGAGATTATTTAAGGCTTTATAAACCATAAGCAGAATTTTAAAGTCAATCCTGAATGACACAGGCAACCAGTGTAGTGACATCAAAACTGGAGTAATGTGTTCAGACTTTCTTTTCCTAGTTAATATGGATTCAGATATCTGGGAGGAGAGTAGAGGGTTAGAGAGTCTAATCTGTTCCAGTTTGCTTTGTTAAAAGGTGTCTTGAATATCAGTGGACGGGAAGTAGTTTGGATAATCTTTGGAAAATCTTTTCACAGCTGACAAGTGAGAACTGAGAAATATTGTTCAGTTTCAACACATCTGGAGGGGACAGGAAAAGTCAGCAGACAAGCTAAAGCAGAATGGAAGTTTCTCGTAGGGATCTGTGGAGAGACCTGAGTCTGGAGGCACTGAGAAGCAGAGGAGTGAAGGGAATTTTAATTAATTATGCTAGTTGGTTAATGTATAACTAGTTTATCTATAATTTAATTTGTTCACCCATCCTGTGATTTATGGAAGCTATTTTTTTTCCTTTACAGCAATGTAAGCAGTGTGATTTGACAAGCAACAATGAGTATGGGCAGGAGCCAAACATTGATAGGTTTCCAATCCAGCACTCAACACTCTCATGGATATATTCACACTCACATATGGTAGGAAAGCTTAGAATTATCATTTTACCTAACACACACACCATGGGGATGTGGGAGGAAACGAGAACATCCTGAGAAAATCAAAGCAGGGCTACAGACAAAGTGCACAAAAGACAGTGAGGAAGTCAGGGTTCAGAGCTAGGACCTTCAATCTGTGTGGCAGCAACAGCACCGCCATGCTGCACATTCATTCACATCCTAATTGATCAGCTAAATACATTGATTCATTTGAATTGATGAATACACACATGTCTCTCTGGTGCAAAAATTGGGTAATCGCACATTTAATGGTGACGTGGAGTTGGGCTGAATCCAATCAGAGTATGTTTGTAGTGACTTATTATTGTTATGCCACTAACATTTCTTCCATTGCAATCTCTTTTGGGGCAGTCCAGTTTTTACAATCTTTTCAAAATGCTAAATCAAAAATGTATGGCATTTTTCTATATAAGAATACATCCATCCATCCATTATCCAACCCGCTATATCCTAACTGCAGGGTCACGGGGGTCTGCTGGAGCCAATCCCAGCCAACACAGGGCACAAAGCAGGAAACAAACCCCGGGCAGGGCGCCAGCATTGACTCCTGAAATAATCTTACCTAATTAATTTTTCATCGAGTTTCAGCAGAATGAAGGTTTGATCACATCACATTTATGTCACAGTAACACTTTCAAATGATGTGTTGTAGTGAGATTTCACATTAGAGACAAGGAAGGAATCCCATGTGAACATTGTCAGAACATTCAGACACCATGTGGAATGCAACGTCTCTTTCATTTTCTTGGCTGGAACCCCTCCAGTCTGCCTAGGAGCAAAAAAAGGAGTGTATGGGATTTTATTTAATGGAAAATCAATGAAATGGTGCATAAGTGCCTTAGCAAACACCTGAAAACATTTTATCTTAGATGATAATTGGAAGAGTGTGGAACAATTTGTAAAATATTTTAGAGAAGCAAAGGGGATTGTGTTAAACACTACAAGTATTTGGTGAATTTGTTTAAATTAAAATAATTCTGTTTGTTCTAACAAAAAAGATGTTTCGATATAAGTAGTAATTACAATACAGTATTTTACTTTTTATCTTGTAAAATATCAGAACTAAAGTGTTTTTAAAGATCAGATAGTCTAACTTCCCTTTATCTTTGTTATTTATGCAAAGAATGGCGTGTAGGCATCTGTCACGTGAAATGAACTATCTGTCAGTAGCGCTGACATCGCAGATTGTTTTCACCACAAAAGTGACCACCAGCATTGGAGTGAATGCTGTTCTGTCTCATTTGTTGGCTTTGTTTTGCATGAAAAATAATATTTTGGCTCAGTAATTATTTTTTTGTATTAAAGATAGTAACCTGGAATAATAGATATATTATATCGTTTATATGGTCCCGTGGCCTGGAACCCCTGCAGATTTTATTTTTTCACTCCAGCCGTCTGGAGTTTTTTTTTTTTCTGTCCTCCCTGGCCATCGGACCTTACTCCGTTTCTATATTAATTAATGTTGTCTTATTTAAATTCTTACTTTGTCTTTTTTTTATCTTTTCTTCATCATGTAAAGAAAGCACTTTGAGCTACATTATGTGTATAAAAATAAATAGTGTTGTTGTTTTGTATTTTTTAAAACAGCACCACCTTGGTGACTCCGTATAACTGAAATGCTTATAGCAAAGAAAAGCATGCAACAATTGCAGGAACAGCGTCGCACACACGAGTTCATCACAGGACTGACACAAGATGGAAGATTTCTGGTTTATGAGGTCATGAGGCAGGTAGGGAAGGGTCCAGGCAGACGGGCATGGAAGTGACATCAGAGATGGAGTGGCTGTCAATCTTCCATTCTGCACAAGGAGGAAAAGGGTAAGTGGGTAAATTCCACCTCCAAAGTCCTTAATCTGTCTCCCATCAGCACAAGCGTGACATTGTCTACATATTCATTTAGGAGCTGACATAACTATTTTTATATACGGATATCCTGTTCAATATATCTGTTATATGTGCCACCCTGTATGGTGTCATGGGTATTATAGGGCTGCTGGCACCACAGACATCATCTACTAGGTGTAACTGGTATTGCTTTTGAAATCATGAGGGCTGGTTGGAGCCATGCATATTACAATTTACAGTTGATGGGTTGGTAAACTAAACATCATTTGGGAAAATCAGCTCATTAGGACTATTGCCTGATTTTTCTTATAGAAAGCGCCATAAAGTCAGTGCTATTGGAACTGCATAAAAATAGACTGTTGCCCATTTTAAGTTGAAGTTGGAAATGGGAGCGTTTTAATTACACCTTGTGGTAAAGCTACCTCCCAGGTCTTGTTCTTTGTACTCGTGCTGCGTCCTGTGTGAGTGTGAAGTGAAATCCCTTTACTTGGAATTGACCTTTAAAAGGTGGCCATTGTGGTCATGCAGTGGTCAGTGCTGCTGCTGTCTCGTAGTTCCACTGTCCTTGGTTTAAATCTCATGCCTAGTCATTGTCTAGGCTCCATGCTGGAGTATGTTTTCCTCCCATATCCTCCAGGATGTGTGCATTATATTAAATGGCAATTCTGCACTGGCCCGGTTTAAGTCCTGGAATAAATGAGGGTCCTGTGAGGGGTTGGGTTTCTCTTTTGGTAAACTCCCCCAGCTGTGAATTGGATTTAGCAGACTCAGAAATGTTATGTTGCTTTAAAGCGTATTGCCTGTTTTCCAGACTTCAGTATTTAAAATATGGCCCCGTAACGGTTAGATGGTTTTAGAAGATTTTCATTACATTTTAACCCCTGTTGTTGAGTCATTCTCAGTAACGCTGAGCAAGCCCCTTTAACTTTTATCTCCCCTATTATAGAAATGCAGAAACAATTGTAATGTGCCCTTGTGATTTGAAAGTCAATTAAACGACACAATTAATTTTAGCATCTTTTCATAGTGAATACCATCCAAGGTGCTACAGTACATCTATCTAACAATACAACATGCATTTTTTACAACTGGTTGACAGGCAGGTAAACCAAATGGCTGTGGGGACTGAACTGGTTGAATTCTTTAGTCACTAGTTAATCTAAATCAAAGGTACTCAATTATAGATACTGGAAGTCCACAGTGGCTGCAAGTTTTGTAAATAGAAGCCAGGCCTAACAGATAATGAAACTTGGTATTTAATTATATGGCTTGTTAGTGCTTTCATTCTTCCAAGACAGAAACTATATTCTTTGTTTTCTAAGAACTTTATCCAAATGTTTTGCGGTCCTTCCCTTTGCTCTCATTTATTTCAAAGCATTCTATTGACACAGATATTTCAAGATGTATTTACACAGGTTTAAATGGAAGCATGTTAGCTGCTGGTTCCTATGCCATTTACACCCCATTATTAACTGATGGCTGGATAACACAACAGGCAACAATTAAAAGCAGCAGTTTAAAACTAAAATAGGCAATTACGTGTTCTCTGTTGCACCAGGCAAGTTAACTAAATCTAAGCCCAAAATGACACATTACATTAGTAAACAATCAGATTCTAACTAAGAAACTGCTTAAAGTGAAAAACGTCAAGTGCTGTGAACCTCTAGAACCGTAACTGAACACTGCCAAACACATTTGTAGAGTATGCAGGTCGTTAAGATGTGATATTAAAAGTGCTTAAAACCCATGCTGTGCATGCAGAGAGCTTTGTTGTGCTGTTCAACTTGAAAGGCTCTTTTTTAAATCAAGAGATTTCGTATGCTTTCCTCTTCTGTGCTGCTGACTTCTCATTCAACCAGTGCTTGCAGGAATGGCAGGTAAGTGTGAGTTTATAAAATCAGGTGGATTTGTATTTCGAAAAAGTAAAGCAACAGTTTTAGAAGAATGCAGACAGCATTTCTTTTCTATCCAGGCTTAAAAAAGATGTTACCGTTTGCTCACTTATGGTGTAAACGTGTGGAGGACAAAACTGTATTTGGTAACCACAGGCCTTAGCGGCATCTCTCGTATTGGTTTCTTTAAGCCATGCTGTAACTAGCCGAGAACAATCAGGCATTTTGCTTTGCTCTTCATTTTTAACACCCAGATAGAGTGTAATGAATGCTTTTTACTTCTAGTGCACTCTTGATTACCTCTCGTTCTTTGACTGGGTTCTTTACATCTCTGCTCTGTTTATTATAATGGAATTGGCAGCGATAATGAAGTTGCTAGACTGGAGTCTGTTGATCCCTTTTAAGTGATTAATGTCCTTTTCTCATGTTTGTGTGGTTTTTTTTTTTGTTTACTGGCATATTGATTATTAAAATGTGACCCTTGTGATATGGACGCTGTATAGTGCCCGACCTGACACAGACTGACACCAGAGCAACGTATAAAAACACTGACACCTTTGTTTTTCTTCGGCTGGAGGGCACGTCTTCCCTGTGTACCCCCCCAGCCAGAACACAGTCCCAAACCACAGTACAGTACTGACTTCTTCTCTCACCATCACTCCTCCTCAGCAAGCTTTGCCCTTCACTCCCGACTCTGGCCGCTGAGTGCTGGTCGCTGGCTCCCTTTTATCAGGCACCCGGAAGTACTCCAGGTTGATTGCTGACATCTGGCTGTACTTCCGGGTACGGCGAAACCAGTGCCCAAAAGGGGCCAGCCGCTCCTGTTGCAGCACCCCCTGTCGGCACCTGTCTAACCCCACAGAGCTGCAGAGAACTCCAACCCCCATGAAGCCCTGGGGGAGTCCGAAGCACCAGGGGTGCTGCCATTTAGCATCCAGGGAAAGATACTGGCCTTCCCACCTTTGTCCCCCTAGCAGATGTGGTGAAAGGCGTCCTGGCCATCTGTCACACCCTGCATACCTTTTTTTAACTTATGCATGTGGGGGCTAAAATTGCTCTACCCACACACAATAATAATCCTCACTTTGGTAAGAAAGTCAGTAGAAATCTAAGCAGTAATAATTAGAAGGATGGCACTTTATTCTTATTCCTATTTATAAAACCACATGCTGTATTTTGTCAGCTGCAGGTCTGACTCAAGTTACTAAAGTTCGTCTGAAAACCAAATGGCACTTAAAATCCTGAGAACTGAACTTGCACCCAGTGTGGCTTGTTGGGTGTTGGTGTTTGCCGGACACTAGGAGACACTGATATCAAAGTGCCTAGCTCAGTATTTTAAAGTAACTTAAGTTAACCAGTACAGTGGTTTAAGTCAAATTTGACACAGTTTTGAGTTTGAAATGAAGAAAAGCTCCCTAAATTTCATCTGTGCAGGTTTTCCTACATTTCCCAAATTCACAAACAGTAAAATAAAAAAATAAACATCCAATAATTTGTACAGCTCCTAAAAATATTTACCTTACCATGTCACATGGGTCAGTTTTTCCCCACAATTGACTTGGATTTTCCACTAGGGCAGCACGGTGGCGCAGTGGGTAGCAGTTAAGAGACCCAGGTTCACTTCCTGGGTCCTCCCTGCATGGAGTTTGCATGTTCTCCCCGTGTCTGCGTGGGTTTCCTCCCACAGTCCAAAGACATGCAGGTTAGGTGCATTGGCGATCCTAAATTGTCCCTAGTGTGTGTGTGTGTGTGCCCTGCAGTGGGCTGCCACCCTGCCCGGGGTTTGTTTCCTGCTTTGTGCCCTGTGTTGGCTGGGATTGGCTCCAGCAGACCCCCGTGACCCTGTAGTTAGGATATAACGGGTTGGATTATGGATGGATGGATGGATTTTCCACTGTGCTCAGAGTTGTTTGTATGTTCACAACCATAAAAACATCATACATGTCATCTTTTCAGCTGTGCATTTTAAATGCTACTATGTCTTTTGTGTCAGTTCTGACCCACCATATACTTCAGTAGATTTTAATCTCTATTCAGTGTACTTGTTCACAACCCACAAAAACATCCTAATTGTCATCTGTGCAAAAACTTGCAATCATCAGTATACAGGTTAAGATGGCAAATCATTATAAAATAGCTTTGGGCTGAAAAATCTGACATCCAGCACATTTTAAAAGGGGTGTGAGAATCAGGTCAAAAAAGACTTGTAAGGCACAGCATTTAGTCAAGGGTAGATAGATAGATTGACACTTTATTAATCCCAAGGGAAAATTCACATAATCCAGCAGCAGTATACTGATACAAAAAGCAATATTAAATTAAAGAGTAATAAAAATGCATGTAAAAGCAGACAATAACTTTGAATAATGTTAGCATTTACTCCCCCGGGTGGAACCGAAGAGTCGCATAGTGTGGTGGAGGAACGATCTCCTCAGTCTGTCAGTGGAGCAGGACGGTGACAGCAGTCTGTCACTGAAGCTACTCCTCTGTCTGGAGATGATCCTGTTCAGTGGATGCAGTGGATTCTTCGTGATTGACAGGAGTTTGCTTAGTGCCCGTCGCTCTGCCACAGATGTTAAACTGTCCAACTTTACTCCTACAATAGAGCCTGCCTTCTTAACAAGTTTGTCCAGGCGTGAGGCGTCTTTCATCTTTATGCTGCCTCCCCAGCACACCACCGCGTAGAAGAGGGCACTCGTCACAACCGTCTGGTAGAACATCTGCAGCATCTTATTACAGATGTTGAAGGATGCCAACCTTCTCAGAAAGTATAGTCGGCTCTGACCTTTCTTACATAGAGCATCAGTATTGGCAGTCCAGTCCAGTTTGTCATCCAGCTGCACTCCCAGATATTTAAAGGTCTGCACCCTCTGCACACAGTCACCTCTGATGATCACAGGGTCCATGAGGGGCCTGGGCCTCCTAAAATCCACCACCAGCTCCTTGGTCTTGCTGGTGTTCAGGTGTAGTGGTTTGAGTCGCACCATTTAACAAAGTCTTTGATTAGCTTCCTATACTCCTCTTCCTGCCCACTCCTGATGCAGCCCACAATAGCAGTGTCATCAGCGAACATTTGCACGTGGCAGGCCTCCGAGTTGTATTGGAAGTCTGATGTATATAGATTGAACAGGACCGGAGAAAGTACAGTCCCCTGCGGTTGAAGTCATTGTAAGGATTAAACTAAATAACGGGGCATTTGTTGGGTGTTTAACCCTTTCACTGACTGGTTTGGTCAGTAGTGTAAAATTGCCTGATGTCCAGCCGACAAGGCAGCACCATATGCTGGCTTCAACATGAATAATGGGAGAGAGTGGTGACACACAATTGCTCATATGACTACAAACATAGAAGTAAAAGAGGCCACAAGCCAGCTGTTATTAGAATTACAGAGACTGGAAGTATTGTGGACTGAAGCAGATCCATTAAGGAAGAAAGTTTTTTATGTGGCTGAAGAGAGATTATTTGGGTTATGTGTAGGCCAAGTGGGTTGCAAACATCAGCAGGCCAAGAAATATCTGAACTTTTATTGGTACATTTCAAACCTTAACAGTAAAATGATTAGTATAATGTAGGATACAAAATAGAACATCATTCTGTTTTCATTTCCTTTGTCCTTGTTTTCTTGAATTACTTAGGCAGTGAATGAGATTAGGCCTGTCATCACTGCATTCAAAATCTCATTCTCCACTTGAAATGAATGTCACATCATGTGACATCTAGTCGGAAGGGATGTCATACTTGACGACTACAGTTTATGATGTCACCCCAGGATGAAGAGTAATTGTGGAGGATGCTAAATTACATCACTGTGTGATGACTTTCCAGTACAATTTCACATTTCTCAAGTGTCGCGAGTTTTCCCCTTTATCTGGCTGCTAATAACATAACATCTGACAGTGCTGGTGGCCATGCTAAGTGTTTACAGGTACAACAGGTTCAGCTGCAATTTGTTTTTCCTTTTTTTCATTCTGTTGTGGTATGTAAAACATTAGACAGACAACCCTTTCTAATGTTTGTGAGGACCAATGCACCCATATTCTTTATTCCTCGTTACTGCATTATATGCATTGTACTTATGGATGAGATCTCATTGGCTATCAGCACTCACTTGCGCAGAGCCCACTGCTATGACTTAGGACAAAAATCAAACCTCTTTAAGTTTGTCAGGGTGAGTCGCAGACTAATTGGGTCTGTCAAACTACACAACTGAGAGTCATGGGAGTGCATCAAGACTGCCTCAGACTCACTAAGGTTATGGAGATGAAGTCTACATCTAAAAATCGCAGGAAAAGTCATCTACTGTGACAGTGAACTACATCCTTAACTAGTTTAACCAAGTCAGAAAATCCTGGGCACTAATGATGTGAACATGGTATACAGTATGTGAAGGTGTTCACAATGTTTTGTGATAGACATATTGGAGGGACTGCCATTTTGACTAAGATGGAGGATTGTAAACCATTAAGGAATGAAGGAAAGGGCTGGAAGAAAGATAAAGCAAGACAAAGGCAGGCAGTGTGGTGTAGTGGTTAAGGCTTTGGACTTCAAACCCAGAGGTTGTTGGTTCAAATCTCACTACTAATGCTGTGTGACCATAAGCAAGGCATTTGACCTGCCTGTGCTCCAAATTAGAAAAGAAATGGAAACAGTTGTGTTGTAAATGTTGTAAGTTGCCTTGGATAAAGGCATCAAGTAAATGTAGAGAGAAAGAATTGTGTTTATTGACAGTGGAAGAAAACCTGTAAAGGTATATTTGTGAATTTGTTTGAACCTGGAACTGGTGCCTGTGCAGTTGTATCTTGTGGGTCCGAGGAGCCCCCTACAGTAATACCTTTACAGGTTATCTTCCACTGTCAACAAGCAAAATTATTTATCTCTCCTTCCTTCCTTCATTCCATAATTGGCTCTCAGCCGGGTAAGGGACTACTCTCCATCCATGTTGTGTTGCCAGTCCATCCAGCATGTTTGTCGCAATTTATTAGAAAGAGTGATGGACCAGGTGATGAAAAATTCCAAAAAGAAACAGACAGAATCATAGACATAGGACTATCAAAAATTAAAAGAAATCTAACAACCAAAAAAAAAAAGTACAGAAATAAGTACTCAAAAATAAGTTTATGCAAAGTTCCAAACCAGACTGATATGCTGTGGCCAGGGTTTCATCCATGTCTTGTGTGACTTTATTTATTTACTATCATAGTGAAACACCCATGTATTAAGTGGGCATAATGGTACAATGATACGTCCATCTGTTTCAATTGCAACATCCATTTGCAAACCTCTGTTCACTGGATATGCTTTATATCCCTCTTTCTTTGCGCTTCTTGTTGCTTTTCTTTGGCGGACGTTCCAGTCCTGTTGTACATGCCAGGCGACGTGATGCACAGATATATGACGCATGTTTTACTGTCTTACATGGACCACTTGCATTTGTTCCTTCTTGAGGACACCTGACTACATCTTATTATTTTTATGTAGAGATTTATTTAACTTTGTAAATTATTTTTGTAATTTGTTTCAAAAATGTTTTTTGTTTTCTTCCTTTTTGTATTTTATTGTTCTTTAATGTGTATTTTGTATGTTAATATATTTCAAGTACTGTACATATTACTAGTTATCTCCATCCATCCATTTTCCAACCCGCTGAATCCGAACACAAGGTCACGGGGGTCTGCTGGAGCCAATCCCAGGGCACAAGGCAGGAACCAATCCGGGCAGGGTTCCAACCCACCGCAGGACACACACAAACACACCCACATACCAAGCACACACTAGGGCCAATTTAGAATCACCAATCCACCTAACCTGCATGTCTTTGGACTGTGGGAGGAAACCCACGCAGACACGGGGAGAACATGCAAACTCCACGTAGGGAGGACCCGGGAAGTGAACCTGGATCTCCTAACTGCAAGGCAGCATCGCTACCACTGCGCCACCGTGCTGCCCTACTAGTTATCTTATTCTGTTATTTATTTTCCATGTGATCTTTATGTTTAGCCAAAGGGGGGAGGTCCTACATTTCACTGGAGCCTTGAGGCCTAGTTTTTAGTTGAAGCATTTTTTGAGTTCTCCTGTTACACCTTGTGCACAAAATATAGGGTCAAAGATGAATGCTTTAGTTTTTTTTAAATGTAGAAGAAATCATATTCAGTGGATTTTAAGCCTTGAGTGTCTCAAAGTTACTTCCAGCTTGGCAGGCTGTGCTTAATTTTATTCCTTTCTTCCATGTCAAAAGTGTTTCTTAGTCAAGATGATCAAGATGATGATCACTCTCATACTCAGTAGAATCCACTCACCTTGTGACTCTAGAAGCACCATCCATTTCTGACGGAAGCTGGTTTCCCATAGTGGACTCCATAGAACAGCATGGCTAAAATGTGAGAATGTTTTTGTTAGCTTTAGGCACATTCAAAAGTGTCCTCTCTTATGACCGGGGATAGTTGTTTTATTTTTCTCTACAATAATGTATTTTCCTGCTTTTCTCTGACTGTTTATAATATGTAGAATTTATTTCTATGATTAGTTTTTTAGATTGAGGGCATTTTCTGTAACCTAAAATTATTTTGTGTCTTGTTTTTTAATGGAACCACCATTTTGTGACAGATTTGAGTACAGTCTCTACTCCGGTTGCTACCAAGTGACAACCATGACTTGCGTTATGTGATGTCACCATTGAGACAGTAGAATGTGTCTGGGTAAACCAAACTAAACTTCTTGAAGTGTAGTATAGTAATGTGTGTGTAGGGTTTGTAAGACTTATACTGTATATTGGTTGACTTTTGGATCTTGTACTTCAGTTAGGATCATTACCAAAGCTGAAGTAAAACGTTAAAAAAAGTTTTTGACTTTTTTTGGATTATATCCATCTCCTGGTCCAGTTTTATGATTCCTTCCTGCCGTTTTTCTCTTGTGAGGCTTTAATTGCACATATGGTCACTATTAAGTTAGTAGATTCCACATTCCAAAATTATGTTTATTTCCATTGTAATTTAAATAGTGTATTTTAACTGTTTATTACTATCTTATTTTTCCCAAGAAATCAAATTGGATTTTACTTTGAAAAACTGCTGGAAATTCCTGGCATATTAATATTTACCAGTACTGTCAGGATTGTGCTAATGATGTTATGTTTTTGTATTTTAAATGAATACTTCACTCAAAAAAAAATTTTTTTTATGTTACTTACCCATGTACTGTGTAGTGATGGCTGAGACATATTTTTAGTCTCATGTTTTCATAGACAATGGAGAGAAAAATCTGGTATAGTACAAGCTGATAGTGATCAATGCTGTACAACAGTAAATGATGTGAAAAAACATTCTTGAAAAAAAAATCTCACATTACTTGTGCAGCATAAGCGACATGTCAGATATCCAGTTGTATAATCAAAACACAAAGTACGAATCACGTGGTTTTTTGCTAAAATAGTCTGAAGATCAGGGCATGTCATAAATAGGAAGCTAAAGCCACATGGGACTGCTGACTTTTTGAATTGAAAACTCGCCTCTCTTCCTCATTCATTGATCATTGGTTAAGAATCCAGTCTTCAAATTAGAAAGTCTAATTTTAGTTACTGAAGCCTTTTTCGAGTTGTGTGGGTAAAGAAAATACAGAAGCTATGATACTACATGCTTATTAAATATGTGATGCCTGTGGCATTATGGTCCTAATGTTATATAATAACACTACACAGGTAAAATAGCACTTGAGCTTTGTTTAAAATAAAGAGAAGACTTTCAATGGCAAAATAAAATTTGATTTTGGGTTATGGTCTTCATTAACTCTGTGATCAACTTAGACCTTTACAGTATGTTATTGATCTCTGTTGTTAGTGACCTGAAGGTGTATGTCATTGGAGTGCTAATGGAGCCTACAAACGGAGACGTAGTTTGCTGACTGCTAAACCACTAAGAGAATCCTAGCGGGCTCTTCTGAATCCTTTGTTTAAGCCCAGTCAGTTTTATTTATTTATTTATTGCACTTATTCCATCTTGAATGATGAAAAATTGTAAAAGAGCAGAAGCAACACCGACTATCCACCTGTGTCTACCTTTAAAGAGTTTCAGGTCTGAGAGACTTCCCTGAGGACACTTACTAGGTATTTTGTGAAAACGGGTCACTCACAAGCCCAGGGAAAATATAATGATATGTGCAATCTAAAGGACATTGCCAAAGCTTTCTTTGATATTTAAATGTTAAATTGAAGTTAAATTAAGCTATTTAAATTATTCTTCTCTGAATATAGCTTCCATTTACAAAGGCTCCTGGGAGACAATGAAAAATAATTACTTGAGCCTTTGGAGCATTAATTAAACACTGCTGGTTATTTAATGTGCTGCAAATTAATCATCATTGCTATTAAAAGTCAGCTAATTTCATATCTCATCAGTCTTCGGCCTTATTAAGTTTGAAACCTGGGAGTCCTTCCTGATTGCATTTGTAGGCCAGCTGCATGCTTCTGATTTTAGTGTTTTATCTACCCATTCATTTTTTTACTCAGTCATATCTTGGTGAGGTGAATGGTGGCAACACATTGTCCTCTATCCTTAAGGACCGTCTGCAGGTCAACTTGAAAATATAACCCTACCTATTTGTCCTGAGTCAGTAATCATTTCTTGCCCATTCAACTTGAACTTATACTTCAAGATTGTCAGTGAGGTATATCCTTACCTGTTCTTCCAGAAATGGAAAAACAGAAAATGATGAATGGGTGCCTATGATTCTATGATTAGAATCGGCTGGTTCTTGAGGTGACAACACCCTCAAGTAACTCATTCTGATTAAAAAAAAAAAAAGACTGCAATCCTCACTCAAGAATGTTGTGAGGGTTGGAATAGGGATGCAAAACTGAAAAATAGAAATTGAAACTGGCAAATTGAGCTTTATCTCCTTCCATACTTGACGATTCCTTCTCCACCACTATCAAGTCAATTTATTTTTGTATGGTTCCATTCTGAGGCTCCGAAAACTGTAATAATTTTAATTATAAAAAGCAAATTACAAATTTTGCACATTTACCGTATAGTACAACACTTGCAAAAAACCAACTACTGCACCATTTGTAGGTCAATCGAGAGTCTTCACGGTATTCAAAGTTATTGTCTGTTTTAACATGCATTTTTATTACTCTTTAATTATTTTTTTTTTAATCAGTATGATGCTGCTGGATTATATGAATTTCCCCTTGGGATTAATAAAGTATCTATCTATCTATCTATCTATCTATCTATCTATCTATCTATCTATCTATCTATCTATCTATCTACCTTATAGTGCCTATCTATCTATCTATCTATCTATCTATCTATCTATCTATCTATCTATCTATCTATCTATCTATCTATCAATCTATCATAAACATTTGCTCAAGACTAACCTGCAGAGAGCAAACTGGCTTCTCAGATTTAGAGGTCACACTCGGCTGGGAAGAAGCACATTACCCAAGGGTTCAAACCTATAACTCCTGTCGTTACGAGCAGGATTTCTTATGCAACAAAAAATGACCACAGGGTAAAACTACCTCATATGAGGGAAAATCAAAGTTAGGGCAATCTGAAAATTGCATGGTATCCACAGTGGATAGAAGCTAATGCAATACACGCTTATGCGCAGTTTAAACACATACAACACAGCGTTCTGCTGTTTGTCTAGTTGAAGCCAAGGTTAAGTGAATATGGACTCACCATTGCTATTGTTGAACAATGCACTGTAGTGTGATTTCTTTGGGCAGAGGGAGTGGAACTTGCTGAATTCACCAAAGAAAATATAATATCCCTTTTGTATTGTATTTACATCTTTTTATTTGATTAAATAGGCAGCCTTTGATTTAATGTTCTCTGCTCAAGATACATTCACTTATTTTTTGAACTGACTTATTAAAGTTTGGATCATGTGGGGTTGAAAGTCTGTCCCAGCAGCATTGTACATACCTGACTAATAATACTTGCTGATCACAGCGACAGAAAGTGTTGGTTAGATTTGCAAGGAAGACCTACTCTGTACATTAACTTCAACTTCAGCTTGAATTGTTCAGGTGTGTGCCACCAATCACAGAATGCAACTGTCTAGCTGACAGATTAGATACTCTTCACTCCTTGACAGCTCTTTAATAGAAGAGCTCAAACAGGAGCAGAGAGGCAATACGATGCTCCCTTCGTAGACATCCGGTTTGAATGGACTTGACACCAAGTCTGTGAGTACAACCCTTACCCTGCCTAACATTGGACTGAATGGTACATTGCATTAGTGCTAAAACTCCACACTCTTGTTGAGTTTCTCACACGGTCACATGGGGAACACAGTCATAAACCTTCCCTTCTAGCCCTCCAGTACCAGATACACTTATGAGCAAAGTCAGATGCATAGGTCTGCAGCCGCAAGACTGCCATAATCTCATAAACTCTACCTTATCCTTGTCCTCTTTACTCATTTTGTTAGTGTTTTTTAATATAGCTATTTAGGTTTCTTCCACCTTGGCTTCAATATAGCTGGAGTCAAATGAAGTAGGACAGGTAGTTGATGTTATAATGTGGATTTAGTTTTATTTTTTCTGGACTTTTATACTGTTTTTCTTCTTTTTTTATTACAATTTTGAGTTTGAAATACCCAGATTCTAATTTAGATGTAAGTTTTTTGATTAAACACTAGGGGGCTTTTCCCCCTGTTCGCTTTGCTCGCCAACCCCCGTGTTTGGTTTTCCTAATACACACTTTTAAGATTTTTTTTTCTATGAACTTCTGTAAAAACAATATTTGTAATCTTGCGAGTCCCAATATGCTGAATCTTTTTAATGAGGTCAGTGAGACACGTGTTTAATGACTTAGTACCATAATTCAGGATTGGTTTCTCTGTTTGAAATTTCAGCACACACAAAACGATCTACATCATCAGCAGTTAATAATTTTTTTTTACAAAGTAACCAATAAATGCATGTGCACTAAACTCCATTTTTGAAATTCTCAAGATTCTTTATCTGTCACATGCATAGTTATACAGGACAAAACGCAATGAAATGCCTGATCCGCTTATCAAAAACTGTGCAAAGTTACAAGAATATCAGTTAGATTAACAAAAAGTCATAGATTGAAAGATAACAGTATAGTAGAACATAATAAATAAGTAAAATTATGTGAATAAAGTAGAGTTAAGTGTTAAGGTGCAATAGTGTAGTAATTATTGTGCAAAACCAAAGTTAGACTGGTGCATAGTTAAATGAGGCAGTTTGTTTGTTTGCGCTACTGCGATCTTTATTTTTTTTTTTTTATATTTTCTAATTTTCCTACTTTCATATCCTTTAACTTTCTCCACATGTGTATAGCGCCAACTTTTTTTTTTTTTTTGAGCCTTTCTAATTTTACTGCTTTCATAATCTCTAACCTGCTCAATATGTGTTTAGCGCCAACATTTGTAAACGTCTTTATGAAGTTCTACCTTGACTTTTACTCTTTGTCTTTTAATTCTGAGCCGGATTGGACGTGCTTTTTTTTTTCCAATTCCACTTGTTCCGGGCTGATAATTACTTTCCTTATTTTCTGAATTTGCATCTCGATTATTCTTTTTTGCTCTTTTTTCTCTCCAACGCTTTTGAGTCTCTTTTCTTTGCGCTGCTTTCTTCTTCGCTTAGATGTCGACATTTCATTTATAATGTACTCTCCTTATACGCTTTATATGCCCTGAGAGCCCTGAATCTGTGTATGCTCAAATCCTTTACATGATTGAATGTTTTGCTGCCTCTTGGCTTATTTGATATTGATTGTAAGTAGGGTGTGTCTTGCAAGAATCTCATGTTCCACGTCATCGCGAGATGCTCCTGGCACAAAGTCTCATGTTTAAGGTCCCCGGTAAGACACTCTGTGGCAATGGGTCTCTTTTCTCCGCGCTTTTCTTTCTTCTTCGTTTAGTCGTCAACATTTCATTTCTACCCTATTCATTTCTACCGTATCGACTTTATACACTTTATATGCACTGAGAGCCCTGGAGCTGTGTGTGCTGCGTGACTGCCTTTACACTACTGATTTGTTTTTTCTGCCCGTGGTCTTATTTGTTGATATTGCTTGTGAGTAGGGCATGTCTTGCAAGAATCTCGTTGTATGTTCCTGTGAGACACACCGTGGCAAGTCTCTTTCCTCTTGCGGCTCTTTTAAATGTCTTCCGAGAAGATCACGTATCGTAGCCTTGCTTTTGCTTTCCAGGAAAGGATTTCTTTTTATAATAGAGAGATGTAATGAAATTATACAGGTATTTGCCTCCTTTCTGCTACCATTTTGTTTTTTTCTCAAACACCTCTATTTTGTTGATTCATTGCCATGATATGCTGATCTCAGCTAGGGGCATGGTTTCAGCATTTGTGGCCTGTAGCCCAGTGCTGCAACACTTTAAAGGTTTGCGCAATTCACTTTCTGATTAAGAATGAAGGTTTTTTTGGAGGTAATTCTGGTCCCTTCCTGTTAATGAACTTACCATCCCTATCTATGGCAGTGCAGTTGTTCCAGGGACCTCAGGTATTGCTGTTAACTGAGCTGCAGTCACCCAAGGGCAATAATCAAGCTCATTGCTTATTTAGCTCTTTGCTGTAGCATTTGAATTGGCTCCGCATACTCGGGCTGGGAGGTTTCTAATTTGAGTTTTTTTAATATTCCATGTTTAATATCCTAGCTGTTTTTTTGTTTCTTGGCTTAGCTTAGGTTAGTCTAGTATCTCGATCTAAGTAAAACAATTTTGTCATATCTTTCTGGTTTTAATGTCTCTTTCAATTTTTAAGATTACATGTTGATTCTCCTTTTTTTTCTTTGATGGCCAAGAGCTAATTTCTTGAATTCTTTTCTTAGTTTTCTTAAATTTCCGTTCAACAAATTTTGTTTGAAGAGTTGTCAGTTCATTCTTAATTATCATTTAATTGTTGATTGGTCATTCTGACTATCTTGGCAAATTGCACAATAAATCTCTCTATTATAAGAGAAAATCTTGAGACAAGACAGGATTATTGCCAATACATTTTATCAAGTCCTGTCCTCCTCTCAAACATTGCAGGTTAATGGCCCATGCCTACAATCCTCTCACCTCTCATTTGTGTGAATGCTTTTTATTTTTTACGTTTTCCTCACTTTAAGTTCCCAATAAAAGTAGACTTATTATGTCCAAATCTTATTTAAGACTTTCATCCCGAAGGGTTATCAACCGAAGAAATGTGTATGTGGGCAATCCTAGTACACAGAAACGATGAAGTCAAATGAATTAACATGAAAATTGTCGATCGCAAATTGGTTAAATGCGTATCAGTAGACTATGCTGAAACAGTTGGTGGTGATGTTACTGAAGATGAAAACATCAACAATATCCCGTAGAATATGTACAAACGTTAACACCGTCCGGTCTTCTACTGGCCAAATTAATGTTGAAAGAAGGATGTATTGTAATGTTTTTGCATAATTTATGTATGAGTGATGGGCTATTCAATGGGACAAGATTAGTTGTACTCAAAATTGGTTGAACAATTCTGACATGTAAAATTTTAACAGGTGACAAGAAAGGTAATGTAGTACATCTTCCGTGGATAACAAAGGAAATCTTGATATGCCAATCGTGTTAAAACATTTACAGTTTCCCATTAGAATAGCTTTTGCTATGACAGTTAATAAATTACAGGGACAAACATTTGAAAAGGTCAGTTTATTTATTAGGAAAAATGATACACACTCACGGGCAGTTATACATTGCGTTGTCACAATGTAACTCCAAACACGGAATCAAAATTCAATGTGATATTGACGAAAAGTTAATTCCAAATATTGTTTTTATTGAAGTTTTACAGTAAAAGTGTAAGTTTAACAAGTATTTGTGTGTTAATTTCAAAGCCAAACGGAACGAAAATGTATAACGCAACAAATACCTCTAACGCAACCTGAAACATAATTTTTTTTCAATTTATTACTTTTTACAATTTTTTTACTATGGTTAATTTCTCGCTGTAATGTAAAATAGTTAGGTCTATTATGAATATATAACAATTCTCATGTGTGATATTTGGTCTTCTTATCATCCTGGCCAATACCCCCAGGCCGCCAGATGGAGCCCTCCCTGCAGTATGGAGGTGCCCCGAAGACCAGCAGGGAATCATGGATGATGTAGTTTTTATCCTCAGCCCTGCTGGATACCTCAGGGGCCACAAGAGGGTGCTGCAGGGAGGACTGAAGACTCATTTGTGCCCTATGACCCGGAAGTTCGTAATAGGAAGAGCGACGGGCTTCCGGGGTGAAGAAAAGAACTTTTACCTGACCCGGAAGTGATTGAAGAACACTTCCGAGTCAGGGAATATAAAAGGACTGTGGGAGCTCCCAGACGGCGAGCTGAGCTGGGTGGAAGGGTGGCAACGCGTCTGGGAGCTGGAGGATTGTATTTGTGATTATTGTGATTTATTATTGTGAGTTTATGAGTATAGTGGTGGAGAGTGTGCTTTGTGCACTGTGGAAATTTAATAAAGTCAACTGAAGGACTTTTACCTGGTGTCTGGAGTCGTGGACAGGGGTTCAAGGGAGCGAGAGCGCCCCCTATTCCAGCACACATGAAAATAACTGTTTAAAGTGTACATCCACATCCCTATATGCGAGCTGCAGTGCCGCGAAGTGGCTAGCGCATAGCACCCTCCCGGGGGTTGGTGAGTGAAGCGAGCAGGGGGCAGAGTCCCCTAGTATAATATAAAAAATATTTTTTGCCAGCTTTGTATTATTTTGATAGGATGCAATTTTGCTATGCAAGCAGTCTATACATTTCAGCACGTGGGTATTTGACACAGGGAGACTTCTTGTTGATGGCCTCAGGTCCCAGGTTCATGTTCTTTTTCCAGGATGGTGACATCAGAACTGAAGAGGAACTAGACGCAGACCCTACTTGGCTTCCTTTTAATTTGGTTTTGTTAATGACAGCATTGCTTAGTCAACAGTATGATTGGGAGTCGAAACCTATACTTTAATACACTTTAATTGCTAGTATTTCATGATTTCCCAGATCACAGTTGCTCTTTACTCAAGAATGTTTACATGTTGGTTATACTGTAAATATAATAAAATATTAAAGCCACAAGGCACAAAATTATTTTTGCATTTCTCCAGGGTTAAAGCCAACTTAATATCACAGTATCTTATTTGGTTGAAGCAGGATAAATGATAATATCAGAATAGCTATCTGCTATATAGTAAAAGTTATTTTCACATACTCAAGCGGTTATTGTTTTGTTTTGCAAATAACAATTTGGGGAAGTAAGAGTTAAAGTAGTGGGCCCTGTTAAAGCAAAGAGAGCAGCCCCATGCTGTGCTGTTGTCTGGACTAGACGGGTGGCCTATGAAACCTGAGCGCAGGCCGCTAGCGCAGGCCCTTCACCCTAGACATTCTTTATTTTGCTGAGCTTGACCTTTCTGGCATCCTCAGATCTAAAGTGTGCGAAGCGCAATCTAAGTACCCCCCCTTCCCAAACACCCCAGACCTCGTACCCTTTTTCTTTGCTAAGGAGGGGGGAGGCTATGCAATTCTTTTAAGTCCCCAGAGAAACTGACTGAGCTGAAAAGCACTGGGCTAAGCAAACCTTTCCTTTAAATAATACAATAAAGGACAAGGCTACTGTGAATCGTGGGTAAGAATCTTATTTAACCGTTTTTTTTTTTTAACAGAACCCCACCCCCACCTAGTTTTAAAACATCATTTTAAATGCCCTCTGACATACAGACTGATGCTGTGACTTTGCGTTGTCAAATCATAATATTTTTCATTCACACAGTTCCAGCAGACTGGTATTAATTCCTGCAGACAAAACTAAGGCAAGAGCTCACATACCAGGTCAGCAACATTGGATTTCACAGATAAACAGAAAAAGCATTGTATTTTAGCAGCAGCTACAAGTAGCCAGGGATAGATAATGCAAACGAGCTCAGCAGCTTTATGAAGCACAGATGGTAGAATACATTAAGCAGCCTTTTTTAAAGTGACACAACGAGAGCATCTGGTATTTGCCTAAAATATTCAAGCCAACCTATAAGTTATTTTTGTTTGTGGGCTCCATTAACACCACACATCTCCATATATACATAGCATACATTATAAAAACATAGATAATAAACCATATGAAAGATTCTTAAGAAGAATCAACAAAGACCAACTGACCTCTTGCCCCATTTTTGTACCCTGTCTAGAATAATGAGGACACCATGTTCTTATTAAAATGAATGCACAGGAAATGCACATTAGGTATTTCAACAGTTATGTTCACATACTGGCCTCATATTTGTCTGTGCTATTATTATTTTTTGCCTATGATTTGGTTCTTTGAGCCCCACTATGGGGTCATATGCAATCAATAAATCACAGCAAACATCTTGTAGCTGCCAAATTACGCTGTTCTTGTAACCTGAGGCATTTATGGAACAAATGACTTATTTGCTTATATAAGCCTTATTGTTAAACGTGTACATATTCATAGCTATTGCAAGGTTGTTCTCCTGCTACTGACTGAAATAAGTGGCTGGGAAAGCTGAGATGGATGACAGGATATGTTATATAAGCCTTTTTATCACTAGATGTACTATGGCTTCATATGAAACATTATTATGATATATCATTTGGAATATTTTATTTGTCTCTCTATTGCATTATTTACTCATCCTTTTTCTTCTCTGTAGGATCATGGCAAGCTGCAATCTAACTTTATAGTACAAGTGATAAGACAAGATCCCGCAGAACACATCTATAATCACTCACACTAAAGTGAGTTTAACAGCATGACGCTGAGAGGGAACCTTTGCAAACACCAGGACAACATGCAGCCTTTGTAAATGGTGTTGGCCAGGTGAGAAAGTGGAAAAGTAAAAGTAAATAGGAATAATATTTTTCCAAAGTTATCACCCTTAATCTTGTTGCACTTAGCACCTAACCATATTTGTGCACAATATTCTTGTTTTTCCTTTTGGTGAAAGGAACCCAAAATTCCAATAAATAGATCTGGAGACACTAAGGCCCTCTTCCAGAATGGCTTGGGGCTGTGACAAAAATAATAAGGGGTAATGTGTGATTAAAGTAAAGGTTAAATGCAGAAATTATGCCGAGAGTTCTTGGTTTAAAGGAGTGTGATAACCATCACACTACCACGATAATCTGTATGATGCTGTTTTTCTGTCAGTAGGTCACAGGGTAGTGTTTTATACCACTTGCTGTTCTGAAACTGCAGCTCTCCTTTCTGATTTTTTCTGAGGCATTATTTCAATTATTTACTTCTCTGTACATTTAAAGTGGAAAAGTTATTGTAATTAGCATAATACAATAGTAGGTGATTTTGATTTATTTTAATTTGAGTCAGCTGCAGGGTTACCACCACACACCGGTGCTCAGAAACCCCCTGGAAGAAGCTTAATTCATCTGCTTGTACTCACAATCTTATTCTTTCAGTCACTGCCCAGAGTTTGTCACCATAACTGAGTAAGGGGATGTAAATAAAGCAGTATTTGTGTACAAACCGGATTCCAAAAAAGTTGGGACACTATACAAATAGTGAATAAAAACTGAATGCAATGATGTGGAGGTGCCAGCTTCTAATATTTTATTCAGAATAGAACATAAATCACGGAACAAAAGTTTAAACTGAGAAAATGTATCATTTTAAGGGAAAAATATGTTGATTCAGAATTTCATGGTGTCAACAAATCCCAAAAAAGTTGGGACAAGGCCATTTTCACCACTGTGTGGCATCTCCCCTTCTTCTTACAACACTCAACAGACGTCTGGGGACCGAGGAGATCAGTTTCTCAAGTTTAGAAATAGGAATGCTCTCCCATTCTTGTCTAATACAGGCCTCTAACTGTTCAATCGTCTTGGGCCTTCTTTGTCGCACCTTCCTCTTTATGATGCGCCAAATGTTCTCTATAGGTGAAAGATCTGGACTGCAGACTGGCCATTTCAGTACCCGGATCCTTCTCCTGCGTAGCCATGATGTTGTGATTGATGCAGAATGTGGTCTGGCATTATCTTGTTGAAAAATGCAGGGTCTTCCCTGAAAGAGATGACGTCTGGATGGGAGCATATGTTGTTCTAGAACCTGAATATATTTTTCTGCATCGATGGTGCCTTTCCAGACATGCAAGCTGCCCATGCCACACGCACTCATGCAACCCCATACCATCAGAGATGCAGGCTTCTGAACTGAGCATTGATAACAACTTGGGTTGTCCTTGTCCTCTTTGGTCCGGATGACATGGCGTCCCAGATTTCCAAAAGAACTTCGAATCGTGACTCGTCTGACCACAGAACAGTCTTCCATTTTGCCACACTCCATTTTAAATGATCCCTGGCCCAGTGACAACGCCTGAGCTTGTGGATCTTGCTAAGAAATGGCTTCTTCTTTGCACTGTAGAGTTTCAGCTGGCAACGGCGGATGGCACAGTGGATTGTGTTCACTGACAATGGTTTCTGGAAGTATTCCTGAGCCCATTCTGTGATTTCCTTTACAGTAGCATTCCTGGTTGTGGTGCAGTGTCGTTTAAGGGCCCGGAGATCACGGGCATCCTATATGATAGATAGATAATGTGACAGATAGGGGGCAGTATTGCTCCCTTGAACCCCTGTCCAATACGCCAGACACCAGATAAAAGTCCAAATGTTGACTTTATTAACACAGCACAGTGCACAAAGCACCCTCTCCTCCACTATACTCATATAAATCCCCAATCACTACAAATACAATAAACTCTCCACCACTCCTAGACGCGTTGCCACCCTTCCACCCAACTCAGCTAGCTGTCTGGGAGCTGCCACAGTCCTTTTATCTTCCCTGACCCGGAAGTGTTCCCAATCCCCAGTTCATGTGATTTTTTATCACTTCCAGGTCAGGAACGAGTCCTTTTCTTCACCCCGGAAGCACGTAATTCCCCTTGTCCATGTGACTCGGACGTACTTCCGGGGCGTAAGGCAAATACCCATCGTTCCTCCCTGCAGTGTCTCCTAGTGGTCCCCATGGTATCCAGCAGGGCTGTGTATAAAAACTCCAATGTCCATGATGCCCTGCTGGTCTTCGGGGGACCTCCATACTGCAGGGAGGGCTCCACCTGGCAGCTTGTGGGTATTGGCCAGGATGAACAGCCGGCCATACACCACAATAGATATGAAAGGCACTATATGATAGATAGATAGATAGTCCATCTGTTCATCCGTCTGTCCCTCCCTCAGGAGGAAATTTGGCTTTTGACAAGGCTCAATAAATAAATACTGTATATACATAATACACACACATGCAATATGGTATGAAAACACATCATAATGTCTAAAAACAAAGAAAAACATCTGGCTTGGCAGTCCCAGTCACAGTGAGGCGTTATTCAGCTGTATTGCTGTTGGTATATCGGAGTCCCAGTTGTGTTTCTTCACACACTTCTGCTGAATATTTTGTTGGCTGAAAGTCCTCAGTGTTAGTGTGTCATGGAGAGAGGATGTGCAGCCTTGTTCATAACAACACTCAATTTTGTTTTAATTCTTTCTTTTGCTACTACCTCCAGGGGTTCCAGAGTGTGACCCCTAACTGGGCCTGCCCTTATAATTAGCTTGTTGATTCAGAAGATACCAGTCCAGCACATCACTGTGTGGAAAAGTGCACTGGCCATTACAGAGTTGTAAAAGATATGAAGTTTGTTACTGCGCACAATAAAAGGAATGTTGTTTCTTAAGAAAAAATAACCTGCTATGCCCTTTTCTTTATAGTACATATGTGTTCAGAGACCAGACCAACCTGCCACTGAAGTAGACCATCAAGCACTTGTAGGAGTGTACTACCTCCCTGAATTGTGAGTGACTGGATATAGTGGGTCTTAGTCAATAACCAGTAGTCAATAACCAGTTCATTGATTTTGCTGATATTAAGATGCAGACAATTCTGTTTGCACCAGGAAACAAAGTTTTC
This sequence comes from Polypterus senegalus, assembly GCF_016835505.1. NCBI lineage: Eukaryota > Metazoa > Chordata > Cladistia > Polypteriformes > Polypteridae > Polypterus > Polypterus senegalus. The sequence continues at coordinate 142,315,607 of NC_053166.1, forward strand.
TACCCAACTCATTTTCTCTGTCTCATTCCCCTCATCAATGCACCCCATAAGTGCAGAATCATATGAGAAATTCTGCAAGTGACAAGACCTGGTGTTATATTTATAGTCTAAGGTGTCCAAAGTGAAGAGAAAAAGAGGCAGGGCTGCTCCTTGTGGTGTTCCAGTGTTACTCACGCCCATATCAGAATCTTCTTCTTGGCATCCTCTTCATTATTACAGTACTATACACCATCATAAACAAGATCTTGAGGTACACAAACTCCTTCACTTTGTTTGGCTGCTTCCTTGTTACTTGATAACAACTGACTCTCTGCTGATATATTTTTTTATCAGAGATCTGGAAGTGTTAATTTTCATGCCAAGTGCATTAAACTCAAAAAGCAGACAGTCAACCCATAGGTTCCCAAACTGGATAAATTCCAAAATTTGGATACAACTTGGATGGCATGGTGGCGCAGTGGCGCAGTGGTAGCGCTGCTGCCTCGCAGTTAGGAGACCCAGGTTTGCTTCCCGGGTCCTCCCTGTGTGGAGTTTGCATGTTCTAAATTGTCTCTAGTGTGTGCTTGGTGTGTGGGTGTGGGTGCCCTGCCTGGGATTTATTCCTGCCTTGCGCACTGTGCTGGCTAGGATTGGCTCCAGCAGACCCCCATGACCCTGTGTTCAGATTCAATGGGTTAGAAAATGGTTGGATGGATGAATACAACTTTATATATTCTCCATGAAAATCACAAAAAAAAAAGAGTACACAAGATGATCCCTTGTGGAGTCCAACATCCTAATTGAACTAACTTGACTTAATACCATGCATGTAAATACAACTCTAGCTACACAAATGCAGAACCATAAGGTACACAGCAGCCAGCACTTTTCACGAGACACCTTGAGTTACAAGATCATAAACCTTTTCCTAGTCCACAGAGCTTTTGTAGGTGGGATGAACAAATTCCCGTAATCCTTCAAATATCTGTGCATGAACAAAGAGCTGGTCTACTGTTTCATTGGCAGAAGAGAGTCCACCCTTCTCACCCTGAATCTGTGGTTAAATGTTTGGATGAAGCCTCCATTTTAATACCTCTGTATAGGCTTATCTGAGGGTGGCGGGGGTGTTTGATCCTTCAATAAATGGAGTACATCCTATTGACTCCCTTTTTAAAGTGCTGAACACGAACACACAGGCACAGACCCCACCTTCCACACAACACTGAAGAGGTGCTTGTGTCAAAACACCATCTGCTCCAACAGCCTTGCCTCTACAGAGCTACGTGCTTGTTATTTTTGTCTCGATTATTTTGGTGCTTTCCTTCTCAGCTTAACTTCAGTTAATCTGTACAAGGCAGGTTTTTATATGAATTCGTTTATTTTTTTCTTGTGGAATTTTGTTGACCATAATACTGCTCTGTGAAGTGATGATCTTGCATCTCTCTGGCTACTGGTAGATCAAATAGGGACCTTTACACACAGCAGCAGTGAAAATGAGGGATGAAAGAAGCAATTAGCAATTGGGAATTTAGGAAGGACGGTCACATTGTGCTAAATGATGGTGGTGGTGGTGAGGCAGATTTATCAATGCAGGTTGAAAAGACACATTTTTCTGGATCATGGCAGCCCTGGAAGCTGTGGATTTGTTTCGTTTTAATTTGACAGCAGACTACCCGTTTCCTTTCTGCCCATTGCGTTTCTAAATCAGATACTGGTGGTTTATGTTTCCAGGCCTAATACATTTCTTTCCCTCTGTATATACTACTCATCAAATTAACTGGAAAGACAGGCACAGCAGTGCAATAACAGCTTGATTCACCAGGAATCTGCCTAAATTTCCTAACTAATATTTATAGTGGATAAATCCTGAACATTATGTCTTATTTAATCATTCACAGATGTGACACAGTTTTTTACATATGTTGCACCCCAGGCGCTCTTTTACCCTCTGGGTGTGTCCAGCTGGAAATAGGTGGTCATCCAGCTAACCACCATATGGCACAGTCTTTCTCCCTTTCCTTCTCTTTATATCCACCACATCCTTAAGCTTGTCTTTTTATGCTTTTAGGACAGTACAGAATGACTGTTGTGCATTGCTTATTTATCATTGAATTAGCTGACTCAGTAGCAGTTAACGTGGTAAGAAAGAAAGGGAATGTAGGATGCGGATGCACTTTATGCATTCTTTTTGATCCTTTGTTGTCTTAATTTGAATAGTCTGAACGAAGCAGTCTGTGCCGTATTTATGCATATTTGTACTTTTATGAACATGGCTGTGACTGTATGCATCAGGAGATAGCATACTATGACAGCATAGTCATTTTTTCAATTTTACGGCAGCTGTAAAGTAAATAAAATTCCAAGTCACTTTAGTTTAATACTGTTCATGCCTTCTGGCTCATACTGTTGCCAAGAATCTGTGAAACCGAGGCAATTTGACACAATCTTTTTATATGTAATAGTATTATTAAAATAATGAGTCTATAAAATAAACTAACAGATCTAGACAATGGAATGCACATTTAACCCAATCACATTTTGATTTATAAAGCTGAACCCATTGACAAATTTATGATGATTTATTTTTTTAATGGTGAAAGATACATAGTTAAGGAAAACCAAAAGCAATGCAATCCTTCCTTACTACTTTAAAGAAACATGTTAAAGATATTTAGTGACGTAGGGCAAATTATTGAGTTGAGATATTTCATCAGTGCTTTAAAAAACACTTTTATAGAGAGGACCCATCTATACTCCTATACTGAATTCCCCCTTGGGATCAATAAAGTATCTATCTATCTATCTATCTATCTATCTATCTATCTATCTATCATATAGTGCCTTTCGCATCTATCTATCTATCTATCTATCTATCTATCTATCTATCTATCTATCTAACAGGTATTATATAGTGTCTTTCATATCTATCTATCTATCTATCTATCTATCTATCTATCTATCTATCTTATAGTGCCTTTCGCATCTATCTATCTATCTATCTATCTATCTATCTATCTATCTATCTACTCATTAAAGGATGCAAAATAAGCAAGGGAGAGAGAGAGAGTGCTTGTGGAATATGTCAAAGTGCCCACCGTAGACATAATATACAGATGTACAGTACAAAACGACTACAGGGGCATCCATCATGGCACTAAACTGCAAACACTAAGCATTTATCAGTGATTGAGTGGTTCCTGACTAGCCAAGGCTTTTGTGTATTTGTAATCATAAACAATCAAAGCACCAAAATACAAAAGAGCCCAGGCTCTGTCAATGTGCCTCATCATTTACACCAACTGTGTTTGCAGTTGGGCTGATAGAAGTACATTATAGTCTTTTATCTTTTTAATAATAGTAAAAAATAATAACTGCCATGTACAACATGCAAGAAGATCCTAGCAGCCAGCCAGCATTAGAATGTATTTCTAATGTGTGATGTCCCAAGTCAGGCCATTTTTTTTTTTTTAATCTGCTGTTTTTGGCTCCTCTCACATTTCAATAAAATATGTTCGTGGCAGAAGCAAAATCCTTTTAGTTGCATGTGTAGAATATCAATCCAGTAACCGGAAAGCAGCACTTATCCAATCTCACATCAGAATGAAGAATCTCTGCCTGTTATGAATCTTTCATATACAGGAATTTGGTTTGAATAATAAACTGTTATGTATGTATATTTTACATTAGGAAAATATACAAAAACAACATGTGTCTTCCCCTCCGCCTCCTAATTTTGTGATTTACATAGCCGATGCTCATGATCCAGTTTGTACTGCTGATTAATTTGCATTCCGTCCTATTACTCAATTGACAGGTGGAAAGAAAAAGGAAGAGACTTGTTTTATGTCAAGATAAAGATCAATGATGCTCAGAAATGGGAAGCAGTGCACTGTGCAACTTTTCAAGGCTGCCTCATGTGAATTTATCTTTATTCCCACTAATACCAGAATGAACAATTTGAACTTACTTAGTGAAAATAATAATAGAAAAATATAGGAAAGCAGTACCAGTAACTTCTAGTGAAGACCTACATGGTTAACTGTTTGATTAAATATTTTTTTTCCTTTTTTAATGTTGGGTTGAGCAAATACATCTTAATAGATACAGTTTTATACAATAGTATGCTGCAGTAGTGAGCACCTCCTTATCAACACAGTTATGAGTACTCAACTCTGATCAGAATAAGCAGCTATGAAACCCGGGGTGGATAATCAGACTTATATTGTGGTATATTACTGGATTAAAGATGTTTAACTGCCTTAAAAATAAATATCATTGTCTTTATAATAAATCTTTTTTCTTAAAGTAATATTGCCCCCCAAAACAATATGTTTTTAATGTTGCTTATCCCATGTGGTTTGTAGCAAAGGCCAAAAAACAATTTTAATTTTGTCATTTTATGCAGGGCAAGAGAAAAAGGTTTGTGATATAACAGAACAAAATGGTGACCATGTGCTGTACAATAGTACAAAAGTAACATATAAAAAGTATCATTTTTGGGCAGAGTATTCCTTTAACCTACTTTTCTTTGTAGACTTATGGAAAGTCCAAACCTATTTTGGCAACATTAGGCACAATGCTGGAACCCATTGGTTCATCTTGAGACAGACTAAGGGGCACAATCACTCATACCAGGCCAGTTTTCATTTGTACCATAAACATAACAGTGTGACATTAGATGTAAACCTATGTGAACTTGGAATAAAATGCAAGCTTCAAATAGAAGGTGCAACAGAGAGAAAAAACTATATTATATTATCCATCCATTTTCTAACCCGATGAATCCAAACACAGGGTCAGGGGGGTCTGCTGGAGCCAGTCTGAGCCAACTCATGGCGCAAGGCAGGAACCAATCCCGGGCAGGGCGCCAACCCACCGCAGGACACACACTAGGGCCAATTTAGAATCGCCAATGCACCTAACCTGCATGTCTTTGGACTGTGGGAGGAAACCCACGCAGACATGCGGAGAACATGCAAACTCCACGCAGGGAGGAAGCAAACCGGGTCTACTAACTGTGAGGCAGCAGCACTACCACTGCGCCACCGTGCCTTATATTATATTATATTATATTATATTATATTATATTATATTATATTATATTATATTGGATAATGGATGGATATTATATTATATTATATTATGTGGGTGGCATGATCATGTCATGTTTAGCTCTGCATGAGTGGGTCCTTCAGTGGACCAGTTCCATATCCTGGATTAATTCCTACATTTGACTCAGTGCTACTAGGATAGACTTTACACCTGTAGTAATGAAACTGAATTAGTGGGTGTGAGATTATATTATATTATATTGGATAATTGATGGATATTATATTATATTATATTATATATATTGGATATTATATTATATTATATTATATTATATTATATTATATTATATTATATTATATTAAAGTATATTTAAATAAAAAGCTATATTCTCTTGACTTTTAGTATTGTCAGGGATAGCAACTAGCACAAGACAACATGCCTTATAAATGTTATGTGATGCTAATTGCTCTTTCACTTACTACCTGTATTGATGATAAGGGCTAATTAGACACAGAGGTAATCCTACTGAGCAAACTTGTCAGTTGAAGTGGAGTATCAAGGGAAGCAAATGCTACCAGAAGAGAAGTACATTGAAAGAGTAAAGGGGGAGATAGAAGGAGGTTTGAACTGAGAAGAAAAAGAGACAGTGCCTGTAAAAGGCTGTCTAGGGAGCAGTGAGAGGATCTTTGATTAAGGATGTATGTGTAATTTAGAAGGTGTAATGAGAGGCAGAGACAGGCTGTATATGTGTCTTAAAATAAAAAGACAAGTCTATATTTAATAGATTTGACTGGTATATTTTCATAAAGAATGTCACAATGAAGACATTCTACACTTTAGTGAAAACAGCAAAGTAACATAAGACTGACATCCTGTCTGCAGTGGTTTCTTGTCTTGTGTCCTTTGCAGTTTTAGTACCTTCCAGCTGCAAAGATGGTGAGATGGGTAGGTGGCCTATAATGAAGGACTATTCAGTGTGAAAACAATTTCTAGTTGTCAAATCCAACCTCGGCGAGTGGCGCTCAAAGGCAGTGCTGTCCAGGAGGTGCACTAGAAGGCTGTCAGGTTTTACAAGACCAAACAATGCATAAACATGCTGCTTTTCACTGTGAATGTGTTAGCTGCTCTGCAGGTTATATAAAGGAATTTATGAAAATTACATCTTGCTTGTCCATCAAATCCTGCATTTCACGACTGCACATTTATGACATTTTCTTACTTCTTTATTATTTTACGACTGAGCTTTCCAAGCAAGTTTGTTTTTTCCCACTAAAGAACCTTTCTTGCTCTTCTGTGGCCTGTCAGCATGGTGAGAAGGGCCTCTTCACGCCTCGGTGACTCTGCCATTTGGTATGACCTATATATGTCTCTATATCCTAAAATCTGAAGCTCCAAACTCTCAAATGATATTTCTGGGTGAAAGATCCAAATTCAAGTTGACAGTGGTTTACTGTAACTGGCTACACTGGGAAATAATTTTCTGAGTAACATCTGAGTATGAGTAACATTGAATTTTTTCTTTTTTTTAAATTTAAAAGCTTTTTAACTCCTGTCCATGGCAAGCAAGGCCAGAGTAGTTGTCCAGAATACTACAGTCACTTTTTGTGGTTTTTGCTCTCAATTGTTCCCTTAAATGACTGAATTTTTTTGTAAGTAAAACTTATTTATGGCAGTTTCTTGCATTTTGTCTCTCTTGTCAACTGGACTCTCTTCATTCATTGGGAAAATAAAGTGTATGGCTCAAATGTATTCTCCATTAAAGCTTCCACTGGATTGTTTATCAGTTTTATGTCTGGATGCTGCTTACCTTTCCTCATAGCCACAGGGTTTGACTTAAAACCTCTATTTAGTTTCCATGTTCTCCCTGTATAAGTGTGGGCTTTCTCAAGTTTACTCACACTTAAACTTGAAAATCTTCATGTTAGGTTAGTTGGTGTCTCGGTTTTGGCCTGACATCAGTAAATTAGTTATTTATGTGCTTGAGCTTGCCCTTAAATCATTGTCGGGCAATCAGTGTGCGCCGTGGAATTTTCTAAGGGCGCCGCAAAAACTTTTGTAAAATATTTAAAACTAGCCAACCTGCGGCGTACCATACGCCGCATAATCAGGCCGTTTTTTTAATGATTTTTAAAAGGGAGAAAATTAACATTTGAAAAAGCGGTAATGTAATAAATCAGCAAGAAAAGCAACATTGTAACAATGCACGGAACGAACCAATACACAATCATCTGTGACTGAAAACTGGCGAACCGCCATCGCACCTTGCGTCAGGGCACATGGGCAGGCAGTGTGAATGCCTAGAGAGCGAAGGTAGACGCGGGCCGGTGAAAAAGGAGTGTTGGTGGGCAGGGAAACGTCTTGCGTGTTCCGGCAGGAGCATCTAAGAAGACGCATGTTTGTCGCGGATGCGAATTGCTGTATGTAGCGTGTAAAACAGCTTGCAGACGAATGAATATAAATGACGCCGTTTTTTCTGTGCCGTCGCGTCCGAGTTGGTGGGCGTGGCTCTGCGAGTTGTCGTCGTATCCAATGGTCTTGGAGTTGGTGGGCGTGGCTCCTTCCTGCGTGCGCCATAGGTGTCTTACTTGTCAGCGGCTTAGTGAATCCACACCCCTTCCGCCATGCTTTCCATGGGTGTCTTGCCTTAGTGAATTATATGTATAGATTGCTAGTGTTTTTGAACTTTTGGTTGATTAAAAAGATAATGTTTAAAAAAAATATATTTTATGTTGGAAAAACGTTAACGGTTAACGGTTAATCAGATTGTTGAATAAACGAATGTATTTATTTTGAATGCAAGTTCAAATTTTCGCTGTTCACCATTCATCATAATATCAACACCAGCGGTGTCAAAAACTCATCTCGTGAGACTTAAAAAGTGTCGTTGTTAGAAGATCTCGCTCACAGTACAGATACGGAAATGAAGTTTAAGAAACGCAAGAGACTTCAAATGATTGACAAGGAAATGCTCATCTGTCTTTCAAAAATTGATCCTCACATCAATCTCATATGTGCTGAAAAACAATCTCAACGTTCATATTAATTAAATTTAAGATTTATCCTTTGATTCCTTTATTAATAAAATGTCTTTCAAACTTGTAAAATTAACTGTTTTTATTGGCGATTATTCATAGATTGTGTCGTCACGACTTTATTTATGGGCAGTCCCTCAGGTGCGCCGCGAAAGAAAATTTTTGGACTTGGTGTGCCGCAACTCGAAAAAGGTTGCCTTTCACTGCCTTAAATGAACCAGCATCTTTTTCAGGGTTCTTCTTATCTTGCTCGCACAACTGCTTAGATAGTCTCTTGCTGTTGGTATCAGGGAAAAACAGTTTCAAAAAATGAATGGACGAAGATATTTTGAATCCACTTTAGCCTGATTTTATCTATCTTGGACTGGGTTACAGCTCACTGAAAATAGGATAGCCAAAGTGGTTAACATTACTGTCTCACAGTTACAGGAGTCTCTGTTCATTTCCCTGTGTGATTATTATCTCTGACATTTTTGCATGTTCTGTTAAATTTTCCAGTAATTTTCCTCCAAGTTCCTCCAATGTGCCGTTGACGTATATGTTAGGCTAATTGGTAACTTTAAATTGGCCTGTGTGTGAGGCAGAGTCTGTGTTTGTGTGTCTCAGTTGTGGTCAATAGAGGGCATATTACACCCCAAGTCCAAGACAGAAACACAACAACCTCTTGTATAAAATCTCTCTTGTATAAAAAGACTCCCATTTCCCAATTAACTCCCAGTGTGTGCTTTCTTAACAACACAATTATACTTTCTTGAAAACAGCATTGATCCTCCTTCTCCCTCTCTGCTTCAGGTCCTACTCCACTCCACTCCCAACTCTGACTGATTCTACTGAGGGGGAGAGAATCCTTTTAAAGCCAGACCCGAGGGTACTTCAGGCGCACCACAGGTGTGTGACCTGGAGCTTCAGGAGAACAGGGGAGATGTCTTGCAGTAGTATCCTTCTACAACTCCAACAGGACTGTCTACTGTATTCAGATTGCATATCTCATACAGCCCAAACAGGAATGCTGCCAGAGGCATGCTGCCACCCAGTGTACTTAGGCAACTTATCACCCTGGGAAGCCTATTAGTCCTGCCTGCTTTCTAGAGCAGGTACCATGAAATATTCCAGCAGGATGTCAGTCCATTCATTGCAAGCAACTTTGACTTTTACTGTGCGCCATACACTTAGCAATACCACTACTACAACCACTATCACAGCCACCACCACAACTACTGCTGTCATATGTGCCGTGTGCAATGTGATGGACTGTCTTATCATCCAAGAATGGCTCCTGTCTTGTTCCTGATGCTTCCAGTATGGATAAAGAGATTTAGTGATACTTTAATGGAAGAAGAGGGCTCAGAAAATGTAAAGGGTGTAAAATAAGTGTCATCTGAGATCTCTTAATTGTTCTTCTAAAGAATTTTTGATTGATAACAAAAATGGCTTTCTGTACTGATGTCCTTTCTGAACTGGACTTCCTGTTTGCTTTAAGATGTCTTAATATTTATTTTGGATAAAAATCTTTTCTTCTTTTTACGATACATGAAGTGCATTTTGCTATGTCAGTAAAGTTTGTTTTGTATTGCATACTGCCTTTGAGTTTGCATCTGTAATTCCCTCATGGACTTGGACATGGGGTATGGTAGCTGGCTGCTTTATACAGTGGTGTGAAAAACTATTTGCCCCTTTCCTGATTTCTTATTCTTTTGGATGTTTGTCACACAAAATGTTTCTGATCATCAAACACATTTCACCATTAGTCAAATATAACACAAGTAAACACAAAATGCAGTTTTTAAATGATGGTTTTTATTATTTAGGGAGAAAAAATCCAAACCTACATGGCCCTGTGTGAAAAGTAATTGCCCCTTGTTAAAAATAACCTAACTGTGGTGTATCACACCTGAGTTCAATTTCCGTAGCCACCCCAGGCCTGATTACTGCCACACCTGTTTCAATCAAGAAATCACTTAAATAGGAGCTGCCTGACACAGAGAAGTAGACCAAAAGCACCTCAAAAGCTAGACATCATGCCAAGATCCAAAGAAATTCAGGAACAAATGAGAACAGAAGTCATTGAGATCTATCAGTCTGGTAAAGGTTATAAAGCCATTTCTAAAGCTTTGGGACTCCAGCGAACCACAGTGAGAGCCATTATCCACAAATGGCAAAAACATGGAACAGTGGTGAACCTTCCTAGGAGTGGCGGCCGACCAAAATTACCCCAAGGCGCAGAGGCGACTCATCCGAGAGGTCACAAAGACCCCAGGACAACGTCTAAAGAACTGCAGGCCTCACTTGCCTCAATTAAGGTCAGTGTTCACGACTCCACCATAAGAAAGAGACTGGGCAAAACGGCCTGCATGGCAGATTTCCAAGATGCAAACCACTGTTAAGCAAAAAGAACATTAGGGCTCGTCTCAATTTTGCTAAGAAACATCTCAATGATTGCCAAGACTTTTGGGAAAATACCTTGTGGACTGATGAGACAAAAGTTGAACTTTTGGAAGGCAAATGTCCCGTTACATCTGGCGTAAAAGGAACACAGCATTTCAGAAAAGAACATCATACCAACAGTAAAATATGGTGGTGGTAGTGTGATGGTCTGGGGTTGTTTTGCTGCTTCAGGACCTGGAAGGCTTGCTGTGATGGATGGAACCATGAATTCTACTGTCTACCAAAAAATCCTGAAGGAGAATGTCCGGCCATCTGTTCGTCAACTCAAGCTGAGGCGATCTTGGGTGCTGCAACAGGACAATGACCCAAAACACACCAGCAAATCCACCTCTGAATGGCTGAAGAAAAGCAAAATGAAGACTTTGGAGTGGCCTAGTCAAAGTCCTGACCTGAATCCAATTGAGATGCTATGGCATGACCTTAAAAAGGCGCTTCATGCTAGAAAACCCTCAAATAAAGCTGAATTACAACAATTCTGCAAAGATGAGTGGGCCAAAATTCCTCCAGAGCTGTAAAGACTCATTGCAAGTTATCGCAAACGCTTGATTGCAGTTATTGCTGCTAAGGGTGGCCCAACCAGTTATTAGGTTCAGGGGGCAATTACTTTTTCACACAGGGCCATGTAGGTTTGGATTTTTTTTTCTCCCTAAATAATAAAAACCATCATTTAAAAACTGCATTTTGTGTTTACTTGTGTTATATTTGACTAATGGTTAAATGTGTTTGATGATCAGAAACATTTTGTGTGACAAACATGCAAAAGAATAAGAAATCAGGAAGGGGGCAAATGGTTTTTCACACCACTGTATATGCCTTCCTAGAGTCATGCGACTCCAGTTAGGTGCCCCTTAACATTAATCCTACTACTCCACTGTGCTACTTTCATATGGCACCATGTCACATTTCAGCATCTTCTAAACAGTAAATTTTGCTGACATAGACAGATGTGACTTCAACGTCTCTCACCAATGGTCTTTCAGGTGGCTTAATAAACTGCAGGGGACCAAACCCTGTAAGTACCTGTACCTGGATGTTTCGAAGTTGGCCACTTTGTCTAGTTTTAATGGATACGCCCACAGAAGACCAACAGCTCTCAGAATGAACCATGATTGAGGTCCTTCTCCTGGAAAGTGGCAGAGCTTAGCTATATGTGATAATTCATGTCAAAGGCTTGGCTGCACATACATGAGAAATGGCAGCTTTAAAGCCAATTGTATTGTGGAGAATTTTTTAAAAAATCACTGTTTTAACTATCACATTTATTTTAACATTGATGTAAGACGTCCTAGAGTAAAAAAAGTCACATTCTGTTTTATTTAAGGATTAATGTTCTTGGCCAGATATAGTCAGTTGTGTTGAGTCTGCCAGTATATCTGCAAATTTTGGTTCTATTAAAAAAAAGGAAGAATTTGAAACATATTGAGGAAAGATCTTTTTAGGATTTTGGAAAAAATAGCACATTCTCTTTTCTTTTCCTTTTTCACATATTGTTGGTTTTGGCTTTAAATGTTCCTCTTTCTTTCAGGCGTGACAATGGCTGGCAAATGGATCACAAAAGATGTGGACGGAGCAGAATGACCCTGTGACCTCCATCCTCCTCCACCTTTGAAACTGGGCTTCCCTATGGGGAGCTCTGGGGGCCTGGGAAGGGTTTCGCAGCAACGGGACAAGGCAAAAATTCTGGTAGTTGCCTGAGCTGGCCACTAGGGTGAAGCATCTTGGTATGACAGTTAAGGAATGTGACAAATTACAGTAGAGGCCACTTTCCACTTTAGCTTTCCCTCTGCAAAAAAAAAGTATGAAGAGTCATTTCAACGCATTTAATTCTGTCTGAAAATAGACTTGCGCTCCTCTACTCAGCTGGCCATTTCTTGGCAGGAATATCATACACATGTGGTCTTTCTCAAGGATTTTACATTTTCTGTGAAAGTTTTCTTCTTTAAGTCATTTGGAATTGCATTTGTAGCAAATTACTAGCTTGGTTCATAACTCTTGGGTTGAAGTAAGAACTGACCAAAAAGATGACGCAAACACAGAGGTCACTTAGATGTCATTTCTTTTGCATTACAAGATGGCTTTATCTTCCTTTTGTTCTTTTTTGCCTAATTCTGCTGCATTTTATTGGGCTGATACTGTCTTCTGTTCTTTATGTACATCTGACTGGATGAGTTTGCATTAGCAGGCGCTCCTTAGAGTCTTTCAATAACGTACAGTATATTTTGTTATTCAGCCATTTAAGCTGTTATTAACATCACTACTATTAGCACCAACTTAATCTGGTGAGTGACACTGCAATGTTTTCTTGTGATCCTTTTAAAGAACCTTGGAGTGATGGACTGGGGCCATAAATTACCTCTGAACTTATGTCCAGACTGGCCCAACACAATCAGCAGGACACAAAACTCCTTGTGTATATTAATTTCCTATTGATATGTAAGTTAAGTAGGATAGATAGATAGATAGATAGATGCAAAAGGCACTATATGATAGATAGATATGAAAGACACTATATAACAGATAGATAGATAGATAGATGCGAAAGGCACTATATGATAGATAGATAGATAGATAGATGCAAAAGGCACTATATGATAGATAGATAGACAGATGCGAAAGGCACTATATGATAGATAGATAGATAGATAGATAGATGGATGCGAAAGGCACTATATAACAGATAGATAGATAGATAGATAGATAGATGCGAAAGGCACTATGTGATAGATAGATAGATAGATAGATGTGAAAGGCACTATATAACAGATAGATAGATAGATAGATAGATGCGAAAGGCACTATATGATAGATAGATAGATGCAACGGTGTGCATATTTGTAGCTGGGAATCCAAGGGAGCAAATGAATTATCCATCCATCCATCCTTTTTCCAACCCGCTGAATCTGAACACAGGGTCACGGGAGTCTGCTGGAGCCATGAATCATGTATCTTAAAATACTTTTCTATGTCTAAGCTTTCAGTTCCTACCAGGAATCATTATCGGAGGAAAATGATTACACTTACAGGAACCCATGGCAATATATATCAAATAAGGAGGGGAAGACAGGTGGATGTGAGGAAGGGAAGGAATTGATGAGGTGTGGTTCAGAGTGTGTTGGTCAAAAGTCTTGTTTATAATTTGCATGTTCTTCTTTTGAAGCTTGCATATGCTGGTTCATGTCCAAATGTCAGATAGATGGGTAGAAAGGTATAAAGCCTGAAGAACAAGTGTAACCAACAAAACACAATCTTGTTGACCATCAACATCACACACACAAGCCCATATCGACATAGTGAATGCCTTCATCACAGAAGACTGACAGATTACGTTGTCCGCTGTTGCTGCTCATTTGGATATCAGCTATGGATCTGCACCTGCCGCAGTGAATGATGATTTAGGGTACTGTAAAGTTTGCGCTAGATAGATACCCAAACAGCTTGCTGATCAAGCCACAAGCCAACATTCTTCAGTAAATTTCAGCACATTTCTCTCTCTCTCTCTGCCCAAAGAAATCTGACTACAGCACGTTGTTCAACAATGGTGCAATCCCACAGTGGAACATCCATTTTCATTTGACCTTGGCTTCAGTTAGACTAACAGCAGAGCACTTCACTGTGCGTGTTCGAATTACCCATAAGCCAAACTTGTTGTAGTGCTTCAGCTTTTATCTGTTGCAGTTATCATGTAGTTTTTCAATTTTGTTTTACTTTTTTATTTAAACTCGTAATTTACTTCAAAATACAAATAACTCACTATTTCTTATACATGTAAATTTAACGCTACTGTACTTTTCTGAATGCAAATTAATAGAAAAGGTCAGCATTAAAGAATGAGATCAATTAAAGATAAAAAATAACTCACTGATAGTAAAATTGTCAAAAGAAAAAACCAGCAGCTAAAGGAGGCAGATGAGTGAACTTGCGAATCCGAGGCTAGATTAACACCACGCCAGGCTCCAGGGTGCTGAGGCTCAAAACTTCACCTCACTACTTCCACCGAAGACACCACAACCAATCTTACAGATTTACTCACAAATTATGAACATCATATATGACAATTATGCATCAAGTAAATGTACTGAAATAGAAAAAAGTCCAAAACTTTATATCCGGTCAGTTTTGTCTTGTACAGTATTTGTGTAATGTAACAAATTAATTGAGTACAACACCACATTTGCGAGAAATCATCTTTCTTCTGATATAGCACTTAACAAGCAGCAAACATTCTTAAAAGGCCTAAGCCACTTAGTGGCAAAAAGATGAGATGTAACTGAGCGTTTCGGAATCAAATAAAATCTAAGAGCAGGAAAGGGGGTCCCTCTTCTGGGTTTGCTGTTGTTTGGGGTGTCTTATCTTCTGCAGTGGCCTGGTTGTCTGCCACACTGTTGTTCACGCTTATGTCCAGAATTGGTGATATCAGCCATCTTCTGACTCTCTGTAAAGTCTTTCTCTTTACTCCCAATTGCAGTTTTTAGTACTCGTTCAAATCGGTATTATTAGTTTTTAGTGTTAGTTATATTTTTTGATTCCCTGTTTTATTTCTTTATTTTCACTCCACCACTGTGCTCTCATTTTGAATGACCGTCCATGTGAATTTCTTTCATTTTTATGACATGGCAACATATCAAATCTCATAAAAGTCACCTATTAGACAACTGCTCTGATTGTGCCCTACCCTTATCAACCAATCAAGACTCGTTTTCTTTTATAAGCTTTTTATATAGGTCTGATTGAAAAGATTAATAATTGTGAGGATCGAATTAAGGAAGGGATGTGTGCTGGATAGCAGATTGCTGTTATTGTTGTACTGTGAGTGAAAAGCTGGACATTTCCTGTTATTAATATTTACTCTCTTATATGTGAAGGCCTCTTTGAGAGTAGAGGCCCAGCGTGCGCACCCAAGTTGCTTTAATGGTAGATCTGGCCATGGAAAAACTGCTGGTACAATATACTGACTGTTAGAAAAGCACAGGCTGTCCCCCTAACTCTGTCTGACTCTGCAGCTGAACCGTCCCCATGGTCACTTTATGCAAGTACTGCCCTGACCCCTGACTCTCCGATACTCCTGCTGCTGCTTTGTTCTCTGCTTCTCAGATGCTGCACAAGGGTGAACCTTGAAGAAATAATGTTTGAGGGTCTAACATATAAGCAAAGTTAAGTTTTACTCCTAAATAAACTTCTGATCACTGCTTTTTAGCTAATATGAAAGATGGGGTCCTTGTAAAATAAAGTATTAAAACAGTTTAGATCTCTGGTTACTTACAGTAATTCTGGAGGAATATAATGAAAATTAGTTCTCTAAACTTTCAGTTTACCTTTCTTCACCACAGTCACTACTTGTATAATTTCAAATTTATTTTAATCTGAGTGCTGTCATGAATGGTTTTGGCTTGTGGGACATCATAAGAAGTGGGGGGGAAACAGGCTGCTGCCTTGACCACTTCTTCATTGTGCTATAACTGCAGTCGCTAGCTCTGAGGAAGTCCAAACAAATCATTCATTTTTGTACACTTTGCTGCCTCTTTTTGGCCTGATTTATTTACTTTATCAATTTTATCTGCCCCTTTAGGTTTTTAGCAACATTTTCTTGGAGTCGTCCGTGTCTCACGCTGCCGTTATTTGCTTTGCTGGTAAGGTTTTTACGTTAGGACGGCTAGAGAATGTTCTGACGGGTAGAAAGATCACGTGAAAAGGTGCACTGTGGGACACTCATGTTGTGTTACTCTCTCTTTCTGTTTTTCTTTTCCTCTTTTATTTTCTCACTCACGTGCTAACAGCTTAAGGCTCAGTAGAACAGCCCACCAGATGTTGTTCCGATGGCAAGTCCATCCCTGGCGGTTTGTTGTTTTGTCTTCTTTAAGAAAATCTATAAATTATAAAAAAAAAAAAAAAGTGTGACCAAAACACATTTGTATCTGAAAGATACAAGAATAAAGTAAAAAAAATATGAATACAGTTCCCACATTATTTCACCAAAGAGTAGTGAAGAGCCAGATCCTGCCCAAGTGGCTCCATGAGCAATAGGACAAAACAGTCAGACACTCTTATTCATCAAAACACACACACACTCTCACTTGTGGTAGACCAATTAATTGGTGACACTTAACCCAGTTAACAAGCCAGCTATTTATCCTCACACATGTACCTTTAGTATATGAGGAGAAACCAGAAAACCTGGAGAAAGGTCACATACACATGAGATAGCACATAATTCGCCCTGACAGTGGCCAGGACGGGTGCTGAACACATGTTTAGGCAGAAGCACAAAACATTTCTCTATGCAAATATGTATTGGAGTTGTCCTGTTGTGCAGTGTTTAGTCATGCTGCCTCATAGATCCAACATGCCAGACTCAAATCCTATGCCTTGTCATTGTTTGTGTCGAGGTTCCACGTTCTCCCCATGTCCACATTCATTTTCTTTCCACATCCTCAAAGATGTGCTTGCTACATTAATTGGCGATTCCAAACTGGTCTGGTGTGTGTGAATAAGCTCTGTTATGGACTAGCTCCATGTCCAAGGCTGGTGCTGAATTGGATTGTTATGTTGATATACAATTTCCATTAATAGGAACTAAATTAAGGACAGTGTTAGTGGTCTTACTGTCCCTCCTTTGAAGTTCGGAAATGGCCAACCCAAAAGCAGACCCGTGATCCTGATTAGGCTTCACCCCTCATCTTTCTTCATCCAGCACCAGAGGTTATAACATTCGTAGAGCCCCACTGGATGGTTTTGGGCAAAGACTCCCTAAAACAGAGCCTGAGAAATTAGACAGCAGGAGGTGAAATTGACATTGTGTCACACATGCAGGGCACCCCAAATATTCAAATAATTCAACCAGATCCTTTAGAGCTCAAAGACTTAATGTTACCTTGTCCCACTCTTTAATTAGACGTTGTTCAATATTTGAACTTTGTATGGCTCATTAGGGCTTTGTCCTACATGTCACAGTAGTTAGTGCTACTACTTGAGCGTCCTGGATTCCATTCTGAGCCAAATCAAGATGTAATGTTAAGTTTTCTTCTCCTGTTAAACTAAGATTTAGTTGGGTTCCTTTCACTTCCCAAAGGCTTGCATGATAGATTTAATGACACCTGTAATTTGTTCCATTGTGATTTGACTGTGGATGTATGTGTGGGTGTGTACATAAGGGCCTCATTTGACTGATGTATAAAATGCCTTATTTGGACTGTTTAAATAATGTCCTATGTTTGTCTGGATAAAAGGCTATTGTTAAAATACAAATTGCACTAATATATAAGAACCATTTATCTCTACAATCACAAGATGGAAGGAAGTATTGTCAGGCCACAAAGGAAATAAAAGGGAGCCAAAAGTAAAGCGAAACTGGTAAGCCCAAACACCAGAAAGAACTACAAAGTGACTTACTCAGAAGTCTTTTAATGGAGAAATCCACAATCTTGGACATCACCTGACACGGGGTAACAGCTTATATAGTGTTCTATGAATGACATCCTGATGCGCAGCTTCCGTGAACATACCCCCAAACATTAATGACATGATAACAAAGCCACCAATTGGCAACACTGTAAATACTCTTGGTCCAGAGACAATTTACAAAGAAAACAACAATTACTTTTGATTCCCTCTTAGAAAGCCATATTTGACATATTTTACAGATAGAAAAAAATACTGAATTTTGCAAAATCATAAAACAATCATATTTATGATGTCATTAGAAAACTTGTCAATTGGTTATACTGTTGTTTGAAAACCCCTTATATGCATTGTAGCCGGGTGCAGGAATGATAGCTCCATGAATTAGAAAAATTTGGGGCACCAACCAACTGGGTTGTCCAGTATATTGTACAAAGATACAAATTCTGTGTCTTTCCCACTATGCAAGGAATCAAAACCAAAACAAGGTATTCAGGCTGGTTAGCCAGTCGTCAGATCACTAAGCTGGTGGAGCTGCCTGGGGGTCGCTCAGGCCATAAATGAAGCCTCCTTCTGGGATGCTCGGGTTTTTATGGAGGCTGAACTGAAAGGTCCAGAGTTAGTTACCCTCACTGGACAGTTTCTCGACTCTGTGGGGAGAGAAGGAGATGAAAGTGTTGGTGATCACACCCCCTTTTGTCCTGGGGTATTGTTGAAGTATGTTAACAGGAGGTCCCCTGACGCTCATACATGCCAGCATGTGTATTGTTCTTATGGTATAAAAGTCAATGTTGACATTCCCTCCATGGGGTCATTGGTAGAACTGCCGTGCTGCTACAGTCCAAATAGGTGATTTCAGAACTGAATCATTTTTACCACACGTACAATGAACGGACATTTCATCTGGAGCTGTTTATTGATAGGATGGGCTGTTGTGTGATCCTGTGGTAGAAATTTATTGAAAATTTTTATCAAGTTAAGGTGGCACGCAGAATTGGGTATGTTACTGTGCAGTATATTACTATACTATTACAATATGCATTTAAGACTGGAGCCCAGAAACACTTCTATATGCAAAGAGTTGTGGGAATCTGAAACAAACCTAGTGAGTCATGTAGTTGAAGCTTAAACCTTGACAAACTTTAAGAAGTATCTGGATGAGATTTGGAGACAGCTTAGCTATTAGCTAAACAAACAACCTTGACAGACTGAATGTTCTTATGTAACAAACACTGAATTTGTACAGGAGAGGCTAAGCATTGCAGCACACGCCTCTTGCCAAACAGAGCAGTGCTTCTGCTAACATAATTTTTGTTAAAGCAGCTGCACTTAGTCTGTCAGTTTCTGTCTTTATATGGGGCAGAAGCCACTAGGAACCTTTAATTCTGTAAAAAAAAAAAAGTTGTAACTGAAAAGAAAGCTGCAGGATGTCACAAATTTCTGTAGTTTTAACCTCTCATCAAATGGAGCAGTCTCATTTTTTGAGTTGGTCATCACGTTGTGTCTCTGAGTAGGATGTGTCTTCTAGATGTCTCTCTTTAAGGTCTTTGGGAGGTCAATCACTGGAATACCCTGAGACTACTTCCAAAGATGATGTGACTAAGTGTTACTGAGCAATCGTTCTCCCACTGTGAAGCACCATTTATGATTTCGACTGTGCTGGTGTGCTACCCCTGTTTCCGGAGAACAGAAGGTTCACTGCTTTTCTCCGCACTTCCTTTAGTTTGAAATTAAATTTTAGAGCACAAGCACTACAAAACCCTCAAAAGTCTCAATATATGTTTCAATCTCAAGTTTATTATCAGATGTACAGCATATAGTTTAATGAAATTCTTATGGACGTGTCTCCTCAGAACAGTAACACCTGGCCAACTGGCCAGAACTCAGTTAGTATAGAGCGGTGTATCAGAATATGGTTGTATTGTAAAGTTGGAACAATAATACAACACCATAGACACACACAAAGTGTACATGACATGCAGCACATATCCATATATACTGTATAATTGTAATTAAATGTATATATGTAATTAAATACAAAATGTATATTTGTCAGCATTTAGTAATCAAATCTGTAATCCAAACCATGTTGGGCAGTTTTATTTAACAGTTCAGGTTTCAAAAATGGAAGATCGAGTTAACCTTCACGTTTCCCTTTTAGCACTGTGGTGCTCTTAACGTAGTCCAAGTATACCTACAGTATAAGGTACAACAAATATCTACTGTAAATTGCCTATTTGGTAAAGCTGTGGGCTCTCTGGAGGTCTGTGCTATGTTAAAGGTCATAGGCAAACTAATCTTCCTCCTTCCTGGACTATCGATGGGCCTACAATTTTAAATATAAACCACAATGGAAACTGGTGACAAAGCTCACCAAGTATAAAAGATGGCCTAGAAGTAACCTCTCCAAGAACATAAGAATGAGAGAGCAGTCATGAGACACTGACAGAAGGTGAGCAGAATTCACTTTAGGTGATAGATGGCAGCCAAGCAGTCCCTTGTGGGACCCACCTTCCTTGCTTCTTGTTCCTCAAAATGAGAGGAAGTATCCCCTGGGTGGGCCTTAGGTGCCTCTCCCTTCCAGAGGCCCTCTAATCCTAGACATGGTTGTTGATTTTAGGCAATGGCTCAGATATTAAAGATTAGATAATGTCATCCATAAGCAGAGCAAAAGAAAGACTGAGCTAATGCGATGTGTCCAGCTCCATGAATGGACCAGTTTCAGTACTGGGAAGTACACATTGGAAAGGTAGTTCGTCTTACAGTCAATGTTGACAAAATCTCTTCTACTTTGCTGTATCTCTGTATGATGAGGTCATTGAACTTTATTGATGTCAGCTGTCACATGAATTGAAAGTGAACCTCATTGAGCCTCTGCCATGTGCAGTCCTCAAAATACCAGGGAGGCTTACACCGTCGTATCTTGGTAATCCTGACAGGAGCCATGTTTGTCACAGACTTCCTTCCCTGTCAGCTCCTTCAACATGGCCATGAACTACAGTATCTTCAATCATGTTATCAGGTCTGAGTACGGCTGAGCCACTGGTGCTGTCTTACGTGTACCACCTGCTCTATTGCCTGTGTCTGGTTTAGACACTACCTGATCTCTTCGTTCTCGATCCTCTCCAGTAGATGCACACAGATAATCTTCCTTAGGGCTATTATTTCAAAAATTAGCAGTTTCTTTTTCTTAGCCTTCCTTATTGCACCAGTTTCACAACTGTGCAGAGCCATCGGTAGTATGAGTGACCTGAACAGCCGCATCTTCTTCTCTATTTTGAAATTGTTGTTGAGGTCATGCAAGTCTCTCTTTAGTGTTTTGTGCTACAGCTATTCGTATTGATATATGCTTCATGAATTTTGCTGATGCCAAACTAACAACAACCCAAAGCAATTGCAACACAAATAATCTACTACATAATAAAAAACTGAGATCTGTGTGTCTGTTCTCTCGGAGCAGTCTGATTGGTCAGTTTGGCTTTGGTGGAGTAAAGGCATATAAGGCATGCTGATAGAGTCACCTTCAAAGATGACAATACCTGGACAGTAGGCGAGAAAGGGGCCTAGAGTCTGAGAAAGCGGCATTATAAATACACACTCAAGGGAAGAAGTGCTGGTTAAAGAGATGTTCACAAATGTGCGAATACGCAGAAATGGCGCAGAAGGTATACATAGTGCAAGAGATAACAAATATTGTTTTAATTACTCTATTACTTGTGCCTTGGCTAGTAATTTTATATTTAATTTGTATTAAAGTATCATATGACATATACTGTAGTTCTCATCAGACTTGAAAGTGACTACACTGAATGACTGTAGAAATTAACTGAAGTGTCTTTAGTGCTCTTGCTATTATCTCCTCAGGGTTTTGTCAAGAAGGTTACGGTTATGGGTAGCTGCAGTTCGGAGAACGCTGGGTTGAATAGAGTAGCATTTGCGGTATTCCAACTTGTCCAGGATCCACCAATGTAACATCATCATCGTCATGATTATAATAATAATAATAATAATAATGACAGGGCCATGAGAGTATTGATTGAACTTTAACGCTACCTATACGTGGTTTTTGAGCTGTGTGTTAAAGACAAGCGTGTTTTGGAAGTGAATGAGCCCCTTGATGGTCGGGGACCAGGCCTTGTGCAGCCAGGCTCAGTGGGACAGTTGGATTTGTTTTCTGTTTGTTTTATTTGAAGTGTTATTTTCTCCTTATACTCATACCTCCCTCGTATGGTTTTGAATCAAGGAATCATCATTTTTCTTTTTTTTATTTGGAAACGAAGCTGTATAACAGAACACACCTGAGTCAGACAAATGACAGTAACATATACTTCAAAAAGAAACCGAAAACCACCTGAGCATTTCAATCTCAGAGGTCCCACCTGAGCACTGTACCATTAGTTTTATTGTTTTTGGAATTGTGGCACTCAGGTTTCTATGTTAATATGGCACACTGAAGTGCCTAACAAAATTCTATAATTCCTGTACAAATAAATCATTGAATTTCAGCATAATTAGTATAAGCTGCCCATAATTTTGCAAGAATATAATTAATATAGTAGGTTGAAGTGGAGATAAAGCTAAAGCATTCTGTCCAAACCTCACTGTTGTCTCTCGCTGTTACCATAAACATCTTAATCAGCGTGCTAACATTCTCATTGTGCAATTATAGAAAAAGAGCTTAGGGGAAAATAAGAACCCTATGATAAAATTTTACAGAAAACTGACAAACGCCATTCGACTGAAGGGAGTCTACTCTTTAAACAATACAATTCTGTTAAGATTAAATCCAAATGTGTGTCTGGGTCTTTGCCACTGCAAGCCCCTGGCTTTGTTTTGACTCATCTTGTGTGTTTCTCACAAAGCGTATTCTGCTGCAGGCAAAGGCAATCAGTCCGCTGCTTCTTCATGCACAGTGACGCAAAATAAAATGCACGCTGAATGTTGAGCAATCCTACTTCATTAAAAGTCATACTTTCCGGCCCTATAAGGTGTTTCAAGCCTCACACCTCAAACCCACAGAATCGAGTGTATTTATACATTTCCTGCATAACGTTATAAAAATAATGGTTACGATTGCGCTCAGCTCTGAGTAATATTTACTGTATATGTGCATTATCCTCTTGGTTAGCTGAGCTATGTTTAGCAAGACTGTAGCCACAGCCAATGATGGGTGTGACTGGAGCTGCGTCCAAGTGCCCTGTAGTAGCAGTACCTATAAACAGTCCAGGATGTGCTCCAAATTACAACCCATCCCTTGGATGTGTTTTCCCAGGCTTGATTTGAACTTCATCTTCTAGTTATACAGTATGTAGTGGATGAAGCCAGATGCAGATTTGAGTGAGCCCACTCCCAGGTCTGAATGTATGAAACCGCAGTCCTGGGGGTAAATGAACAGGTCAGGAACTGCACCAGCAACCCGTCCTGGAGACGATTAAACCAGCAGTGACTTCCAATCTGACCAGTCCTGCAGGGTCACTGGATTTTCTGCAGCCGTGACTTGCAGTTGCAACCAGTGTTAGGGAATGGCTGTAACTGCACAACGTCCCTAAACCTTCAGATTCATCAACAGATTCCATCCATCATCCAACCCGCTACATCCTAACTACAGGGTCACGGGGGTCTGCTGGAGCCAATCCCAGCCAACACAGGGCGCAAAGGAGGAAACAACCCCGGGCAGGGCGCCAGCCCACTGCAAGGTACACACACACTAGGGACAATTTAAGGATTGCCAATCCACCTAACCTGCATGTCTTTGGACTGTGGGAGGAAACTGGAGCACCTGGAGGAAACCCACGCAGACATGGGGAGAACATGCAAACTCCAGGCAGGGAGGACCCGGGAAGCGAACCCCCGTCTCCTAACTGCGAGGCGGCAGTGCTACCCACTGCACCACCGTGCCACCGAAGTAGATTCCAGATCTTCTTATTTTATTATAATTTATATAGAATGTGGTTATAAAATTGTTGAAGACCCTGAAGAGGCAGAACATGTAGCCAGCTAGAGCAGCAAAACTTTGCCTTTTATAAAGAATTCTGGCCCCCCAGAGTTTATTTTTTTTCAGGAACATTTTTATGGAGTAGAGAGACCTTACCCCATACACTTTTAACTGTTTTTTTATTTCCCTGGCCATATCTCAATTCTAACTGGAACAAGAATTTATACTGTAAAGTTTTTCACTCTGTGAATGTGCGTGTGTACATGACATGGGCAGTGTGTTGGACCGGCGTCCAATCCAGGGTTGGTGGGATAGGCTCTGACCCCTCTGTGAGCCTGAATTGGATACGCAGGTATAATAATGTAATATGAGGTTATTTTATGAATTAATAAATATGTGTACTTGTAGGATGCCAGATCATAAAATGTCCCATTTACATACACCCACATACAGTTGATTGGTCAGGTGCATTTGGGGCCGTGTTGACGTGCAGTCTTATTTAAATTAAGAACGGGGCACTCGGACTCTGGAGGGGTGAAGGTGTGTCTGATAGCATGGTGGAGTGGCTCCGGGGTTTTGATGGGGCAATTAGTGGATTGTGCATTCATGTGCCTTATTCACGCTCTGGGGTTTGTAATCTGCACACCTTCATCCATATTAATATAAAAAAAGGGTCTGAGCAGATAAACGGGAGAGTGAACAAGAAGATGGAAAAGGGGAAAGCATCCGGGAAGTTAAAGTGAAAGCGAAAGAAGGAAAAGGTAGAGGAAGGATCGAGATGGAGCTGGTGCTGAGGTGGAATGGAGGCAGGCGGTTGGAAATAGCCCTGATAGTGACAAGCGGACAGCAGTTGTGGGGTGGAATTCACTGCTGCTGACCGCACTTCAAACCATAGTGACCTGCTGCTCTTAGTGGCTCCTGCAGAACGCTGAGGAATGGCAGTAGGGGGACAGAGCTAGGCTTGTAGTGGGATTCTCCGCTGAATACCCGGGGTGGCGGCAGGAATTTGAGTACATTGTAATGGATGATTGCACCTGTCATTGGACGTCTACTGTTGTAGAGTAGACCTGAATGGTGAGCAGCAGAAATGTCAGTTTTAGAGAGGAGCTCAGACTCTCGTCATAGCTTTTAAGGGACAGATCCTGTGTGTTTAACCTCAGTTTTAACCTGTATGTATTTTTGTTTTAATTTTTTTGGTGTTGATTGTAAATTCCACAGACCTGCTGTTTTTATGGATTACTTATTGTTTTATTTATTTGAAGATTGTTCACTGCACCTTTACACATTGCTGTAAAAGCTAAAAACACTGAACACTTTTTGTGCCAACCTTTGCTCATTTGTGTCCTCATCTTAAGACATGACTCTCGGGTTCAAGGAAGTTTGGCAGCTGCAGTCACCTGGGCTGTCACAAGACCCCTTCAGTTTCTGCACACTTTATTGTGTTGTATAATTTTAAATGGATAAATTTGACAGTTTTGCCCATCAATGTACCCTCAGTAATCCGTAGTGACAAAGTGAAAACATTTTTCAGAAAGGTTTGAAAAATATTAAAAATCAAAAACTGAAATCTCTCATTCATAGTAGTAGTTAGACTCTTAATTCATTACTTTGTAGACACCCCTTTGGCAGCAAGTATAGTTTCAAGTCATTTTTGGGAAGTTGCTACAAGCTTTGTGCACCTGGATTTGGCAGATCCTCTCAACCTCCGTTAGATTGGATGGGAAGCGTCTGTAAACTGCCATCTTCAGATCTCTTCACAAATCTTCTGTGGGGTTTAAGTCTGGGCTTTAGCTGGCCCACTCAAGGATAGTCAGCGACTTGTCCCAAAGTCACTCCAGCATTGTCTTGGCTGTACACTTCAGGTCACTCTCACACTGAAAGGTGAACGGTTGCACCAATCTGGGGTCACATGTACTCTGGAGCAGGTTTACTTCAAGGGCCTCTCTGTATTTGGCTGCATTTATCTTTCCCTCAGTCCTGACTAGTCTCCTTGTCCATGCTGCTGAGAAGCACCTCCATAGCATGATGCTATCACCACCATACTTCACCGTAGGGATGGTCTTAGGCAGATGGTGAGCAGTGCCTGGTCTTCAACAGACAGTGCTTAGAGTTTTCTCTAAAGAGTTCAATTTTTGTCTTATTGGACCAGAGAATCTTTTTCCTCATACTCTCAGAATCCTTTAAATGCCATTTAAAGTTTACCATAAATGTCTTATTGATGGAATACGACTCAGATGGTCGTCTTTTCAACAGGTTCTGTCATCTCAAAAGAGGGCTCCTTAAGTTCTGTTAGAGAGACCGCTGGGCTTTCAGTCACCTCCATGATCAAGGCCCTTCTTGCCTGTGTAAAAGGCGCTATATAGCGCTTGACCCGGCACAGACCACGCAGAGGCAATGTGTACAAAAACACACAGGTTTTATTTTTTCTTCAGCTGTGTGACACGTCTTCCCCGTGCCACACAGACCAAACACAGTCCCAAAGCACAAACTCACAATTCTCCACCACTCCTCCCAGGCAAGCTTCGTCTCCTTCTTCCTCCCAACTCTGGCTCACCGAGTGGTGGTGGCTGGGCCCTTTTATAGCCCACCTGGAAGCGTTCCAGGTGATTAACCACCTGGTCCTGATTGCACTTCCAGGTGGGGCTGAAAGCTCGTCCAGCCGGGCTGTGGGAAGCAGGCAGCTCCCCCTAGCGGCCACGCCGGGCCCCAACCAAGCTGTGGAGGACTCCATCTCCCATGGATCCCTGCGGGCGGTTGGGGAGTCACCGTCGGCCAGGGAGGCTGCCACCAAGCGTCCCGGGGGAGGTATTGGACTCCCCATGGCGGCTCCCCGGAACATAAGTAGCAGGGGCGTCCCTGCCGGGCATGGGACCCGGCTGTCCTTCACACCTGGTTACTCAGTTTGGCCACACAGCCAACTCTAGGAAGAGATCTGCTTGTTCCAAACATCTTCCATTTCACAATTATCAGGGCCATTTTGCTCCTGAGAACATTCCAAGATTTAGAAATGGTTTCACCCCCTTGCCCTGATCAATGCCTCACCACTATTTGATTCAGGAGGTCTATAGAGAGTTCCATGGACTTCTTATCTTAGGGTTTGTCCTGCCATGCAGTGTAAATTGTGGGACCTTATAATACACAGGTATGTGTCTTTCTAAATGATGCCCAGCCAATTCGATGTGCTACAGGTGGGCACCAATCGAGTTTCATTCACATCTCAAGGAGAATTAAAGCAAACGGGATACACCTGGCAACAATCTGGAGGGCCACAGCAAAGGATCTAAATACTGATAAGAATGAGACTTCAGTTTTTGATTTTTAATACATTTGCAGACGTTTCTGAAAACATGTTTTCACTTTGTCATTGTGGGTCATTGAATGTTTATTAACGGACAAAATGGCAAATGTACCCATGTAAAATGGAATCGACAACACAATAAAGTGTGTCCAAAGTGAAATGGGTCTGAACACCTGTCTTTGTGGATGCAATAAGAAAACCAGAGGACCTGGAAGTAAAACCTACACAGAGATGGTAGGGGAGAACATACAGACTTCACACAGACAACATGTGGGTATGAGATTTCAACCCTGCACACGAGATGTGAGAGGTGGCACTGTGACTCAGTTCCTGATCAAGCTGCTCCAGTAATAAATAGTGTAACTGTATAAATGATAAAAAATGAAACAATGAGGATAACACATCAACAGGCACAAAAGACCAGCACTGTGATGCTGTAGTGAGCAATGCTAACTGAAGCTGCGCATTCATATCTTACTACTGACACTGTGTGACCCTGAGCAAGTCACGTCACCCGTCTGTGCTCCATCTGGAAAATGAAACGAAAAGAAATGTAATTAGTTGTATGTCGAGCGTTGTAAGTCGCCTTGGATAAAGGCACCAACCAAATAAGTGAATGTAAATGTGGATACAAGAGTAGATGGAGCTGAACTGAGCTCTTCTGGGCTATGACTGGAGCTCAGCCCTTTATGTTGTATATGATTGTTTAATGATGCTTTTGTCCATTGCTTTATGTTCGGATGTTGGTTGCTATGGTCTGCGTCTTTTGAGACATATGGCTGCTGGAGGGAAGGGCGTGGTTTCATAGGCACGCTGTATGGGAAGTTAAAAAACAGGGTTAACAATAAACGACATTTGAAATGTTATTCTGAGTGTGTCACTACTACAACCTAGAGAACACTACACTTTAGGTAACTTGGACTGAGCTCATTGTCTGACTATACAGTAGGTACACAATGGCTGAGGGGTCACCACAATGTCTTTCTATACTAGATAGTAAGTGAAGATTGTAGCATTTTTGGGGTGACTGAAAATGCATCTTCCTCCTGTATGCAGGGGCTATGGTTGCAATATGGGCTGTCAGTGACTGGAACTGCACCCATTTCTCAGACAGTGACCACAGATGCAACCCGTCCTTGTGATAATAGCTTAATCTGCATTTGTTGTTGAATACAGCACCATTCTTAGTAAACTATTAACTCCCCAGACAGGGATTATATCTTAGTTATGACTGCTCTGTGACCGCCATTAAGCTAGAGGGTTAGGGGGGCCGCTTGTGTAACTAAATATGTAGATAATATGCTGTTAAATAACAAAGTTACAAGGGCATCATTTATTAGCAGTGTGAGCAAACAGCAGCAGTCATGTATGAAATGATGGTTTCAAAATGGAGTTTTTATGTGCATGTTACATATTTTTAACAACATCTTGAGAGATAATTCATTAGTCACATGTGGCCATGTGTCTGGATTTATAATTAGAACTAAATATTGGGCTTCTCAAGCTGTTTGATGTGATTTGGTTTCTAGAGTAAACTGCCACCAGTTTCACAAACTTCCTTTTCATCTCTTGAGCTAAAAAAAGATTGTACTTATGCATCCAAGCAACAACACGTCTGCAAAGACAAGATAAAAGAAAATTGATGGACCAGTTCGTTGGCGGAGTTGTTAGGCCAAAAAATATTTTAGCATTATTTTTCTGTAAACCTGAGTTGGCCCAATACTTTGTAGCAATTTAATTCAAAATGAGCTATCAAATGGCAAACACATGCCCCCCAACCCTTAAACACACACACACACACACATACACACATTGTTTTTTTTTTTTTGTCTGTGGTTCTTTCCAGGATGTCTGCAGAAAGCATGCAGCTGTCTGTAATTCAATTATCCACAATGCTTGTAAGGATTAGGACAGTGCTGCAGTGAAACAGACACTTTGTCCTCACTGGCTGTCCTACCATCTGTCCCTCTTGCACAGTCACCTCACCTGGACCTGTCCATGGAGAGTTTATCTTGGGCATACTGACCCTAACATGTTTTTGGGGCTCTCAAACTGAAGGGAATTGTGAAACACAGGAGACATGACCTTAACTGGATGTTTATGTTCATTTTTACTAAAAAAGAGATCCTTAGTTTGTGTGTTACCTTTCAACTAAATAAGTCTTGCCTCTTACTGCTATGTGTGAATCAACACATAAATAATGCATTATTCTTGTCATGGTGTCAGAGAATGATGATGTGTTTTACAGTATGTTGATTAACACAAGCAAGGAAGAATTTCACAGTATTATGTACACCTGACAGTGGGCCCACATTGGTCACAATGTACAGTATGTAACATACAATGTCACTCCCAGAGCTACCACTAGAGAGTGAGGGCCCACATGTCCCTGTAATAGGACTAAGGGGGTCTGTGAAGAAATGGAGTGATATACTCATAAACAAGAAATAATATCAAAGAGATATCTCCTCATACTTCAGTGTTATGTATTACGCATTGATACATGTACTGTATACATTACCAATGTATTAATTTATAGAAACAATCTTTACTTTATAGTGTGTACATAATGAATGCCATATCAAGATGATTTACATGTACAGTATGCAACTCTAATGCAATTCCATTAAAAAACTGAGCACTTCTGTAGATAGATAGATAGATATGAAAGGCACTATATAACAGATAGATAGATATGAAAGGCACTATATAATAGATAGATAGATATGAAAGGCACTATATAATAGATAGATAGATAGATATGAAAGGCACTATATAATAGATAGATAGATAGATATGAAAGGCACTATATAACAGATAGATAGATAGATAGATAGATAGATATGAAAGGCACTATATAACAGATAGATAGATAGATAGTGTGAGACTTGCCCAGACACCAACAGTCGGAAACCAAATCTTTATAAAAGTCACACGTTTATTATGCACAATTACACAGTCCCAAATACAGCACACAGTGCCCCTGCACCAATCACCTCTTTTCCTCAGTGGCTGCCTTTCCTCTCCTTATTGGAGCTTTGTCCTGCTCCCACTCCTGACTCTAGCTCCCTGACTGTAGGAAGGCAGCCCCTTTTATTCCCACCCGGATGTGCTCCAGGTGCCTTATGACGTTCTTCCGGCAGCACTTCCTGGTGTGGGGTAAGTGCTGCCCTTTGCACCGGAAGCACTCCGGGCGTCCCTGGAAGGCTCTTCCTTCATATTGCCGGGTGTGGCGGAAGTAAATGCTTCCCGGGTTCCACAATGTTTGAGGCACCCCCTGGCTGTGGCCATGGGTTCTAACGGATCTCCCGATCCAGGGTGGTTGCCCCCTCATGGCCCAGAGGAAATAAATACCACCTTCCGGTCCTTCCAAGCATCACAGCTGGGTAAAGATCCCAGCAATCTGTGACAATAGATAGATAGATAAATATGAAATGCAGTATATAACAGATAGACAGACAGATAGATAGATAGATAGATAGATAGATAGATAGATAGATAGATAGATAGATAGATAGATAGATAGATAGATAGATACAGTTATATGAAAAAGTTTGGGAACCCCTCTTAATTCTTTGGATTTTTGTTTATCATTGGCTGAGCTTTCAAAGTATTAACTTCCTTTTAATATCTGACATGCCTTATGCAAACAGTAGTATTTCAGCAGTGACATTAAGTTTATTGGATTAACAGAAAATATGCAATATGCATCATAACAAAATTAGACAGGTGCATTAATGTGGGCACCACAACAGAGATATGACATCAATACTTAGTTGAGCCTCCTTTTGCAAATCTAACAGCCTCAAGACGCTGTCCTCCTATAGCCTTTGAGTGTCTGGATTCTGGATGGAGGTATTTTTGACCATCCTTTCATACAAAATCTCTCCAGTTGAGCATGGACAGCCTGCTTCAAATCATCCCATAGATTTTTGATAATATTCAAGTCAGGGGACTATGACGGCCATTCCAGAACATTGTACTTCTCCTCTACATGAATGCCTTTGTAGATTTTGAACTGCGTTTTGGGTCATTGTCTTGTTGGAATATCCAACCCCTGCGTAACTTCAACTTTGTGACTGATGTTTGAACATTATCCTGAAGAATTTGTTGATATTGGGTTGAATTCATCCGACCCTTGACTTTAACAATGGCCCCAGACCCTGAATTAGCCACCCAGCCCCACAGCATGATGGAACCTCCACCAGATTTGACAGTAGGTAGCAGGTGTTTTTTTTTTTGGAATGCGGTGTTTTTCATCCGTCATGCAAATCACTTTTTGTTATGACCAAATAACTCAAATTTTGTCTCATCAGTCCAAAGCCCATTGTTCCAAAATGCGTTTGGCTTGTCTAAATGAGCATTTGCATACAACAACCAACTCTGTTTGTGACGTGACTGCAGAAAGGGATTCTTTCTCATCACCCTGCCATACAGATGTTCTTTGTGCAAATTGCGCTGAATTGTAGAACGATGTACAGATACACCATCTGCAGCAAGATGTTCTTGCAGGTCTTTGGAGGTGATCTGTGGGTTGTCTGTCATCATTCTCACAATCCTACGCATATGCTGCTCCTGTATTTTTCTTGGCCTGCCAGACCTGCTGGGTTTAACAGCAACTGTACCTGAGGCCTTCCATGTCCTGATTCTATTCCTTACAGTTAAAACTGACAGTTTAAACCTCTGAGATGGCTTTTTGTAGTCTTCCTCTAAACCATGAGACTCAACAATCTTTGTTTTCAGATCTTTGGAGAGTTGCTTTGAGGATCCCATGCTGTCTGTCCCTCTTCAGAGGAGAGTCAAAGGGAAGGAAGCACAACTTCCAATCGACCACCTTAAATACCTTTCACCACTCATGATTGGACACACCTGTCTATGAAGTTCAAGGCTTAACAAGCTAATCCAACCAGTTTGGTGTTGCAAGTCATCAGCATTGAGCAGTGACAGGCATTCAAATCAGCAAAATCACAAGGGGACCCACATTTGTGCACAGCCAGTTTTTCACATTTGAATTAATTTCGTACAACTAAATACTGCTTCACTAAAAATCTTTGTTCGGAAAACACCCCAGGACTCAGATGTTCCTAAGAAATGAAAGACATACCACTGTTATCTTTTTTGTTGAAAGGAGAGTCAATTATTATACAGGCTAAGAGGGGTTCCCAAACTTTTTCTTATGGCTGTAGGTAGATAGATATGAAAGGCACTATATAACAGATAGATAGATTGATTGATTAAGTGACTTGCTCAGAGTCAACACTGAGCTAACTGCATTTTATTATCCTTGTATATAATCAATTTATACCTTTCTTGTAACTATTTTTGCATATTCTAGGCCTGTTTCCCTCATTTGGCCTTACATGTTAGCCAACATTCATCCCATTGGCAACATAGCTTGCTGCTGCATGGACACATTTAAACATTCACATTTTATGCTCATTGTTACTGACGGGAACTTATCCTGGCGGGGACATCAGTTTGTCTGCACAGAGGTGACTTAGTTTCTTACCAAGCCAGCTGCATGTTTTAGAAACAGAAAGAGCTATGAACATTTAATCAGAATGCAAATTTTTTTTTTTTTTTACTTCACTGTGAGGTGCCATGCTAACCACTGCATCAGAGTGTTGTCCTTTTCTGCCTGTTAATGTCTTTTTCATTTACATATTAACTACTTGTTACTTTATAAAATAACACCGTGTTACTGAAGTTTGCCTAGTGTAATTCAGGGTTAAGGGAGGCTGAAGCCTACCTCGACAGTGCAGGGTACAAGGTAAGAATTAGCTATGGATAGGAAGGCATGAAATGAAAATTGAAATAGTCCAGTCTGTCACAAAATAAAATAAACTCCAAAACCAAATGATTATTTTTACTCTGCATCCTCCCCGACCATAACCTCTCGTCTATAGGGGAGAAGCGAAAGCTTTAGATTAGTCAAAAATTTCGATCTCCGGTTTTCAACAGATCTCAATACTTTAGGGTCCAATGATACTGAAAACATCGATATCTCAATGATGGGTGTGTGTGTGTCTGTCTGTCTGTGTGTCACAGTTACTTGAAGACAGTCTAAAGTTAAAATGGCTGGATGGAAAAATACGAAAAACGAAACTTAAG
The DNA here is from genome assembly GCF_016835505.1 of Polypterus senegalus. Lineage (NCBI taxonomy): Eukaryota > Metazoa > Chordata > Cladistia > Polypteriformes > Polypteridae > Polypterus > Polypterus senegalus. Next base: position 142,348,854 of record NC_053166.1, read on the forward strand.
CCTGTTAGGAGATGCCGATGTGCTGATTAGTTTTTGAGCCAAATTGTGCAAGAGAAAGAGGCGCTCTAGAGTAACCCTCAAATACTGTAATTCTGCAATTAATTATGAATTCTTCTCATCAATTGCTAGCATAATGACCTATTTTGTGAATGTCCTCTTGGGATTAATAAAGTATCTATCTATCTATCTATCTATCTATCTATCTATCATATAGTGCCTTTCATATCATCTATCTATCTATCTATCTGTCATATAGTGCCTTTCATATAATCTATCTATCTATCTATCTATCTATCATATAGTGCCTTTCATATAATCTATCTATCTATCTATCTATCTATCTATCTATCTATATCTATCTATCTATCTTCTATCTATCTATCTATCTATCTATCTATCTATCTATCATATAGTGCCTTTCATATCATCTATCTATCTATCTATCTATCTATCTTTCATATAGTGCCTTTCATATAATCTATCTATCTATCTATCTATCTATCTATCTATCTATCTATCTATCTATCATATATATAGTGCCTTTCATATCATCTATCTATCTATCTATCTATCTGTCATATAGTGCCTTTCATATAATCTATCTATCTATCTATCTATCTATCTATCTATCTATCTATCTATCTATCTATCTATCTATCTATCTATCTATTTTATGCTCAGAAAGATCAGCATCAGAGTGGTAATAATTACTGAAATGTCAGAGAGTAGTTTGGATAACTTGGTTCCATGGGGCGCAAAACCTACTGATGCCCGTGTCCTAATTTTATATATTATATACAATGCCTATCAGTAGTTTTAGTCACATTTTATTGTTTTTATTGAATCCTATTGATTTAATTTGGCTTTTTACTTAGATTAGAAGAAAAAATGTTATAGATACAAGAGAGCCCAGCAAAGTGCTCTAAATTAATTGCGAATATAAAACACAAAATAACTGATTGGCTAAGCATTCACCCCGTTTAATTTGACACATATATATCATCATATGGTGCAGTTAAATGATTTTAGAAGTCAAAGAATTAGGGTAATGGAGGTCACCTGTCTGGTGTTTCAATTGATTGTAGTATAAATGCACCTTATCTGGAGGGTCCAAGTTGTGGTAATTCAATATGGTGGTCTAACCAGGGACGATGAACATGAGAGAATATCCAAGTCACAGAATATCCTTTGGAGTCAAGTTAAATCAGCCATTAAGGAATGGAAAGAGTATGACACAGCTCTAAATCTGCTTAGAGCAGGCCATCCACAAAAAAAATGAGTGATCATTTAAGAAAAAGACGAGTGATGGAGGTCAACAAAGAGACTTATGAGGACTGTGAAGGAGTTACAAGCTACAGTTTCTGAGACTGATGGGTTCTGTGCAGAAAACAACTGCTGCCCAGGTGCTTCACCGGTCACAATTTTGTGGAAGAATGGCAAAGAGAAAGACACTGTTAAAAAATACACCTGACATCTTCACAATAGGCGCATGGGAGATTCTGAAGTCAGCTGAAGGAACCTTCTGTGGTCTGATGAGACCCAAATTGAGCTTTTTTTCCCCACAAGCCAAAAAACTACACATTTTCAAACACACACCATCCGCACCATGAAGCATGATGGGGGCAACATCATACTGTGGGAATGCTTCTCTGCAGCAGGTCCTGGAATGTTTGTGAAGGTGGAGGAGAAAATGTATGCAGAAAAATCCTGATGCAAAATCCATATTCAACCTGATGAAAGCTCAAGCAGTTTTGCAAATACAAATGGGGGCAAATGGCAGCATTCAGATGTACAAAGCTGATAAAGAAGGGAGGCACATGCACACAGTCCCATGGCCGCCATAGTTGCATCAAATTAATACTGACTTGAAGGTGGTGAGCGCATGATCATCAGAGGTGACTGTGTGCAGAGGGTGCAGACCTATAAATACCTGCGACTCTTCAGTTCCACCCGGGGAGGTAAATGTTAACATTATACAAAGTTATTGTCTGTTATACCTGCATTTTTATCACTCTTTAATTTAATATTTTTTTTTTATCAGTATGCTGCTGCTGGAGTATATGAATTTCCCCTTGGGATTAATAAAGTATCTATCTATCTATCTATCTATCTATCTATCTATCTATCTATCTATCTATCTATCTATCTATCTATCTATCTATCTACAGTATCTTAATAAGGCCTGTGCATTGTGAGAGGATTAACTGTTCAGTGGTCAGGCAGGCATCGAAACCCAAACCAGTAAGTTCTAAAACTGTTTATCTTGAGCGTGTCTTTTCTGACAAGCTAAGTCACAATAGCTGTCTGACTGTTAACCCAGGTCAAATGTCATATGTGATATGCTACTTATTGGGTGTAATCTATTTTCTGTGTTTGACTCAGTATTCATTTGGTATGTTGCACAATTATTATTGGTTCCTTTTTAAAACCAGTTAATTTTAGTTATTTTCTTTAACTAGGGCGCCCCCTGCTCGCTTTGCTCGCCAACCCCCCATGGCCTGTGCTACGTGCCAGCCACTTTGCATCTCTGCCGCTCACGTATGTGGATTTCACTTTCACCAAACAACAAATCTTTTATTTCTCGCTGATACACCTCTTCATTGGGAAGAAACACTACTTTTCCCTGATGGCAACATGAATTAGATGATCTACAAGTCTCCGACTTAAAGTTGAAATCCGAACAATATATTCGATCTCTTTTCGCTGTTCTGTTATTTCACCGAGTAATAATTTCCATTTGTTTGTGCTAATGCAATCCTTACTATCATTTGTTTGAGACTTTAGAATTGTACTTCCATTATCTCTAACCTGCTCTGCATGTGTATCGCACAAACATTTTTGAATTCTTTACGACGTTCTACTTTGTCATCTACTCTTTGTCTTTTATTTCCGTTCCTGGGCGTGATTAAATCTCTTGACACAAAGTCTCGTCTCGTGAAACGTGAAATTATCTCTCTGAAAAAGTCAAATCTCCTCCCAGGATTTTTTTTTTATAATAGAGAGATAAATTTATTGCTGGACAGTGAGGTCAAGTAGTAGATAGTGTCACTACAACAAGCATCCATCATTCTGGGTTTAAATCCTATGGACAGTTGCAGTCTTTATGGAGTCTGCATATTCTTCATGTGTCTTTACAGTTTTTTTTTCCACAATCCTCAAAAAGGAGCACATTTAGTTAATGTGTGCCTCTAAACTGGCCCTATTTGAGTGGGTTCTGCAATGGACTGACCTCCATCTCCAGGGTTAGCTCTTGCTTCGTCTATAATGCTGCTTTGATAGGCTTTGGCCTCCCACTGTCCTGAATTGTGTTAAGCAGGTTTGAGAATGACATGAGATGGGAATATTTGTTACTTTTTAGGCCCTGTGGTACATTAAGTCCATGTCCAGGTTTGTTTCCTATTTTGCACGTGATGTTGCTTGGATAGGCCTCATCCCGCCACACTTCTCAATTTGGACTAAGCAGTTTTGAGAACAGTATGGTATCTTGATACTTCCAGTACAAATGCAAATAGAAATTGTAATGCTCTGGTGACATCTGGGGAGGCATGGTGGTGCAGTCTGGTTAGTGCTCTGGGGACTTGGGCTCAATTGCTGGCTCATTCATCATCTGGTTAGTGTGCTCATGATAAACCCAATCCTCCAGCCCTTCATCATATCCACATGAGACTTTTCCTGGTGTTCTGGTGAACAAAGACTTGTATTTTAGATTATTTGTTGTATCTAAACTGGACCAGCATGGATGAATGTGCTCTCCCCTGCACTGGCAACCTGTTGAGGTTTATCTCATACCTTGTGACCAGTGCTGCCAACGTGTGCTCTACCACCTCACAGCACTGTAACGGATAAACGCATTTATATATGAAGAGGTGGTACTGTGATTTACTGCTGCTTCCCTCCTCCAGGATCCTGAGTTCATTTCTTTTACTGTGTCTTTTTGAGCTGCTTCTGTTTTTTTTCCCCCACATCTGACAAGTTTGTTTGTGCAGAAGGTTGATTCCTAACCCTAAGATTGCTGGTGCGGGTATCTATGTGTTAGTATTGTCTACAATAGTCTTGTATCCTGTCCCAGTTTGGCTCCTGTGTTACATCCTGTTCTTCCAGAGTAGACTTCTGCTCTGTGTAAGTGGACACATGGCTACATACGGCAAATAAAGTCTGAATTTTAACTGAAATAGAACAGTTCAGTATAGTGCCGTTTGAGAAGGAGGGTACTGACTTTGGGTTGTCTGTCCTCACACTTTCACAGTCTTTTGAATCAGAAAATTACATACAAAGCCTGCCTGAGCAGGAGAGATGAGGGTGGAGAACGGAAACTACAGGATCAGCAATATTTAACTAAACTCACAAAGGGTACAGCTTGACCATCCTGTCAGGATGTGCCGCTCCTCATCAAATGTGTCTGCAGGTTCCTCTGTACCAAGTGTGTCTGAAACAAAATGACAGCAGTAAGCCAACAAAATGAAATGTCTGGGCTGGAATCTTGAGGTGGGAGCAGAGGGGTGTGCAGATTATGGGGCAGCCCCGTTATGTAGTGCTGCTGCTTTCACAAGCCAGGGTTCTAAGGTTCAACTCTTGGTGCAGACATCTCAGTGGGACCAGTAGCACCATTTCACCCTTACACACACTTAAGTGTACTCTGGTGCATGAACAAGGGACCTTGAACGCTTACACAGTTTAACTCTAAATTACACACTTTGAGACTGGCAAGTTAGACATAACATCTCACAGTGCCTGAAGAAAATGACATTCCATATGGTCTGGTCTAACTAATACAACTACGGGTAACATTACATACGGTCAAATCAGAATTCAACCCTCACCCAAGAGAAAGAGAGGAGCGCCAACAACATCAGTAAATCTTTAAAAACAATCAAAAAAGGGAAAATGTCACCCACAAGACTACTGGCTGAGTCCTCATCTCTCATTCCCTGTGCGACCCTTCACTTGCTAACTGTTGAAAAAAAGTCCGTTGACTTGTAGTTCTTTATTTTATTGTTGAAAGGCACCATATAATATCAAGGTTATCAATTCACATTGAAATCAGCTAGACAGACACACACAGCTCCCACACACCCTCACAGAGAATTATGTATACACAGATGGAACTTTATTTGTCTCCGTGGGGTAGTTGGCTTTTTACAGAAGCTCTTTAAATACATAAACACATAAATAGGTAGATAATAAACATATATACTGTACACATGCACTATGGTCTGAACTTACACCAGAATGGCTAAAAAGGAAGAAAAATTTAAAAAGAAAGAAAAAAAAATCTTCTGACCTCACAGTGCCAGTCCCAGCAAGGCATTATACAGGTATATTGCTCTTTGTATAAAGGGAGTGGCGTAGCTAGGGCCAGGTGGTCTGCCTCGGGTGGCATATTTTTGGGGGTGACATTATTGGCCAAAAGGCTCAATACAATTCGTGTGTAAGCAGCAGGGTTCGGAAAAATATCACTCATGAATGGAAAAAAAAGTAAAATTCTCTAATTTTTATCCACAAATGCTTCAAAAATAATTTTCAGACTGTCCTTCTGTGACAGCATCAGACACAGCAGCTGAAATGTATGAGGCAATAACAAAAATAAACATAAACATTACACCGATAATAATTTCTAGGAAGATAAACAACTAATTTACAATTTATAATTTTGTTTCGTTATCAATCCGAATGCATTCTTGCTCTGCGCAGAAAACATCCCCACCTATCACTTGTGCACTACACTGGTTCTGGTTTTCGCAACGTAATTATATTAAACTAATAATCAGAACACGGCTTATCAGTGCGTCTATACTATATTCTTGTCTAGTTGATGCTTGTAAATTATTATATGTGAAAAATGATCGCTCTTTCTCTATATATGAATAAATCTATGCAAAATTTCTCTTAATTTTTCTCTATACGTCATTTTAATTTTCTATTTATATTGGTTGACATATTCAGATATGTTGGAGGGCAACAAATTGAAGCACCGCCCCGCCTCGAGCGACATGAACTCCAGCTACGCCACTACCCCTGTAGCATTTCTTCGGCCATATATATGAGTATACATGATACATATACATTCATGCACTCATTACTTTTAATACATCAAAAATAATAACAATCAGTCTGCTCAAGCTGCTTATCCACGAAGCACACCCAAACCCAGTGAAGCACCATGACGCCATTTATAACTCCAGACGTTTGCCAAGACCTCTCAAAGAGCAGAGTGAACATCAGCAGTGTGTTCCCAGGCATTACTGACTTGGCACACCTCAGGAAGCTCGCCGCCCAGACAGATCCACACAGGCCTGCTGACTCACATGTCTCCCTGAATCCTGTTGAGGAAACCTAGGTATCATCTCCAGCAAAGTGACACACCTCATCAGCCCACAGGGAACACAAATGCACGTCTTCAGTTCACTGAAATGGTTTTTTTATTTTCAGATTTTTTTGTGTAAAAGTGTTGACTGAGCATGATGGCAGATCAAGTAATAATTTTATGTTCTGTACCTATGAAAAGTTTTAATCCCCTTGGAAGTTTTCACATTTTATTGTTATACAATATTGAATCACAATGGGTTTAATTACATTTTTTTGCAAAATACATAATTGTCAAAGTGAAAGCAGATCTCTGCAAAAATGTTCTGAATTCATTGCAGATATAAAACACAACGTCATTGATTATGTAAGTATTCACCCCCTTTAATTTGACACACCTATAAATTATCACTGGCGCAGCCAGATGGTTTTAGAAGTCACAGAACTAGTTCAATGGAGGTCACCTGTCTGGGATTTCATTTAATTGGATTCTAAATGCTCCTCATCTGGATGGTCCATGTTGTGGTGAGTCAGCATGGTGGCCTAACCTACACAATGGAGACAAAACACTCAAAGCAGCTCCAAGAAAAGGGGTTTGAAAGTACAAGTCAGGGAAAACCTCCAAGTCATTAAATACCCCTTTAAGCCTGCTAAATCAACCATGGAGAAATGGTAAGAGAATGAATCATCTGTAAATGTGCGTAGAGCAGGCCTTCCACAAAACTGATGATTGTGTAAGAAGAAGACTAATGAGGGAGGACACTGAGAGACCCATGTGAAGTCTGAAGGGGTCACAAGCTACAGTTGCTGAGATTGGAGAGGCTGTGCAGATTACAACTGTGCCCAAGTTGCTTCACCAGCTTTATGGGAGTCTGACAAAAAGAAAGACACTGTTAAAAAATGCAAATGACACCTCAAAGTTTGTCTAAGGAACATGGGAGACTCTGAAGTCAGCTACAAAAAGATCCCAAGGTTTGATGATAACAAAATCAAGCTTTTTGGCCATCAGTCTAAATGCAGTGTAAGCAAAACCCTGCTTATTATCAAGAACACACCATGCCTACTGTGAAACATAGCATAATGTTGTGCCGCAGGCCCTAGAAGGCTTCTGAAGGTAAAATAAATGCAATAGTAAAATGCAGGGACATTCTTGAGGAAAAAACTCATGTGGTCTGCAAGAAACTTGCACTTTGAGAGAAGAGTTGTTTCAAAGCAATGCTCAAAGTGCTTTACAAGATGACAAAGAAAAACTTACAAGAAAAGAAAAACAATTAAGGTAAGAGAATAATATTAAAGAATAAGTAACAACAAAACAAGGTAAGATCAAATGGCTGCCAGGACAGAGAATACAAACAAACTGCAGTTAGGCTGGAGACAAAAACAAAATCTGCAGGGGTTCCCAAGGCCAATAGATCACCCAGCTCCTACTGGGTATTCTACCTGACATAAAATTTCCTAAATGAGTCCTTTTAGTTTTCATGCTGCACATGATAGGATTCTGATGAAGTTGGTCGTGTGGTCAGATGAGACACCTGCCTTCATTCCATCTTCTCAGGGGGGTGCATGGCACTTTGATCAGGTGGTGGTGCTGCAGATCGCCACCACAGAAGAACCATAAAAGACATCAGAGAATAGCGGGAATTAGTAAAGATTGCAGATCACTAAGGAATAATTTCTACCTAGACAGTCTATCAGGAATACAACTGAAATGTCGCTATGAAAAGGCCACATTAAAATAATGGGGTTTTAGCCATTTTTTTAAATGTTAAATAGTATTACTTGGCTGAATTTCTTGTGGTAATGTATTCCAGATTTTAGGTGTGTAACAGCAAAAGGACACCTCACCGCTTCTTTTAATCTTGACTCTTGAAATTTTAAGCAGACAACCATTGAAAGAGCTAAGGTTACGACTTGGAGCATTGGGGGACAGGCATTCCAAAATGTAGGACGGAGCGAGAGTGTTTAAAGCTTTATAAGCCATTAGTTGTATTTTAAAATTAATTGTGAATTGCACACATAACCAATGTAATAACGTAACAATAAAATTGGTGGGATGTGCTCAAATTTTCTTTATCTAGTTAAAATTCTCACTGCGGCATTCTGCACCAATTGCAAACCGATTGATGTATTTCTTAGTTTTCCTGTTAGGAGTATATTACAGTAATCTAGTCGACTAAAAACAAAAGTGTGAACTAATTTTTCAGCGTCTTGCAAAGTTATAAGAGGTGTAACTTTTGCTATATTGTTTGAGTGAAAACATACAGTCCTAGTAATCTGATTAATATGTGATTTAATTCAGCAAGAGTCAATGACTACCACCAAATTATTTACCTCCCTCCACCTTGACTTTTCAACCTGAGGGATCAAGTTTATTTCTAATGCCCTCACAATATCAACGTTCGCCAATCACTAAGATTTCTGTTTTTTTCCTTATTTAGTTTGAAAAAGTTACTACTTATCCATTAAAAAATACTGCAAAGAAATTGGATCAGAGAGTCAGGGTCATCAGGCGCTATTGATAAATAAAGCCTTGTGTCATCTGCAGAGCTGTGGTAGCTCACTGTGTGCTTTGAGATAATCTGCCCTAATGGAAGCACGTAGATTGAAAAAAGCAGAATAGATCCTTGTAGTACACCATATATTGTATCATGAGTCTCCGAAGTACAATCACCACAACTAACAAAGAATTTTTTAACCTGTTAATTAAGACTGAAAACAATTTGAGGTGTTGACAGAGAGGCCCACCCATTGTCTAGGAGGATTTATAAGAATATAGTAGTCTATGGTGTCAAATTCTGCACTTAAACCTAAGAGAACATGAACTGATGTACAGTCTCTGTTGGAATTAATCTGCAAGTCATTTACTACTTTAACCAGCACAGTTTCGACCCCAAGCATAAAGCCAGAGCTAAACTTGAATGACTTCAAAATAACAATACCAGTGTCCTGGAGTGGCTAGTCCAGATTTCAGTCCAGATGTGTAAAGCTAATATAGACAGACCTGAGCACACACATCCACTAAATACTGGACTGAATACTTATGAGATCAATTATTTTGCTTTTTATGTTTTTAATTAATTTAGATCACTTTGCAGAGATCTGTTTTCACTAAGACATTACAATGTCTTTTTTATGCTGATCAATGTTAAAAAAGCCAAATAAAATCCATTGTGATTCACCGTTGTGTAATAATAAACTGTACAAACTTCTGAGGATGAGAATACTTTTTATTGCCACTTTATCCAGCACATGACTATCCCTACATAAGGCTCTGATTTTGTCATTTTTGACCCTGTCAAATCACTGGGGTGATTTTGTTCCAAATCTATAAGCTTCTAGTGATAGATAGTGGCATTCAGTCCCCAGCATGGGCTCCCAGTTTGACAGTTTGACTAGTGATGATCAATTGATATACAGTTGTATGGCTCACTGTCATGATTATTTGTAAAACATTTTGGATAAAAACATAGATAGATAGATAGAAATGAAAGGCACTATATAATAGATAGATAGATAGATAGATAGATAGATAGATAGATAGATAGATAGATAGATAGATAGATAGATCGATCAAATGAACTTTCTTTATTTGTCCCCAGGGGAAATTTCACTTTTTTGCAGAAGCTCTTTTTGTAATAATATTCATCCCTTTTACATGTTAAGGTGCCTTATTTGACAGGGAAATTAAGATTTTACTGAGTCTCAAGAAAAACAGAAAAAATATAACAAATAACAACTTTCCCCTCAAACACACACAATTACAAAAAACAAGAAAAGCTTCCGCCTTGGTTATCGATAAGACAGCAGTCACAGTAAGTTGCCATAAAGGTGTATTGCTGTAGGCACAGGGATAGTGGGGAGGGAGTCTCTGGGCTTAAACATGGTTCTATATATATATATATATTCATTGGTCTGAATCGCAATATGACTTTTTGGATTCTTACATACCAGGTAACACTTGTGATTGGTCGGCCATTCGGCAAACATCCACCATGTCCTTTCAGTTATTAGAAGCAGATTAGAGATATACAGGACCTTACAATTAATACTAAGATGAGCCCCAATTAGGGCAAAACATGTGTTGTGTATTCTTTGCACTATTTGGCAGGTACTGTATCATATATATTGAGTTCAGGAGGTGCAAAATTCCAGAACAAACTTATCAAGTAAGCCAGCTCTATCACAGGACTGACTCTGGATGGAAGCAAAACTGGATGCCATCATGAACAGCTATGCCCTTGCCCTCCAGGGGGCACTTTCTTGGAGTACTTTTAGCCACAGCCTCATTCTGACACAGTTTCAATACGTTTGCATGCCTTTTCTGCCTGCTGACATTAGGCACTTCAACGGTTGCTCCAGAAATTTCCCTTCCTTCACTCCAGCCAGAAGCCACAGGAAAATCGTAGTTTAATTCACTAGTTATTTTTATAATATTTATTAAAAGTTTGTGTCCTGTTGTCTTCGATTGTACTTTGAGTCAGTATCTGTGTGTTTTATGTTTTTTTGTTTTGCTGTGGTATGCATTGGATTTTCCTCTTGGGGATTGATAAAGTACATCTAATCCAATCTATGAACTCACCTAGTACAATGAAGTTATTTGATTGTGTTTGATGTTCTGTAAATACAAATGGAAATCTGGATTCTTTTTTGGATTAGGAGAGGAGGTCAGGTCAGGCCCAGTGGCTCTAGACTTGTGATCCATCCCTTGTTACAATACTGTCCCAATATATGCACTTACCGCAAATGTAGAGACAAAAATATATATACATCATAGACAATGAAAAAATTATTAACTCATTTGTGATGTGTTTCCTATGAGATATAAATGTTAAATGTTGGGTAAAAACTTTATTCTAGCAATGCATGGGTTTGCCAATACTTATCATAGACAGGTATGGTGGTGTTGTAGTTGAACCCTATGCTTGGGTACTTTCTGTGTGAAGTTTCTTTGTTGCCCCAGTGTCTGTGGGGGGTTTTCCTGCTAATATTCCATTTTTTTTTTCTCCCATGTCCCAAAGACATGTGTGTTAGGTTGTTTAGTGCCTGGAGTGAATGTGTTTGTGCGTATGAGTGGTATATGGTGGACTGGCACCCTGGTTCAGGCTTGGTTTCAGTCTTATGTTCAGTGATGCTGGAACAAACCTGCATTGAACAATCTAGGCATAGATAATAAAATGATGGATAGCCACTTAGCAAATTTACTAGCAGCCATACCACATGCAATTCAGAAGAGGTCATCCACTTGAAACTAAGGATGTTCGGGCCCGGCCAGTACTTTGATGAGAGACCATCTTGGAAATGCTTGGGTTGCTGTTGGAAGAGGTGTGGGTGAGTCCAGCAGGGTGTACTTACTCTGTGGTCTGTGTGTTGATCCCAGTGCCCCAGTGCAGTAAAAAAAATAGAGCTGTTGTTCAGATAAGATGTAAAGTTAAGGTCCTGTCTCGCTGTGATCATAAAAGATCAGTGGGCATCCTTCGTAGAGAGTAGGGTGTACCCAGCATTTAAGCTAAATTGTCTACCAGTGCCTGGTCATTCTGGCCTTCTTATCACCCCTGGCCCTTGCTGACTGACTATTCCTGTTGGCCATTCACCATCTAATAGCTAATGTGTGGTGAGCATGCTGGCGCAAAATGGCTGCTGTTGCTTCATCTAGGTGGGTGCTGCACATTAGTAGTGTTTTTAGTTTAAAGCAGTTTCAGTGTGTTTTTATTCTTCTTACATTGCATGTGTAATATTTATATGAAAGTGACAATATAAAATCATGATGGATTGTTTCACACCTGGATTGTGCAGTGGTTCGTGCATATGGTGGCCCACTCTGTGTGCTCTCTCTTCTCCTAAACCCCAAAGATGTTGCATGAGTGAGTATGGATGTGCTCTGTAACTGTGTCCTCCAGTGAACTGCTAGCCCAAAAAGAAATGGATTTCGGCACGTTCCAGTGCCCCTGCGACTTAATGTGGAAAATGAATGAATGAATGAATCATATGTGTTTGACGGGCACAGCAGTTCAGTGGTTAATGCTTCTGCCTTGGCGGTCCAGATAGCAGGGTTTCAATTTCCCGTTGGAGTTTTTGTGTTCTCCCTGTGTTCCCATTCCTTTTCTCAGGATACTTTGCTTCCCTCCCACTTCCCAAGTACTTTATCTGAGTTTTAGGTTAATTGGTGCCTCCAGCCTGGCTAGGTTTGTGTCAGCATGGGTGCATACATTGGGTGCCCTGCAATAAACTGGCACCTTATTCAGGGTGACGCTGAGTTCTGGGCTTTTGTCAACTTACAGTAATCAAAGTATATTTACAAAATGAATGATTCAATGTACTTTTTGCCCTTTGATAGGGGGTCCTACATATCTTCATGAATCTCTTTTTCTCTCTCAATCTTTACTTTCGGTTTTGATGAGGTCACAGCTGCTTAGATGCACTGCCTCTGTGAAATGTGATCCTAAGCCCTTTGTCATCTGTTCAGAGCAGCTCTGCAAAGGTTAAAAACTGGTCAAAGCATCTGTTTTTTAATGGTGCCTGTGCCCCTGGTAGATCCTCTAGTCCACTAATCTGGAGCAGCAGGAGCCTGTTTTCCTTAACGCACAAAATGGCAGGACTTCAGATCTGTAAAGTGCTTCAATTACAGCATTCAACACTGGGTGGGAGAAGTCCTGACGTGAGGAGGGCTCACCATTAAGACACATTGCTAGCTCAATGACTGAACAGGGTTGGAGTAGCCGCACAATAAACCCCGCCCCTCACACCGGTATTGCTCAGTTTCCATGACAACATCTAAAATGTAACAGCATGGACAAAGGATGAGAGGGGGGGGCTAACAAAAAAAAAAGGGCAAAGTGCACCGCTATCCAGACCACCAACTCTGGTTTCAAGGCAAAGCAGTTTTTTACTATTACAGTTGCCATTATGGGGGGAGAACCAGAGCTTTTTCCAGCAGCAGTAGACACTTGGCATAAACCAGTCCCTCTCTGGATGGGATGCCAGTTCTGTACTAGGCACAGCCACTTCTACCAGACCAGTTTGACTGGCTGTGTACATTGCTGGAATCAACAGGTGTATACAGAGAAAACACAGAGAGTGACTTGTCCCAGAATTGAACCCACCATCACTAATTCCTGCTCTGCTAGCTGCCACCAACTAAAACAAAATGCTCATGAAATTCAGCTTATATATAACATGGTGTTAAATATTTAAGAAATTGCAGTGTGTTTTGTTTGGCACAAACAAAAACAAAAAAAAAAAAAAGAGAATGCACAGAGAGCCAAGGAGGGAAGCCTTTTATTCTCCTGCTAACAATGGAGCAAGCCATCTGGAATTTCACATAGTCCTTAGACATCTAGCAGGGTGAAATACAATAAAGTGAGGAAAATTGAAAAGAACTCGCCAAATGGTTCAGGTCCGACAACGAGAGCCTTTCACATATTTGCTTTGCCAGCTATGCAGCTCATATGAGATCAAATTCACTCTAAAGTATAGTTCACTAAGATTAGTGTCCATAGCCCAAATACAATAAAATAGTGCAAAAAGCTTTGAATTTTTAAACAAGTGCTTCCTAATCACCCCTACTTTACACTTCAGTAAAAAAAAATGCATTTAAAGAAAACAAGCATCACAATGGTTATCACCTCGGCTGGATGAATTCAGGGATCTGGGTTTGATTCTTGGGCTGGTCGCTCTCCTTTTGGATTGTACATGTTCTCCCTGCGCTCGCTTTATTGCAGGTTCCTCCAACATCCCAAAGGCATTTACGACAGGCTGCCTGCTCCCTCCAGGCTGATTCAGTGAGCGTCCATCAAACTGCTCAGCTTCTGTGTTAGATGACAGTCCACAGGTGGGTAAATTGTTATGACATTGGGGAACACCAGGATGAGCTGTTTTTTTTTTTTTATTTTATTAATTTTATTGTAATCATTCTGTACAAATCGATCAATTTTTACAAGAAATAGGATTGAAAACAAGTCGACCCCCACCCCTGAGAGAGAGCATAGCCAACGGGGTAAAACTGAAGGCTTGTAAACATAACTAAATTGATGAGTTTAATAGGCCAACAGAGATGGATGGAGAAGAAAAAGAAATGCAGAAATAATTGCTTCCTCGGTGCATTAAGAGCTTATTCTAAAATACTACTGATTAGATCCTGCCATGTTTTGAAAAAAATCTGTACAGATCCTCTAACTGAATATTTGATTTTTTCAAATTTCAAATAGTATAGCACATCAGTTTCCCACTGACTTAAAAGAGGAGAGTTTGGGTTCTTCCAGTTTATCAGTATAAGTCTGCGTGCCAACAGTGTAGTGAATGCAATCACAGTTTGTTTGTCTTTCTCCACTTTAAACCCCTCTGGAAGAACCCCAAACACAGCTGTTAATGGGTTAAGAGGGATTGTGAGTCCAAGGCTATTAAAAATTTGGGTGCAAAATGATGTTAATTTGGTGCAGGCCCAAAACATGTGACCCAGTGAGGCTGGGACTTGATTGCAGCATTCGCAGGTTGGCTCTTGCCCTGGAAACATTTTGGAGAGTTTTAGGCGACACAGATGTGCTCGATATATTTGAGCTGTCTTTTCAGACCACTAACCTGTAAATATTTTTAGAAGAGGTTCATCTTATGGAGAGAGCAGAAAGAATGAAGTGATTTTATATATATACAAATGGACATTCATCTCATTCATGCCAGTGAAAAGTGGGACTGTAACTGGGGAGATCAGAAGTGCATTTTACACTTTATTAAACCAACATGTAAAAGTACATTAGAAGAAAGGAGGCATGTGTCATTGAAGGGCAAGCAGTGGCTGTGTTGCTGGACTGTGTACATTCAGGTCTGGCATTCAGTCCCCAGCACGGGCTCCCAGTTTGACTAGTGATGATCCAGTATCAATTGATATACAGTTGTATGGTTCTTAGATAGATGGATAGATAGAGGCACTATGTATGATAGATAGATAGATAGATAGATAGATAGATAGATAGATAGATAGATAGATAGATAGATAGATAAGAAAGGTGGTCAATTGTATAGACATATAGGTAGATTGCCTCAGTTTACTCTGTAAAGTCATAGGTGGTCATTTTTGTCCGTCATTTCTTTCCAGCTCATACAATAAACAGACAAACAAAATTCTTGTTGAAGTCCTAACCAGCTGAGTGATAGCTTAACACTTTCTGAAGGTTATTTATGTGGCTTCCTGTCTGTTTGCCTTCCTCCTCTTATCTGCGGTAGGCATGGCCATTTAAAATTACTTTTTAACCTTGAGGATGGCTTTATACATTTCTTAAATAATGACAAAAATGTTAAAGGGACTATAAGAAAGAAAGAAACACAGATAGATTAGATAGATAGATAGATAGATAGATAGATAGATAGATAGATAGATAGAAAGATAGTAAAGGCACTATACCATTGAAATAGAAATGGTGCTGTATAAGATGGATTGCTGTAAAGAGCTACTGTACATGTAAGAGGAGGTCACATATTAAGGACAGGACATGCTACTTTCACTAAGTTTAGATGACTTATCTGTTCATTATCAGCACATGGCTATCGGTGCCAACCACTGTTGCATCTACACAAGGCAAGGCCAGAGCCAGCACTAGATGGCCCATCTGTCCATTGTAAGTCCTACTCGCACGCCCATGCCAGCGCAAACACCACCAATGTAAATTCTCCTCTTACATCTGACATGCAATCCTTTATAATTTTGGAGGAAAACCCACACAGACGTAGGAGAAGACGTTCACCTCACATAAAGGCAGCCTGCTTCTTGGTTTCAACCCTAGGACTCTGGGGTTCAGAGGTAGGAATACGAACTAACTAGCCACAAGACCACCCACCACACAATAGATGCATGATTTTTTGCGTAATATAAAGCCTAATGCACAACTTCATCCACATGTCTAGACAACTATGTCTACAGCTTTACCATTTTATGTGTGTGTTTTTTTTCTTCAGGTAACACACACTTTTAACCAATTCTCAGTTTTTCTGCATTCCAGATTTGGGAGTTTTTTTGTTTTTTTCATTACATGATTTAGAATAGTGTGACAGTTGCAGAAATTGTCAAATTGAAAAGGAGTATAAATATTACAAAACATAACTTGGATATGCAATGGCTATAGCAGACAAGAATGATTAGTGTTCCTAAGATAAAGGAAATAAAATCAATTTGGTGCTCAGCAACTTATAAAAATGAAAGACAAAGCCTAATGGACCTCTGCCAGATGCACTATTTGTCTATGCATTCATTTTCAAAACCTGCTCTTCTAGTACATTTGAAGCAGAGAGCCAAAGCCAACCAACAGGCACAACGGTGAAATCGACCCCAGAGTGTCTGCTTGCTAAAATATGAATATTGCGCTGCAGTTCTTTAGCTTACTAAAAGCCGTTCAGGCTTCTGTGATGTGTCAAATTTCTCTGCACTGCATAACATACAACCTAAAGAGCCTTCTGAGAAGGAACTGCTTCTATTTCTGTAATTGTCCATGTAATACAGTAATATTTATCTCTTTTCAATGTCAATTTTTCCTCCCCTGAAAATGATATGTATTACCAGTAATAACTGTGCCAGAGACACCCTATGCAATCAATGCACTGATTGGGTCAAACAGTGAGAGCAACAAACTTTACTTGACATTTTACTCGCCTTTTTATGGTGAACACCATCCCAGTTTCACTTACTGGAATTGAACAGTTATTTCTGTATTTATACAGCCAGAGGACCAGAAGGTGAAGTCATTCACCAAGAGCCTAACAGAGAGCCAGCAGTAGGTATAGAACTGGCAGTCTTGTGAATTAGAGTTCGACATGTTGGCCACTAGAGGGCCACTGTGCCTGCTGTAAGTGTCAACGTAAGTACAGTAAATTGAACCCGTTTCCATATTTGTACCATTTGTGCAAGAGTGATCAGCGTTGGTCCTGGAGGGCCGCATTGGCTGCAGGTTGTTGCTCCAACCAGGTTGCTTCATTAGAAATCAATCCTTGCTAATATCAGGTCTCATTTAATACCATGACTTGTTTTAATTTTGCAATGTCAGGTCATACTATAATCATAGATTTTTTTTTTTCGTTTCTAATGATGTCATCCAAATGATTTGAAGCCTAAAACAGATGAGTAGTTTTCAGCTCTTCACTTTCTCTTTAGTTTCTTTATTAAACCAAACTAGCCAACCCGCGGCGTACCATACGCCGCATAATCAGGCCGGTTTTTTAATGATTTTTAAGCACAGGGAGAAAATTAACATTTGAAAAATCTGTAATTTAATAAATCAGCAAGAAAAGCAACATTGTAACAATGCGTGGAACGAACCAACACACAATCATCCGTGACTGAAAACTGGCGGACCACCATCGCTCATGTGCCCACCTCCAACTCGTCACTTGAGTCGTTGTCGTCTCTGCACAGTCCAGATGCACCTGTGACTCACGTAGACTTTCCGTGTTCCTGCAGGAGCATCTAAGAAGACGCATGTTTGTCGCGGATGCGAATTGCTGTATGTAGCGTGTAAAACAGTTTGCTGTGGTGCACGCGACCATGCGTCGTAACCGAAAACTCGGTTTTTAAAGACCGCCTACTTCATTGTGTTTTAACCTCAGTTGTAAAGGATTGTTTTAAGGATCCCATGGGATACCCCTCGCAAACCGTTTTACACGCTGCATATGGCGATTCACCTCCGCGAGAAACAGGCCTCTATGAACAGTCAACGTGGCTCAGAGGTGCATGTGGCCTCTACAACAGACGAATATAAATGACGCCGTTTTTTCTGTGTCGCGTCCAAGTTGGTGGGCGTGGCTCTGCGAGTTGTCGTCGTATCCAATGGTCTTGGAGTTGGTGGGCGTGGCTCCTTCCTGTGTGCGCCATAGGTGTCTTACTTGTCGGCGGCTTAGTGAATCCACACCCCTTCCGGCGTGCTTTCCATGGGTGTCTTGCCTTAGTGAATTATATATATAGATAGTGCACGATGAATGGACACAAGAGTAAATCGAAACAAGCTCGATGGAGAACTGCTGGTTCCTTTGTCATTTGCATCGTATTGCTAATAAGGAGCCATTAAAATCAGTGAATGCAGCTGTTTAAGACTCAAATAACCAACAAAGGGTTCAAAATCTTAACAAGTGAGACAACTAAAATGAAGTGGAAAAAAATGTTACTTGGGCAATAAGTGCAATGAATGACTTCTGATGAGGCATTTGGGTGGGAACCTTTGGTTTCAGCCCCCCACAACCCAGGTCTGGATTAAGCGTGTTAGAAAATGACACGACACAACCTTTCAATAGAGGGTCTTTGCCCAACTTTTACAAGTATAGCATAACTGTTTTGGTATTTCTGCCAGATGATATGACTCACTCAATGTCACAGAGTGATTCATCGTTTGAGATTCAGTCAGTAATCTCCGTCATCTGATGACACTTCACCAGGTACATTATAGAACAATAATGTCTCAATCTGTACTGTCTGGTGAAGCGATTCTCTCAGATTCAGCCCATTCTTACTCTTAGTAGTACAGTCCTACAAGCCATAATTGTAAGCGCAGTCACATTCTGTATTGTTGTCTGTTTTGGTTGTGCAGCAGGCCACTCCAAAAAATAAATTACAACATATGGTGAGGTCTGCTGAGAAAATAATTAACTTTGTTCTTCCACGTCTTGAACACCTGCAGGCATCTAGTGTCTTAGACCATGTCAAAAAGATCACCGCGGACTCATCTCACCCAGGTCATCTCTTGGTTCAAAAGCGCCCCTCTGGTAAACATTTCAGGTCAATTAAAACTAAAACTAATAGACACCCAGTTTCTTTCCCAGACCCGTAGCACTCACACACCAGTAATTTAGTCCATGTGCCGGACTTATTTGTGTGTTCCTTTATATGCTGTATGAGGGTGTGAGCGTGTATGTGCACATGTATGTATGTGCGCAGGTTCACTTGCACATCATTCCTTTATAGCTGCATTATTCTGCAACTGTTTATGATGTGGGCGGCACAGTGGGTAGTGCTGCTGCCTCGCAGTTAGGAGAGCCGGGTTCACTTCCCGGGTCCTCCCTGCGTGGAGTTTGCATGTTCTCCCCGTGTCTGCGTGGGTTTCCAAAGTCCAAAGACATGCAGGGTAGGTGCATTGGCGATCCTAAATTGTCCCTAGTGTGTGCGGTGGGCTGGTGCCCTGCCTGGGGTTTGTTTCCTGCCTTGCGCCCTGTGCTGGCTGGGATTGGATATAGCAGGTTGGAAAATGGATAGATGGATGTTTAAATTGTACGTTCTAATGTTATTTATATGTGATGTTGTCTTATGTTATAAGCAGCTCCAAAGCTACCAAGATACATTTCTGCACAGGAAGTACTGACAAATGGCTCTAATTCTGATATAATGTATTTGTGGCAGAGATGGCCTCATTCTCGTACCAGTCCAGTTCCTTAGCCATTAGGCCACACTGCTTATTAGTTGTGAGGATAAATTCTGACAAGGAACAATTTAATACTCAAGACACAGACAACATGGTAAGAACTTAATTCATGATAATGATGACATGCCAGTCAGCCCCTGAGGTCTACGTTTGGAATCCTGTCCTCCTGTTTTTTCATTTATTAACAACTAAGGTCTGTTCTCAAAACTTGCAGTGTTTCCCAATCCTCCACCCTACCCTCTCATCCACTCCACAATGTCTGTGACTCTCTGTCCTCAAGCATCCTTACCTGCTCGTCTCATATCGACCTTTTCCCATTCTCTCCCTCTGGCAGCGGGACCTTCCCTTAACACCCCCACTTTCTCGGAAACCTATTTTAGTTTGTTTTTCTCTTCACCTAAGAACCCCAATCTTCAAAACGTTCAGTTTAGGATTGTCCATCGCCCTTATTCTTCTCCCTGAAAGTGTTTTGCCAAAGGGCTGTCCGCTGATTCCCTGTTGCTCCTTCTGCCGGGTGAGATATCTCAGCTACTTTTTTGGACATGATTTGGGAGTGACCCCCCATCCCAGCTTAGTGGTTATCTATTGCCAAATTTCTTTCCACTCTTTTTCACATTAATATCTCTTCCTTTCCTTGAATGTTTCTCTTACTGGTCCTCTCGTCTCTTTCTCTCACTTCTTTTATCCAGCGTAGGCTGCGCTGTCTGGGCACAGTACCTGCAAAGACCTTTTTAGCTTCTCACAGGAAATCTGAACTTTCAATCTCCTTTACATCTTGTCAAACCTCATTTTTTCTTTCTTTCTCAGCAGTGCTGATCCATGGCTTCATATATTACAAAATGGCGTGCTCTAGTGGAAATTCTGTAGAGCCGGATGACTGGTGGTTACTGTCGCTCTGCTCTTCCTGCTTCTTAAATCCTGGCTCTGTGGGGTCTGATGTTTGGGCTGCGTTTCCTACTTCTCTGGCCATTTTCTTTTTACCTTTTGGGCAGAGCAGATTTTGTGGGTACGTGGGGGTTTTCTAATGACCTCAATGCATTTTCAGTTTTCTTTTGACTGTTTTATTGGTTGAGAAACCTGTAGGTGTCATTATTTCTATTTCTCATTAATGCTATTTAAACTTTAATAAATGTTTAATCACACAAATAAAAAGAACTTTTACATATTCACTTCAGTTCAAGAACATGCCCCTGTAAGGATTTGTTAACTTATTAGGTCATAATAATACGATAAGAGGAAGACAGTTTCTTCACTGGCTGGCCTAGAAAATAAAACATGCAATATTTAAAATAGCTTCTCTCTTATGTAAAACAAAAACATAGAAAACCCTAATAAATAACATTGGCCTACCATACAGTTCATGTTATTAAAGCCTGCCAATATTTTGTAAATAGTACCATTGTTTTCCTGGATGCATCTGAATGAATAGATCATTGTATGAAGATACACTTTCCATTTTGTCCAGGCTTTCCCAGCTCACAGCACAAGAAATAATGTCTTTCATGTGACACATCCTGCTTGCTCTGTCACTGCTCGTTTTTCTTGCATTACTGTTCTGTACAAGTTTGTTTCTGCATGTTTAAAAAGCAAATAAAATACATGCCTTAAAAATGCTGCTTAGCAACAATCTGTGTGATTTAGAATGTACTATTAAACATGCTTCTGTATAATGCATAACGGCCTTTTACTGCAAAGCTCAAACCCCATTGCAAATTCAAAGAGTCATCCTGTAACAGCCCATTTTAAGTGCCAGCAGTGGGATTGTAGAAATATGGCAACAGCTATGTGATTGGGTACGTTATTCTGCATAAAAAGATAAATATAAAGGGACAATAATAAGTGTCCAGTACAATAAGAATAGTTTGAACCATATAGATTAACCTGATATTTAGGACTGAAGACAAATGTCCACTGTGAGAAGCCAGGCACTTATAGCAAATGACTGGCACCTACCACAAAGAATTAAACCTCAAGACAAGAGGGCAGAGAGACTACTACATTGCTCAGCTCAGTAATGGATGACTAGATTGATGGAAGGTTCCAGAGAAGTGCAAAGCAGTGCATCTGCTGCCTCACAGATCTAGAGTTCATGTTCTAAATGCTGCCCCCTGCTGTTGTGTGTGAGGCATTTGCGCTACCCCTATGTATCTGTATGGGTTTTCCTCCCACACCCATAAAGATTTGCTTGGTAGGTGGATTGTTGACTTGGAATGGGCCTAAAAGAGTGAGTGTGCGTGTGTGGGGGCCATGCAATGGACTGAAGCCACTGACTCCTGCTTTGTGCTGAGTGTGGCTTGGTTTGGCTCCAGCCTCCTACAACCCTGAATTTTATTAAAAAGGTTTGAGAATGTATGTGTGCGTACAAATTGATGGAGAGAAGAAACTCATAACACAAAGACACACAAGAATACCAGGGACATGCAGTGTCTGGCATTCATTACAAATAAATGGAGCAAAAACAAAAGGAGATGAGCTAACCAGTGATAGATAGATAGATAGATAGATAGATAGATAGATAGATAGATAGATAGATAGATAGATGTGAAAGGCACTATATAATAGATAGATAGATAGCTAGATAGATAGATGTGAAAGGCACTATATAATAGATACATAGAAGTGAAAGGCACTATATAATAGATAGATAGATAGATAGATAGAACTGGATGTCAACATATTCCAACTGAACAAACAATATTTTGTATACTGTCTATTTATATATGCATCTCAAGGCTCTTTATAAATACAAAGCTATAGTGCAATTTACATGATTGTGCATTAATTTTGTATTATATGCATGTATTTTATATTGTAGGCATAAAACTTATAAATACAGTGTGTGTACACATAGATAGATAGATAGATAGATAGAAAGAAATTAAAGGCACTATATAATAGATAGATGTGAAAGGCACTATATAATAGATAGATAGATAGATTTGAAAGGCACTATATAATAGATAGATAGATAGATAGATGTGAAAGGCACTATATGATTGATTGATAGATAGATAGAACTAGATGTCAACATATTCCAACTGAACAAACAATATTTTGTATATTGTCTTTTTTTATATGCATCTCAAGGCTCTTTATAAATACAAAGCTATAGTGCAATTTACATGATTGTGCATTTATTTTGTATTATATGCACATATTTTACACTGTATGCATAAAACTTATAAATACAATGTGTGCACATAGATAGATAGATAGATAGATAGATAGATAGATTTTTTAACATATAAAGGACAGGGTAGTTATAACATGAGCCTTGCATTTTAAAGACCATAAGATGGCATTCAGTAGAAATAAATTATATTGTTTGATGTGACGCCTGCCACTTTAAGGTACAGTGGTCAGTGCAGCTTCCTGTGAGCTCTGTGGATCAGTTGACAGTCACAGTCTGTGTAGAAGTTGCACATTCTCTCTGTGTCCATGTGGCTTTTTTCTGGATGCTTTGGTTTCCCTCCATTTTCCAGTAACTGATGATTCTAAATGAACCCAAGGTAATGCTACTAGGGCTCCATTATACCAACGGCAATATGCCATTATAATGCCTCTTTCTGATTGTGACTGTTTTTTTTTTTTTAATATTTAGCCAAGTCAAATGTTTTTTTCTGTTTAGTTTTATTTCCTTTTAGCTATTCTGGTGTGTATTTGAGATGGGGATTGTTGTTTAGTATAATATAGTAATCTATATTTTTATTGAGCTTTTGTAAAAGCTAAATTTCCCCCTGGGGATATATAAATTATCCATTGTAAATACAAAAAGGCAGACAAGATGAGGGGTTGGGGCACTGAATGGTGAACTCCTTTTTAATCAAAAAAAAATGTGAAAAAACAATATTGACAAATAATAACTGATGCGGTCTGATGATGTTTTTTCAGACACAAGACCAAATTGTGACAAAAGAGTTATGGTGGTAACATTCAATTTAAGATGGCCCCACAGAAAGGGGCTGGTCCAAGGTCGCCACAATGGGAAGTGGCATTAAGAGTCCTTGTGTCATCATCACTCTTTTGATCTGTGGGCAAGAAGAAAGGAGTGGAAGTAAGTGACAATGCCAACCCTTGACTTGGGGTGGAATTACCATATAATAATCCCCAAAGATGTCTACTATTAGTGCATGTGTGACACTATCTATCTATCAATCTATTTATCTATCTGTGTAATCAGAGTCTTTATAGTTGTCCATGGCAGTGGGCCCTATGATTATCGACACCCCCATCCAGGACTGATTTTGCTTTGTGCCCACCACTCTGTAACAAGCAAAGCAGATTCAGAAAGCCATGTTAGCCCCATAATCCAAAATGTGTACCTATGGATGTAATATGTGTTCAGTTATGGCATACTTTTTTTGTGAGTGGTTCTTTTTTTAATAGACAATTTGCATTATCTGTGAAAAATGATGAACGTTTAACAAAGACATCTGTTATTGAACAGAAAGGCTGTTGTGCAGTCACAGTACTAATCAAATTTACACTTGGAAGAAGACTTGCAAGTGTGCAATGACACTTCACTATCTGCCTAGTGCACTGTGCATAGTCAGTGTTATTTGTGCCTCATAGATAAATATTAAATACATTTTATATCCAACTACTTTGACATTATTTAATAATCATTGCCATCATTTGGCAAGACTGATTTGTTGCCTGTGTTTGTGATACCAGTTCAGGTATTTCTTAATCATTCTAAGTATTTTTTATTAATAACTATGCAGACTGGTGTTTTGTGTCCGATGTGATTTTTACCCGAAACAGACAGACATTTTTCTAACTCCTAGGGCTGGCAGCACTGTGGTTTCAACTGAAAACAGGCAGCTTAAAGACCAAAACATCCCAGTGTGTGCAGGTGGGCAGGCTTGGTTTGGGAAGGCTGAATGTTTTCAGTGCAGGCAATCCAGGGATTGATTAGACCTATAAATAAATCCATTGCTTGACTGTACTCAACCTTCTGTGTGATTTTTGGTTTTTACTTTTTAACAAATGTTGTCAATTTTGCATGTGTTTCAGATCTGAGTCAGACCACTTCTGTCAAAGGGTTGCTGTAAAGCAGTGTAGTTCTGCTGGTTAGGCACCAATGAGAATTGAAAAGTGTCAATTAGTACAAGTTCTTTACAAGTAACTCACCTTTTTGTTAATAAATGTTGTGTCATAAACTGAACAGAAAAGTAATACAAATCTGTGCTGGTATTTTACAAAGTGAACCAGCCACTCATTAAATGAAGGAATAAGTGATAGAATTAGTCAAATCAAGAGGTTTCATCACAGTGACTGAGCTTGTTCATCCCTTGAGTTTAGGCACACACTGCTATTATTGTATGTGCTGCGCTTTGATGATCAGCTACAGTCCGACATCTCTTCAGCTCATCTCTCGCTTTTCTCCCCCTCAACTCCAGCCTGCTCCGGCTGCTGCAGACTTTCATTGAAACAGCGTCGTGCGGTTGAAGGGGGTGTGGTCGCGCCTGTGACGTCGGCCGCCATATAAAAAGCACCGGCTGGCGCTTCATCAGCAGGCTGTCTGGGGTGGTAGAGTCTGTTGAAAGCTGCAGTCGAGCATCATAATCGCATTGCTCCAGGCTCGCTTAATAACTATTCAGTAGAACCAAACAGTTAAAAAAAAAACAAACAGAACGTCTCAAAAAAGCGTGCAAGCAACGGCCTATTTCAATTAAAATCACGCATCTCCAGCAAGCATGACGGCAAACGGGACCAGCGACCTGGTGCAGATCCAGTTCGGCCTCATCAACTGCGGTAACAAATACCTGACTGCCGAAACATTCGGCTTTAAAATCAATGCCTCTGCCACCAGCATGAAAAAGAAGCAGATCTGGACGCTGGAGCAAGAGGGAGAAGATTCCAATGTGGTCTTCCTGAAAAGCCACCTGGGCCGCTACCTGGCCACTGACAAAGACGGCAACGTAACCGGGGACACTGAGAGCCCGGGAGTCGACTGTCGGTTCATTATCATCGCTCATGATGATGGGCGCTGGTCCCTGCAGTCCGAGCCGTACAAGCGCTACTTTGGCGGGACCGAGGACCGCATAACCTGCTTCGCCCAGACTATCTCGGTTGCCGAGAAATGGAGTGTCCATATAGCCATGCACCCCCAGGTCAACATCTACAGCCTCACCCGTAAGAGGTACGCCCACCTGAGCAGCAAGCAGGAGGAAATCGCTATTGACAGGGATGTGCCCTGGGGGGTGGACTCTTTGATAACACTGGTGTTTCAGGACCAGAGATACAGCATCCAGACTTCTGACAACCGCTTCCTCAAGAATGACGGCACGCTGGCTGTGAAGCCAGACAAGACCACCGGCTACACGCTTGAATTCCGCTCAGGGAAGGTGGCGTTTCGGGACTGCGATGGGAAGTATCTGGCGCCCTCTGGACCCAGCGGCACCATGAAGTCGGGCAAGAACACCAAGGTTGGAAAAGACGAGCTGTTTGTCATGGAGCAGAGTTACGCGCAAGTGGTTCTCACCGCGGCCAACGAGAGGAACGTGTCCACCAGACAAGGTGTGTATACGTGTGTGTGTGTGTGCGCGTGCAAGCGCACGTGGAACGAATCGCAGCGACCGGACACACGGGATGTGTTGGCCCTCTGCGAGACCCCTCGTGTCTCAATCCACTAATGAGGCGCAATGCAATCTGCCCTCATTGATTGTAGCAGTGTGGTTGCTGAAATGCGAGGGCGCGCCTCACAAAGCCGCGTTGGCGCAAGTTGATGAGTGGGGGCGGGGTGGAGGGTTTACGAACGGGGGTGGGGGTTGATTTTTGGTACTTATTTTACTTACGTTGGATGGCCATATGGGCAAGTGCGGAGCTAGGGGTTAAAATGAAACCTCCTAGGTGATGCATGCAGATGTGCTCAGAATCCGTTATTTGTTAGCAACGACCACCTTGGCCTTTAACCAAATAAAAAAAAAAAATGGATTGTGCTTTGGTGAAGGGGTACCCACCCCCGTATTTTTTTTTTCGGAATATAAACTGAAGGCGAAGGAAAAGACTGTCTCCCTGTAAAGCACCCCAGCGTTGGGGCTAAGCCACCGTAGGATCCAGTTAGTCACTCGGTACCCCTTTGTTTCAGATTATCCTCTCGACACTTCAAGGTGCTTAAAAAAAAAAAAAACACACGTGGGCATGCGTTAGCTGAAACAAAGCGGATCAGGATGGACCAGGTCTGCTGCTTTCAGTCTGTTGTCCCAATTCGCCAAATCCGTTTTTCCATACCAGAAAAAATATAATCACTATACCGTGGCATATAACAAAAAGAGCTCTGCGGTGAATCATGCGCCCTCACTCGGTGCCAGTTTCCCATACGCCTGGTAAAATCAGCATTTGTGCGTGTTCGCGGGTAAGACGGGAGAGGGGTGGTCTTCGTGTTGGAAAATGGCTGTCTGTGGCTCATCCCTTTTGTGCGAGTCTCGATGAAGCTTTTAAGCTTATTTGTGCCCAGGGTAAGGGGGCACGTTCATTTCTGGCTGCGGGCTTTTATTATGGCCCCTCTGTTTATTATTTAACTGCGAGTTTGATTCAACTTTATGTTCCCAGCGTGTGCCAAAAGTGGCATTTTTTGAGAGAGTATCTCATGTTCCGCCCGATTATACATCAGTGTAATCCAGGCGAATATGGCGTCTTGCATGGAGGCAGACAGCCCAGCATACACTTTATAGCTCCTATTATATGGAGCTAAATAACACCAGCTAGTCAGAACTGAGACTAACTAGCATCAAATATATAATGCTTTTCATTGTGCTAAACAAATCCACATAGTCCAACAGTAAGTTGTACTCCAGATTTGAGACTGCCCAGCATGACGTTTATAGTGCCTTTCACTGTGCAAAATAAACACCAAATCACAATTCCAACAACTTCGTGAATAAACTGTTTTTTGCATAATCAAAGTGCATTTGTGAAAGGCATGCTTTTGATGTTCATCAATTTTTAATAACAATTTGATTAGATTGCTCCCTGGTTCAAAGTACTCCAGTCGTGGCGGTTGGAGTAACGTCAGCTTTTCACTTTTTTTTTCTCTCCCCTTGGATATTGTCTGTCAACTACTCTCAGTGATCCCGGTGGCTTTGGTAATGTCTGTTCTAGACCATGATTTTCATTTTTCGGTATTCACTTTTTATTTTGTCCCTTAGCAGCTGTTTTAGGATGAGGGCCCATAATCCATTTTGAAAAGTCCCATACAGTGCCATATTCCTAAAGATGAGTCAAACTCTACGACCTGATCCTTGGCAACCCCTGTGTCAAACATGTCGTCTGCGTTTTCAGGGCAATCGGACCAATCAGGATGTAAGTTATGGTTAGGGAAGGGGATGGGTGTGTCCGGATAGGAAATGGAGACATACTTTTTTATGTTGATCTGTTTGTGCATTCATTTTTGCTGAGATTAAATGTAAAGTAACCATTTGCAGTATGGATTACACTGACGTGATGCTATTGTGCCCAGGTGGTGGTTTTATAAGGAATATTTTATTGTCTTGTGTTGCCCAATGGGTTGTACTTCAGTTTTGTCATCTGTTGATTTGCTGGGTGGGGAATATTAAGGAATTTAATTGAAAGGTCTGAATGGACATTCGAGTTTTAAATGACTTTACACTGAATTGTTGTGGTCCTTGTAATCTAGTGCCTCCTGCTGGCTCAATGTGGCACTGCTGAGCCAAGCTAGTGTGCTAACCCAAACCGAAGGTCATTTTGGCTTTGTATGTCATGCAAGTGAAGGGGCAGCAGATTGCAGTCCCTTCCAGTGAAAGAGCACAGCCACACTTGTCACCGTCTGACTGGTGAAGAGGTGGGTCATTGCTCTTGTTCCCTTCACTCATTTGGACCTGTCCTGAGATTTGATTTAGTGGTAGTGTTGTGGCCCCTTAATGTCTGAATCATTTTCTTGTTACGGGGTTGTCAGGTTTATTTTTCTGGCTGCCAGTGGAAAGCCATGTGCTGGACCATCTGGTGGAGTTACCAGTGTTTAGGCACATATGGAGCAAATGAGGGGGTGCTGCCCTGGGTATCTGGAATGCTCATGTTTGACTGGAGGGTAGCTATTTAAACATTGCGTACCCCTAGGATAAGCGGTCATCGGTGCCCTCTTACTCTTGTACTGGCTGTACTGTGTATAGCCCACCCTCCCACTCTCCTCCATTTTCTGCATGTCGCCCATTTTTATTTGCATCCTCCTCCTCCTTGGAATGTGTGCTCTATGCGTATCCAGGGCTCAGACTCTCTGCACCGTGTCACCTTTAAAACCCTAATAAATTGTCCATTTTATGTCAAATCGGGCTGGTATTTGAAATTCAAGTCCAGTCATTCTTTGAGGAGGCGGATGATGCCACGGCTGCTGCTTCAGAGGGGAACAAAGGAGCTGTGATCTCTCCAGGGTTATTCATGTATGGCAGCTGGCTGGGCCTCCAGCTGTACCCGCTGGAAACGCCAACACCCCCCAACCCCCCAATTAGTTATACTTGTGCTGTTATCAGAAATAAAAAACCTCAGTGTGAGCGTTGCCAGCTGTGGGCAGATTCACATTTTGTATTTTTTTCTGGAATAGCATTTTAAAAAAAAATTGAAAGAAAGCTTGCAATGTCACAGCAGAATGTAAAAGGCGAAGAGTCCACACGCTTGGGGAAAAGGAAATGCTCTGTGCCGAATTGGAACCGCATGGGGGGGTGGCAGGGTTAGATTGTGCTCAAATTACAGGAATATGTGAGGCTGCTACGAGTTCCTCTTGAAGTGACTTGTCGACGGCTTCTCGGTTTCTTTAAGTAACTGCAGCTGTGGGGGTGAAGCGTTCAACTTGGTAACCCATAATTTTACATGCCGCCCTTCATTTTTACACTAAATCTTTGAAACGAGTCTTCTGGAAGTTTAACATTTTTGAGTATAAACTCATTTTTTGTTTCTTTTAACAAAAGTCGGTTACAAGTCTCAAATGTAGTCAGCCATTTTCCAACCCACTATATCCTAACACAGGGTCACGGGTAGGGGGGAGAAGTCTGCTGGAGCCAATCCCAGCCAACACAGGGCGTAAGGCAGGAAACAAACAAACCCTGGGCAGGGCGCCAGCCCACCGCAGGGCACACACACCAAGCACACACCAGAGACAATGTACCTAACCTGCATGTCTTTGGACTGTGGGAAGAAACCCACACAGACACGGGGAGAACGTGCGAACCCAGGTCTCCTTACTGCAAGGCAGCAGTGCTACCACTACACCACTGTGCCACCCTCTCAAATGCAGTACTGCCTTTTATATTTATGTTGTCAAAGCAGTAGCAACAATGATTCAAGTCACTTGTTCATGTGTTCGGTGTCACGACTGAAATGGCAGCCTCATTTATTACAGTGCAGTGATCTTCACCACTGGTGGCTTCATTGTCTTGATTAGTTGGTTTTTATGGCCCGGTTTATCCCAAGAACAAAGCTCTGCTAGGTTTGAATTGGATACTCTTTCCTGTAACTCCCCCCCCAAAGCCACTGACCAAGGCAGGAGCCCCTCTGTGTCTCCTGAACTTGCATGCAGCAGATTTGCTCACACACCCGCCCAATTATACTTTCATTGGCTGTGTTTCAGGTCATCCCTAAACCTCACCCTAAGGTCTTTGGGACGTATGCAAACCTGGAGAGTACCCACACGGACATTGGAAGAACATGCCAACTCCATAAAGGGCTGGTCTATGTTGTGTCTTTGTGGATAGTATTAACATTTTACAGCATTATTGTACTTCCTGAGAGCTCACAGCACCCATTTCTTTGTTCTGTTTTCATGCCTTTACCATGGCGTTGAATTGACTGTGCCATGGGAGCTGACCTGTGAGTCGCCATGCCACCCATAAATGTGTGTTAACGACACATTAATACATTAATATTTCATGGTTGTCACTGTGCAGCTGCTGTATGCTTTATCTTCTTGAGGTACTGTGGTAGGGGGTGGGAGGCACTTTGCATTACCCCAAGGAGTGTTACTAACTAGCCTTGCTGTGAAGAGGGGCTCTGGGGTCCAAGTCGTGATTCTTTGTATGAGCCTAGTGAGTTAGTTTGTCTGCTGGGTATATTTTTATGTATAGCACTTTTCATAAGAGGCTACCTCAGAATCCGAATAAAGAGTTGCTTTCTGGATGTAGGCGAAGTCCAGGATGAAGTCGGCTTATGGGGTTCCTGCCTTTTGGGGCTGCTCCACACCCAAGTTCTACTATGTGTGAGTGCAGCTTCACGTGGCTCCATAAGGATTGTGTGGAGAGGGCAGACGCAAGAGAAATAAATGGGTGCATAGTTGTTGGATTTGGTGGGGACTGGTTGGGCCAAGAGTGGTCCGCTCTGAGTGGTATACCATTACTAAACTAGAGGCCAAATTAGAGAGTCCTGTCTTTGCCTTGATCCTATGCCTAATTTTCCAAGCACCCAGTCAGGGTTTTATTAAATTTTTAATGGTCACATCTGGGCAGCGGCAATTGCATACACTGGCAAGCATTGTCTCACCTCAGCAGGAAGGTGACACAGGAAGCTTAAACAATTGGGGACGCTCCATATAAGGCGATGGCCTCCTAATACTCTGGTGCTCTGCAGTGTTCGCCTGTAGGCTGTCTTAACGTGGATACCTTGGAATGTGTGTGCAGTTTCGTACTTTATTTTGGGAACTAAAAGGCTCAAATAATCACATTGTATTTCCCATCGTTCATATTCTCTGTGTCTTTCACTTTCCTTCTAGTCGATTTTAAAATCTAACTTATTTGGCATGTTTTGGCAGGTTGCTGTGCACCTCCATGGTTTTGCATTTCAACCTCCACTGTTCAGATTTTGTTTTTTTCTGTTGTCGTCGTGTGACTGGGAGGTGAGCTACAGCATAAGTTCACCAAAGTGATAGCAGGAAAGATCTGTGAAAGCAAAAAGACACAAGTTCTCAGTGTTTTAAGTTTCCTGTATAGACGAGCAGCTGTTTAACTGACAAGCTTGTCAGTTAATCTTTATTACCACATTGTCAGAGTCTATGAAAGTATGAATGTTTGCAAAAAATGCCACTCTGCATGATGGGACTCGAGGCCTCTGTCAGACTTGCAGTTTGAGGTTAGCACAGATCAAAAGGGGGCCAGTTCTGTTTGGATGACGTGGCTTGGGGTGGGATTTCATGTAAAAGCTAGAAAGACCGGAGGTGTCAAAGTAACACCGTTCAGTGACATGTTTTGGATCCCTAAATCTTTAGGGATTTGATGGTGCAGAGGAACAAGTCAGGAACTCTAGAAAAGTGAGACCATAGTGCAACAAACTGGTTCATATAAATGGTGGAAAGAGATTATTTTATGTGCAACTGGAATTGGGCTGCATTGGGTCTTTGCAGGTGGTGTGTTAAAAGGGTAAAAGGTGTTAGTTCTCAGATGAGGGTCTTGATTGTTTAACATTTTGATGGGTGGCTTATGGACTTTGGAGAAACTCCTTGACATTATGTCGGCACATCAGCTAAAAGCAAAAGTGCTGTTAGAGAGGCTTAACCACAGAGTTTCTTTTTTGGTGTCAAAGTAGTTGTACAAAGACTTGGCCATGGAGTTTGGATCATAAAACAGTTGACATTATATAAAGTTACATGAGCCCCTGTTCTATGTGATCGACAGCAACGTAGCTTTGCTGGAAGGGCATTGCAATACATAACTAAGAATATAAATGCACTTTTGTTTTTAGTATTCTGCATGGCCTGGGACAGAAGTACTGGTAAGTGCTGCTTCATCACGGATCCAGCATCCTTGTTTTGAATCCTGCGCTTTGTTTGTCATTCATTTGGAGTCTGCGTATTCTCTCAGTGTTGATGCTATAATGGAGGGCATGAATGGGCTGGCATCAACATTGAGATGGTTGGTAGTACCTTTCCCGGACAAAGAGGTTGGAAAGGTAGAAGGGACACTGGAAAGAAAATCTTTCAGAGCAATAGTACACTGGGAGGCAGGAACTCCCTGGCTGTTGGACCCCTGGAGGGCTGCAAAGGAAATGTAGTCTTAACAGACAGCCCTGTTTGGGTCCTTCACGGCTTCAGGAGGGCTTTTCTACCATCCATGAGATGCATTTCATGTTTTGGTACCCTGTTGGCTTAATGCCCCCCCCCATGTTTATTTCTCCAAGTCTTCTAACTTGATTCGTATGTGTAGTGTGGTAGATAGGGGGCGCTCTCGCTCCCTTGAACCCCTGTCCACGACTCCAGACACCAGGTAAAAGTCCTTCAGTTGACTTTATTAAATTTCCACAGTGCACAAAGCACACTCTCCACCACTATACTCATAAACTCACAATAATAAATCACAATAATCACAAATACAATCCTCCAGCTCCCTGACGTGTTGCCACCCTTCCACCCAGCTCAGCTCACCGTCTGGGAGCTCCCACAGTCCTTTTATATTCCCTGACTCGGAAGTGTTCTTCAATCACTTCCGGGTCAGGTAAAAGTTCTTTTCTTCACCCCGGAAGCCCGTCGCTCTTCCTGTGACGAACTTCCGGGTCATAGGGCACAAATGAGTCTTCGGTCCTCCCTGCAGCACCCTCTTGTGGCCCCTGAGGTATCCAGCAGGGCTGAGGATAAAAACTACATCGTCCATGATTCCCTGCTGGTCTTCGGGGCACCTCCATACTGCAGGGAGGGCTCCATCTGGCGGCCTGGGGGTATTGGCCGGGTTGATAAGTCGGCCAAATATCACAGTAGTCACTAGGAGTAGGTAGTTTTGATAAGTAGGACGTAGAGTTTGGAACCCCATCATTACAGAGTGGCAGAAGAAAGTCCTGAAGGTGCTCTCTTCAGTTCTTCTCTTGCCATTGCAGATGAGACAGACTGAGAGTAAGTGAGGTGTCCTTCTGGCTCTGTTACCCCTGCCTCAGTGTGTAGTGGCGTGAGGAAGAGTATGTCTTGGTCACGCCGTCTATCTCGTCTATGGAAGTCTCTCTCTCTCTCTCTCTCTCTCTATTTCTCGCTCTCTCTCTCTCTCTCTCTCTCTCTGTCTCTCTCTCTCTCTCTCTCTAACACAGCTTTCCAACTTTGGCAGTATTGGACCTAAAATGGTTTGATAGGTGGGTTGGTATAGTTTTTGTCCTCGAGGGCAAATAAAAACTTTACAGTAGCTCAGGGATGTGTCTGCATCAACTGTAGTCCTGTACACATAGATTGCACTACTAGCAAAATGTGTCCATGAGTGTGCTGTTTCAATTCAAACATTGGGTGGTCTATGGGTGTCACTATTCACAATGCCAGCCCCCAAGTATATATAGTGGCTAGGAATGTAGCCCTCATACAAGACGAGATTCTACTGTAAACTATTATATAATCATTTTTACACTTGTTTTATTAGTCTTCAAATGCAGCATACAAAATAAAGTTCAATGTGAGATTTCAATTAAATATGGAAGAGCCAACAAAATTGGGGAAGAACTGACATTCAGGTGGCACTAAGAACTGAAACTGCTAATCCGTAGAGGATCCACCATTGCTGTTAGTGAAAGGAGTTCCTGTAAATGGCCTAGATTCGGCCAGGGTTGTACTGACAGATTTCTAGTTTAGCAGAGCTTTACAAAGTGACGTCTACTAATTCAGAAAATGAGAAGTGTTTACTTTTTAGCTTTGCTCTTAACCCATGCCCTTTTGTTTTTTGGGGGACATTGATCACACAATACTCCTGAAACCACCTTCTAATTGCTCCACCCACAAAATATTCTGTGGGTTATCTCCACATCTACTTTATATGCCTCAAAGAATTAAGGAGGAGGTTAAAGGTCAAGTTTTTAAGATGGTCTTAAGACTAGCAATGATGTATGGAGCAAAGACACAGGCAGTAAAGGGAATGCATGAGAAGTTAAATATGGCAAAAATGAGAATGTCGAGATGGATTTGTGGAGTCACAAAAAAAGGACCAACTAAGAGATTAGACCATCAGAGGTATAAAAAAAGTAGGAGAGACGTCTCGGAGAAGTAAGTTGAAGAGGTATGGAGATGTGATGAGCAGAGGCAATGAAGATCTGGGTAACAGTGTGATGTAAATTGAAGTACAAAGGAAAGAAAGAAAGATAGAGGCCAAAGTGGAGGTGGATGGATAAAGTAAGACGATCTGAAGGAGAAGGGCTCGACTGGCGAGGAGGTGCAGGACCGAGCTGTGTGGAGAAGGTTGATCAAACACCTCGACCCCACATAGATGTAGGAAAAGAAGAAGATTCTAGACATGAAAAGACGTGAGTAAAAGTCCCTTTTCAGTGTCTGGCCTCTTAATATATCCATCCATCTCTTAATATATATTTTTCAAAAATCCATTAAACCAGCTCATAATTTTGGTAATTGTAAAGTAGTCACAGGCTTGTCTAATTAAAAGAATTAGGCATTCATGTTGTTTGCTTGAGCCAGCCATTTTACTGCTTTATTCAGATGTAAGTGTTTGAATGTCTGGAATCGTTCATGCTGTTGTAGGTGTGGTGGTACTGCAGAGTCCAACTCCCCAGGATATTGATTTTGGCTCCTGTTTGCCCACAACCTCAATCGGTTAATTTCCCGGTACATTCTTGGGATTGTACGTGTTTCTGAGAGAATGCACACCATTGAGGGGTTGAAGTGAAGTAAAGCCAGCAATAGGTATGCTGCAATGGAGTGGGGCCTCCTTCCTTACCCCCCAAGGTATGCAGATATTCTCCCACCTTGAAAGGCTGCACAATGTTGACTGGCCTTATGGTTGTGATGTAAGGCCTCGGTCTCTTGCTCACATCCCCAGCATAATCAGAGTTCAGATAAAAGCTGAGCTCTAAATTTCTGCTTGTGGCTTTGCTGGAGGAAGATAATGGGAGCGTCTAGTTTTTTATGTATTTTGTAAGAGAACTATGAAGGTATGTATAGCAGATGTGCAGCCACAAGCTGCATCTCCTTATGAAAATGAAGGAATGGGATCGATTTGGAGGAATGCCACTTTCCCAAGTGCTGACTTAGACGTGCTCTTGCCAGAATGTGAGAGCGCCAGTATCCGGTCCCAGCTTGTTTAAGCTCCTCTTCGACTGGACCAAATTCAATTTTATTATGTGCTTTTTAACATGTGCTTATGGCATCCTTGGATGCTTGGTGTAGATACCTGGTTTTTTTTTTTAGTTAATTGATAGCTTGAGTTGCTGTCCACAGAATCAAAATGGAGACATGCTTTCCAATAAGTGGCTCTTTAAGTAAAACCGGGCAAGGGGGCTTGTGTTGTATCTGAGCAGAAATTGTGGCCTACTATTTTCTCTCTTGTATGCTTGTTTTATTAACCAGTTTAAAAAAATATATATATTAAAAGCCTTTGTGCTTATGGTTAAGATTATTTGAGGTTGCAGTGTCCTAACCTTCTACTTAAGGCTAATTGATGCTGCCTGCAGCCATGCAAGGAAGTCTGGAGCTGTAGGCATCTCTTTACTGTTCTTAATAAGATTCCAGAAATGCTCGTGTGACAAATGGATTCCTCTCCACCAACTGTCTATGCCATCTCCCTTCAGAATCCAAGTTTCAAAGAAAATGGATAAGTTTGTGAAATGGCTTCACCTACCCTCTACAAAATCGAAAGCGCAGGAGCTGATTGTACAGCAGGGACACACACACACAGCATGAGGTGACAACAGCCAGCTTTGTAGGCGTGTGGCACATCATGTCTGGTGAAGTGTGTGGGAGTCTTTAGACGCTGCAGCTGCACGCCAGTGTTTTATATTTAAACCCAGCATGTCCGGCTTGTTGACACTCAAGTCTCCCTCCCCATTTGTATTCCAGAATTTCTTTATTCTAGCTGGCAGTGTGGTGTACTGGCAGAGACCCTGGACGTCAAGGCTGCAGGTCCAATTCTAGCTGCTGACTCGTCTCCGTGAGCTGGTTATTTAGCCTGCCTGTGGGACTGATGTTAAAAACATGGAAACTAAACACAATATCTGCACTCTTCTATCACCTTGGGATGGCAGTTCACAATAGAAGTGTTTTGGGTAAAAATGTAGCTTGCTTGTATAGCCGGTCTGTGTGTCTGACAGAAGTGCTTAAAACACAGAATTGCTTCTGCAGGCAGTATGGGAATGTGGAGAAAGACCTGGATTTCAAACCCTGAAGTGGTGGGTTCAAATCCTACTAATGGACACTAGGTGACCATGAGCAAGTCACTTCACCTGCTTGTACTCCAACTGGAAAAGGAGAAGCAATGTAATCAGTTGTACCTGAAATGTTGTTGTAAGTCACCTTCAATAAATTAGGTTGTCATCCAAATCAGTAAGTAATAGCAGTAACGTCAGAATGGCATCTTTTGTGGAGTGTGTTTTACAAGCTAGATCTTTACCAGCGCACTCTTCAGAAAAGTAGTGGTGTTCCCTAGAAGGTGTTATAAAGTAAGACCTCCAGTGGCTGCCCAGCTCCTCTTAGGTGTACGTTTTAATTTACTTTTGGCGCTGGGAAGTTTTCTCCACTTCAGAATCAATAGAACAGGGAGCAAATTATGGGTCTAGCCGGGACCAGGCTTGATTAAGTAGCCCAGCTACGCAACTGGACCCCTTTCAGTTAAAATATGAGCATAACACTGAAACTTTGAGAGCAGTGGACATCCAGAAATGTGATTGAATGTTCAACTGCCCTGAAGGAGTCCTCTGTTAATAATGAAGACTCGTCTCTTCTTGTCTAGCGTGACGTTCTCATTCAGTCCATGGAAAGCTTGCAGTGGGTGCAGGTTTTTGTTCTAACCAGTTCTTTGATGATGAGTGGACTCCTATCTTCATTGAAAATGCCATTTTCCAGTTTTAGCTTTCATTGAATCGATCCAGAATTGCACAGTGTGGTTGATTTGATTTTAAAAGATCTTTTTAACAAATAATAAAATGGACAGCTTGGTGAATAAGTGAATCATTTGATACACCATGTAAGCTAGGCACAACTTCTAGTGGCGTTCTCGCTATTGGGCCTCTATTTGTAATGAAACTTTTGAAACTCCATAAACTCTGCAGGTTAAGCTAATTGTAATACAAGTTCAAAACGTCATGAACATCCACTCCGCTGTTTTTGAATAATGTGTGGTTCTTGGGATGTTGGCTCTCCCAGTGAAATACCTAAAGCTCTTTGAAGCCTGGGTTTTTAAATTGCATGAGCAAGAATGCACAGTAAATATAGAATTTCATAAAAGTAGACATACTGTAGTTGTATTTGAGTGATGTGGTGGGGGACCAACACAAAACTCGCACATCACAACCACACTGTCGCTCCACTGAGTCCCTGGTGTGGAGTGTGGCCTCCTCTAAGTTGGCCTCAACCGAAACAATAAACCAAATTCATTACCATTAGCTAAACTGTTTTGGAATGATGACCTGATTTTCATTTTGCTGCATTTTAGGTTTTGTCAACAGGAATATGTGTGCACAGTTTCATTAACCTCAGCTTGGCCATTTTGGAGTAATGCTCCTTTATTTATTTATTTTTTTGCCCCCTACCTGTAACCCCCATGTAGTCTGGATGTTAAGTTGGTTCCACTTTATTATGCAAGCAACACTGCATTAAGATTGACTTGGTCAATTTGGAATAGCATACAGTTTTTGGGTTGCCCCGAATACAACTTCTCTACCTGATGACCTTTTTGAAATGCTGTATAGCCAAGAGCAGCCAATATGCAAAATTTCATGAAATCTCTTTGGATGAAAAGACCGATGACGACGCAATATGAGGGTTAAAATAAAGTCCTTAGTGTCATTTTATTTATATAAACTTAAAAGATTTCTTTTTAAGTCTTGGTTTTTTTTCTCTTTTTAAAAATTCTACTGCTTACTAATGATTATGATAAAGCAGCTTCTCCTGTTGTATGCACTCATATCTGTTAATATATGAATAAATATATAAATATATATTTGTTAATATTTAGGGGGTGAAAAAAACGACTGACTAAACATCTTGTGTAATTAATCAGCCTTTCCCTGTCTCATTTTGCAGTTAGACACTTGACTATGAAATTTATTTTTAAATTGTAGAGAGAAAATTTAAAGGGCTATCTTAATAATGATGACTGAAAATGAAGAGTACGGGCAGTAAAGGCTAAAGGGAAGCTGCTATTCCATCTGTGAAATCACCAGCAGATAACTACGTAAAACTCTTCAGGCTAAGGATCTGCGCTGGTATCCAGAAGGTTGCCGGTTCGAATCCCCGTCACTGCCAAAAAAGATCCTACTCTGCTGGGCCCTTGAGCAAGACCCTTAACCTGTAATTGCTCCAGGGGTGCTGTACAATGGCTGACCCTGCGCTCTGACCCCAAGGGGTATGTGAAAACTAACAAATTCCTAATACAAGAAATTGTATAAGGTGAAATAAAGAACAAAAAAAAACAGACATTTCAAAATAAATAAGACCGCAAACCTTAGAAACCATCCAGAAAAATGTGATGGTTTGCAAATTCCTACAAATGAAAATGGTGTTGTCATTCTGTAATGACTCCATAAAGCTCTGCGTGTACTTACTTTGTAATTAAGATAGCAGTTCCAATTAAAAGTCAAGTCGGTCTTGGCTGAAACAAAAACCCGCACCCACTGCAGCCCTCTGTGGACTGAGCTGGTTAGCGAGGGCTCAGACGGTCTCTGCTCCTACTCTGTTTCTTCCCCATTTACGTCCCCGTCTGTTCTAACACCTTCTCCCTGCAGCTTGCTCGTATTTTCTCCATGTAGAGTAGAAGCTGTTGCATTATCCAGATACCGTCAAGCCTCTTTTATGATCCGAAATGCCATTTACTTTGCAGATGATGACTTATAACCTGTTCTGTGGCTTAAGCAATTGGAGTAATTGGCTCTTGTGTCCCCCCCCCCAACCTCCACAGGAATGGATCTTTCTGCCAACCAGGATGAGGAAGGTGACCAGGAGACCTTTCAGTTGGAGATCAGCAAGGAAACCAAGAAGTGTGCTTTCCGGACCTGCACTGGGAAGTACTGGACCCTGACTGCAAATGGAGGAGTGCAGTGCACTGCATCCACTAAGTGAGTCCAGCTTGTCTCCGTAGATCGGGCTTTTGCCAGCTTGCCACAGGAGCTCTTCTGCTTGTGTTAATGTGCCCCAGGTGCCAGTCCTGTCCCTGGATAAGTAGGTGCACTTACTGGGAGTGCATCTCATCCAGATGAGAAGTTCTTATTTTAGAAATGGTTTGGTAATCATCTTTATAGGGCTTGATCTGTTCACATGGAGGATAAATGGAGAATCTGGTTTCAATATTAAAGATGGACCTCCGCCGCCAACCTACTTGGTGGCAGGGTGTCTGGCAGCCACAAATGTGGAGAGCTTGTTTGCTCTGTCTGCTTCAGTATTTGTTCTTGGCTCGGTTGTGGGCTGCTGCCCACTAATGCCTGCCCAGGCTTCATTTGCTTTTGCTTTTACAATTTTTTTGTGTACTCCTCATAAGCCTGGAGTTAAGGGGCACTCCTATTACATGGCGATTGCAATAAACTGATACATTCTTAACATCCACTGTCATCCTCAATAAAAATGTGACCCTCAAAAAACATTGAATTTGTGTCCAAAAAACCCCAAATTGATGATTAACTTGAGGCATCCTCTTTTGTTTCACTCTGAATGTAGTGCCCTGCACATGTGCAGTTGGCCAGAAGGCAGTTCATTCAACTAACATACTCGCTGAGTGCAGGCTCAGAATTACGTTGTGACAACAGGAAATCGGCAAACTATTCAAAAGTTGGCACACCAATGCACACCAGGTGAAATTGCAAGATGGAAACGAATGTCAATGACTAACCTGAATCAAGATCGTGCAGTCCTGTTTAAGTAATCCATTCATCGTCCACCATTGTAAGGCTGCTTCTGCTTGCTTTTAAGTGACATGCTGTCTGGATAAAGCAGCAGAGACCTGGCAAGTTAATGATTTGCCTAACTTGTTTTCTGC
The DNA here is from genome assembly GCF_016835505.1 of Polypterus senegalus. NCBI lineage: Eukaryota > Metazoa > Chordata > Cladistia > Polypteriformes > Polypteridae > Polypterus > Polypterus senegalus. The sequence goes on from NC_053166.1 coordinate 142,389,424, forward strand.
CAAGGTACTTTTGTGAGTGGTGGCAGGCAGCTGTTGTGCCACGGTAGTAGAGTTCTTGATCTAGAGGGAACACAAAACTCTGTATGGGAAGATCATTGAGTCCATGAAGCCAAGTTGTCCTACTATCTCATTCAACTTGTTCTTCAGCTACATGGCTGGCTATTTGGGTCCCAGTTTCAGGTTTTCCCATTTTCAATTGTGTGGGTCAGTTAACAGAATGTCACTGCTGTTGCCACACTAAAGCCACTTCCAGAGGTAGACTGATGGTCTCCTACCCACCATTCGAGAGGGTCATATGGGGACAGCTGTTGTACCTTGGGTGCTTTCTCTTGTGTTTATGATGGAGACGTAGTCTTGGTCACTTGTTTTGATTATAATGCTTTCTCATCATGATCATCTGCCTTACTTCAAATTAAAAGATCACCATTATTTATTATATACCTTTTTTTGCGTATTTTATTCTAGGAATGCAAACTGCTACTTTGATATAGAGTGGCGAGGAAAGAAAATCACATTAAAAGCTGCCAATGGAAAATATGTGGCAGCAAAGAAGAATGGGCAGCTTGCGGCTACCGTCGATACTGCAGGTAAATATGGATATTTTAAAATGGGGGGGGGTCCACTGATTAGACCTGGTGACTGTTTGGCTGAGCCCCTGCTTGCCATATCTCACACTGCAAGTCCAAATTGCCTCCCTCCATTAGCAGCAACTCTGGCTACGGCCACAATACAAATACTGCTTTGAAATGAAAATGTAATAAACAAAATCTATGCACCCTAGTGTTTACATATTGTTTACAAAATTATCCGTGCGCTCTCTAAAATGAACCATTTGATGTAGCCATTTGTCTATCCTGGGCATACACCCATCGGCAAAAACCAGAAGAGAAGTATCTTCTCCACTAGGCGTTCATTTGCAGCTTGCATCTCTACAGGGAGAACAGCAATGGCGAATATGAGAAATAACAACAAAAAAAAACAAAACAGATCAACTGATGAGGTAGAATTGCTATTGAGAGACAGCACGGTGGCGCAGTGGTAGTGCCGCTGCCTCGCAGTAAGGAGACCTGTGTTCACTTCCCAGATCCTCCTTGCGTGGAGTTTGCATGTTCTCCCCGTGTTTGAGTGAGTTTCCTCCCACAGTCCAAAGACATGCAGGTTGGGTGCATTGGCGATCATAAATTGTCCCTAGTGTGTGTGTCCTGTGGTGGGCTGGATAACAACAACAACATTTATTTATATAGCACATTTTCATACAAACAGTAGCTCAAAGTGCTTTACATAATGAAGAATAGAAAAATAAAAGACACAATAAGAAAACAAAATAAATCAACATTAATTAACATTGAATAAGAGTAAGGTCCAATGGCCAGGGGGGACAGAAAAACAAAAAACTCCAGACGGCTGGAGAAAAAAATAAAATCTGCAGGGATTCCAGACCACAAGACCGCCCAGTCCCCTCTGGGCACACCCAGAGGTGTATAATATAATAGAGAGATAATTTATGTATTTATTTTAAACATTTAATCCGGTCTTGATGCTACGTTGTGTTGCCGTGTGTTCCTAGTTGTGCCCAATGTGCTTTTTTGGGAAGGTTTGTTCACTCGCACCCATACTGGATGAGGGTATAAGTGGTGTGCAGCTCTGGAAGAACTACTCTGGCATCAGTAGGTACAAGAGGGGAGGGGCATAAAGAGAAAATCAAAGTATATTAACATGACCCCACCCAGCCTCATAATTAAGGTGGACTGAAGAAACTGGCATGGGTAACAGCAGTATACTTGAACAGAATCACTGTCCAATATTTAGCTTGCTTGTTTCTCTAATTCTTGTCACAGGACATTTTTAGACCCACTTAATCAAATTCAGAGTCGGATACTGAGGCTGAAGCTGATCCTGGCAGCATCAGGCACAAGCCATAATCCCTCGGGCAGATGGAACATCAGTTCTTTGCAGGACCCACCTTACATACACACGTGTGCACCAATAGGACCAGTGAAGCCAACACACCCCTCATTGAGTATATTGAGGAGAAAACCTGCAGAAATAACCAAATAGGCCGGGTCTAAAACCAGGTTGATAGATTTGTAAGACCACTGAATCACTGTGTCCCTCGTTCTAATGCTTATTTTGCTATTCTACCCCCAAAATGTGTAACTGACCATTTCATTATTTTTTTAAAGGAGAGAACGAAGAGTTTTTAATGAAGCTCATTAACAGGCCGATTATTGTCCTGCGTGGAGAACATGGCTTCATTGGCTGTCGTAAGGTTACAGGGACTCTTGACTCGAACCGCTCCTCCTATGATGTGTTCCAGCTGGATTTCCAAGGTGGCGCCTACAGCTTTAAAGGCAAGTGTGGATGTGTGTCACAATTACCATGTTATAATAAAAATGGATTGGCTCAAGAGCCTCTGCCTTGAGGGTGGCTTCATTCTTTGGTTTTGCTAGTTTCAGCATTCTGTGAGAGTTGATATCCTGTCTCTCCCCTCTTGCTTGTTTTTCAGATTCAACTGGAAAGTACTGGATGGTAGGAAACGAGTCAAGCGTGACCAGCAGCAGTGACACTCCAGTGGAGTTCTTCCTGGAATTTTGCGACTTTGACAAAGTAGCAATCAAGGCCAATGGCAAATATTTAAAGGGAGACCATGCGGGTGTGCTCAAAGCTTCAGCCGACTCCATCGACAGCTCCACTCTCTGGGAATTCTAGAAGCACTTTAGCAAAACCACTGTGGCTTTGCTTCCAGGTTTTGTTTTTGATTTCTCTTTTTTGGTGCACACAGGATTTCACAAGGAAATATTTGCAGACCTGCCATGGATCATGACTTAAACCGAAATTTCCAAAAAATTGTTTATTTGAGAACAAAGTATCAGTTGCAAGGCCTGATGGGATAGTAGATTTGCTTGCTTTTTGTGGCCTGCTGCCTTTCTCTGTCATTGTGGATGTTCCCTGCTGGGTTATCAAATTTAGGAGCAACTTGAAGGCTGGTTCATCAGCTCAGGGAGCTGCCATTTATGGACCCCCCACTTGGGGTTGTGCCCACTACCCACTCACTATGTCTGACAGATTTGCATTAACTCTGACAGGTCCTCTGCAGTCTTGTCTCATAACAAAATTCCTTCTTAAATGGGCCTATTGGCGTAAACCTTAATTATATTTTTATAAGAGGTTGGGGGGGATTTTGTTATTAATATTGTAATCTGTTTTGCCTGGGCCATGAGAGTTATACCCTCAGTCTGTCTGTTTTCTAGCAGCCTCCGCTTAGCAAGACGATCACTTTTTAAATTTTTGGTGAGGGTCCATATGGGCTATCCTGGGATTTGCCCAAAATCCTTCTTGCCAAAGTTCCCCACCCTTTTCAGGAGGCATTAACAATGTCGGCCGAAATATTTCGTCATGCAGCTATTAAGCATCTTTTTATTTCCTCCGATCCCTCGTCTGGAGCTGGTAAGCTTGGTCAAATTTGGTCTCATTGGTGGCTTCTGTTTGACATAGGAAGCCCCCACCATAGAGCGTGAGAACTGATAGAAGATAGCAATGGGAGAAAATATGTGCCATCTGAAGAGGTGCCATGCCACAAGCAAACAGATTCTGATAAATGTGCCAGGTGTTTAGCCAAGCAAAGCAAACCACACCACATGCCAATTTGTGAATGGACGTTGTGCTGTATCCTTGTCAGCCAGACTGAACTTGAGCAGTCTGTTGTGACATCCATGGCAGGGCTGCTGTCCGTCTCCGCTTTTCCTTTTTTCTTTTTTAAATCCTAAATCCTAAATGTACCCTCCTGTGATGTCCTCCATCTCTTTTTTGCAATGTATTCAAATGCAGATCTGTTCGCCAAATGCTCTTGGAAAAACCAAACCAGTGCCACAGATTTCCCCCAAACCCTTAGACCTCATCTGAGTACCTAAGGTCTGCTTTGTTTTATGCACCTTATTGGAGAAAAAAATGGGTTCAAAAACTGGAAACTCTGTTGGTTTTGGAATGCAGTATGATGGTGTTTGGTTCATTTGGAAAATTTTTAAACTGCTAGGCCTCTGGGGTGGGTAGAATGGGGAAGTATTGACTGATCTGGAGACTTGTACTTGCACCATTAACTTTTTTTTGGAAATGGGGGGGGTTACCCCTTACAAACTTTGACCATTCTAGAAACCGCTAAACTGGACCCAGTCACTAGCTTTGTAAATTTTGTAATTTATAACCATTGGACAAACTGGATCCAGTGACCCTTAAAGGGGCCATTAGACTGGAACCCAAAACTCTTTGGAACATGCTGGACTTGCTGACTGTTCTGTTAAACTGGAATTGATGATCCTTTAAGTTTGAGTGGAGTAATAGGCATTTCTAGGGACCATGAGCTAAGTCCGACTGGACTTTTTCACTATTCCAAGGCCTGTATGAAAACCGATCTGGCCATTTTTTTTTTTGCTAAGTAAGCAAACCAACTGGAACTAGCTAATCATTCGGTTAAGCTGCACTTGATGACTGGTTTCATTCAGGCTAGACTCTTGGATCAAAATAGACATCCCAACTGTTAAATATGGAGACGGACCATTTGTTAGGGTATAAATGGAACGAGCATTTTAAATAAGACTGGACTTGATTGATTCCAGTCTAATGGTCCCAAGGACTTGTAAATTGGCCCACAAACACCCAATTACAGTTTAGGTTGAACTGGACTTGTTCATTTGCAATTCAGGTCAAGCTGGTCTTGATGGGTATTCTTGGGACCAGTAGCCCTTGTTGTTAAACTGAACTCTGTGACTGTCTTGCAAGTAAACATGGATTTGGGTCCCTTATTTGTTATAGGATAAAGAGAGGTAGTCGTTTTGATTTTAAACTGGTCTCAAAATAGTTATTTGATTACCAGATTACTTGGAGAACTGTGGATCAGTTAGTTCAAACTTGACTTGATGTCCTAGTAGTTAAACTTAAAACCAGGAGAATACATTAAGGTTAAACTGGAATCATTGACTGCTTCAGGAGCTATTAGACTAGAACCAATCACCATTTGAGTTATATGGGACCTGCTGGCCAATTAAAGCCTGTCCAGAGTAGAGCTTTGGGATCTGACGACCAAGGACTGTTGGACATTGTTCAGCTTGTGCTTTGGTGCAGTCGAGCATCTGGTTGATTTTAAATGGAGACTTGTGGCTCTGTGAAAGAGTAGGCAAGCAATTTGTTCCTTGTTGAAAAGCAGAGCGTGAATTCCAGAATCAGGAAGTTGCATTATTCTGATTTGATTTTGCAAGACTTCATTTTTTTTTCTCCTGATTTTCATAAACGCACAAAGTGAAAGTGTTTCCGTCTCTCTGAAAGTCTCCATGTGTTGACTTATGACACAAGTATACTAGTCTGTGAGGCCAGCTGTCCCAACCAAAGAGTGTTTAGCCCTCCACATCAGTTTCGTGCGTTGAAACCGCACTTCTTTGAAGTTGCACAGTGTGTTCTGTCTCCTGCTGGGCAGCAAGCAGTAAAGCAGAAGACCTGGCTGAGGCAGTCGATGAGATGGGATCAAATTTAAAATTCTGACAAGAGGTTGTGCCTTCCCAGAGTGTTCAGTTTTTGAAACATTCCACTTGCCTCTGGTTTTTTTTTTTTTTTCTTTTTTTTGTAATGTGCCATTTGTATAACTTAATTCTGATGTTCAATTAAAAAAAGAATTTGCATATGAATTAAGTCCCGGGTTTGTTTGTGTGTGGTGTGTGTTTTTTTTTTTTATTTTTTTTTTTTATTTTAATTCCATTATCTTGTTCCAGAACAAAAGCATGGCCTCTGTGGGTGCAGGGTGGCCATGGGCCTGGAGTCTTCCTCTGTTTCTTGCTTGCCCCCTATGTTGCTGACGTTCACGGATTGGTCCTTTTAATCTGTGACTTCATTGGGCACCTTGCCCCTTGAGCTCATGAGCAAGTAAGCCACTGTCGAAATCCAATTTCTAAAATTCTTGCATTTACATTCTGTAGTAAAAATTCAGTTATCCAGGAGCTAGGAGAGCGCTTAGCTTGATGCCGTGCACCTTTTTATAAGCTGTCCTATCTGCGGTGGAGGGGTTGTTTCCTATTGCCTGGGGACAATTTAAAGTACTACTATGTAACCAGAAGGCCACTGGGTCACGATTGTCAGGCAGTGCTTGTCCACATCCCCACACAGTGAATTCTTGGACCAAGGGAAAGTGATTTGTCCTGTGCTATACCATTTCATTCTAGAATTGGCTTGGACTTTCCTTCAAGCCTGTACTAGTAGCAGCAGAATCAAAAAAATTGGCATTGTTTTGTTTAGCAGTATTAATGAACAAGTAGTAACGAAGTGGGTAAGGAGTCCCTGATTTTTTTAGCATGTCATTGCAAGTAACAACTTCACCGTACTCTGTACATCTGGCGACACTACTAATACCACCACCAGTCAGGCAGAAGGATACTGCTGAGCTGCCGTCAGACCCAGAGGTGCCAAAGCAAAATGGAGCTTCACTCGAGACCGAGTAGAACCACCCACTACGTCCTTAATAAGGAGCATCTGGTGTAGCCATTGCTTGCCACCCTCCCCTAGAATGTGTGACATGGAGTGACACGTGGCTCTGTGAAAATTGCAATACTGGCATGCATGCACATACAAACAATTGGAGCGCCTCTCCTGATGAATTTGCTCAGGAGCGTGTCCGTCTCTCGGCTGCTCATTATTCCTGAGACTTGAACTTGAGGCATTGAGGATTACAGGCCGCCCTCTTTTGGTTCCATTGGCTCATTGGACTGTTTTGTAATCTGAAGGCCCCAAGTTGGAGTCCTGCTACTACCAGTTAGCTGAGAGGATGGTGTTGCTCTGAGTTCCTTCTCAGTAGAGAAGGATATATTTTAGATACCGTTTCCTAAAATAGCAAGGATGTGAAAACTGCCATTGATACTTTTGTACTGTCAACTTTCATCCCCTTCTGGCGAGTATGAAGCACAAGCTCTCCAGCAGCTTTTTGTGTGCCAGTAAAACTAGAAGAACATAACTATGTACCCTGAGGTTCTTGTGGTCAGCTGGCCTGCCTTACAACAGGCATGTGGCTGTAATAAAGGGATCTCCTTGATTTTTCTTTTTGTCTTTGGACATGTGGACATGAGTGACTTCCCATCAAAGAAATTTACAGGGTGGAATCCTGCTTGATATGGCTGGTGTGCTCCAAGCTTGCAGTCCATGTCTTACACAGATGAACTTGTGATGGTTTGAAACAGTTTAGATTGAGGAACTACATGGGTGTTGAGTGTGTGTGGCCACTGATGCCCCATCCCGGCCTGGGTCTGAGCACCCCATGAACTAGAATTTGATTGAACAAGTGTTTAAACTATCAAAACTGAAGTAATATGTATTAAAGGTAAGTTTATCTGTTTGCCATAGTGGTTTAGTCCGTGGTGAGGGATTCCCTAAGGGGTTTTCGCCCCTCTCTCAGCCACTACACGTCCTTCCTGGAAGGTCATTGGCAGTGTGATTGCACCTGGTTGCTAGAATTACAAACGGCAAGTTCTACCACTTGGCCGAATGCCAGTTGGTGGCCAGTTCAGCTGCTATCTGTGATGAAGTGTCTGATACCAACACTTAAGCGATGGCTTGCAGCAGTAGTAACACTATTTTAAACATGAAGTTCCAAGGCCCATCAAACATAAGGTAAGAAGCATCTCGGGATAGATTGCCAGAATGTCACCGGCCTCCATTAGTCCACAATGCGCCAAGCTGCCTGTGTTTAACAATCCGTTCCAACAACCGTGGGGCCTGGTTTCCTCCAGATATGATGCTTAGACTGGGGCCAAACCATTTGACTTTGGCTTCATCAGACATATGAGTATCTTCTTTCAGAGTCTGAGCTGCCTTTAGCCGCCTTTTTTGCTAACTCCAAGGGGCCTTTCATGTATCATCTGGCCACATCTAACATAAAAACTAGATAATTGAAGTCTTGCAGTGGTGGTTCTCCCCGATTTCTCTAGTTGGCCAGCTCTAGGAGGGGTTGTTTGTTCAAAACCTCTACAGTGTAAGAATTATGGAGGCTACTGTGCTATTCGGAAGCCTCAATACTATATATATATTTTTGTAGCCTTCCCCATATCTGCACCTCTGCACAATCCTGCACAAGCTCTGCAGGCAGTTCTTCAAACTCATGCTAAACTGTGGGACCTTCTATAGACTGGTGTGTAGCAATTCTATTCATGTGCAATCAACCTTAGCTGTTTGGCTGTCATTTAATGAAGAGAGAAATCAATTCAGAGGACTGAATCCTCCAAAACCGAGCTATTAAAATTAAAGAGTGCATTAGCAGTGAAAACTGCTCGCTGATTAGGAAAAGGATTAGAATGAAAACCTGCAGCCACAGCGGCCCTCCAGGCCTGGAGTTTGACACCCCTGACTTAAGCAATAAGTGCCTCCTCAACAATAATTGACTTCATTAAGAAGGTGGTTTGGAAGAAAAACCTGCAGCTACTGTGGCTCTCCAGGACTGACATTAGCCACCCCTGTCCTGGGGCATTGAATGTTGCTTAAGGGAGGGGGGAATTAATTTAAATGATTTTAGCACAATGCTGCATAAAATATGTCAAAGTGAATGGGTGTAAATACTTTCTGAAGGCACTGATCCACATGACTTTAATAACATCATGCAGCCTTTCAGTTTTTTCAGCCACACATTCTTGCTGTGAATCTCTCTTTTCATTTCATCTTAAGGGTCTTTGTTCTGCCCCTCATGTTGTTAACTACTACTGTTATTTGTCTTGTCATTTATTAACACAAATGTCAGTCACGTTACACACTCACAGTGGTGTTATAAATGTCTACGAAACTCGCGTAAAGCTCATAGGTCCCATAATGAACATTTACATATAATGCACCCCACGTGTCTCACGTAGGCACCCCTTTATCTCTTGTTTCAGTCGCGTCCGAAACGCATCTTTAAGGTATATAAACCACTGGGTCTGGTTAGTTGTGGTATGCAGCAGTCTGAACCTCTGTCTACACGCTTCTCTTCGCATGGACCGACTGTGGGAATCACTTGCCTTGTGTCTTTTAAAGCCTTACTGTTTAATGTATGTTGCCTGCTGTGTCTTGCTTTGTAAATCATTATTTATTGTCTTTGGTTGTACACCTGTAAATACCTGTATATTTCCATTGTATTTATTTCAGTTTACAACGAGGTATGTCCAAAAAAAGCCTTCAAGAAAGCTCAACCTTGTCGTTTTTATGTGGATGTGCTGAGTTGTTTAAGCTCTCTGCAGCCACACCACACAAATGGAGCAGAGTGAGGCAGAAAAGTCTGTATAATAAACTGAGATCTGGGGATTGTGCTGGCCATTGGAGTAAACTGAGGTCATGTGGCAGCACCTTGAGATGACAGCTGCTTTGTGATTATACTCCTGGAAGCATCCATGTTAAAAAAGGGTAGATTGTGGGCATAAAAGGGATTGACATGGTTAGTAACAAGGTATAGTCACTCTTGTGGCATTCAAAAGACACTCAGTTGGTGTTATGAGACCAAATGTGTACCAAGAAAACATCAGCCATACCATTATGTCACCACTCACTTGTGTATGGTTCACAAAAAGCAGGAAAGATCAATGGATTCATGCAGTTCAATCAAATTCTTTCTGTGTCATCTGCAGAAACCACAATTTGCTATAGTATACACCATTTGTCCAGTCCAGATCAGGTTCCCAGTGTAGCCTCGCTGACATGAGAGGAGCCTGTCGTGGTTTTCTGCTGCTATAAACCATTTGTTTCAAGAACCAATGCATTGTGCATTCATAGGTGCCCTTCTCCATTCCCCAGTGAGGGGTGACGACCATCTCCACACCCAGGACACCAAATAGGCTTCAACTAGCACAGATACACAAACTACAGGCATGAATTAAAGTGCAAAATGAATTTGTATTGTATTTTAAAGGTGCCATAGTGAAAAGCAATCAGTCATTTGGCTGATCTGTTTTTAGTTATGACATGAGTAAAACAATGCCAAAGTGAAATGCAATCCAATGTGATGACAACACTGAAATGTAATACATATGCACATGGTGCATTTCATTTTTGGCATGAATAACCATCCATACTTAATTGCGTTTCTGTACCTCATTATTTGCAATCCCTCTATCCGAAAATCCACTGTTTACGGTTCTAGAAAAATGGTATCAGAAATTCTGAAACCACACCGAAATCGCCGTCTTCTGAATCTGCGAAGCGGGCGCGCGCGTGCGTGCCTTTGTGTGCGCGCGAGCGCGCCGTTTAAAATGCCCGCCAATTCAGGAGGAGGGTGAAGTGCGCGCCACGAGCACTCAGGTCTCAGCTCCTCATAGGACTGCATTTCGTATCCTCGTTTATTAAAATTGTTGTGCCTTTGATGTTTCACTATTATTTTTCCCCATTGTAAAATGAAGATGTCAGCAAATAATTGGAGAATAGTTTAGCTACTCCTCGATCAAATCCATCCTTCCGCCAACCAGGCGCAGTTCACCTTTTTTGTCGGTAGGTAACCATTTTGCTGTGTTTATTTTATTTTGCTAAGCTTTACATGCATTCAGTGTGCGTTTTCTTTGTTTGTTTGTATAACAGTGCACGTCCTGTGTACCTCTGCAGAAGGAAAACGTAATTGTTGCTCTTAATAACACTGGATATTATCGCGTTGTATTTACGTTAGTACTGAAACTGAACAAACGCTTTTCAGTCTGTGAGGCGTTAACAATTAGGTAAGCTTTTCCTTTTTCCGGCCTTGTCCTCTTTCTGGGACCTAACAAGAGCGTCCGGCGTGGATTTCCAAATAGCCTAAAATGTCCTGGATTTGGCGATGATTTCTTGTTGGCTATGTCTTTCTAGAGTTAACGTTTGTTAAGTGTATTTTTGAATTACTTTGACCCTCCACTACAGGCTCCACCTTCCCACAAGCCACACGATTACGCGCTCGTTCTGCAAGCATCCATTGGTTAAATATAAAGCTGTAACTGCGCCATGTTTTCATAAAGGGTGGGAATAAATTGGTCACGAATGGGCAAAATGTAATATTATTGTTATACACAGTGCAGGGGGCAAGGTTATTTTGCACTCAAGGCCAAGCTTATTAGTGTGCCAATCAACTGTTCAGTAGCAAACCCGTGTGGCTGGGTTTTTCCCCCCTTTATGACTAACTAGCAAAATACCCGCTTTCGCAGCGGCGAAGTACTGCCTTAAAATTTGTATTAAGAAGAAAATTAAACCTTTTTAAACTGAGGGAAAATATGCCAATAATTATTTGTTAAGGATCTCTTTGTATACCACATTGTGAATTCGGCCCTCCGGTTGTAATATGACCAAGCTGTGCGCTGAGCTTACTCTTGAGCATGCAACGTACAGTTGGCCATGTGAACAGTAATCTTGTTTCAAATCTCAAATCTGGTGTCATAATCGGTTTGAGTTTCATGGTTTGTTTCAATTACGACGGTATTTGTAGGACTTGTGTTGAAGAGACATTCGGCATCTGTCAAGCGTTGTAAGCATACAACCTGTTTCATCAATAACTTTACATCCAGCTTTTGAGAGTTTAAACATTCATAAACATCAAAGTGTCCACTACTGAAATCGTCACCTGTCAATCAAGATGTTTAAGAGGCATTGGCGGTTGTCGAAAGGTGTAAAATATTTGGCCAGTTCAGTACACTTGAAAGCGACAACTGAACAATTCACCAGCAGCCATCAACTTGCATGCAGATGCATAGGTGAAGGGCTTAAGCATTTCAATCTTCTAGTGCTCCTGTGTAGTATAATTATCTCCTGTACCGTCATCAGTCCACACCTTGAACCTATCCCAGTCATTCAATACATAAGACACAATGTTCCTGAAGAGTGAGCCTGATATGGCCGTGCAATGCGTAACAAAGAGAATGGAAAAGGCAGATGCCATCTCCGGGCATGGAAACCACTCGGTAAGTGACAGTTCTTTGATCGATGGTGATCACCTCGATAGACATGTTAATGGGGGTACGGTTGGAATGATAAAGGAAATGGGTACCTGAACAATGTAAAGTAAATCTAAAATACCTACACAATAACTAATCGTAATAAATGAACAATAAAACAGCGGAGAAGCCGTGGATTAAATAAAAAGGCTGTAGTTATCAGCAGGGAGACGCGAATCCCGTGGCGAAGCAAGGAAGGGAATGTAGAGACTGGAGCAACGGACAGCCTTATATAGGCAGGCAGCCAAAAACGTGGGACCCAATGCCGCCTCACACGGTGACCGAGCTGCAGGCTATGGACGTATATATGTACATAAGTAGGATTCAGTTAGCGTTGGGAACCCGCGTACCAAATTTCTTGAAGATGGGCCCATAAGTAACAAAGACTGTTGAAAAGTTCAATATAGCGGCCGATAGTGGCATCATACAACCGAAACAAGTACCAATTTTCAGCCTTCTACCTACACGGGAATTTGGAGAATTAGTGACGTTGGAAAGTTCAATATGGTGGCTGACAGTGGCGTCATACCACCGAAATAAGTACGTACATTGGTTTTGGTTAGCGCAGGGAAGCCACCTACCAAATTTCGTGAAGATGTGGCCATGAATGAGAAAGTTCAACATGGCAGACGTTGTTGACCGTTATGACCGTTACGCATAGAATTTCGAAATGAAACCTGCTTAACTTTTGTAAGTAAGCTGTAAGGAATGAGCCTGCCAAATTTCAGCCTTCTACCTACACGGGAAGTTGAAAAATTAGTGACATTGGAAAGTTCAATATGGCGGCCGACAGTGGCGTCATACCACTGAAATAAGTACGTTCATTGGTTTTGGTTAGCGCAGGGAAGCCACCTACCAAATTTCGTGAAGATGGGGCCATAAATAAGAAAGTTCAACATAGTGGACGTTGTCGACCGTTATCGACCGTTATGACCGTTACGTGTAGAATTTCAAAATGAAACCTGCTTAACTTTTGTAAGTAAGCTGTAAGGAATAAGCCTGCCAAATTTCAGCCTTCTGCCTACACGGGTAGTTGGAGAATTAGTGATGAGTGAGTGAGTCAGTGAGTCAGTGAGTGAGTGAGTGAGGGCTTTGCCTTTTATTAGTATAGATTTGCCTTAATGGTGGTGGCGGCACTGGTTATACCCAGGAACGTACCATCATGAAAAGTAAAAAATAATAATATTAAATGCATTTAACCACTGGTCTGTGCTATCATTTTTTTTTCTGTATTATTCCAATAACTTTGATCATTTTATAATCAAAATAGCTGAACTGGCGCATTTCTTGTTCAAATACAGAGGAGAAAGGCAAGATGCGGCAGCAACGAGCTGAGCCTATCTCGGACAGCACTCTCCCCTCACACACTGGGTTGATGCATGTAATTGGAGAGTGCCTGTTGCTGTCTATCTGTGTGTCGCCAATATAATGTTTCCAGAAACGTTTATTATACACCCTGACTTTCCACACTGTGGCTAATATCTTTTTAATGAATGTGTGTGACATATTTAGTCTTGCTGATCGGACATAAAACCGCAGTGAAAAGGCACAAGGTGGGCAGACAGTAGTACCGTGCTGCACCAAAAGGGGTGCATGTGAGCCCAACAGGTGCTTGTTACTGCAGGCTCTCGGTGCCAATAATATCAGAGTGTGAAGTGCACTGCAGCGGTCGACATATTTTTTTATTTTTTGTTCCGACTGACTGCCAAAATGTAAGATTAAGATTTTTAAAACTAAAGGAAAATAAGGAGGACTTTTACGAGAAAGTGACGGAAATTTTCGTGGAGAAGGATAGGCGCATGGACATAATTTACAAATAAAGGTAAGACCATAAACAGTTTTCAATGGTATTAAAAATGGAATCAGACTAAGAAAAAACAATCCAATGTTTAAAAAGTAAATGTTGACCTTAAATAAAATATTCTTTTGTTTTTCTTGTTATACTTTTGTTGAACAGTCTGTATTAAAATTGATTAAAGCATCAGAATTAAAAGCTATTAAAAACAAGTAAATATTTCAATTAAGGTCAAAATTGAAATCCGTTTTTATACACCACTATATACTTTCATTTGTATTGAATAATTGTGGAATTACAATGATAAATTTAGAACACATGGAGGGTGCAGAGCAAATGCGCTCTCTCTGCTCTCTCTTGCCGCTATAAATGTAACGTTCTTTCTTAGCCAAATATGTACCTTACCTGTGTGTGTGTAAAGGATGTTGATAGGATATGAAACATAACCAGTAGTCAACGTACATGCTGCCAACTGAATAGTGAATAAGCTACTCATTGGGGTTCATATATTTGTAAATTTGACTCTGAAGGACTCGGTGCCTCACCAGCCACAAACCTCACCGCACGTTACTGGGTTATACAATATATTTATTCATTAAAAATATATGTTCAGCCATACAAAGGTAAATGTCTTTTTTTTGAACATTTAGAAAGTTTTTTGTTAAAATATATTGACTGCCTGTCTTTGTATTGAAACAGCCCATTGCAAAGTAGATACGGCCAAATTGTAGTTTTGGTTTGTCTATCATTATGTAACCGCAAACACTCGATTACCTTTTTGTAAATCCTTGTAATTTGTGTTTACATATCTGATATGTGTGTTTCCCGTCTCTGAATATACGAGTGATTCTGTCCTCAATTAGATTCTTGCAAAAATGCATAACCCGCATCTTTACCTGTAGTATCAGAAGGCCTGTAACTGAAGTTGCAATACCGATTGAGTTTAGCGGCTGGGTGGTTGTAGATTTTCCGGCACACTCCTTAGTAGTCGGTAGCCCACCGATCACTAAAGTGAACTCCGCTAACCGTTGAGTTTCCACTCGCCATTGGGGCATCACCAGTATTTTCAGTGAGACATCAGACTCTGACACGTTTTGTACTTGTTTCCTTTTGTTAATTAAACCTCAAACGGCGGTTTGTCGAGCCGTCGTTCACTTTTCCTCCAACAAGACATAACCCAACAGCAAATTAGTGGTGATTCGTGAACGACACGTTCTTTTCTGGTAGTCATATGAATCAAATCAGTGAAGCTCAACAGAACTGCTAAAGTAACTTCGATAACACAGCCTCCTGTTAACGTCACGGATTTTGAGCGGCAGTGATTAACAACCTTTAAAATCATTCTTATTTTATAAACCTTGGTTTGAAGACGTACTCGGTATAATCCCGTACAGACATGCGGTTTCCAAATACATTTTAAGAGTTAAACGTACTTTTTAATTGTAAAAGTTAAGACTTGTGATTTTGCTTTGTAAGTTTATAACCAACTGATATTTTAATCAAGGTAGATATGTATTAAGATGCACACCAGCAGTTGGAGTGTGCTGTGACGTTTTCGTGAGCGACTGTCACGCACTAACAGCACAGTAACACAGGGCAGTGGCACACGCTCACTGACCAATGGCTTGCCTTGCCCTACAGGTTACAGGTCTCACACTCTATAGCGCACCTGGCTGAGGCGCAATATGGGCCCCCTAATGGCACAGGATGCTCATTACAATATCAAACAGCATTCTATATCTGGCATCCAGCTTTCAGATATTGAAATATTGCTCTGTAACTCCTAAAATTTCTGCCTAGTCCTTATCCTGTGCAGTTTTTCCACTGGCCCTGATTCAAAGTGTTCACTTGGGTTCAGTGAGAACTTTTCCCCAGTTCAATAAGCCCAAAGCTCCACCACCTGCTGCACACAGTGGACCTTCGCTGATTGAGATACAGGAATGGGGCAGCAGAGATAGAAGTCTCTCAGCTGTTATTCATCTTGTACATACAGTATGCTGTAAATAGAAGCTCTTTAAATAAATAAATAAATTTACACACTATGTTCAAAACACAAACCAGAATGATTAAAAAGAAAGAAAGTTTAAAAAGAAAGAAAACTGACTTGGCAGTCACAGTTCCAGTGAGGCATTATGCAGGCATATTGTTGTTGGTATAAAAGACCCCCAGTCGTGTTTCTTCACACACTTCTGTTGAATACTTTGTTGGCTGAAGGTCCTCTGCATTGGTGTGGCACAGAGAGGATGTGCAACATTGGCCACAAAGACACTCCGTTTTATTTAAATTCTCTCCTTTGCTATTACCTCCAGGAGGTCCAGAGTACATTCCATAGTTGATGTCAGTCTTGAGACTTTCCAGCAGGTCCTCAGAAGAGCTCAGCAAGACCATCTCCGGTATCGGGCAGCACTTGATGCTTTGCTAAATTGGATAGTAGGTCTTATCCTTGTCACAGTCTGGACACCAAAGTAGTGCTAGCACTGAGTACCAATATGGATTCTTGCCCTTTCTATCATTCTTTTGGGTAGTATGCTGTTCTTAAAAGGACTGCTCACTGTTGCAGCACAAGTTGGAATTCATCATGGGACTTTTGCAGGCTTGCTGTTTTTATAGGCTTCCCTGCATCTGGCAGTGAAGTTGTTCATTTTCATGAAGGAATGCCAGCTCATACTATTGGTGGCTCAACCCAGACTGATGGAGCCTGGCACAATATGAAGCCACACAGCAGTGTGTGTTGACATTATATGAGCTGTCAGTAACTAATATCACTGAACTTTTCCAAAGTTGATCCAGGCAAGCTGACATAGAACAACTAGTGTTCTGTTGTTTTAAACCATTTTATTACATGTAAATGACAGACTGTGAACTTGCTGAAGAATACTGACGTTTTTCTTGATATTTTACAAGCTAATCTTAATGGTCTAACATCACCAGACACATCCTGCGGACTGGAAAGGTCATTTAATACAAAGACAAGCATGAATATTTGAGGAACACATATGTTAGATGTACATTTATCTGCAGTGTGAATGATGTGCTCACTTGAGCTCTAAGAACAAACTGACAAACCACAACTGCTGTTCAACCAACAGTCCATAAATTCTCATATTATAGTCTTCTCTATTTAGACTGACAAACTTGGACATTTCAATATATATCACTAACTGACTTGCTTATTGTAAAACAAAAGTAGCATTTTAGAATCAAGAAATGAAATGTTAGTTTAGGGAGTTAATTTCTAATATCACTTTTTAAATATCAACCAGATATACGGTTTTAAGTTTACCTCTCTTCCCTATTAGTACTGTTGCGCTCTACCAGCTTTCTGTAATTTGGTGGTTCACATAAAAGTTTGCTTTGGTCGGCCATGTTTGTGACCAGTTATCTTGAACAGTTTGGCCATTCCCTTTCACGATTTCTCATTATCAGACTTGCAGCTCACTTAATATGTTTTGTTTGTCACTCCATTCTTTGTGTTTTTCTAGAGATGTGCATGAGAGTCCCAGGAGAGCATACTCTACCAAGATCATAATCGCTCAGATCAAGTTTACTCCAGCAACAACTAAACATGGAAATCAGCCCGACTACAGACAGACACAGGACTCCCAATGTCCAAAACACACACGTTTATTTTCAGTTCTGCACAATACAGTGCACCAATCACTCACAACCATTGCTCAGTCCTTTATACTTTTCTTTTTCCTTTACTGCCACCTCCACTCCTCTCTTGCAAGCTCTGTCCTCTGCCTCCCGACTCCAGCTCAATGACTGGAGTGAGGCGGCACCTTTTATAATGCACCCAGATACGTGCCAGGTGCTTGGTGATGACCTTCCTGCAGCATTTCCTGGTGTGGCGGAAGTGCTGCATCGGCACACAGAAGCACCCCGGGTGTACCTGCTTCCTCTTTTGGCAGCACTTCCTGTTGTGGCGGAAGTATTGCAGTCCATGTCTCCTGGAACATCTGGGCATCCCCTGGCAATGCAAACCAGGGTGACCACCCTCTCGTGTCCTGGGGGAGGTATTGTACCTCTCCCGGTCCTTCCACCTTCCAGGCATCCCGGCTGCGCAGGCTCCCCAGCCGTCTGCCACAACATCTGAAATAGGTTTGCATTCTTTATATGCTGTGCTGCAGCTTTGTAATTGGCAGTTTGAAGAATCAGACTATTTGCATTCCTGAGCAGGTAGAGCTGTAAAACCGCAGATAAATATTAATTCTTTACATTTATATAACGCTTTTCTCACTACTCAAAGCACAAGTTAGGAGTCACTTCAACCACCACTAATGTGTAGCATCCACCTGGATGATGCAATGGCTGCCATTTTTGCACCAGTATGCTCACCACACATTAGTAGTTAGGTGGAGAAGGGGTGAGAGAGACAGCCAATTAGAGACAGGGGATGATTAGGGAGCCAGAATGACTAAGCCATGGTGGGCAATTTAGCTAGGATATCAGGATACACCCTACTCTTTCCAAAGGGTGCCCATGGGCTTTTTATGACCATAGTGAGTTTTACATTTCATCTGAAGGATGGCAGTATTTTACAGCACAGTGTCCCCTACACTGCACTGGGGCATTGGGATCCACATTCATGCTGCAGGGGTAGGTGACCCCTGTGGGCCTCACCAACACCTCTTCCAGCAGAAACCCAAGTTTCTTCCTAGATGGTCTCCCATCCAAGTAGTGGCCAGACCTGAACATGCCTAATTAGCTGCAGGTGGATGACCTGTTCTAAATTGCATGTGGTTTGGCTGCTGGCTAGTAGACGTTCCATTTTTATGTTTATGAGCGAGTAAAGCCCACGTCCTCAAATGAATACCTCCCCCAAAGACAAGCTGCAGATAACTTAGAGCCACTTGACCAGCAATATTGCTGCACAAACCTTCAAACCTAAATTCAAGGAGCACAAGCAGGTGCTGCTGCCCCATCACAGCAATGGAGTCTTTCACTCGGTTCTCCCAGTGGCCCTGTTTCCACCTGACTGTTGACACACGTGTTTCTATTACAGTCTGAGATTTCCTTTCGTGTGTTTTACTGACCAATTTGCTGTACAGATTGCATTTACAATATGGAGGAACACATTACCCAGCTTACAATTTGGCACATCTTCTAACAGCCTCCAAAGTCAACACCACTCAAAGGTACTCTGGTGGCTAGCATATCCATTCTCTTTTAGGTTACCCAAAAGGACTTTAAAATCTGGAAACACCACAAACAATAACATACAAACTTAAGTACCTACCTGGCAGCCTCATAAAATACAGCCCAGCACTGCTCAGATTAAAGGTCACTCTGGTCAGTGATGCCCTGCCTACTTCAGCTTCCATTCATCAAGGCTAGGGTGACCATAGCCCGTTGCCACTGTAAAGCTTTTGAGAGAAGAGAGGAGAGCTGGAGGATGGAGACTTTGACCCTTGGCCTCCATACATCTGAGGCTGAGCTCACATTACCTGACCTGGTGCCAAAATGCAGATTGCACATTGTCACCAATCTGTTGAGGTCAGAGCCTTGTGACCTCTTGCCTGCATATTTAGCCAGCTGGAAGAGTGACCAGAATGCATTTGCCGTGAGAGAAGGCCACAGCAGAAATATGGTTAAAGAAGCAGACAGACCTTCAGATGTATCAGTGGCAATGGTGAGGTACTCGAAGGGGTACAAATAAGTATATGAACGGTTGGGGGGGTGCTGTGAAGAACAAAAGAGCACATGAAGTGAGCTTGTGGAATGACAGGAACAAACACAACTGCAATACACACTAGTAGAAAAGATAAAATATACTTCCCTGTGTTTTCACATTAACTTCAAAGAATAGGCCTAATCCTCCAAAAAAAAGGCCAGGCCAGTTTAAAAGCACCACACTCTTCAGTTACTGGGGAACCTGGCTTTAATTGGGGTTGATGTCTACAACTGTGGGCATGGTTTATTTTTTCACTGTTTCAAATATTACCTGAGGCACAACCAGAGGTGTGCCACAATGGCTTCATCTCCCCCCCCCCAGCTTCATATGAAGTCAGGCCAGGACAGAGCATCCAGCAAATCAAAGGGCCATGTTTCTTGAAACATAGGAAAGGGGGGTTGGAAGAAAAAAAAAAAAAAAAGGCTACAATGGCAAACCACCACGCCACAGCAAAACTCTTTCAGAATTATAAGGGCTGATTGGCGACTACTGCTTTTCATTAATTACCCAATATGGTGTCTTCAAAAAGAAAACATTACAACACTCAGCAGCTCTGCAAAGGCCGTATTTATAAATGGTCTCAGACCACTCTTAAGATGTTACAAGAATTAGCCTACCAAAATTGAAATGCAACCACTGACCCAGAGCCAAACTAATGGACTGATGGGCTTCAGTGATGTTTTTTAATCAAGACAAATGGCCATTCTATGGTGGACTTCAGTAGAACTAGGATATAAATGCAGAATCAAATGCACTTGACTATAAATATTGGAGAAATTCAAATGAATGTACACAGAACACTGCTCTGCCCTTTGGTTAACTGGTGTACTAACATCAGATTAAAGACTTCTGTGTTCCAGTGGCTCTAGAAGTATAGTTTTGTTACTGATCCTGTTCTGTTTCATGCTTGAATCAGAGATCCCAGACTTAACAGTTTATATTACAACCATCAGGCATTCATCATAGCAAAGAAAAGCTTGTTTACTTTCACTTTAGGTGTAATGGAAAATAACTGCCATTATTTCTACAATTTCCCTTTATTATTATGCCATCTTTAAAAAATTAACATTTTAAAGGCAGTTTTCATTATCAGTTTATGTGTGGGTAAGTAATCGTGAGCAATTTTGTATGGGTTTCATATACATTATCCATTACAGCAGGAGTGTCTAGCACCAGTCCTGGAGGGCCATAGTGGCTGCAGATATTCCTTCCTGTCACTTCCTTAGTCAATGACCAACTTCTGATGTAAACACCTCCCCTTTTTTTTTTTTTTTTAAAAAAAGATTCAATCCTCTGCACTGCCTATTTTTTCTTAAATGGCAGCCACACACAAAATGAGATGAGAAGTCAATCAACAGATAACCAACTAAGACACAGCCTTAAACTCCAAAATTTAAATTACAACCAGTTTAAGAAGCCAAACCCGTTGGTTAAATGCAAGGCTTGCTGGTGCTCTCATTATGTCACACTAAACATTTCCAAAACTGTTGATTTTATTATTCCTAAGAGGACTTAATTAAATTAAGTTCTGAGGACTTGAGAAGATCAACATTACTGAGACATTCACCTTTATTTATTGTCAGATATTGTGTGATGGACACAGGTTAGCTGGTTAGGTGTTGGCTTGTTTTGTATGTCAATTGTTTGGCTGTTAAAGAAAAAAAATAAAACCATTAAAAAGAGATTCAGGTCTTAAATAGCAACACAATAAGATTTAACACAAAAGAAGTTGATTAGCAGCAAAAACTGGTCAGTAATTAAGAAAATGGTTAAGAGTGAAAATGTGCATCCCTGCAGGATCAGCGTTACATACCCCTGTTCCACTCTTCTCTTTGATTATGCCACTTTCCATATTTTTGTGAAGGGCCATGTTTTCCCAAGGGAAGGGAAGTTACTGCACGAGTCATAAGTGCTGCATGGTTTGCAGGCACACAATAAGCAAAAATTAATGAGGTGCTCAAATGCACATAAAGTAAAAACAGTACATAGAACAGCACTTAGAACTTTTAACATCTGTATGGATAGAATTCTTAACACGTTGATAAAACTGATCCATCAGAATTTTTTTCATTACATAGTAAATCATGTACAGGAGGTGGAAATAAAGAGGAAGAGAATTAAAATGCTGAAGCTAGGGAAACTTTCAGGCAGACAGTTGTGAGACTCAAGAACAAAACTACCAAGTATTGTAAGTGAAGTGGAATTGGCTTTTGCTAACCAAAAATGCTTGGACTAATTGGACTCTCTCTTCTAAACAATGAAAACTCTTAACTTCTTAATTTACAAAAAGGGAACAGCAATGTTAAAACAATAACAATGTCAACAAGGAAAATAGGGTAAAATATTCAGAAGATACAAAAGGTGTTTATTTTCAGAAATGCAACACTGGCAAAAAAAAAAAAATGAAGACGACCAGCAAGAAGCATGAAGACCTCGTGCCAGACATCTACTGACCCACCACCCCCCCCAAAAAAAAAAAAAAAAATTCAAAAGAATGACCCAAAATATTTATTTACAAAAAATTAAGCTTTTAAATATATATACTTTTTTTTTTCTTTCAAGGGAGGAGGAGATTTGCAACACATCATAAAATTTTAGAAAAATTATAAAACAAATGACACTTGTCATTTGCGTCTCCAGCAACAAAATGTAAAACCCAACTGAACTTGTCTTTCTCCAGTTGTGGCTTACGGACGAAACAGAAACAGATTTTATAGATTTAGGCACATCACAATTTCAATCTAATGAACATTATGTCAGCTCATGGCAAGTCTTTCACCAAATAAAACTCACTTCTTGAATCTGAACTGAATCTACAGGTTCAAAATCTGAATTAGAGAATCATTAGGAATTTTGGTAATATACATGTATATTTTTATTTTTTTCTATAAAGGCCTGAAATGAGGAGGATGGGGCCCATAGTGCATAGGCAAGTTGAGGTCCATGTTCATATTGGGAAAATCAAAATTTATCTGCTGATTAGGTAGTGGAGGAACATAAGGTGCAGGAATGGGCTGGAAATGCAATGGCATATTAAATCGCTGGTGTGGCATGTGGGCGAACAGCACAGGTGGTGGTGGTGGCAGGAATGGAGGGGGCTGCTGCGGTTGATGCTGCCTCATTTCATCCTGTATGTTGTGGAAAGGAGCTGGCTCTGGGTTTGGATTATTGGGAATCTCTTCTGGTGGTGGCCCAACTCGTTTAACATTTTGATCTGTTGAATTAAAAACACACAGAAATCAGAATTAGCATATTTTAAAAGCACAGAAGTAGGTTTAAAATTATATT
This sequence comes from Polypterus senegalus, assembly GCF_016835505.1. NCBI lineage: Eukaryota > Metazoa > Chordata > Cladistia > Polypteriformes > Polypteridae > Polypterus > Polypterus senegalus. The sequence goes on from NC_053166.1 coordinate 142,412,123, forward strand.
TTTGGCAGGAGGGTGGGCAAAAAAAAAATTTGGTATGCTCACAAAAAATATAAAGAAAACATTTTTAATGTCAAAAATACACAAGGACAATGCAGAGTTGTGGTATACTACAGTTTGTTTCAGATATACATTTACAGTGGCTGAACCACTACCCAGAATGACTCAATTTTTATATAATGAATATTCTTTACCAAATTGATCTTATTGTTTATCTCTACAGCATATTAAATTAGCCTTTATAGGCAGTGGCACAGGAGATGATACTCATAGCTGTGGTTACTTATCTATATGAAGTTTCTAAGTTCTCTCAAAGTCTCATTTCCTCCCACATTCTCCAAGATGGAGATTATATGCTGAATCATTTTATCATGCTACATTATTCTATGAAAAACACCCCTTCAGATGAGGCCCCCTGGCTATATACTGTACTTTCCAGATTCAGGTGAGGGTTGGAGTTGTGTTCTTTATGTCTTTTGGACAAATAGTTCTTGCTGTGCGTCTTATTGTTGTATTTTATTCTTTAAACAACAAAGATGTGCAGCCAGGTGTGTGGTCTGGGGAACTGGGTATGTGTGAAAGTCAATGTGCCAAGGCTTCCTGCCTTGTGCTCCGTTATATTGTAAATTAAATATAAAAGTTAGCAGTATGGTGGATCCAGGCCATTTAGTTTAAATTAACTCTAGAATTACCAAAGCCTACGAAAAATCTTGTAGATTTATCCCACCTTAAATCCCTTCGCACCTCTCTGGCAGCGTATTTTGTCCTGTAAATGTGTCGATAAGCAGCAAGCAGCCTACTATTACATCCCCCCCATCGCCACACAGTTTTCTCAGCTCAGGTCTGTTTATACATCTCTAAGCAATTGACACACAGGTAGAGTGAGAAAATCAAGCAAAATGACACCTTTTATAAATACTATATCGTTATTTGGAACACATGCATTTCATGTGTGTTCCATGTCTAAAACAATCTACTGTATGTAAACACCGTTAGTGTTCCATGTCTAAAACAATCTACTGTATGTAAACACCGTTAAAAACAGAAATGGTTTTTCAGTCAGTCATTATCCAACCCGCTATATCCTAACACTTCATGTTTTAGTAATAATTGACGAAATGCAGACATGAAGTGTATAATGTGTGAAGCCTGAAGTCCAAATATCAAATAAACACTTTCATAAAAGGTACAACTATAACAGAACAAGTGTACTTCTATTCAAGAATATAACTGTAGAAAAAGAACCCGTGTTAGGGTGCGACATTCACACCCCTTCGATACGACCTCTTCGGTGGCGCAATGGTATCAACTGTTGACTGGCAATCAAAACTTCACGGGCTCGACCCCGAACAAGTCAATTTTGAGAAGTGAGCTGCTCTTATTCTTACCATTTTAGAATAAAAACATACGAGGCGTGGCAGAAAAGTAATGAGACTGGCAACACTGCGCTGTTGTCCTTGATAGAGCACGTGCATCAGTACCCTCCCATAGCTCGGTGCGAGTTTCAACTCCTTCCGTTAACTACGTGATTTTTGTGACTGCTATTAGCGAAGTTGTGTTTTTGGTTGTGGGTCACGCAAAATGGAGCAGCGGAATTTGGAGCAACGTTGTGCCATTAAATTTTGTGTTAAGCTTGGAGAATCGGCAAGTGTGACGTTTGAAAAGTTAAAAACAGGCCTATGGGGAACATTCTTTATCCCGAGCTCAAGTTTTTTGCTGGCACAAATCATTTTTGGAAGGCAGAAAACATGTTGAAGAAGAACACAGTTCAGGGAGGCCTTCAACTTCGAAAACATTGAACGTGTGAACACTCTTGTGAGATCAGACTGTCATTTAACATTAAGAATGTTGAGTGAACAATTAAATTTGAACAGATTTACTGTTCATCAAATTTAGACTGAACATTTGCACATGCGAAAGGTATGTGCCAAAATGGTGCTGAAAAACCTCACAATTGAGCAGAAGGACAATCGAAAAAACAAGTGTCTTGATCTTCTTGACAGAATCGCTAATGAGCAAGATTTCTTTAGTCGTGTGATCACAGGTTATGAATCATGGACTTTTGAATACGATCCTGAGACCAAGAGGCAAAGTCAGGAGTGGCACACTGCAAACTCTCCTCGACCAAAGAAAGCTTGAATGAGCAAATCGAAGATCAAATCAATGCCGATTTGTTTTTTTGACAAAAGGGGAATCGTCCACAAAGAATTTGTTCCTCCAGGACAAACTGTCAACCAAGTTTTTAATAAAGACGTCCTTGAAAGGCTCAGAAAAAGGGTCATTCGCGTGAGACCAGACATTGCAGACAAATGGATGCTCCATCATGACAATGCCCCATGTCACACTGCCTTCTCCTTAACAGAATTTTTGACCTCAAAATGCATTCCTGTGGTTCCCCAGCCCCCTTATTCACCTGACCTCAGTCCGTGTGACTTTTTCCTAAACTGAAAAATGTCCTCAAAGGACGTCATTTCGGGACTTTAGAAAACATCCAAAAGAGTGTAACGGACATGCTGAAGACCATACCGGTTGAAGATTTCCAGCACTGCTACCAACAGTGGGAACAACGTCTCCATCGGTGTGTAGCTGCCCAAGGGAACTACTTTGAAGGGGATAACATTGATGTTTGAAAAAAATAAAAACTTTGGTAAATAAAATATCAGTCTCATTACTTTTCTGCCACACCTCGTACATTTGACTTGAGTCTGTAACAGCCGGTGAAAATTTATGATACTTGTAAAGATTAGCTTTGTTTTTTTTAATTTCAGTTTTATTCTCTCAGTTGCTTTCACGATCTCAAACCCCCATCTGACACTGCTGTTTTCACATAAAGACGCGCTATAGCAGAGGTGAACTTAGATGACGACGACAGTTCTACATCAGAGAAAGAATGTACATTGCACTTTTGCCGTCGCTGTACTTTGTATATGTACACGGGAAGCGCTGCAGTCTACTTATGACTTTACGCTGTAAGAAAATAAGTAAATAAATCAAGGTAAATAACATTCGATATGGCTCTTATATACAAAGTACAGCGACGGCACCTTCCACCTTCAGCTATAGACTCTTCAGTACGCGAGCGACTCTCCACACTAGTGTTTCGATATGGACGGTGTATATGCCCAAAAAAAGAAGTGTGACTGCATTCTCATAACATTGCTTGTGTACTAAAGTGTCAGCAGGCACTTTTTGTGGCATTACATGTATTTTTTTAAGCATGCACGTGTCGATCAAACACAGGAAGCTCTGCAGTCTACTTGAGACTTTATGCTGTAGGAAGTAAGGAAATAAATCAAGGTAAATAACATTTGATCTGGCTTTTATGTAAGTAACATATAAAATGTTAATGATTTGGACACATTAACAGAGTGTGTTATGATTACAAGTTCTACTTTAGAGCAAACTAATAAGAACCAGTGACAACCTAACACATGATAGGAATCGCACCAAAATATGTGTATTAAGGAGCTGAAAGGCAACAAGAAACAAGCTATGGAGACGGCACATAACCCACGTATCAATGGGTCTGTACTGTCTTCTGGGATGGCTTACATGGGCAAACATGCACATTAGATAAGAAATCAGAGTTTCCATTTTGTTTTACCTGGCAATTTCTTTTTCAGCTCCTCTTCTGCTTCTTGTTGAAGTTCATGGATTATCCGTTCATCATCTTGCTGTTTATATTAAAAAAATAAATCACATACAAATATATTCACATATTACACATGTGCCTCTCTGATGGTTGAAATTACACCAATATAACAACTTGCCAACATGTTTAAACAATGATAAAATGCACACTTGGGTATCATAATTTAGGAAGAGAGTAAGCCGATATGCAAACAGTTGCAAATTCTTGTATTCACTTTATAACTGTTAGAGCTTACCACTGTGAAATATAAAAGCAACATAAGAAAACAATTGGACCAAAAGGGGAAGTTTTACATTGCATATAGTATCAGTTTTGAAGTTGTAACCGAATATTAAAATAGACGAAATGCTCTACTTGCACACAAAGCAGAAGCAAGCTCATTTCAGGCTTACAATCTTGGACTGTGATGAACACCATATACTCAGCATTTTTTTAAAGTTTGTATGTGTGGCAGAACTACTCAAGTTTGTTTTGGTTGGGGGGAGATTGGCAGTACAGTACTATACTTTTAACTAGGACTTTCATCAGTAGCATTCCATTTGTTGATTTTCAGCATATTGGGACAACAGGAACTAGGTCACAGCATTTAGACCATACATGAGGGGAGGTTTAAAACACCTAGGTTGGGCAATATGTAGACAGAAATACACACACACACAAACACACACACACACAAACACAGTGGTACCTTGGTATACGTCCGCTTTGGAATAAGTCCAACTTGGTATGCGTCCTGTTTGGATGCAAACAATTTTGCTTAGTTAACGACCTTTGTTTGGAATACGATTCGCATGCTAGAACACTGTGCGCTACCCTTGTTTACCGGTCTCGAGAAAAAGCCACGACTGCCCACAAGCGTCAGTACGTCAGTTGCTAGCATTCAATGAACAACCCGCGCTATAACTCTCTGTGAATTTTCATGTGTTTTTGTGCGTAAATTTGAATTGATTGTTGGAAAGTATGAAGATGGCATGTGTATCCGGGACTTGGTTGCTGCATACCGTATGCCGAGAATGACGGTATCCATGATTGTGAAAAACAAAGAAGTTATTAAAATGTGAAGTGAGGTTAAATTTTCATTTATTTCATCCAATTTCTTTTGTATTTATGTATTTTAGTATTAAGCAGTGTTTAAATAATTTTCTACAACACCATCAATGCATAATATGCCAATAACAATAGGACTTTTTTTTCCCCCCATGGGAACGGATTAATAATTTTCTCTTTATTTCTTATGGGAAATATTCGTTTGGTGTAAGTCAAAGGATTTGGAACGGATTAAGGACATATACCGAGGTACCACTGTGTGTGTGTATGTGTATGTGTATGCCTCCAACATATCTAATTATGTTAAACTATTTAAATAGAAAATTAAAATGACGTATAGAGAAAAATTAAGATAAATTTTGCATAGATTTATTCATATATAAAGAAACAGCAATCATTTTTTATATATATTTATAAGCATCAACTAGACAAGAATATAGTATAGACGCACTGATAAGCCGTGTTCTAATTATTAGTTTAATATAATTACGCTAGGAAAACCAGAACCAAAGTAGGGTACAAGTGATTGGTGGGGATGTTTTCTGCGCAGAGCAAGAACGCAATTGGATTGATAAACAACTAATTTTTAATTTTGTTTCGTTATCTTCCTAGAAATTAATCTGTGTAATTTTTTTTATTTTTGTTATTGCCTCATAAATTTCAACTGCTGAGTCTGATGCCGTCACAGGAGGACAGTCTGAACATTACTTTTCAAGCATTTGTAGAAAGAAAAAAAAAACAAAAAAAAAAACCTTTGACCATTTTCATTCATGAGTGGTATTTTTCCCGAACCCTGCTGCTTACACACGAATTGTACTGTGCCTTTTGGCCAATAATTCCGCCCCCAGCTACGCCACGGATAGAGATATTATATTATATGAGATTATATATATATATATATATATATATATATATATATATATGTCAAAGCCCTCACTACTGACTGACTCGTCACTAATTCTCCAACTTTCCGTGTAGGTAGAAGACTGAAATTTGGCAGGCTCATTCCTTACAGCTTACTTACAAAAGTTAGGCTGGTTTCATTTCGAAATTCTACGTGCAACGGTCATAACTGGAACCTACTTGCGTACATATATACGGCCATAGCCTGCAGCTTGGTCGCCGTGTGAGGCGGAGTTGCATTCCTCATTGTCACGCCTCCCACGTAATTGAGAGCCTGCCCATATAAGGCCGTCTGTCAGCAGCAAGCCAATAGATATGCTGCCGCTAAATATTCGCAGGTGAAGGACTGTGCTTATGCAAACGAAGATGAGATTGTCATGGAGACTAGTGTTTGGCACAAACTTAGCGAAAGAGCAAGAGAAACTTTTAAGTGCCAGGTCTTAGCCAAATTAAATAAAGCCGTGGACATCGCAAGATAGCACGAGATAGCACAAGCACAGTGGAGAACCTTCGATGGATGTACTCCGAGCGGCTCACATGAACGGACTGTGAACGCAGTACGCAGAAAACAAGCAAGAGCTCCAAAGAGCGCTGAACAAAAAATGCATTACACAATTGAGAAGGCAGCAAAAGAATATGAAGCGAGTGACGCATACAATCATATTCATAAGTGCAGCTACTGCGGAAACAAATCACGGTGTAAACCTTAAGTTTTAATTAAGTTCATAGACAGGCTGCCGCTGGCATTTGTCATGCCTACGACGAATACGATATTTGCGAGATACAAGTTTAATGAGAAGACGCAGGGTATAAACAAGACTTTTGATCATTTTGTAACGGAGTTAAAATTGCTGGTGAAGGACTGTACTTATGCAAACGAAGATGAGATGGTCAGGGATAGAATAGTGCTTGGCACAAACTCCGCAAAAGTGGGAGAGAAACTTTTAAGTGCCGGGTCTGAGCTAACATTAAATAAAGCCGTTGACATCGCAAGATTGCACGAGATAGCACAACCACAGCTGAGAACCTTCGATGCACGTACTGCGAGCGGCTCACGTGAACTGACTGTGAACGCGGTACGCACACAGAAAGCAAACAAAAAATGCATTACACAATTGAGAAGGCAGCAAAAGAATATGAAGCATGTTACGCATATTCATAAGTGCAGGTACTGCGGAAACAAAGCACACGGTAGAAAAAGTCAATGTCCAGCTAAAGGAAGACAGTGTAAAAAAATGTGGTAAATTGAACCACTTCGCTAAAGTTTGCAGGACTGGGAAAGGTAAACCCGTGCATGCAGTGTGTGATGTCTCAGATAAAGAGGAAGACTAGCTGTTTATTAATGCAGTAAGAAAGGAACAACCCTCTGAATCTGAACAAGCCTTTGTAGACATATCAATAGGAAAGCAATGTGTAAAGCTTAAGTTTAAATTAAGTTCATAGACACGCTGCCGCTAAATATTCGCAGTCAAATCCACAACTTAATACCGGGAATGCCTGTTAAACATCTTAGATTCACGAGTACCGATTTGGGTCGTGAACACTTCGATGAATAAAACCTGTTATCTTTACAATGGTTGACAAACACGGAATAGAACTTGAACACAACACATCCTCCAAATACGAACCTGATTGAAAGAAATAATGATAATCAAATCCTTGATGACAGCAACACTCATAAGTCACAAAACAATTACATTGACAATCATGTTACGTTATTTTTAAATGTTTCCTTTTCTTTTTCATAACTTCTTTAACACACTACTTCTCCGCTGCGAAGCATGGGTATTTTGCTAGATACATACATACATACATACATACATACATACACACACTTTGCATTACAAACAAAGGGGAACTTCTGTCAATGCATGATTTCCTGGTACACCGATTACATTGATCAGCGCTTCCCGATTCATTTTACCCTCGCATCCCCTTGGTTTGAGAAGAAGTATGAAAAAATAGGAGGTTAACACAGAAAAACAGATCACCAATTGAAGCTTTATGAATAATCGATTCGCCATCGATAATTGTTTTGATAAAGCCATACTCCGTGTAATCCTCCTTCCATTTTATAATTTTTCTGTGACTTATTCAGGCAGGCAGGCGACAGCTCAATAGCTCCAATTTGGATAGAAGTAGGTTCTATTTAGTCGCCAGAAATATCTTTGGTAGGAATGGAAGTTGAATTTAGTCTTTAAATTTATATGGTAAAGAAAAAGTTATGCAATGATGACTAAAATTTAACTATATAAAGTCAAAACTTGTATATATAAAGTCATTCCTGATTATATAAAGTTAAGATCGGAGTATATAAACTCACTCCTGAATATATAAAGTGAAAGTCAAAATCTATTGATTGAAACGACTCTAAACTGAACTAAGTGAACAAAAACGTATTCAGAAAAATAAATAAAAAAACACTGTTCGGTTAATGTTTTGAAAATGATGCATGTGCCCTGCCCAGGATTGGTTCCTGCCTTGCGCCCAGTGTTGGCTGGGATTGGCCAGAACGGACTTTATATATTCCAACGCTTACTTTATATATTCCGAAATATTACAACACCGTCTTTATATACTCAGGTTTTGACTTTATATATTTGGGAATGACTTTATATATTCAAGTTTTGACTTTATTTATTCCAACAGTGACTTTATTTAACCAAGTTTTGACTTTATATACAATGGTGTGAAAAACTATTTGCCCCCTTCCCGATTTCTTATTCTTTTGCATGTTTGTCACACAAAATGTTTCTGATCATCAAACACATTTAACCATTAGTCAAATATAAAACACAAGTAAACACAAAATGCAGTTTTTAAATGATGGTTTTTATTATTTAGGGAGAAAAAAATCCAAACCTACATGGCCCTGTGTGAAAAAGTAATTGCCCCCTGAACCTAATAACTGGTTGGGCCACCCTTAGCAGCAATAACTGCAATCAAGCGTTTGCGATAACTTGCAATGAGTCTTTAAAAGCGCTCTGGAGGAATTTTGGCCCACTCATCTTTGCAAAATTGTTGTAATTCAGCTTTATTTGAGGGTTTTCTAGCATGAACCGCCTTTTTAAGGTCATGCCATAGCATCTCAATTGGATTCAGGTCAGGACTTTGACTAGGCCACTCCAAAGTCTTCATTTTGTTTTTCTTCAGCCATTCAGAGGTGGATTTGCTGGTGTGTTTTGGGTCATTGTCCTGTTGCAGCACCCAAGATCGCTTCAGCTTGAGCTGATGAACAGATGGCCGGACATTCTCCTTCAGGATTTTTTGGTAGACAGTAGAATTCATGGTTCCATCTATCACAGCAAACCTTCCAGGTCCTGAAGCAGCAAAACAACCCCAGACCATCACACTACCACCACCATATTTTACTGTTGGTATGATGTTCTTTTTCTGAAATGCTGTGTTCCTTTTACGCCAGATGTAACGGGACATTTGCCTTCCAAAAGTTCAACTTTTGTCTCATCAGTCCACAAGGTATTTTCCCAAAAGTCTTGGCAATCATTGAGATGTTTCTTAGCAAAATTGAGACGAGCCCTAATGTTCTTTTGCTTAACAGTGGTTTGAGTCTTGGAAATCTGCCATGCAGGCCGTTTTTACCCCTTCTCTTTCTTATGGTGGAGTTGTGAACACTGACCTTAATTGAGGCAAGTGAGGCCTGCAGTTCTTTAGACGTTGTCCTGGGGTCTTTTGTGACCTCTCGGATGAGTCGTCTCTGTGCTCTTGGGGTAATTTTGGTCGGCCGGCCACTCCTGGGAAGGTTCACCACTGTTCCATGTTTTTGCCATTTGTGGATAATGGCTCTCACTGTGGTTCGCTGGAGTCCCAAAGCTTTAGAAATGGCTTTATAACCTTTACCAGACTGATAGATCTCAATTACTTCTGTTCTCATTTGTTCCTGAATTTCTTTGGATCTTGGCATGATGTCTAGCTTTTGAGGTGCTTTTGGTCTACTTCTCTGTGTCAGGCAGCTCCTATTTAAGTGATTTCTTGATTGAAACAGGTGTGGCAGTAATCAGGCCTGGGGGTGGCTACGGAAATTGAACTCAGGTGTGATACACCACAGTTAGGTTATTTTAACAAGGGGCAATTACTTTTTCACACAGGGCCATGTAGGTTTGGATTTTTTTTCTCCCTAAATAATAAAAACCATCATTTAAAAACTGCATTTTGTGTTTACTTGTGTTATATTTGACTAATGGTTAAATGTGTTTGATGATCAGAAACATTTTGTGTGACAAACATGCAAAAGAACAAGAAATCAGGAAGGGGGCAAATAGTTTTTCACACCACTGTATATTCGGGAATGACTTTATATATACCGTAGATCCCGTTATATAAGCCGAGAATTTCGTCCTAGATTTTTGGCTTGGAGTTTGGGGGTCGGTTTATACAAAGAGTATCGTTTCAGATTCAAGATTTCCAGCGCAATGCCGGTTTTGCCGATGAATATGGAAGTAAATAATGACGAAACCACAGAGCCATCTTTCAGATGAAGTAACTTTGCATGCCGGTACTTTTTGAATAAATTCTTTATTTAATTTAAAGTGTTTTAGTTGTTGATTTTATTAATAAAATTTATAATAAATTATCGGGAAGTTTTAAATGAAATTTTTTGTTTTGATTTACGATCAACATCTTGCGTTACAAAACGGATGCGGTCACGTGTATCCGTTTGCGCGATTGTAAACAAACAACCGAGAGCGTCAGTTGGAGCCCAGATACATGTGTTTGTGGATGTAATTTCCGTCATTGCAGCGATTTACCTATATATATTATTATATATATATATATATATATATATATATATATATATATATATATATATATATATATATATATATATATATATATATATATATATATATATATATAATTCATTAAGACCATGCAAGCAAGACACATAATTGCTAAGGAAGGAAGAAGGTAAAAGTAAGCGATCACAATCGAAACGAAGATGGACATTGTGTGGAAATATCTCCTCCCTTACTGCAGCCCAAAGATGTCAAATTAAATGGTGAGTACAGTATGAAATTGTTTCTAGAATAGAATGCCTTTTATTGTCACTATACGTATCTATAATGAGATTAAAAGCAGCTCCTTCAGTGCAGAAAAAAGTTCTGTATAGGGCTTGTATGGTTGTTTTTTAGCTTTAGCATAACGCCAGATCTGCGGCCCCGCTTCTGCTTTCTTTCCCTCCTCTGTCTGTGTTGTCTCCTAGACCCGACAACAATCCACGGAGAGCCCGCTGGTCTCGCTATGTTGTCTGGGATGTTGTGCGTGTGATGAAAAACACTCGAAACAGATGTCTGGCTCTGGACACCGATGTCTATAAGGTTCTGAATGGTGTAGCGGATGTTCGCCAAACCGATCGTGCACAAACAAAGACAAAAAAAAAAAAAAGACAACAACAAAAAAGTGCACTGAAAAGGAGAGCCCTGAGCCGCTGCGACCATGCGTGCCGCCATGCTCCTACCTTAATCGAAGTAGGCTAGGCACTTTTTATAACTTTTTGGTTAGTACATTAGAAATATTATTGGTGTTTTGGTAAATTATGCACATTGTATTATATATCAAAAATGCCGGCAGTCTCAAATTCTCGCCAATAAACATTATAAATATACCCGAAGAGACACTTAAGGAAATTTAGAAAATTTTGCTTGGAGAAGGGGGTCGGCTTAAATACTGGTCATCAGCAAATACATGTAATTTAGTAGGTAGAGAAGGGGTTCGGCTAATATACCGGGTCGGCCTGTATTCCGGGATCTACGGTACAAGTTTTGACTTTATATAGTTAAATGTAGTCATCATTGCATAACTTTTTCTTTACCATAGAAATTTAAAGAGTAAATTCAACTTCCATTCCTACCAAAGATATTTCTGGCAACTAAATAGAACCTACTTATATCCAAATTGGAGCTAATGAGCTGTCGACTGCCTGCCTGAATAAGTCACCCTTGCTTCGCTCTTACTTTTTTACGTTCATTTAATCATGGCTAGTGGCGGAAAATTTATAAAATGGAAGGATTACACCGAGTATGGCTTTACCAAAACAATTATTAATGGCGAATCAATTATTCATAAAGCTTCAATTGGTGATCTGTTTTTCTGTGTTAACCTCATATTTTTTCATACTTCTTCTCAAACCAAGGGGGTGCGAGGGTAAAATGAATCGGGAAGAGCTGATCAATGTAATCGGTGTACCAGGAAATCATGCATTGACAGAAGTTCCCCTTTGCTTGGAATTGAAAGTGTGATTAAATGCATTATTTTTTAACGCGTTATGGAGCACATGCATCGAAGCTTCTCAGCAGTGCTTGTGCTAAGAAAAGGAAACATTTTAAAAATAACGTAACACGATTGTCATTGTAACCTTTTGTAAATAGTGCCTGGAGGATTCAGTGTGGAGAAACTCTAGAGACAGCGTGTGTATTAACTTGTGGATTTTTCTGTCAGTATTTGGTAGCAGCGTCACAAAGTCACTTCCGTAAGACTGCGTTAGCCGCGGAGCTCAGTTCAGAGCTAAATGAGGTGAATGGGAGCGGAGATGATGACGCGACTCCCCCACCCGCCTTAACTGTCAATCCCCCACAAACACAATCTCTCAAAATTTGCATAAGCACAGCCCTTCACCTGCAATTTTAACTTAGTTACAAAGTGATCAAAACTCTCGTTTATATCCTGCGTCCTCTCATTAAACTTGTATCCCGCATTACTCGTGGGCATGACAAACGCCAGCGGCAGCATGTCTATGAACTTAATTTAAACTTTAGGTTTACACCATGCTTGGTTTCCGAAGTAGCAACACTCATGAATATGGTTGTATATGCCACTCGCTCGCTTCTTATTGTTTCGCTGCCTTCTGAATTATATAATGCATGTTTTCTTCAGCGCTTATTGGAGCTCTTCCTGGTTTTCCATGTACTGCGTTGACAGTCAGTTCATGTGATTACGTGGGAGGCGTGATGTCGCACGAAACTCCGCACCCCACAGCTTTCGAGCTCAACTCCATTACAGTATATGGAGAAAAATAGCTTCCAGTTATGACCATTAGGCGTAGAATTTCGAAATGAAACCTGCCCAACTTTTGTAAGGAAGCTGTAAGGAATGAGCCTGCCAAATTTCAGCATTCTACCTACACGGGAAGTTGAAGAATTAGTGATGAGTCAGTGAGTGAGTGCTCTCGCGTAAAGAGCCACAAGCCAGGCTGTGGGTATGCGTGACGTGTTTCCTGATCCACCTCGACTCGGGGATTCACCCAAGCTGATGCTGCCAGCCCGTCAGCTCACTCAGTGTTCCTTGCTCTCCCGTAGCGTGAGGATCTACGCGTTTGTGCGCTTGTGATTTCATTGTTTCGCTGTAGCAGTTCGCCGTATAAGCGTATCCAAAATTTGCGCGGACATGCAGACGGAGAATAGGAGATGATTGCCCTCAAGAGAGAGAGAGAGAGAGAGAGAGAGAGACAGACACGCATGAGAGAGAAGAACCATCAGCTCAGTTATAATCACATGACGCTCAGTAGACAAAGTGTATCCATACTACTTGTATTGCAAGACATCGCTTGTTTTATCAAGTCAAAATTAATTAAAAAATTTAGCTTGTCTTGCAAAACAATCTCGAGGTTCCACTGTATATTAATTTCACACATTGATGGTGAGATATGAGATTGTGTGGAATGCCTAGGAAATCTATTCAGTGTTTGAGCAAGTAAGATGAACAATTCAGAAAGAATAAGGATTTAAAAAGAAAAAAAGACACACACACACCCCACCACCACCACTGTAAACGTGACAAGTAGACCAGAATTGAGAGGGGAAAAAAAAAAGAAACCCAAAACTATATATTTGATAACTGAACAACAAAAACAAAAAGGTATTGAAACCACTACTGAGAATTATGTGAAATGGAGGCCATTGGACAATCATTTGTGATTGATTTCCTTTTATAAATAGATCATATGATATTAGGAAGTTATTCATCAGATTATCAAAAAGTAAATCTACTTTTGTATCAATGCAGTTTGGTAGGCTATAGTCCCAACCCTTTGTATGGGGGAATGATGCAAAACATCACACTAACACAAAAATGAAGAGACTCTGAATGACTTACTGTAGGATCTGACCAAAGAGAACACTTTGAACAGATTCGGCACGGTGCTCCAGGAGTTCGTGCATGTTGACAAAAGTGATTGTAGCCATTTATTGGGGCTCGACAGATATAACACATATGGGCACCACAGCGGCAGGACATTCGATTGCATCCCTCTGATTTGACAAGGCTTGTACCACAACTATGGCACTTTCTCACTCTGGCAGCAGTCATCTTCTCTTCACTGTACAAAGAAAAGGAATAAAGCTGAAAACACCATTAACAATTGCAGAAAATACATGCTATTTCCAAAACAAACAAACAAAAAATGTCCTCCAAAAGATGGTTGAACTATTCAGTTGGTTATCCAGGTTTACAGAAACTGCTTCAGCTGTTTAAACAGGTACTAATCAAAAAGGTAAAAAATTTAGAATTATAAAAATTCTATTATCATTTATACCTTACACTGGGGTACCAGATCCTGGAAGAATGTAGTGACTGCAGATTTTGTTTCTAGCCACTTTCCACATTAGTAGCAAATTACTGTCACTAACTGAATGTTTCTTTTGCCTTAATTTTAATGGACTTGCTTTTCATGATTAGGAATTCTCAATTATGTTTTCCTGTTACCAGCAGCCAAACAAACACTGCAATCAGATGACTAGCAAAATCAGAGGTGCTGTACAGTGGTCCAGGTAGGCCACCATTTTTACTTTAACCAGTTTTTTTAATTAGAAACCAAATTCTGTTAATGAAACGTGTTGTTATTTAATTCTATCGCTTATCCGAACGCCAATATTTCCAAAAATGTTGATTTTCTTTTCTTCGGATTGTACCATCCAAAATTTTGTAGACCTAATAGATTGATATTTGAGACCTTTTTCACTTTTTGTGTATTTTATTGATGCAGATATTACTTGAATGATAATGTTAGCTAGTCATCTAATGGCTCATTTTACACCGTATTTGGTTGGTAACAATTAAGTTTTGTGAATTTTAGAAAGTCAATTAAAATTAAGGGAAAAAGTGTATTTCACTAACACTTAAAAGTATTCATTTAAGAAAGTAGTTGAAATGAAAATGTGCAGTAGATTGCTGCACTCCAGGATCAGAGTTTGACACCCATGTCTTATATCATACCAGTTGAATCTGTATGAATATGATAGGACAGAAGGTCTAGTTTCCTAGGGGATTCACTAATGTGATTGAGTTTGCTTTACATTTATCTCAACTTGTTTTCTTTAGATGGAATTACTTTAAGTTTGATATTTCACCCTTTTAAATGGGACCTCATATGTGCTGTGTTGACACAAACATGTGGCGGTCTTGCTTGTATGAAAACAGCTGCACGGAACAAGAGACACAAAAGTAACAAAAGCACAACAAAGGAGTTTTTCGGTCCAGATCATGAAAAACGCCCACTGGTGGCAATTTAATCTACTGTGTGACATGGCACTAAATGAAATAGGTACTGAGTGGCATTGGGTGAAGAAGGTATAATGCAGGAAGACTCAGATTGTGTGCTACAGATCTTCTAAAGCAGTTGTTTTCAACCTTTATTAAACCTTAATTAAAAACAGTAGTTTTCACCATTTCTGCAACAAAAATATATATTCTAACACAGTCAATTAATTGATATTGGCAATTAAAACACTGCTTATATGTAAATCTGCATGTACTTATACGTTTTAATTGCACTACAGCTTTTTGCTGTTAAAATATACATTTTATATTACTTATACAGATGTGTTTTAATTCAGTGTATGAACTAGAAATTCATAATTCTACAGGTGTAATTATAAAATATGAATTTTAATTATGTAATACTTGATTCTTACCAAAACGTATACTGTACAACAGCAACAAATACACAGTACAAATCTTTAAAAAAAAAAAAAAATTGTTTACCAAGCAGCAACTTCTAATTTTTCTTTTTCCAGTTAAAAGTGTAAAGCTGCAGCAATTTGAACAAGCTCACTGTCCAAACTCAAAAAACAGTGTCTGTCTTAATTTAAAATGACAAAATAAAAGGTCTGAATTTCTTAAAGAAGCTTTTCGGACCACTTGTCTTGTTGCACAGAACAATTTCTAAGATTACTTTTTCTGTTTATTACTCTAGAGAAAAGCCAAGCAAAAGGACACCTTTTATTGGCTAACTAAAAAGATTACAATATGCAAGCTTTCGAGGCAACTCAGGCCCCTTCTTCAGGCAAGATGTAATCATTTTTATTACTCGTCATTCTTTAACAAAGTCTAATTATACCAATTGCCTCTTGTTCACGGATAAAAATAAGCTTCCACTTGCTGTTCTTTCTTTACACTGCTAGAAGTTTGCTGCAAAAGCTTATTAAAAAAAAAAAAAAAACCCTTGCACTGGCTTAACTACTGTAATACGAGCATAAAGGAGCACATCAACTAAATTACTGTAAATCTTAGAAAGGCACAGGTTGAAAATATTGTTTTTTGTGGTAGTCCTTTTTACAGATCAAGTCTCTTTTTAGTGAAAAGTCGGGCTGAATTCAATCAGCAGCCAATTGATCTGATCATCACTAGACGTAATCCAGCTAAACTAAAACCAGATACAATCTATACATGAAATACACTTTGAAGATGATCTTTGAGAAAACTGACAATCATTGCTTCCAGTGTATTCTAGGCTTTCAACATCAATGAAACAGTCTGCTTTTAGGTATGTTTGACACCCCTGCTATAGTTTATTTTTTTAGGGATTCAATTATTTTTACTACTTTCTATTTTCAGTCTTCTTGCAGTGCCATCCCCATTAGTTCCCTGGGGTCCACTAGTGGGTCACAGCCCCCTTGGTTGAGAACCACTGTTCGAAAAGGACAAATTCATTGACAAGGCTAGTGATGCTCTGATTTATTGCCAGTAAAAATTGGCAGTTTTTCCACTCCAAATGTCTTTCAGGCTTTGCTTTCCATACTTTGCCTAAATGAGCGACCAATTCATTACAGAAAAAGTATCACAGGACTTCTAATGGAAGACGGAATGCAAAATTAGGGGAGCTAGGTGAGAGAAGATCAAAATATTGATTTTGACATTAAAGAAGGCAGACTGGTAGATGGAAAATGGAAATTTGATGAGCCATCCTGTGGATGAAGGGGCAAGGCAGACAAATATATGTTGGCCAGCTAAATATAAAAGGTTTGGCCTAAAATGCTACAGACAGATCAGTCTTCCCGTGAAATTAAAAGAAGCTGCTTTCAAAAGTTCAGAACTATTTGTTTTATCCTTTAACACTGACATTGTGTAAGAGGGTGAACACAGAGGGAGCAAGCAGAGTAGTTTAGTACAGCATCTCATATTCTGAACTAGAAGAGGAACAGATAGTCTTAAAAATACAGAGACTGTCATACTTATAATGAAGAACCTTTTACTCAAGTACTTAATTTTAATTGATGTTCAATGAAAAAAAAGTTGTTAATATTAACATTACCTTCTAGTCTACACTTTAACTGGAAAACCAGGATAATAAATAAATACATTTTTAATATCTGTGATCGTAGTATTAGCCCTAAAATATCTGACTGAACCCTGGCCCCAGCCGAAGATATTTAGAAAATCTTTCACATAATCTACAACTCTGTAATGGCCTGTGCGCTAGTGGTGTGCGGGGCCTGTAACATTATCTCAGAATCGGCCCACTGAATCACAGTAATTAAAAGAGAAGGCTCAGTTACGTGATGCACTCTGGACCCCCTGGAGGTCGTAGTAGAAAAGGAAAAAATTAATGCAAAACTGAGTGGCATTATGAACAATGCTGCCTATCCTCGGCATGACACATGAACACTGAGGACTATTAACCAACAAATCATTTGACAAATGTGTGTGTGTGAAGAAATGCTACTGGGGCTCGTTTATACCAACTGCAACATGCCTGCATAATGCTTCACTGAAACTGGGATGGTCAAGTCAGAAGTTTCCTTTCTTAAGGATGTTTGGACCCATCCAGTACTTGCTAGGGTTGCTTCTAAAAGATGTTGGTCAGGCCATTAGGGGGTGCTTACTCTTAGTTTGCGTGCAGAACCCAATGCCCCAGTGCAGTGGCGAGGCCACTGTGCTGTAAATGTGGCGCTGTCCTTCTGATGAGATATAAAACAGGTCCCAGCTCTCTGTGGTCATTAAAGATGCATAAGCACCATATAAATGTAATTAAAATTTTCCTTTTTAGTCATTCTGGTATGTATGTATATTTTTGTAAAAAGCCAAAAATTTCTACTTCGGGACTAACAAAGTCCTAGCTATCTAAAAATGACAGCTGGGTGCCACTTTTTGGCCAGAGTGTATTTGGACCTTATAAACTGAAACAATCCAGTTTAATGCTAAATAAATATTTACAGTTCTTTATAAAGATGTAGCTTGCATAAAATGGCACACACAGATATGCATTTCAAGGATGAGGGGGGATTTCTCATTCAGATGCATTTTCAGAACAAGACAAAGCAGTAGGAATCCCTTCATTTTAGCATTAAATAGTTCCTGTTAGAATGAGGAACTTCAGTCTGGTAACAAAAGGATGTGTTATAAGTCCTCAGAGACTGGAAGAGGATGCTGCGACAACCAGCTGTATCCTACCTCCCCATCCTGTACAACACTTAACATGGAAAGGGTACAGAATTGTGGATGCGGGCTCAAACCAATTCATAGAACATTTGCACATCAGATTAACTAAATTTACTTCTGAAGGCTTATTCTTAATATGTGGCCTCATTAAGATTTTTCCTTTCTTGGTTTACAAAGCAGTGTTTAGGTGTCTTTACTAAACAAAGAAATTGTAGTAATTAAAGCACATGTTCTACTGATATATAAATCTAATTGGTTAAAGTAAAACCTGCACACCAACTAATCATAAGAAAACCGCCAAGCAAAAAACAAAGTGCAAACATTAAAGTTCTTTTCATCAGGAAAAGTATGTTTCTGCTCACCCCATGCTGAAAAGTCAGTAAAACAAACTTACAAGGCAACTCTTATTCGGATTTCATCTTTCTCTGCAACCTCAGCACACGTCAGATCGGTATGATCTTTCCATTGTATGTGGCATTTCCGACAGGATTCCTAGAGTTAAGGAAAATCTTCTTTAAGCAAACAATACAAAAAACTTTCAACCAACCACCCCCCAAAAAGGTTCATTATATACACACACTATTATAAAGCTTTGAATGTGCCCATTCTACATGCCTGGATGCTAAAGGAGAAGCTGCCCTCTGTTTAAAAGGGCCTACACTGAATATTAGTAGCTGGAGGATAAACAGATGCCTTTGTGGGAGGTATACATACAAAATGACTGCATGGTGACGCACAGAAAACCCAGTACTATAAAAGTCAAAATTTAGTTTAGATCCATCCATCCATTTTCTAACCCGCTGAATCCGAATAGGGTCACGGGGGTCCGCTGGAGCCAATCCCAGCCAAGATTTTTTGACTAAATTAAAAACCTTTTTTTTTTTTCCCTTTTCTTCCAAATCAGCATTTTGCTCCTATGTTAATAGGTTCCACCACATTAGTGACTTAAAAAAAAAAAAAAAAAGGGAGAGGTAATGGTGTTTTCCTAAAGTTAACTTGGTTAAAGTGATCAAGTTACACTTTGAAACTAAACTTAACAAAATGGTACTGAAGTGTGATGCACTGTAGCAAGTCATTTAATCTGTATACACGATTAGTAAATATGTATCTTTAATTTGTAAAGCTCCATGAGACAGTTATCACTATAAATACATAGTATATAAAATGAAATGCATGTGTATTTACATTAACCCAACTTAAGGATTGAAGTATTCATCCACCAAGTAATTTTCTATCCCACTTATCAAATTAAAGCTCATGAAGAGGCTGTGTTTATCCTCACAGCATTAATATTTTTGAAGCAGAAGAAGACAACACCTTTACTTAACTACCATAAGTTATTTATGTGATGGTGGGATGCCAATTTAAATCACCACCAATGTGAAACATTCATCTGGAAGATGCAATGGCAGCCATCTTTGCAAAAGTACACTCCCCACACATTATGTAATGAAGGGGGAGAGATTGTTGGCCAATAAGGGACAGAGGATGATTAGGGGCCTACATAGACAAGGCTGTGGTGGGCAATTTAGTCAGGACACAGTACATCAGGTTACACACTTTTCTTTTTGAAAGATGTACAGGGATCTTTTATGATGACCACAGATAGTCAAAACCTCGGTTCGATGCCTCATCTGAAGGACAGCACCCTGATGGTCTCACCAACACATCTTCCATGTTGGCATTTAAAGTAACAGGTGTTTCATGGATTTGGGCAAATAGGTTCATCACAATGGAGAAAAATCCATAAAGGACACTGAAAATATGAAAATTTAAAAACATACACCTGATCAAGAGTGGCTTTTCTGGTTACAAAGTAGGACGATATGCAACCCATCATTTAAGGAAATTCTTAAATTTGCAAGGTTGATAGAAATTTTAGTTTTTAATATGAAGAATATAGCATTGTGAAGCTTACCTATACCAATTCAGTTTTACTTGGGGACAAAAGCCTGTTCCAGCAGAACTGAGCACAAGGCAAGAAATAAACCCTTAACAGGGTTACACCAGTTAATTGTATGGCTCAATTACAGACAGAATGTGCCATTTTACAACTGCAATTTGCCTTAGAGGAAAACTGGAATACACAGAAGAAAAAACAAAACAAAACAAAAAACACATACCTCACAGAAAATGTGAAAGTTTCAGATGTACACACTGCAATTAAAAAAAACCAAAAAAAAACACACCACACACCATACACACTAGCAGGCAGGCCAACTATTGACAACTTCTGCTTTTCCTAATGCTTTGTGTCACCTGCTGTTTAAGAAAACAAGCTTTTAAACCTGCTGGGACCTTTTCTGTCCTCTGGGATAACATTTATAAGAGCACCAGTACAGTATATGAGCCAGAAGCAAAAGCCAAACAAAACTAAAAAATAAAAGCACATGCTGAACAGCGTAAAGAGTACAGAAAGGGAGGAACCGAGGGATTAGCTACCTGATTAGAGTATTATTTATTCAAAAATACTCCAGCAACAGACACCTAAATTAGCAATTACACAGTCATGATACAGAAAATTAACAACTTGGGGAGACTATATTTTGGTATCCCATTTCAATTTTAAAAAATCACTTTCCTCTACGAACTCTGTGATGAAGTGTCTAAAAATGGCACAAATTGCCAGAGAACAGAGAAGGGATGTCTCTCCTGGTTAGATGTATTTTATTCCTCGTCTCACCAAACACATGGTGAGAAGTAAAGAAATATTACATTTTTGTCAATCTGCTACAAAACTCTTCATTTAACTTTATTTTTTGCACATTTACAGTGCTCTGTATTTGAATTTGTGCAAAGATCATTATGTAATTATTTTTAAATTACACCACATGACAACTTATTGCACTTAACACCAGCCAACTGTAGCATCATCTTGTTAAGAAAACAAGAATTACATATTTCTAAAGAGAAGCCAGGGAAGTGCAAATTAGGTGCATGGGTTTACTTCACAACAGCACCTCTGGATTTTGCTCAAGTTCTGTAGTTGAAAATTCTGTGCTACACTGTAGGATTGTCTGCATGTACGAGAGAGATATAGATGTACAGTGCATCTGGAAAGTATTCACAGCGCATCACTTTTTCCACATTTTATGTTACAGCCTTATTCCAAAATGGATTAAATTCATTTTTTTCCTCAGAATTCTACACACAACACCCCATAATGACAATGTGAAAAAAGTGTATTTGAGGTTTTTGCAAATTTATTAAAAATAAAAAAAAACTGAGAAATCAGTATTCACAGCCTTTGCCATGAAGCTCAAAATTGAGCTTCGGTGCATCCTGTTTCCCCCGATCATCCTTGAGATGTTTCTGCAGCTTAATTGGAGTCCACCTGTGGTAAATTCAGTTGATCGGACATGATTTGGAAGGGCACACACCTGTCTATATAAGGTCCCACAGTTGACAGTTCATGTCAGAGCACAAACCAAGTATGAAGTCAAAGGAATTGTCTGTAGACCTACAAGTCAGGTTTGGCTTGAGGCACAAATCTGGGGAAGGTTACAGAAAAATGTCTGCTGCTTTGAAGGTCCCAATGAGCACAGTGGCCTCCATCATCCGTAAGTGGAAGAAGTTCGAAACCACCAGGACACCTTTCTTCCTAAAGCTGGCCGGCCATCTAAACTGAGCGATCGGGGCAGAAGGGTCTTAGTCAAGGAGGTGACCAAGAACCCGATGGTCACTCTGTCAGAGCTCCAGAGGTCCTCTATGGAGAGAGGAGAACCTTCCAGAAGACCAAAAAAAGAAACGTCCCTTTGTCCAGGACTGTGTATTTCAACAATAATGTTTTAAAAATCCAAATAACTTTACAGATCTTCATTGTAAAGGGTTTAAACAATGTTTTCCATGCATGTTCAATTAACCATAAATAATTAACATGCACCTCAGGAATGGTCGTTAAGACCTTAACAGCTTACAGAAAGTGGGCATTTAAGGTCACAGTTCTAAAAATGCAGGACACTAAAGAGACTTGTCTACCGACTGTGAAAAACACCCAAAGAAAGATGCCCAGGGTCCCTGCTCATCTGCGTGAACGTGCATTAGGCATGCTGCAGGGAGGCAGGAGGACTGCTGATGTGGCTAGGGCAATAAATTGCCATGTCCGCACTGTGAGACGCCTAAGATAGCGCTACAGGGAGACAGGAAGGACAGCTGATCATCCTCACAGTGGAAGAGCCCGGATCTCAATCCCATTGAGCACGTCTGGGACCTGTTGGATCGCAGGGTGAGGGCTAGGGCCATTCCCCCCAGAAATGTCCAGGAACTTGCAGGTGCCTTGGTGGAAGAGTGGGGTAACATCTTACAGCAAGAACTGACAAATCTGGTCCAGTCCATGAGGAGGAGATGCACTGCAGTACTTCAAGCAGCTGGTGGCCACACCAGATACTGACTAGTACTTTTGATTTTGAGCCTCCCTTCATTCAGGGACACATTGTGAAACATAGTTTATGTCTTATGGTGTTGACTCTTTTAGTGTTCATACAAATATTTACATTAAGTTTACTGAAAGTAAAAACAGTTGAAAGTCAGAGGACGTTTCTTTTTTTGCTGAGTATATACACACACACACACACACACACACACATACACATACATATACATAGAGAGAGAGAGCTATATAAAAAAAAAAACCCTCTCGCCTTGCACACCACCAGTTATCTACAGTAGTCAACAAATACATTTGTGGCTGCATTCTACAAGAAGGGAGACAAAATGGATCCTGATAATTCATGTTCAGCCTATATACATTGGACTTCCAATACAACTCTTGAGTCCAGTCACGTGCAAAAGTTCGCTGACGCAATTGCTATCGCGGGCTGCATCAGAAATGGGCAGGGGGAAGAACCTAATCAAGGACTTTGTT
Organism: Polypterus senegalus; assembly: GCF_016835505.1. NCBI lineage: Eukaryota > Metazoa > Chordata > Cladistia > Polypteriformes > Polypteridae > Polypterus > Polypterus senegalus. Next base: position 142,435,258 of record NC_053166.1, read on the forward strand.
AAATGGTGCGACTCAAACCACCTAGACCTGAACACCAAAACCAACGAGCGGGTGGTGGATTTTAGGAGGCCCAGGCCCTTCATGGACCCTGTGATCAGAGGTGACTGTGTGGAGAGGGTGCAGACCTATAAATACCTGGGAGTGCTGCTAAATGATAAATTGGACTGGACTGCCAATACTGATGCTCTGTGCAAGAGAGGACAGAGCTAACTATACTTCCTTAGAAGGCTGCCATCCTTCAACATCTGCAATAATATGCGCAGATGTTCTATCAGATGGTTGTGGCGAGCTCCCGCTTCTATGCGGTGGTGTATTGGGGAAGCAGCATAAAGAAGAGGAACGCCTCACACCTGGACAAACTGGTGAGGAAGGCAGGCTCTATTGTAGGCATGAAGCTGGACAGTTTGACATCTGTGGTGGAGCGACAGGCGCTGAGCAGGCTCCTGTCAATCATGGAGAATCCACTGCATCCACTGAACAGGATCATCTCCAGACAGAGGAGCAGCTTCAGCGACAGACTGCTGTCACCGTCCTGCTCCACTGACAGACTGAGGAGATCGTTAATGATCGTTTAATATTGTTTTTATCAGTATGCTTCTGCCAGAGTATGTGAATTTCCCCTTGGGGATTAATAAAATATCTATCAATACACCTTACTTCTATTCCATGGAAAAGTATAATAGCTAAATTACCCATATGACAATGGTATACCAAAGTAAAAGCCAACATTGGTTTGACAGAATCAACCCCATTCATTAACTCATCTATAAGACTAAGCTGGATACTGCAGTAGTTGTCAAAAGAAAAAGCATAACATTAATTTAGATTTTCAAAATCCTTTTAATAAGTACAGTAGAAGATAAATTAGAACCTACTGGTTTAAAAGGTAATTAGAAAAAATTTATTACATCCAGGTTAATTAGCAGAATTAAAAGGGTACATATCATTGAACTGGTACATTTTCTAAGTTATATTAATGGCATACACTCTGGGAAGGTGAATTTCTAACTTCAAGATCTAAATTTACAAATCCTTCTTTGCGATCAGATCTTGGACTGAATGTTTGCCATTAAATTTGTCAAACTTGTGTTCTCATTATGCTGAGAAGGGCACAGGTCACACACCCCAAAAGGGTGTAGTGGGTATACTTGTGTTTGACAACATCTATGATTGTTGTCTAAACACTTTTTCAGATGAGCCTTTGTTGGCAGGCAAACAGGAGGGAAATCACTCATACAATCCAAATGCAATTAGCACAAGCTTCAAACGAAGCACATCTGCCAGTGCAGTATTGTACAACTGCTTGTGGCCTACAGGCAGATTGCTAACAAAGAAGGCCTGCTTTTTATTATTACATATAAGGTTTGGCAACAGAAAATGCGTTAACATTAAAATAAGCCTTGCAGCAAGACATCTAGAGTGCCTTCCTCATTTGTAGTTCAAGGGTCTCTAGCATATAATGCTACACTTGGGGACAAGAAGAAAAAAACAAAGAAAAAAAACAAACAAAAAAAAAAAAAACAGACATTCTTACCAATGGAAATGGCCATCATACCTAACTTTTTATTTTTTTAATGTTATAATTTACTGAACTTCCAATTAACCAAATGATCTAGATTTGATACAATACACACTTTTAAGTACCACATTTATAAATGATGTTTGTCCAATGAAGTAGGTACAGATAAAACACTGATTGTTGTGTTGCATTGTAAAACTTAAAAATTATTTTAGAGCTTGACCTAGTTAATCAAGGTGGTTTGAACTGGTCTGCTTGGTATGAACCTTTTGCCAAGCTATGAGGTCACATTTCCAACTAAAATAAAGTTGGAAACCATGTTTTGATACTTAAACTCACAAATAATTTCCAGGTAGAAGGTGCAGTATACTTTTCCTTTGGTTTGTTGCTTTACTTTACCTAGCCAAATACCTTTTACTTGTAATCAGGCCAGAGGTCAAAATACAACCACCCTTAAATTTCATAGTTTAATGAAGGTAATGGTTAATTATCCCATTTTCAGGATGACAGTAATGCATCATTAGACCATGATTTCTATCAAGTTTTACTATTTGGGGACTGAAATGTTAAAAGGTATTTGTTTAATAACACCTTGCATAGCAAAAGGATTTTTATTAGTATTATGTATTAGTAAACTCCACAGATATAACCAAAGAAAGTTTACTAATCCCTTGTATTAAGAAGGTACCAGTTAGCATTTATTCAAATGCGAAAGATTAAAAATTTCGATTTCTCGCTCATCAAAAAGCAAGGTGCTCACATCTTGGCTTGCAAGCAAGCACATCATGAAAACACCCATTTCAAAATCAATGCTAAGTTGTGGGGGCCAGGAATCAGACTAGTAGCAAAATGTTACTCCACTACTTCATGATGCACTAGTTAAATTGCAAGAGTGATGGATACCTGGGCATCAGCAAGCCCAAACCCCGACACAAACACAGAATCAGTGTCTTAGGTTTAAATGAAGGTTGTTTATGAACAACAAATACCTCCAACACAGTACAAAAGCACAAACAGGTTTTCTCTCTTCCCAAGAGCACGCTCTCTCACACCACCACACTGCCCTCCTCCAGTCAAGTGTTGCCTCTCTTACCTCCCAGATCTGACTTGTCTGGATAAAGGAGTGCAGTCCCTTTTATTATAGGCCCGGGAGTACTTCCGGTGCCAGGGCGATTGCCCGATCAAAGTCCCTCATCACAGTAGGGAGCTCGTTTCCCTACAGCGCCCTCTTGCGGCACCCCATGACCCCAGCAGGGCTGCCCTTTCTGGACTAAATTTCCCGGCATGCCCTGCTGACTTCCCACGGGGCACCGATAACCAGGGCTGCTGCCATCTAGTGTGCTGGGGGAATAAAAAACCCCCAGCGATATCTTCTCTTTTTAATGGGCTGTCCATCCACCCTTTTGGTCCTTCCTTCCGGGTTTTCTTCTGGCCAGGATGCCCATCCAGCCCATGTGGCATCTACACAAGGCTCAAACAAAAAAACCTTACATGGTTTAAGCCAAGCTGGCCTAGCAGCAAAATTACATCACAGGAAGTGCTAACTTTGCCTGCAATGCTGTTATATTCTCATAAGATTTGGGTGATTTAATAAAAACCTTTATGTACCTCCCTTTATATCTATATATCTCAATGCAGACTTTCAACTCAAATGAGGTCCAATCAGCATATCTGACAGGTTTTTGGAGCAAATTTAACAGCTGCAGACTTATTCATTAAGATACCATACATGTTTATATTGCAGCTAGCAGAGCTACAGTCTCCAAGAAAGAGTAAAACAAATAAATAAAAACCCCCAACACACAACATCCAATATACTCCAGATATAACCTACAGCATGTGTGTAGTGTGCTTGGCAGTTCCTTTTATGTAACCATCAGTACCAGACAAAATGCACATGTACAACATTTGAAAATAAACAGACATTACTGGGAAGTACAGTTTCTTTAAGTGCCTCCTGTACAATAAATAATGCATGAAACAGCATCTACTTTGTTTTCAGATGGCATCTCATACCCCCAGATGCTGTCTGTAATATCAAAGTATCTATCCTCAAGGGATTCATTAAGTCAAAGCCAGAGAGTGAATCAGATTCAAGAATGCAGGCGTGACCTCCATTAAAAAAAAAAAATTCAGGTGTGAGTACAGTTCACTTATAATAAATTAGTTTACACTTTCTGGACTGTTTCTTTATGAAAATAAATGGTTTTCATTTAAACTTAAGTACAACAATCAAAACTCACCACAAAGACTTGTTTTGGCAAACTACAAGCTCCCTGTAATTCAGATTCAGATACACTGGATGGCAGAGAGTTGATAACAGTTGTGGTAGCCATAGAAACTTTGGAAGTGGAATTTTTAAACAGCATTTAACCTTATTGTTCTTTACAACTACACTAGAGGAGTGTGTTTTGTGAATTAAGTATATTCCAAAGCAACAACTTTAAATGGCACTGAACTGAATGCAAAAACAAAGATTTCAATTTACAGTACACCCCCAAAATTCATGGGGGTTACGTTCCTAGAGCACCTGCGAATTGTGAAAAACCGCAACTTTAGGATGTGGTTTAAAAAATGCCTTTTAAATGCCTATTTTTTTATAGTTTAAACCCTAAATACAGTATACCCCAAAGTACTTTAATTTCGTTGAAAATTCAGCTCAATGCAGTACCTAAAAACAGAATGTAAAGGTAAACCAGTCTACTGTACAGTACTGTACTGCTATGTCTCCCGGGGTGCTAGAATGTAAAATATTGATGTTAATACCGCTATACGTACTGTAATTCATGCAAGCGCGTTTTCTTTGGAATGCGCCATTTTCTTTGTTAGAAGTAGAGTAAATACATAATTTAATTTAATTAAAATACAGTAAAATGTACGGGTATTCACCAATGATGAATGATATTGATGATGAAGTAGCTGTGCAGTACAATACAAGGATTTAAAACTCCTCGGGTGGCGCCCCTTCAGGAGGAGTTGTATCTTTGGACGGGTCTTCTGGTGGGATTTCATGCTGGCTTTTCTTTATAGGTTTCAGGAACATTGTGATGGGAAGTTGCTACATTGTCTCCTGTAGCGAACTACTGGTACAATTTCTGTGCTCGCTCACGGATGATGTTACCATCCAAGGGGATGTTCTTCTTCCTGCAGTCGGAGATCCAAAATGCCAAGGCAGATTCCATCCCGACGATATTTTTATTCCTTACGGTCATTACCTTTTTGGCACTACCACAGAAACTTAGATACAGTATTCCAGATCGCTGCTTCATTCTTCATGTAACGTGCGGTGCTTTCATTAATGCCATAGTGGCATGCTACTGCAGTATAACTTTTTAGTTCCTGGAGCAAATCCAGTAGTTCAACCTTCTCCTGGAGTGTTTTAAACTTCTGGTGCTTAGGCTCAGTGCCAGAAGCCTTAGAAGGTGCAGGGCGATTCGGCGACATCTTGTCCATTTAAAATGGACAACATGAGGGAACTCACCTGGAGTTGCGTCACAGGGCAGCAAATCGATCAGCAGCAAGGAGAAATGAATAACGCTCTCGGATTGGCTACTTTCACAATCCCAAACCGCGTTTCCCTCAGCGGTTACTTCTGGTTCTCCTTTCAGCACAGTATTGCCACGAAAAAAAATCCATAAAAAATTGTGGAGGATATTTGCGCTTCACACTAACAATTAATAGTTGGGTTCTAAGCAAAAATCAGTGAACGACCTTGAACCGCGACTTCGCGGGGGTCTACTGTACTTGTGTAAATTTAAGATTTCTATAGCAAAAGGTACTGGCATTGGGTGAACATGACTTTAAACACAAGTTGACAAGAATTAACATAAGTATCAAACAAATAAAATCACTTTATAACTAACAGATTGCAATTAATACTATGACCCTTTGATATGCTTTATGTTCTGAATCCAGCCAAGTAGTTAAGGGATATTCTGGAAAGAATTTCTACACCAATGAGCTAAACAATTAATACATACCTCCAGTACAGTTTGGGACACATACAGACTATGCTATGGTGCACAGATGCTAATGGTGGCCTATCATCGCATTATAAGCCGCAAACGGCATTTTATTTAAAAATTGTAATATATATATATATATATATATATATATATATATATATATATATATATATATATATATATATATATATATATATATATATATATATATATATATATATATATATATATATATATATATATATAGGGCGTGGATTCACTAAGCCGCCGACAAGTGAGATGCCCATGGCACACGCAGGAAGCAGCCACGCCCACCAACTGTAGGACCATTGGATACGATGACAACTCGCAGAACCACGCCCACCAAGTCGGACGCAACGACACAGGAAAAACGGCGTCATTTATGTTCGTCTGTCGTAGAGTCCACATGCAGCTCTGAGCCATGTTGACTGTTCATAGAGGCATGTTTCTCGCGAAAGTGAATCGCTATATGCAGCGTGTAAAACAGTTTGCGGGGGGTATCCCATGGGATCCTTAAAACAATCCTTTAAAACTGAGGTTAAAACACAATGAAGGAAGCAGTCTTTAAAAACCAATAAGCCCTGTGCCTCTATTTCATTACCGTCTCACCTGCTAAACCAATGCAGGCCCGGCAACAGTCGAGACACTCTCTCAGCAGCTGACCTTCTCTGTGCCCGATCGGTTCACACAGAGGCACCACACGACGCGGAAGGACTATCTAAGAGGAGGCATGTTTGTCACGGATGTAAATCGCTATATGCGGCGTGTAAAACAGTTTCCGAGGGGTTTCCCATGGTCTTAGACTCGGTGGCCGGGTCTCTGTCAGTTGCTCTTGCGACTGGGCACATGACCAGGCAGTGTGTATGCTTCCGAGTGCGAGGGCGGACGTGACAGCACCATCTAAGAAGATTCATATTTGTCGTGGATGTAAATCCCTGTATGCAGCGTGTAAAACAATTTGTTGCAAACGTGAATCGCAGTATGCAGTGTGTAAAACGCTGTATTGTATGTTGCCCTCTCCAGAGTTACATCTTTTCATTTACCTACAGTCGTATACACAATGAAGTAACCAGTCTTTAAAAACAGAGTTTTCGGTTACGACGCATGACCACGTGCACCATAGCAAACTGTTTTACACGCTACATACAGCAATTCGCATTCGCGACAAACGTGCGTCTTCTTAGATGCTCCTGCACTTTGTACACACCGCCCTCCCACCTCGCTACCACTGTGGTCGGGTGTCTTGCTTGATTATATATAGAAAGGCAGCCAAAACCGCACAGAGCAATGAAAAGTCTACGCAAGTCACAGCTGCATCTGGACTGTGCAAAGAAGACAACAACTCGAGTGACGAGTTGGAGGTGGGCACATGAGCAGGCAGTGCATACTGGATGAGAAATCAGCAGACTAGCATGACGGAGGCAGCGGAGTGGACGTCCTTCTCCTCTCCTCCTGTTCCACCCTCCGCACCGGAGCGCCGCACGGATGATTGTGTGTTGGTTCGTTCCATGCATTGTTACAATGTTGCTTTTCTTGCTGATTTATTACATTTCCGATTTTTCAAATGTTAATTTTCTCCCTGTGCTTAAAAATCATTAAAAAACCAGCCTGATTATGCGGCGTATAGTACGCCGCGGGTTGGCTAGTTTAAAATATATGCCTTAGATTAAAACTGCTAAAAAAACACATTTCTCAAAGGTTAACATATGAGTCTCCCAAATATTGTTTAAATTATGCAATCAATCCCATAAGCCAAATAAGTAAATTCCATGCGAACACAAGAAAATAAATAAATTCAGACAAAAAACTCCTTTACAACAAATAGCACTTAAAATTATATGGGAGAATAAGAATGCCTTGCAACTAACTGCTTATCCTCTTACTAGAGTTTACAAAGGAAACATAGAAAGGATCAAGTGTAAAGCCTATGCAATCCCAAAAAGCTATAGTGTAGGGGAGGGGATTGTACATAAGGCTACTTCACTTCAGTATTTATAAAGTCCCTCCCTAGTATGCAATACAAATGTTTCCTAAATTCCTACTAATGCAGAATTTACCTTTAAGTACAAATCAACCTTTGTGTAAAGGCTCTTACATTTACACTATATGCCTTTCTTTTACCAGTTTAGAAATCAGGCGATTTAGGTATGTTACTTAATTTCACCCAAACTAAAAGCATGTGTTGTTACTCTAATTTAAAAAGATAAGCAAAAAAAAAAAAAAATGGGAACAAGCCAATTATTTAGTTCATGTCTGACTTAATACTGTACAATTGTTTAGCTGGAAACTTAAAATTAACACTATAGCTCAGTACATCATTAATACCGTATACTTTTATGTGTTCTTTCTATAACTGATGCACAAACCTAAATACTGCTGGTATTTTATATTATAAATTTACAAGTAAATAGGTACAGTATCTCACAAAAGTGAGTACATCCCTCACATTTTTGTAAATATTTTATCTTTTCATGGGACAACACTGAAGATATGACACTTTGATACAATGTAGAGTATTCAGTGTACAGCTTGCATGACAGTGTAAATTTGCTGTCCCCTCAAAGTAACTCAAAACAGAGCCATTAATGTCTAAACTGCTGGCAAGAAAAGCGAGTACACCCCTAAGCGAAAAATGTCCAAATTGTGCTCAAAGTGTCAATATTTTGTGTGGCCACCATTATTTTTCAGCACTGCCTTCACTCTCTTGGGTAGAAAGTTCACTAGAGCTTCACAGGTTGCCACTGGAATTCTCTTCCACTCCTCCAGGATGACATCACAGAGCTGGTGGATGTTAGAGACCTTTCGCTCCTCCACCTTCCGTTTGAGGATGCCTCACAGATGCTCAATAGAGTTTAGGTCTGGAGACATGCTTGGTCAGTCCAGCACCTTTACCCTCAGTTTCTTTAGCAAGTCAGTGGTCGTTTTGGAGGCGTGTTTGGGGGTCGATATCATGTTGGAATACTGCCCTGCGGCCCAGTTTCCGAAGGGAGGGGATCATGCTCTGCTTCAGTATGTCATAGTACATGTTGGCATTCATGGTTCCCTCAATGAATTGTAGCTCCCCAGTGCCGGCAGCACTCATGCAGCCCCAAACCATGACACTCCCACCATCATGCTGGACTGTAGGCAAGACACACTTATCTTTGTACTCCTCACCTGGTTGCCACCACACACGCTTGACATCATCTGGACCAAATAAGGTTATCTTGGTTTCATCAGACCACAGGACATGGTTCCAGTAATCCATGTCCTTAGTCTGCTTGTCTTCCGTAAACCATTTGCGGGCTTTCTTATGCATCATCTTTATAAGAGACTTACTTCTGGGACGACAGCCATACAGACCAATTTGATGCAGTGTGTGGCGTATGGTCTGAGCACTGACAGGCTGACCCCCCCCCCCAAGAAATGCTGGCAGCACTCATATGTCTATTTTCAAAAGACAACCACTGGATAGGATGCTGAGCACGTGCATTCAACTTCTTTGGTCGACCATGTCGAGGCCTGTTCCGAGTGGAACCTGTCCTGTTAAACCGCTGTATGGTCTTTGCCACCGCGCTGCAGCTCAATTTTATGGTGTTGGTAATCTTCTTATAGCCTAGGCCATCTTTATGTAGAGCAACAATTCTTTTTTTTCAGATCCTCAGAGAGTTCTTGGCCATGAGGTGCCATGTTGAACTTCCAGTGACCAGTATGAGACAGTGTGAGAGCGATAACACCAAATTTAACACACCTGCTCCCCATTCAGACCTGAGACCTCAAAACACTAACGAGTCACATGACACCGGGGAGGGAAAATGGCTAATTGGGCACAATTTGGACATTTTTCACTTAGGGGTGTACTCATTTTTGTTGCCAGCGGTTTAGACATTAATGGCTCTGCGTCGAGTTATTTGAGGGGACAGCAAATTTACACTGTTATACAAGCTGTACACAGAATACTTTACATTGTATCAAAGTGTCATATCTTCAGTGTTGTCCCATGAAAAGATGTAATAAAATATTTACAAAAATGTGAGAGGTGTACTCACTTTTGTGAGATACTGTATATTTACAGAATTATACCCTCAAATCACCAGTGTTGTTTCTGAAGAAACGACTCCTTCCAATTTTCTTGCTTACAAAAGACTTGGTAAATTGACCCAATTATTTTAAAGTAGAAAAAAAAAATCCATGTTGGTTTAGTGCCTATACAGTGCCAATGATTTAATATACCTGAAGTGCTTTGAAATTGCCTGTAGTCTGCACAACAGTAAAACCAGATTCACTGCAAGGAGCAATGAAAGTTACATATGATTCATATTTTACATTCAAAAGTCTAGACTAGAAGATGAAACGGCTTTGTAACTCATAGAATAACAAAATGAAAAAAGAGACAACATTCTTGATTTTGTGATGTTTGCCAAAACAGTTCAAAGTAAGCAAAATAAACCAATCAAACCTTACAGGCAATTTAAATTTTGTTATATACAATCCAATATCTCCATCTAGTGGGGAACTGTGAAAAATACTTGGCAGCAAAATTTGCTCACAACTGTCTGCTCCAAGCACTAGAAATAGGATCCAAAAATGAGAGAGGTAAAGAAAATGTCCATGCCTTTTTAAATCAAGATTCTAAAATGTAGCAAATTCTGTGAGCATTTATAAGCAACATATGAACTAAGGTAATGGCTGAATGATCCAGTTTGTTATTCTTTTATAAAAAAAAAAAAAAAGGCAGAATATCTCATTATATATAATGACTTTCAATGTGGTGCTTACCTTTCGACAGCGGGGATTAGGACAACTGAACATTAATGCATCCTTATCCAACAAAGCAGGGAAGTTACAAGAAGGGCACCTGGAAAAGAAAACACAAAAGGCAAGATGAGGAACATAAATAAAAAGTTAAAGATAGGTATATAGACTGATTCTATACCGAAATAGGAAACAATCTAACATTAAACAGAAAGACAACACAAATTTATGTATACAGATGTAAAGAAGTATTTCCTAATAAATAACATTTCTTTGAAGTATCATTTCACATTAACTTTTGGGATTAGTCAAATTACATTTGTATTAAAATCATGGAATTAAGAGTTTATGTACCAAACATTAAAAATCTTTTGAACTAAATTTTACCAGACAAGTTCTTCTCCACAAGTTGCTGCAACTGCTTCCTCTGCTTGTCTTTCATAGTATTTTTGAAGAATGTTCTCTGGAAGCACCTTCTCAAGCTCACTTGTTGGAAACGAACAGGTACAGTTTGACTCCATGCAGCTAAGTTGTGACTGAAAATAGACAAAGAAAGCATAAAAACATTTGAAGTGTCAAAGACTTGAATGTAGTTTGCCTATAAGCATGGTATTTGTGTAACATTAATGTTCATACTTCAAGCAAATTAAGGGATATTTAAATAAAAAAAAAACACAACTATCGAAAATAGAGATTTAAAATAACACCCCCACACAATTAAACAACTAGCATGATGATTAGTCTGAAAGATCTTTATAGGAATGTTCTTGATCCTTCCAGCTAAAAAGACAAATAGAAATGGATTGTAAAGTTGACCTTATGTTTTACTTTATAAGAGCAACTTCAGTAAGCAAATGCTAGCAAGGAGTGGAAATTGTTGTATTATCTGAAAATTCAGATGCATTCAACATAACATGTACACAGGCTTTGGAATTTATAGACTGGAGACAGATCATTACCTGCAAAAACATCTATAGACCATTTCCTCCCTGTATAAATCATCATCATGGCATATCATACACAAACATTAAACTTTTCCTAAATTTCCCCTTTCCTGTATAAACAATTTCAAAAGGATATCCTACATAAACATTTTATGGTTTACCTACCTTTCCTGAACCAAACACTGCCTCTTGAGCATACTTCACTAAGCATTCCTTGCAGAAGAGATGTCCTTCAACACACTGTGTGAGCTCTTCAAATGCAAAGTCTCCGAAACAACAACGACATTCAATCATCTGTCCATCCTGAAATAAGAGCTCCATATTATAAGAAAAAGGTATTCTGTTACAATAAAAGGGGTAGACCAGTTTTAAAAATTTCTATGGCAAAACTGTGTCCCTAAAAGTAGTCAAAATTCTCGTGTTAAAGCAGATATTGGGAAATAGCAAGGTAATACTAGACTCCGCAAAAAAAAAAGCGCTACAAATAGTGAAGTACTAGGAAGTACCGGACCACTTTGGCAGTATTAGTCATTTTTGGCAATATTTGGCTTAGCTGAACAGTAAAATGTTAGACTTTCTTCAAGTACATATATAGCGCGAGGTTTCGAATTTAACCTTACCTTCTGGTATTCTTCCTCATTCACTTGTAAAGCAAGCAAGAAATCTTCATGCTTAAAAAAAAAAAAACACAACATTACAGTAATAAAAAGAATTCTTACAAAAACTAAAGTTCACTCAATATTTAATAAATAAAATCACAAGCAATATTTCTTTAAAAAAAAAAAAAACTTTCTAAAACTAATGTTTAACTTGAGAACTTGACACCTGAAAAGTGTATAATGCCCTACCTCTGCTTTTTCTTTTACTTTTTGTTCATAAAAGGCCATTTCTGTTTGTAATGATGGATGTAAAGATTTTCTATTATAGGATTTCCAGTACCGCCTTTTATTTTCCAAAAAATACATACGCCTCTGAAATGTAACAGCACCTATATCAAGAAAGCCATTCAAAACATAAGAACAAAACACTGCACTCTCTCTACTAGTAAACATCCATTAATAAAAAAAGATTTTTTTTTATTATTATTATTAAAATGCATTGGTTCATTTACCATTTGTAAAACTGAAGTCCATGAATGAATGTGAATTCATCTTTTTCCTTCTCTTTGGTTTTGCTGCATCTTCAGAAGGTGTTCTTTGCCACTTCTTAATTGCTTCAGATAAGGCCTGCGACACAGTATAGCAAGTGAAAAGGTCATTGTAAAGCTATTTTTCGACATGTGTTAAATGAATAAAATTAAAACAGGTTGAAAATGTAAATTAGGTTTCGGTAGCACATACTATATACAATAATTCAGTTAATACGTTTCCTGGACAAAATGGTATTAAAAAAAAAAAAAACACTGTGGCCTCTAAATGAATGTTTCAAAAACAAGTTAACTGTACACTAACCTTGCGGGTAATTGCATAGTGTCCTTTAAAAGAATGAAGAGCCCATTTGATATCTTGACTATTTAGCATTTTGAAGTCAGCCATGAGAAGGTCAGCAGCTTGAATTTGTATGTACTGATCGACAACTTCCAAATTTATAAAGTCAAACAAATCGTGACTCTGATGGAGAAAAAGAAATATTTTAGGGAATGCAGTAGGTTTAAAATATGTAACATTTCCTGAATTAAGGCAAAACCAACTACAAAAAGGTACACCTTGATTTAAAAAAGGGTGTTCTTATTTTTCCTAATCAACTACTTATGAAAAAAAATTAAATGTAGCAGCTCGACAAATCCCAGCTTTGCCATAAACATATTAAAAGTGCATTTAAGTTACATGCATTTATACCTCCCATTTTCAGAGCTACTAAATAAATTTCTTCATGAGGCTACAAGGTGCCTACTGCACCATTACAGCACCCTCTGAATCTTCACATTAATATTTCAAACTGAGTATTTTTGGGTTATAATTTGAGAGGCGATTTAATGCAGCATTTGTGGAGTTCCACAGAAAGAGCAAGGTTTTGGGGTCTGAGCAGACATTTGGGCTTAAAACCACAGCAGGTTTTTTCTCAAGCATCTCAATGGCTGGAGTTTTAAATTTTTCTGTCCGACCTGGCAATGTGATCACAGCTTTGGACTTAGATGAAGTGGAGTCATTTTAAATGAATTTAGTAATTTAGACCAGAATTAATTCTGTTATGAACTTATTTGTATTGTGTGTATTTATTTTACATATTTATTCCTTGAAATTTCTAATTACTTTTTCTTGCAAGTTCTTACAAAGAACTTTGAGCCACATTTTTGCATTAAAATGTGCTATAAAAATTAAAAAAAAAAAAAAGATACTCTATCAAACAGCTCCCAAATATCAAGTATGCTACAAAAGACAGCTGTGGTATAATTAATCTTTAGTTGTCAAAAAAGGGCACACTTAATTCAACAGCTTTTTGTCAAAGATAACCTCAATCCATCCATTTTCTAAACTGCGTTTCTGAAATAGTTTCATGGGGAAGCTAGTAGCTATTCCAACAGGCATTGGGCACAAGGTAGAACAGTTCATGGACAAGGTGCCAGTCTGTCACAGGGTGAACAAATACACTCACGTTGACACATGAGGGGTGAGTTTAGAACCCTCTATACCTGCATGTCTTTGGACTATCCTAGGAAATTAGAGCACAAAGAGGAAAAGAATGTGCGCATCACCAGAGTACTTAAACCCAGGTGTCCCTGATGCAAGGCAGCAATACTACTATCGTGCCACCATGCTACCCCCAAAATAACCTAATAATCTAAAATCCAATTTAGTGTTGTTGGATAACTAAACCGATCCAAAACGGAACTGGGCACAAGGCAGGACACAGCCCTGAGAAAGGTACCAATTCATCATATAGACAACACACTTCTGGGGGGAATTTAGAGTCTATTGACCTAACTAGCACATTTTGGGGATGTGGGAGGGAAGGGGTAGGGGGAAAAAAAAAAAAAACCAAAAAAAAAACACCACCACACACAGGAAATTTAGATTTTGATAACATTTAGAACCAAACATGGGCAAAGGCTTAATGTTAGATTCATGATGCAGCAGCACCATCCACTCCACTACTGTTTGGGTTGCATTTTGGTCCAAGATGTTATTGTCAGTTTTACTGCAGCTGATAAAGTCAATTTCCTAGCATTGTTTTAAAAGGATAGCCATTGCAGTGTGTTGCAAAGCAAGCAGCAAATTTATCTTAAGTATTTCATAGGTTTGAAATCATTTCATGTTAAAACACAACATTATTCCTGCTTACTGCAGTTTTCTCTTCAACAGTTTCAAAAAGTGTACTTGAGGTTTGCATCACAGATGGCTCTTTTCTTGGATAGTCTGGAATTTCCAAAAGATAATTGCAAATCCTAGAACAAAAAATATAAAATTACTTTATAGTATATACTGAACAAGTTTATAACACATGACAAGTTTAGGGAAGTTTTGCCCTCAAACTTAATTATTAGTTTTTTTATTAATTGGAGAAAGAAAAAAAAAAAAAAACAAAAACAAAACTGAGTACTGTAATTGTAGCTTTACTAGGAGTATATAACAAATACTGCTGTAAGCAATAATTAAAAAAAAAAAAAAAAAATTAAAAATGAACTGATACTACTTGTTGGAACTCTTATTGGTGCAATATACCAACCCCTAGGTATTCTTACTACAGTATTGGCTCGGTTTTGTGGCTTTATCCAAGTACCAAACAAGAACTGTATTTGAAGACCAGGTGGCAATAAAAACCTGGAGGGACTGGATTTAAAAATACAGAAAGTTGCAAAACTAAAGTTGGATGAAGTCTTGTTCTCATACAAAAGAGAAGAACAATGCAAAATAATGGAAAAACTTATGATCTTGTAACTTAGGCAAAAAGCAGAGATCGACTTTGCAAACAACCTCCAATAAAAAAAATGGCACTCTAGTACTGTACATATTTGATGTGTTTGATCTTTTTAATCATGCAAGGCAATTCCATCTACAAAGTAGAATTTAAAAAAAAAAAACACAGCTGTCGCATCCCAATTAAGTTTAAGAAAATTAAGTTTCAGATCTCTTCCCTCAGCATCACATCACTGCTGTAGAAACTGAATAATCTGCAGGATGACTCTGTACAGTGAGATGTATAATCATGATGAACTGCTACCAAACACTCAACCACAGAGAAGCAAAAAGAAAAACTGAGAGGGAGTTGCCGATACACTGAATGTTAACACCAGCAAATTAAGACTGGACAACCCATCATTTTTAGTTTACCGTACTTAATCGTGTTGTTAAACTTTTATCTTTGGGTATTTTCTTATTATAAATGACAGTTTAAGTATGTGGATACATATATGATCTTTTGGAATATCCCATTCTAAAACCATGGCCATTAATATGGAGTTGTTCAAAACTACAGAATTTTATTTTGTTAATAAAACAGCTATGGTCTGCAGTTTAATTGTAAAAATGCCACTTTAAATACACAACACAAGCTTCTAAATAGCAGATTATGCAGAAGCGAAGTGTAAAAAAAAAAATAAAAACAAAAACAAATCAGTATTGGCCAATGTTTCCATTGCTGCAGAGTCCAATGGTGACTTGCTTTACACCACTACAGCAGACACATGGCATTGTGCATAGTCATCTTAGGCTTGTATGCAGCAGCTTGGCCATGGATACCCTTTTCTTGAAGATGCCAACACAGAATTCTTGTACTGATGTTGCTTCCAGAACCAAGGATAGGCGATATTTACCTGCTATGTGGCTCGGTACTTGGTGACCTGCTCTGCAAGTTTTCATGTTCACTTCGTACCTGAGCTGTTATTTCTCCTAGCTGCTTCCACTTCATAATTATAGCACTTAAAGTTGACTGGGGAAGATCTAGCAGAGTAGAATATCCACATACTGCACAACACAATTGTTATGCACTGCCTTGCGGCAAAGGTGGCAGTATGGATAGAAAGGGGCTCTTTAGTGCAGCATAAGAGGAAACAGACTGATCTATAATACAGCCGAAATATATATATATATATATATATATATATATATATATATATATCATTTTTAAAGCATAAATTAGGTAGATATTTACTTTATTTGCCAACAATTAGACTGCATTAGGCTACACTGAATTTCCAATTTAAATATTGCGGGCTAATTTCAAAACATTTATAGGAGTTATTAAAAAAAGGTTTATTCTTTCTTAAACAAGATCCATAAAAGTTTAATTTACTATGGTTTATTAAATTTAAAAAAATAAATAAATAAATTTGTACAGTTCTCATATGTTTTTGAAAACGTAGCGATAGTCTTTGTTAAGTATCAGCCTACAGAGTGCATTATGTACTCAGCACCTGTGCATTCCTGAAAATGTACAATTTCCTAGGAACTTACACTCATGATACAAAAATAAAATACATACACACATACTCATTCAAATCGGTCATCCCATGTTCCTTAACAAGGTTTTCAATAAATGCATTTTCAACATCGGGGAAGAGCCTGGCCTGATGAGAAAAAAACAAAGTTAACAGAGTTTTTAAATAATTTTCTGTTGGCAATAAATATAATGGGTCAGTTGCAGTGTGCAAGTAGCCTGGGATGATTCCACACTGGTCTGGCCTTGGCATGTATTCACTGTAACAAGACTAACTTCTGGGATTAGTGCTGTTGCAGTATGCTCCAGTGCTGTAGACTAGCAGCTGACTAAGAAGAAGTACAGTTGCTCAAGTCCTTCTTGGAGCCAGAGACTTGATGCATACTAACCTAAACCACCTCATAAGCAGGTATAATGGACTTAGTACTTATTGGGTAATGTTACAAGAGTAATTCTGCACACATCAGACAGACTGTTATAGATATAAAAAAAAAAAGCATTTATTTATATGTCATTAAAAAATATGGGAACCATATTCAACTATACAGAGCTTGTGCTGCTCTACTATGAAGTTTGAGTGAGTGAAGTTTGATGAGACATTCCTTACCAATATTGTCCAGCCTGTCACTATGTATTTCATACTCTTTGAGGACTTTTAGGTTTGGCGCATAATGAAGGACACATAACTGCCCTATTATTATCAATGCAATTGGAAAATGAGAAACAGCAAGACCAGGTGAAGTCCCCAAAAATACCCAGGGTGGCACACACATTTACACTATATGAACATCAGATATAAAAATAAAAGCTATATGAACATCAGATATAAAAATAAAAGGAGTAGAAAAATGTGGGTTTTACCCCGATGGTAGATCTGGCTAAAAGTTAGAGACAGTTATGCATCAGTAACTTGCATCTCTCGTCATCATTAAATTTCAATGTAAGGATTTCTGGACTTCTATCTTAATGCAACTTAAGGATTGCAATTATTTTTTTAATTAGCACCTTAACCTTTTAAATCTGTTTCAATCATTCCATGCATTTACAAACCTTTGTAAACTGAATATGCTTTATATTCCTCTTTCTTTGTACCTCTTGTTGTCTCCTCATTGGATATTCTAGCCCTTGCATCCTTCTTTCTTTGTGCTTCTTGTTGCCTGCCAGACACTGCAGCCCTTTGCCTTTGTTTATTGTTCATTCCTGCCCTCTTTTGGATGCCAGAATACGTTACAGTATACCCAGGATATATAAATAGAGATATACAGTATATAGTTTACATGTGAAGTACTTTTCTCCTGTGTCTGGTCCCATTAAACCAAGATGTGCAGGGTCATATTGTTAATCAAGAGAGGGTGAGAAGTTAATTGCCAGTGTGCCACTGTTAATTGGCAATCAAATGGCCAGCTGAGCAAACCGAGTAGAAAACACATAACCAAAATAAGACAAGCTGCGTAATAATTAAACTTGGCGTTGATTTTGTTCCACTGTTTATGGAAACACTTGGATCTGAGGTTCAAGTTCTATGTACTTTGGTCTCGAACCGCTGCTAGTAAACATCTCAGGTACACTGCAACTGACCCAACGTGTTCAACATTAAGTATAATGCAAGTTTAACAAGAATTGTAAATAAAAACAGTTTTATATGCATTACATTACGCAAGGGTCTTCAGCCAAGTTTGTCATACGTCTGTAATGAAATCATTCCTTTATGTAGCATTTGTACTTACTGTTTCTTTTACTAAGGAACTTAAAAGGTCATGTCCAAAAGAATAATCTTTTTCATCACTGGGCTGCCGGTTTGGAGTGGAAGGTCCTGGTCTCTCATCATCGGTTGCCACTGCAAAAGCTGTTCCGGCATCATCTGATCTATTCAGTGAATTTTCATCAATAAATACAGTAGGTTCTGCAGAAGTAGAAGGTGCAGCACGCTCATTGCCATTATCAGTTGGATCAAAAGAATCCTCTACATTGGTGTTCCTTGAAAATCTTCGTCGTGCAATGAGTATTCTTCTTCCAAAAGGCTGTAACAGTCTCTCTTTTTGATCTTTTGCAACTCTTTCCCCAGAGGGAAGACTTGTCCAGGGGCTTGCTGGGCGGATAACATTCCGACGAACTGGCTGTGGCTTAAAAGTTAAAGTCAAAAGAAAAGGAGCATTGTAATTTTGTTTGGGAATTTTAATACAAAATGCTAGAAAAGACTAAAATATACACAAGGTGATACAGTGTAGAGTGAAACCCATTACTAAAAGAGAAGAATGACTAAACAAGAAAACATACAAGACTCACCTGCTTTGTATCATTTTGGTCAAGGAGCATATTCTTTGGATAATCATTATATGTAAGCAAATGAGCACAAATTCTATAAAGAAAGACACATATTTTATACTTCAAGAACAGTTTTTGACTGAAGCATTTACTCAATTCCTTACTACTGTAAATATTCTAGCAAACATAAGGTACAGTCAATGAACCTGGTCATTAAGAACATTTTTTTTTTTTTTTTTTTAACCTTGAACCCTAAGGGCACCAATGAGCCAACCTAAAACACTGCTTTTGGAGGTGGGGGTGTTTGGGGATTGTTGTGTAGAGACATACACCCACAAACATTAATAGTCACCAGAACCCCTTTCCCATGGAAAACAAGCATCATTTATTAAACAAAAAAGGGGTGTTCAGAAAGTCCTGAGCCATCAGTCTTACTCGACTTTTTCTGGCGTTTACATCAAAAATTTTACTTGGAAAGCACTACTATTCCCCGAGCTGGAAAAATTCAGCTCCAGGATGACAAACGAACTGCATTGAGTCAGTTTCTGTCAAGTCTTTCATGCAAACTCACAAGAAGGTCAGTCCCCAAAATGTGAAGTTTTGGAAACTGGAGCCTGGTTTCATATTTGAGCCTAAAAATAAACAGTTAAATATTCAGCTACCAAAGGGCTCCAAGGCCCCAATCAAGACCAGGTTCTGCAAGTCTGCAGGTTAAAAAAAAACACCACAACAGGACATTTTTTTTCTTTTGGAAGGAAGGAAAAAGTGGCCATGGCCACCATTCAGCAGTCTGGTGTTGAGTTGGTGGAGCACCCACTCTATTCCCCTGACTTGGCACCCTGGCCGGGGGGGAAAAAAACCCTTTGTGAGGGAAGTTTTTGAAACCCACGATGAGCTCACTGAAGATGTGAACTGGAAGATGGACAAATTAAAAAAGGGTAATACTGCATGATTTGACTAGTGGATTAAGTGCCTGAAATAAATAAAAATGCATAAATCATGAGTGAATAAGATTGGTGGTTCTGGTATGTTATCCTAGAAAAGGCTCAAGACTTTCTGAATACCCCTTATATTTTGGCAAGCACAATATACTGTATGTACTATACCAGTGTTTCCTATCCACTGGTCCATGGACCTGCACCAGTCCATAGAAATTTGTTAGTCTGTGAAATTTCAGGCATAGCAAGAGTATCAAAGTTATTATCTACTGCCTGTCTAGGAAAAGTTGACTTGAGAATTATTGCTGGTCAACAGAGCTGTTACAGTTGTAAATCTTGAAGCAGCCCACTCTACTATCTAATGTTAACTGACTGAGCCAGTGAAAACTCCAAGGTGGGGGTTGGGTGAGACTGAATGGTAATCAAATTGCTCAAAACTCCAAGGGCAAACATCTGGACCACAAATAAATTTAAAAACCTAAAAGAAATAGTTCACTTGTCAAAAGCTACTGCATTAGTCCACATCCACTAATCTGATCATGCAACTTTCTTGCAGTTTGATCAATAGATTAAAAATGGTATTCTGGGCAACATTACCCAAGGATAAAATGCATAATAAGGAGTTTAAAATGACCTGTCTAACCAGAATCTCTTATGGTAAATTTTCCCCAGAGAACACTTAAATTAATCTTTGTACTCATTAGTTGAATTATTTGCCTGGAAATGTTAGTTTATGGTCTCCATTTTATATATAGAGATTTTAATTTGTTAAAATGCTTGGCATGAAAATGGAGAAATGGTAAAGTTGTCATGCCACTTTGCATCCTAAATGGTTAAGCACAGTACTATTGAAAATGTGTTATTTTTACAAATTAACCATTGTGCAATATGCCACTTTTGCCAGTAAAAAGTATATGTCCATTGAGTACTTGTATCTTGATCAGCAAAGGCTTCTGCTGCAATACAAAACTTTGGCAGTAGATGTTACACACTTTAGCGTATATAAACTGCTCAAAAAAATTAAAAGGAACACTTTGAAAACACATCAGATCTCAATGGGAAAAAGAAATCCTCCTGGATATCTATACTGATATAGACTGGGTAATGTGTTAGGAACGAAAGGATGCCACATCGTTTGATGGAAATGAAAATGATCAACCTACAGAGCCCTGAATTCAAAGACACCCCAAAAATCAGAGTGAAAAAATTGTGGCAGGCTAGTCCATTTTGCCAAAATTTAATTGCAGCAACTCAAAATTGTACGCAGCACTTTGTATGGCCCCTGTGTTCTTGTATACATGCCTGACAACATCGGTGCATGCTTCTAATGAGATGACAGATGGTGTTGTGGGGGATCTCCTCCCAGATCTGGACCAGGGCATCACTGAGCTCCTGGACAGTCTGAGGTGCAACCTGGTGGCATTGGATGGACCAAAACATAATGTCCCAGAGGTGTTCTATTGGATTTAGGTCAGGAAAGTGTGGTGGCCAGTCAATGGTATCAATTCCTTCATCCTCCAGGAACTGCCTGCATACTCTCACCACATGAGGCCAGGAATTGTCGTGCACCAGGAGCCACTGTACCAGCATAGGGTCTGACAATGGGTCCAAGGATTTCATCCTGATACCTAATGGCAGCCAAGGTGCCTTTGTCAAGCCTCTAGCGGTCTGTGTGACCCTCCATGGATATGCCTCCCCAGACAATCATTAACCCACCACCAAACTGCTCATGCTGAATGATGTTACAGGCAGCATAATGTTCTCCATGGCTTCTCCAGACCCTTTCACTTCTGTCACGTGCTCAGGGTGAACCTGCTCTCATCTGTAAAAGCACAGGGCACCAGTGGTGCATCTGCCAATTCTGGTATTCTATGGCGAATGCCAATCGAGCTGCATGCTGCTGGGCAGTGAGCTCAGGGCCCATTAGAGGACATGGGGCCCTTGGGTCACCCTCATGAAGTCTTTCTGGTTGTTTGGTCAGAGACATTCACACCAGTGGCCTGCTGGAGGTCATTTTGTAGGGCTCTGGCAGTGCTCATCCTGTTCCTCCTTGCCCAAAGGAGCAGATACTGGTCCTGCTGATGGGTTATGGACCTTCTATGGCCCTCTCCAGCTCTCCTAGAATAACTGCTTGTCTCCTAGAATCTCCTCCATGCCCTTGAGACTGTGCAGGGAGACACAGCAAACCTTCTGCCAACGACACGTATTGATGTGCCATCCTGGAGAAGTTGGACTACCTGTGCAACCTCTGTAGGGTCCAGGTATCGCCTCATGCTACCAGTAGTGACACTGACTGTAGCCAAATGCAAAACTAGTGAAGAAACAGTCAGAAAAGATGAGGAGGGAAAAATGTCAGTGGCCTCCACCTGTTAAACCATTCCTGTTTTGGGGGTCATCTCATTGTTGCCCCTCTAGTGCATCTGTTGTTAATTTCATTAACACCACAGCAGCTGAAACTGATTAACAACCCCCTCTGCTACTTAACTGACCAGATTAATATCCCATAAGTTTCATTGACTTTATGCTATACTCTGATTAAAAAGTGTTCCTTTAATTCTTTTGAGCAGTATATTATGGAGAGCATTACCAAAACAGCTTTATAAAAACATGTTAACTTATTCATAGATTATTGAAGCAGTACTCTTATATAAAAAAAAATAAATAAATAAAAAAAAAAATCAGAGGTTCACTTTGGATTTCTGACAATAGTTAAAAATGTCACTAAATGGACA
This sequence comes from Polypterus senegalus, assembly GCF_016835505.1. Taxonomy (NCBI): domain Eukaryota; kingdom Metazoa; phylum Chordata; class Cladistia; order Polypteriformes; family Polypteridae; genus Polypterus; species Polypterus senegalus. The sequence goes on from NC_053166.1 coordinate 142,457,752, forward strand.
ACTGGTGAAAGACAGAAAACAATGGCAACAGACCAAAGGAAAAGGTGTGTGGCTGTGCTGTGTCAAATAGTCTTTCAATAAGATAAAAAAAAAAAAAAAAAATCAAGAAAGCAGACAGACAACACAGCTTCAGCTGTAATATAAGCCATATAAAGGAAGGCCAAAACAAGTACAAAACAAATGCTGCAGCGGCACAAGAAATAATTACTGCATCCATGAGGCCATGCAAGCATACTAAACATGAAGATGATCTTAAAAAGGTACTAACAGCATTTCAGCTAAATTTAAAATAAGGGGAAAATGCATACTCATTCAAATCAGTAAATCCCTGCATCTGAATGAGGTCTTCAACAAAGGACGCGTCTACATCAGGAAAGAGCACTGCCTGAAAAAGCAGAATAAAGATCAACTTTAAACTTTACAATTATTAAAAAACAAAATAACCACACAATCACACAATGTATATTATATATTGCCACAACACAGAACATGCATTGCTGTAACTGCTGCAGTTATACAGGACTTCTGTATTTTATAAGTTGTAGCTTATAAATTAGAATACTTTGAAGCAACCTTTTCATAATGGCGAATCAAGTAAAAATTGTTAACTATCCATAGCTGGAGAGTAGGAGAATTGGAAACAAGCTATAATACCCACTAAATTATCTGTCTCCAGCCAAATATACTGTGTGTCTTACGTTGCCATAGCACGGACTTTCTGTACAAAACGGTGGTATGTTTTCACACTATAATTAGTCATCAGATTCTGGGAAGAATTAATTGGTTGCAGTTCTACTTTGTTATTAAAATGTTTTTTTTTTAAATTTATTAATACATTATGTATTGCATCAGAATTATGCCAATGTCTAAATGTGCATATTGTTTGAACTTTTGGACACACTAAAGAGGAAAGGGGTTGCCAATGTTCACTGCTGATTTTGCATCATATTACATTTTTATTAATAGCATATAACATACATGAAATGCAAAATTAGCTAGCCTAAAGTAATTCAATGGGTGCAGATCAGAGTTTGCCTATTATAATTCTGTATGGCTTTTCATTAGTTAAAGAAGTCAAGAATAGTTTACGAGAACAAGAATTTCAGCCCAACATTATATAGCAGTCTGAGACTATTGGCTTCAGAGAGTGATAACGTATTACATGCGTCTGCTCACAGACATCTCTTTTGTTCATGGATAAACTGACGTTGGCATAACACTTTCCCACTCTCATCAAGAAGGCTCACCAATGCCTCCGTTTCTGTAGACGTCAGAGGACAGCTCAGATTTCTTCATCTGTTCTCATGTACTTCTACAGGTACACAGGTGAGCCCATCCTCACTGGCTGCATCACATTATGCCATGGCACCTATTTATCTCAAGATCAGAAACCACTACAGAGGGTGGTGAAGGTAGCACAGATTAGACACCCACCTGCTTTCTTTTTATGACATATACAACATTCTATGCCTTAGAAAGACAAACCAGATAATTAAAGACCTCAGCCGTCCTGCGGTTTGTCTCCTACTTTCTAAGAAACACTACTAGACCACTACCATTCACACCAGTAAGTTACATAAACAGTTTCTACCCACAGGCCATAAGGCTGCTGAACAGTCAATCATAAGAACAAATATGAGAACAGAGTATGTGTCTTTTATTGATATTGTTTTATTGTCAACTGCTCTGTGGAGATATGCAAGTAATTTTAATTTACTTAAGATGTATGGAAATAATTTGATTTGACAATCCCAATCCACCTGTCCTTTGCAAAATGTTCCTCAAGATAAAGTTCTAAAGGTCCCCAAAGTACAAATATTCACTATAGTGCTTGAAAATTTATTCCACATATCTAAAGTTCTCACACTCACACACTTACCTTTTCTGTGAAATGTATTCTTAATTATCTTCCATCTGTGCCCCCGAGGTTCATCAACAACACAATTTTAAAGTAAATAGCAGAAGTGACTCATAAAATGTATTGCCAAGTTTGACCAATACAAATTTGTGCAATACATGACAAAAAAAATAGTCACCCCAAATATTATGTATTAACCTAGACAGAGTTCAGACTCAAAGCAGAACCACTAGCACTGATCCCTTTTAAAACTGCTTAGTTCATAAAGGTTCTTTTTACTGCAAGCCTTTGCTTTTGAGGTTTGACAAGGTTTCCAACCATCTACACAGTATTTTGCTTTATAAACAAGGCATGCTGTCACCCCCTCCCCAGGCTTATTTGCTTGGTATTTTTTAAAGTATTTAAATGACAGACCAAAAAAATTAAATTCTAGCAACTTTACAATTCAAAGCTGATCCCCCTCCCAACTATTCTGTTTAAATGTATTTACATTTTTCTTTATATTATACATATTTATACATATACATTAATCATAGACAGATTATAGTAAATTCCCACCTAATAAGTATTTTCTATTGTTACTTGAACCTTCCTTTTGCTGTCATTTTTGAGCCTTTAGGTGTTGATGCCTGTAGTTCTTACCTAATATTACTATTACTGTTGTACTCTTTTCCACATTTGCAGCACACATTTTTTTTTTTTTTTAAAAAAGCATAAGATAGGTAAAATGAATGTGCACTTTTGTAAAATTGCAGTCCACAATGTGTTTTTTGGTATTCATAACCATTTGTTTTCCAAGGGTTCTTAGATTACATTTTTTTTTGTCTAAAGCATATATATATAAAAAAAAAAAACTTCAAAGCTTAATTTCCTGTGATACTTTGCCATTACATAACCCGACTCATTCATATTCATCAAATATAGATATTTTGAAACCTTAAGAGTTTTGATATAAGGAGCAAACCTTCTCTATTCAAACTGCAGAATTACTTCAAAGAAGCAAAAATGAAGTCCTGTGGAGTTTTATAATCAAAAAATGTACCTTGTATCAAAATTGCAAGAAAATAAATACATAAATAGAGACATGAGTGTTAACAGGCTTTGCGCCCTAGGAACCAAGTTACCAGAACTACTCTAACATTTCAGTTATTTACTGCTCTGATACTGATCTTCTCGATCATAAAATAAGTCATTATGATTGCAATTAATTATGAATTCTTCTCATCAATTGCCGAGTTATGGTATTTGAGGGTTCCTCTAGAGTGCCTCTTTCCTTTACACAATTTGGCTCAAAAATAAATCTGCACATCATCATCGCATAACAGGCTTAAGTTTCAGATTTGGCATTATTCCGTCCAACCATTTTAGTTCTAGACTGTCTGTCTGTGTTACAATTTCTTGAGGACAGACACACACCCACCAGAAGTATCAATGTTTTCGGTATCAGTGGACCCTAAAACGTTGAGATCCTCCAAAAACCGGAGATCAACATTTTTGTTGATTCTAACGATTTCAGTACTCCCCCATTGACAATAGATTATGGTGAGGGAGGGCACACACAAAAAAAAAATAATTCAGAGTGCAAAGACAACCATGTCTAATTTTGAAAGGCAGACCTTAACAAAAACATCCCCCACCTTATGTGGCAAGAAGTAGTAATGATTGATTACTCAATTGCCAATTTTTATCAGCTCTATGAACAGAATAGAAATTTTTACACAAGGATAACACACCTTAGAGGAAATTGGGGATTGCACTTTCATAGACAAACTAAATTACAATCTGCTTTAGGTGGTTAGTTATTGGACATACTCACCGTTTTTTTTATTAGTGACCTGATAAGTTCATGGTCATAACCAAAAGCACCATTTTCCTCCTCATCTTCACCACCATCATTCTTGGCCAATTTATTTAGAATGGATGGACCTGGAGCCTCATCATCTGCTGCCAACGCCAAAGTGGAGGTTTTAGAGTCACCTATATTTTTTGGTACATGAAGTAACACAGGGATTGCTGTGGATGCAGGTGTTGAATTCTGGTTAACATCAACATTACTGAGGTTTTTTGCCTCTGAAATTCTGTGATGATCTTCAAACATTCTTCTCCTCAAAACAAGGACAGGATTCTTTGTTTGATCATGTGGGGATGTTTTACCAGTGGGAAAAATCTCTGGTTGAGCTGCTGTGTGAAAATTTGTTTCACAAATTACCTGAAAAAAATACAATACAGTACACTTTATACAGCAAACAAAATTCTAGGCTTAGCATCAATTATCTCAACAACCCAGATGTTACATCTGCCATAACCTCAATCAAAGATTACAATTTGAACAGCTCAATATAGACACACCAACCTACCAACCTTGAGCATTTCACTGGGTGTCAAATGAGAAATCAACTGCAACAACATCTATAGCTGCAAATGTTAGAATGACCAGAAATGTGTGCAGAAAGTGAAGATGACAGCTAAAGCAGAAGAATGGAGTTGAAATGAGAAGTTTGTGCTTGAAAAAGCTTACATATGGCAATATTTGCTCATGAGGGGAGTCCTTAATAATTATTCACATTTATAGATGACTTTTCTCACTATTCAAATTGCATTATGTAGAAAGGGGGGAATCACTTCACCCAACACCAAGGTGCAGCACCAATCTGGATGATGCGAAAGCATCCATTTTACACCAGTATGCTCACCACACATTAGCTATAGGTGGTTAAGGGGTGAAAGAAATGGGCAATTAGAGACACGGATGATTAGGAGGCAAGAATGACTTGGCCATGAACGGCAATTTAACCCTGACATCAGGATATACCCTGCTGTTTATGAAGGATGCCCAGGGATCTTTAATGACCACAGATAGTCAGGACCTCAGTGCTGCGTCTCATCCAAATGACAGCCCCATTTTTACAGCAAAGTGTCCCCATTGCTGCACTAAGGCATAGGGATCTACACAAACCACAGGTTAAGCACCCCCACTGACCTTTCCAACACCTCTTCCAGGGTCAACCCAAGCTTGTTCTACATGGTCTACCATCCAAGTACTGGCCAGGCGCAAACATGCTTATCTTCAGGTGGATTACCCTATTCTGAAGTGCATGTGGTATGGCTGCTTTCCAGTATAATGTTGGCATTGGTTTGATTTGAGGGTAACTATCTACGGTTATGTTTTTCCCCACAAAGCCAGAAGGACAAATGTGGGACTAAATGGACTTTAAATGTTGTGATTATGCTGGCTTTAAGAGAAAAATGCTTAATGTTTGTGCACTTCATTTAAACAAAAAGGGTAGATGTGAGGCACAAGGTTTAGTTCTACAGTCTTGCAGCTCCTAGATACTTGGTTTAGATCTCTGCCTTGTCACCATGTGTATGTAGTTTGGCTACCTCGGTTTGCTTCTCTCTTGCATATCGTTGAAATGAGAACAGTAAACTTCAAAATGGCCCTTATGGTTCAAGTGTGGGGGCATGTGTTCTACAGTGGGCTGGTGCCCTGACAGAAACCAAGAAACAAGTAAAAGACCTTCAAACATGTTACCAATTACATGTTCAAAAGTGGTTCGTTGGGAGTTCATTTCTATGCCACATTCCCATCCTACCTGTACCCCAAATCATAGTGGACTTTATGAAGAAAACAAAGTTCAAACATAGCCTTCTTGACAAACTCCATTGTGTGCACTCTAATAACATACACCATCAGAATATATCAATCCAGTAAATGCTTCCTCACTGGCAGTTGCACCTTTTATAACACAGGCAATGAAATAGCAGTTGGGCTACAGACAAGTGACCAGCAAACAAAGTGGAGAGAGAAAGTGTACTAAAAGTGAGATACAAGCATATGCAGTATGGGTTTTTAGACAGAGGAGAAAAAAAAAAAAAGTGTCCTAACCCTCATCATTTATGACAGTTGCCAATGTCAGCAACGTTTGTGATCAATTATTTATTCAAGGAATTTAACATATACAAAAAGGGTAAAAAAAAAAAAAAAAACACAACAACAACCCCAAACACAAAACTGAATACCCATAACAGCCCTTGCTTTAGTATCTCCATTTCAGACTGTGTAGAATCCCTCAGCAAAGGAGTGATCCATGTGTAAGATTATCAATTACAGTACTCCATGGCATTAGCTGTATCAGTGGTCCCATAGGTAAGTACCGCACATGTAAATATAACAATAGTTTCACTCTGCATTACATAAATATGTAAACACTAAAAAAGTAATTACATCTTATTTAGCTGAATAAGTTCAGCAAGGTCCATAGTTTCAATTCCTTTTTATTTTATTTCTCTTTTTACATGTTGAAGTGAAATGGTTAAAATGAAACAGAAGCAGGCAGAGTTGAGCTATTTTATCAGCCATATCAGGTTTGCCCTAGCACAGAACAGGTAGCAAGAGAGTGACAGGAAGAGCACACAGCGAGTGACCAAAACCAAAAGAAACAGAATGCAATAACAAACAGAATGGCATTACTATAAAACATGAAATCAATTGTGGAGAGTTAGTGTCATGCTAGCATAGCATACATTCTAGAGGCACAGTGCGGTGTGTTGCCAAGAATAACAAACATTAAAACTTGCCTCTCTTAGGTTACTTGACATTTAAAAGTGACGATTTCTGTGTAAAATGCATGCATGCATGCTTCAGATTCATATTAAAAAAGCATTTATCAAATTTTTATGATTTTAATACCCCTGTACCTGATACTGCAGAGATTAACACTTGCCTCAAAGACCCTCCTTATAATGTACAATATTCAGTCAAAGATTCACAAAAAGTTGGCAATTTATTAAATAGTAGCATTTTTCACATAATTTGGTCTTCAGAACAGCTTGAATTTCTCAGTGCATGGATTCTCCAAGATACAGGAAGCATTTTTCAGCCATTGGCAATGTTGCACCATGCACAAATATTGAACTGCACAGTTTGTAACTAAACATCTTTACATGTTTACAAAACAAAAAAAAACATTTTGTGTTCACTCAAGTTCACTTTCTCTAATATTACATTTTGATGAAAGGTCTGAAGCCACTCATAGCACAAAATGTGCAAAACCAACCATATCAGGAAGTACTGTATGAGGTGTTGGAATGTAGAATATGTATAAAGGCAAGGGACAGCTATACAGGTAATTTCAAGATTGACAAACAAATGCAGAAACATGCCTTTGTTTTTTCTTTATGGTTCTGTACACTCAAACTATTGTATACAGCTTTTAGAAACTAAAAAGTTTTACACAGATCCACAACAAAAATGCCCATCTTACCTGTGGCTTTTCATTGTTTTGGTCAAGGCAATTATTCTTTGGATAATTAGGATGTGAACGCAAAATAGCACAAACTCTGTTAAAGAATAAAAAAGGTAATTATTTAATGATTGCCATTCCTTTTCCAAAAATTTTAACTATAACAACCTAAAGGTTTTTCAAACGATATCCTATACATTGTATCAAGCAAGCCTAGAAGCACACAGTAGTTTTCTCCTGCTTTCTGGAGCAAAAATGGCGAGGACTTACTAGCCAAGCCATATCCTGAACATCTTAAATAAGAAAACCACCAGACATTATGTGCATTCTACTAGATAGTAATAATACACATAATTAGAATGAAGGAAAGGCATTATCCAAACAAACAATTATCATAAATTATCATAAATAAGGCATCCCAATTTGACATAAATTTATATTTCAAGTTGCTAAGTTTAACATTAAGACAATTGTTTTCATTGAGACAGTTTAAATAGGTTTCTTAGTTATTTGTTGCTGCAATGGTTAAATTCCGTTCTCTAAAATATCTATTCTAAATTAGCCTTTTTGCTGGATGTAGATAGGGAGAAGAAAAAAGATTTTACTCACACCGCCAACACAAGACAGAGATACACAAAACAAGTGAGCACAATAAAAATTAAGCCTAAACTATCACTTTGCTTAGGAAGCTGTACATTATGTAAAATAGTCTATATACATTGTTCCTTTTAGCCCTTTGCAAGCTTATTTTATTTCATGTTTTATATATGCCAAAACCAATTGAATTTTTTTTTTTTTTTTAAACCAAAGAATGGTTTACACTGTTGGTAACATTGTGGTAAATTTGGAATTAATTCGAACAACACATAGATCTTTGGAAATAGGAGGAAACTTTACCTTGATGTGGGGAGAATATGCAGTCTTCATATAGAATGCAAATAGTATGGAATTCAAACCAAGAACACTGTATGCATGAAGATACACCCAGCTAATGAATTCTTCTACTTACTTAAAGGAGTACTGATCTCAAGCACCTTTTACAAGAATACATTCTTTTCCATAAAGAGGCTAGAATACCTCTAATCTAACAATAATCTGGTATGGTGTACTTATTAGTAATGTATAATAAGACTCTAAAATAAGATTATGCTATACAACATATATTGGCAATAAAGAATAATTAAAAAAAAAACATCTAACAAACACCACACTAATGGATACCTACTTCTCAATGTCTGTCAAATTATGGCTCCTTATGAATTTTTCTAAAAATCTCCTTTCAATATCCGGAAAGTGGATGATCTAACAAGGCATGGGAAGGAGGAAAGGAGAATTATGCACTGTTATGTTGCAAGTGGGGTGGAGAGAAAAAAAAAAACCCCACTACACACACACCACCACAAACATACACAAACACATTAAATCTGATTTTAATAACACCCACCCCCACCTAAAACCAAATGCTTCTTTGGATGTGGGTCATGAACCACTTTACAGTTTTGTTGCTCATTTTTCCCCCCACCACATTTTACTGTATTATCTTAATGCAGCCATGTCAACAACAGTAAAACAGCAATGAAGTTGGAGAGACAACCTCATAAATATCAAAGAATAAAGTGAAATCAGACTCCAAACAGCACAATATGCAAGTGAGGAACATTAATGTGTACATTTTTAACCTGTTATTTTATCAGAAATTGATTTCTTTGTGACCCTTTTCAGAATTTGCCAGGGAACTCCAACTACCTGCAAATCATCACTCAATCAACTGAAGAGTGCCTAAAGTAGTACAACCCCAATTCCAAACAAGTTGGGACACTGTAAAATGTAAATAAAACACAGAATGCAACGATTTGAAAATCTAGAAAATAAAAAGTAGAAAACGTATCAAATGTTGAAAGTGAGACATTTTACTATTTCATGAAAATATTACCTCATTTTGAATTTGATGGCAGCAACATGTCTCAAAAAACAAAAAAAAAAAAAAAGTTGGGACAGGGGCAGCAAAAGGCTGGAAAAGTACATGGTACTAAAAAGAAACAGCTGGAGGACCATTTTGCAACTAATTAGGTTAATTTTCAACAGGTAACTAACACGATTGGGTATTCAGAAATAAAGATGGGCAAAACCCATCTACAAATTGTGAAACAATTTCAGAATAATGTTCCTCAACATAAAAATGTGAAAACTTTGAATCTCTTCATCTACAGTACATTTTCTCCAGATTCTCTGAATCTTGATTATTTGGTGTGCACAAGGGACAATGCTGTAAAATCAATATTCCCATGATCTTCAGGCACTTAGAATCATGCCTGTTTTTAATGAAGTGTGACCCGTCATGGAAATCACTGCATGGGCTCAGGAACACTTCCAGAAATAGTTGTCTGTGAACACAATTTGCAGTGCCATCCACAAATGCAGGTGAAAGCTCTATCATGCTATCAAGAAGCCGTATGTGAACTTAATCCAGAAATGCTGCGGTCTTTTCCGGGCCAAAGCTCATTTAAAATGGACCGAGGCATTTTTTTTGGAAAACATGGACGCCATGTCCTCTGGACTGAAGGAGAGGGACCATCTGGCTTATACAGCCCTCAGTTCAAAAGCCTGCATCTCTGATGGTATGGGGGTGCATTAGTGCCTATGGAATTGACAGCTTGCACATCTGGCAAGGCACCATTAATTCTGAAAGGTATATACAGGTTTTAGAGCAACATATGCTCCAATCCAGAAGACGTCTTTTTCAGGGAAGACCTTGAGTATTTCAGCAAGGCAATGGCTTTGTAGTAGGAGTCCAGATGCTGAACTGGCCTGTCTGCAGTCCAGCACTTTCACCAATTCAAAACATTTGGAGCATTAAACAACAACAAAATTTATTTATATAGCACATTTTCATACAAAAAATGTAGCTCAAAGTGCTTTACATAATGAAGAATAGAAAAATAAAAGACACAGTAAGAAAAATAAGTCAACATTAACATAGAATAAGAGTAAAGTCCAATGGCCAGGGAGGACAGAAAAAACAAAAAACAAGAACTCCAGAAGGCTGGAGAAAAAAAAAAAAATCTGCAGGGATTCCAGACCATGAGACCATCCAGTCCCATCTGGGAAAAATATACGGCAAAGACGACCCAGGACTGTTGAGCAGCTATAATCCTGTATCAGACAAGAATAGGACAGCAATCCTCTCCCTAAAGTCCAGCAACTGGTCTCAGTTCCCAGATGTTTACGGACTGTTAAAAAAAGACAAGAGGATGCTTCACAGTGGTAAACATAGCCCCGTCCCAACTTTGAGACGTGTTGCTACTATCAAATTCAAAATAACCTTATTCTTACCTTAGAAATGGTACATTTTCTCAGTTGAAACATTTCATATGATTTCTATGTTCTATTTTGAATAGAATAGGAGTTTGAGATTTGCAAATCATTGCATTGTTTTTATTTACATCGTTCAACTTTTTTAGAAATGGGGTTGTATTATTAGAAGAACACAACAAAACCAGTTTACTAGATTAATGCTGTGCACTCAAATTGTACTCTCAAACTCTGTGTTTTGATAGAGTTCAACTTTTACTTACCGTTTCAGTTGACAGTAATTGTACTGTGTCCTCATCAAGTTCCTTGCCTTTTGGTACAGATGGACCAGGTAGTGCATCATCATCTAAAACTATGAGGGGGATTTCCTTTTTAGCTACTGATGTGGAACATTCTTCAAACTGTACTGTATGTGAACCATTCTTTCGTTTCAGCTTTTCTGGAGTAACAGTCACATTTTCAACAGGCATAGAGGTGATGGCAGCTACAGCAGTAGTTAAAGGGTCTTGCCCTGCAAGCTGCTGCTGAAGAGACGGATGACTTTGCTCCTGCAGATCTGTGGCATCTAAAGGCAACTCTGCAACAATTGGAGGAAACAGTGGCTTGGTAATTGGATGAAGTAGTGACTCTGATGCAAAACCACCTGAAGTCTCTGTATTGTCAGGTGCAGCAGGTCCAAAACCAAGGGAATGGTTTGCAAGGTCTTTCTCCTGAAGAGGTAACGGTTTAGGCACATTGTGGGCTGAAGAAGGTGCTGCACTCTGAGTAGCTCCACCACTTATAGCACTAGGCAATTCAACAATGCTGTCCAGGGAGTGCTTATGAAAAGGCAGATGCTTACCACTCAGAGGAGTGCAGTCTTCAGATTGAAAGCTATTCCATTTAGCAGCAGGACACATCACATTCGAAAAAGAATGCTGCAATTTTGTGGACTAAATGGGGGTGGGGGTAGAATTTTGGAAAAAAAAAAAAAATGTAAAACTTAAAATCTCAAGCAAAAAACTTGAAACTGACTTTAGACTATAGAAATTGAAATTACACCCTTCTTCACTAATTCATGTCATGGCAAATTCTGGGCACAGGGATACAAGAGACAAATATCTCCAACTAACAACTAGTTAATGAGGGCTACTAGTCTGTAGGCTTAAAGTTTTAAATGCTTAAATAATAGAATACTGAGAGTTATATCTAACAAAATGTGCGCTCAAAGAGAGACTTAATTATGTTGCACTGTATTTAAAATTATAACCCTCCTCTAAAAATGTTGCTTGCCTCCCGTGATTTCTTTAATAGATGCGACACTATGAATCAGAATTGGTAAGTATTGCAAAAATCAGCAGATATTTTGATGATAATACCTTGCCAGCAAAGGCATTCACTGTTTTTCAAAAACTTCAGTGTGAAAAGGAATGTCTTGTTGCACTTCTTTGCTTTAGTATGCCTACACTTCTAGCAGATGACTCAACTGACTTAACCATTGATCAACTGTGGATTTTATTCAGTGTTAGTTCAATTTACTATTTGGTAAGAGATGCACAAAAAAAAAAAAAATTATATAACAACTCCTTTTCTCAAAATACAATTTGCAATCAACAAATCATTTTAGATCATCAGCCTTTTCAAATTAGACGTATATTAAAAAAAAACAAGGTTGTGCAGTATCCTGGTAATGGAAAAGTACCCAAAAAACTATTTTTAAAAGGGTACAGTATCAGCATTTCTTTAGATTAATTTCTGGAAGTAAATGGTACAGAGTGATGTGCTTGAAAGCTGTCATTTAATAGCACAATTGAAACTCCAAGGTTAGGAAGCAGCCCCCCCACTCTTAGACGGTTACTAATACATGTTAGATCTACTTTGAATCACCAAGGGGGTCCCTACCCACTGTTCGAATGTATGTTTTTATATAACCACGTTAGAAAAACCAAGAACTGAACCGCATTCCTGTTAATGATTTGCAGAGTGTGATGTAGCAGGGAGGCAAGCGATTATGCAGTGGAGCCGGGAGGGAGGGACGCATGCTTGCTGGCTAGGGGAATAAAGCAGCTGTGGGGCTAAGGTGGAGATCACTTATGTGCTTTGAAACCATTTTGGTTCTAGTACTAAGGTCTAAAAGATGTGCCAAAGTCAAAATTTTAGTACCGATCTAATACTATACAGAACACAAACCATTACTAAATTATTAGAACACAGAGGGAACACTGCCTTAAATTCAAAAGGGGGAAAATTTTGTGGAAATTATTACACATACATGCACGCAACACAAAATGTTGTACAACAGATATCACCTCCAAAATTACACTGTCATCATCATCCTCTTCATCTTCCTCTTCCACTTTGGATACATTTGTCATCTTGTAGGGTGAAGAATCATCAGAATCATCTACTATTGTAATGAGTAAGTCGGTACGTTCTTTCCCATCTTAAAATTTTTGGAGCAAGAAAAAAAAAATAAAAAAAAATATTGAACTGTAACCGAGGACACAACAAGAATAAATCCATCCATTTTTTTAATTTGCTTTGCCAGGGTTATTATATGGAGTTATCAGTAAATGGCACAAGATAATGAGGAGACAAAACAAAGAAAAACACTTTAAGAGAACCACAGTCCATCACTCATGCACAACTATATTTAACCATAACACAGGTATCTTTTTGAAATGGTGGTTAAACCCAGGATACCAGAGGAGAATCTTCAAGACAGAGAGAGAACATACAAACACCATGCATACAATGAAGAGACATCAAATAAAACCAACCCATGTTGGTTACAGCAGCAACTCTGACCACTGTGAAACATTCAAAAACAGATTAAAATAAGCAACCACATTAAAAAATGAACACACACCAAGGACAAATTGTATTTAGTAGATACTGTGATGTGGCCACAGACTGGTTAACAAGGATTTAAATAAACAGGATGGAGTTAAAAATAAATTTTAAATAATGGATTAAATGCAACCATTACAACTATTGTTTAGTTAGGTGCATTAGGTGACATTGCACTAGTGAAATAAAAGTATGACATAAGGCCGATAATCAGAATAGCAAAAATGAAGCACATTATTAATATGATCACAATATATAGTAAAAGGTGAATAGTAGTGCAGTGCTTCGTGCTGATGCCTCATAGCTCCATGAGGTTAGGGTCCAGTCCTGACCCATTTCCTATTTATATGAAGTCTGTTCTTTCTTCCATTTTATGCAAGAACTTCTTTTGGGTAATTTAGTTTTTATTCCTCACAACAATGATGTGAACATTTAACTGAATGGTTACTCTAAAGCTAGCAGAGAACAGTCAGCTGGGATGTGTCAATGACTGTGGCCAACATACAAGTGCCTTATCAAGGGATGGTTCTCAACTTAAGCCTGATGGCACTGGGATAAGATAGAGTTCCTTATAGGCTAGAAGGTACAGGAAATAGATGGAAGATTATAATGATCATAATTTCTTGCATACATTATCTTGTCGGGGTAAACCCATTTTCTTGCTTACTATTTAAATCAATACAGATATGCATAATACCTGGCACCTTAAAAATTACATTGTGTCAGTTTCCCCAAACTAATTTATTAGACATAATGGACATGACAAATTTCCAGAAAATGTCTGTTAATATAATCATCTGATTTACAAGAAACTGATGTACCTTTGCCACGATGTCTACGGAAGCTACCAAGATGTATCACTTCGTCTGTGTCTCCATCTCCATCTCCATCTGCCATCTTCATTAATGAAGATCCAACTCTTTATCTTGCACACACATACATAAATTAGTGACAGACTGGCTTCAGTTCAGGCCAAAAAAGCCCATATGAAAACTATTTATAAAAGGAGAGAGAAGAAAAAATATAAAGAAAAGAAAAAGAACAAATGGGAAAACCTGCATGTGGATACAGAGGAAGCAAATTTAAAACTCCAGTAAGAGACGTGTTTTTGACAAATCTCATGTGCTAAGCCCTACAGTAAAACTGTATTTGTGCCAATATCTACATTAAAAAAAACCTGTGGGACAACTCGCTTGTATATAACGTGAAGTTACTTTACATGGCATGAGAGTCTGCAATATTTAATTCTAATTTATTTTTAAGGAAGATTGTTTAAAAAACAAACTGCTCTTATTTCATAAGGTTTACTATGCATAGAAATAATTATTCAGTGTCATCCTCATGCTTCATAGTTTTTAAATGTCTTACTGAATATTGAAGAGACTTTTGCATAAAGCAGATCTCACAGTAAGTATTCAAGATCAATTTCCAAATACTACTTAAACCCAAAAAAAATTCAATAGTCCTGGGAACAAGCTTCTACACAGCTTTTGAACTGGTTGTACACAGTTAAACCATCATAGCTTCTGACACAAATGGCTGCATATCAAGGTATGGAGTAATAATTTTGGCAAAATCGTATAATGTACTATATTTAACCAAACATTATGCAACGGTTCTTAGAGGAAGGCTACTTTCGGAGGAGGGAGCAGGTCTGACAATACTTGGAGCCCCTGAATTTCCAATCCCACAGTTTGTACAAGACACTTCTAGGGTCACAAATAGCCAGGGAAGGCAACTAACATCTCATAGGCAGTGACTGGAGAAGATACAGAGGGACGTTATTTCATTAGATGCTAAAAATGACTGTATATTGTGTAAAAAAAGAAGTCTGATGTACCAGCATTGTGCCATTATATTGTATTGTAGAATATTGTGAAGACTGAACTGTTGTGTACCTATATTATGCCTTTATGGTGCCTATAAAAAGTACTCACTGGCTTAGACGATTTGACATTTTATTGCTAATCTCAAAGTGAAAATGGATCTCTGCAAAGTGGTAAAATGTACAAATATAAAACAAAATAATTCATCACATACATATTCACCCCATTAATATGACACACATAAAATTATCAATGGTGCAGCCAAGTGGTTTTAAAAGAGATATAATTAATTCAAGGGAGATCACATGCCTGCAGTTTCACTCAACTGTAGTAAAGATGCTCCAGTATCTGGAAATTCCACCTTCACTATTAAGAAAGAAGTACACTCTAAACAACTCTGTGAAAAAGGTAATTGAGAAGTAAAAGTCAGGGGATGGAGGCAAGAAAATATCAAAGTTTTTGACAATCCGCTGGAGTTCAGTCAGATTAATCATTAAGAAATGGAATGAGAATGGAGGAGGAGGTTGGAAGCACACACTCACAGCGCATTGCCACACAAACCACCTGGCAAAACTGTAAAACTGCCATCCAGAAACACTGAAGACCCATGATAACCCTAAAGGACTTTAAAGCTAAAGTAGTAGACACTGGACAGATGTGCAGACAACTGCTGACCTGTTTGTTACACTATCACAGCTTTATGGAAGAGTGGCAAAAAGGAAAAAAAAACATATGTGGTATCTTGGCTAGAGTTCGCCAGAAGACACACTGAAGTCCAGTGGAAAGTTCTGTGGTCCTAGGAGACCAAAACTGAGCTGTATGGTCAATTAGACTAAACATGATATTGCACTGTACATTATCAAAAACACACCATCCCCAACGTGAAGCATGGTAATGGCAGCATCATGCTGTGGAAATGCCTTTCCTCAGCAGGCCCTGGAAAGCTTGTGAGGTTAGAAGGTGAAATGAATTCAGCAAAATACAAGGAAGTCATGGAGGAAAATCTGATGCAGTCTGCAAAAAAACACAGCACCCTTCAAGAAAATCTGTTTACCTGCAAGACAACAAGCCTAAGCACACATCCAAAGCTACACAACAAAATGAATATCCATAAGTGGCCGAGTCAGAGACCAGACTTCAATCTGATTAAGTATTTGTAAGTGAACTTCAAAAAGGCTGCTCACTTACAATCAACATGCATCCAGACACCTTGAAAAGTTTTGCAAAGGAGAACATGGGGAAAAAAAACAAAAAAAACTGTAGTGTCCAGATGTGCATTCCTGACATATAGAGACCCAAGTATACAGACTCAAAGCTGTCAAAGGAACATCTGCTAAATGATGACTTGAAGTTGTGGGTTAATACATGATCAATTCTTTTGTGTTTATATTTGTAAATAATTTACATCTCTTCACAGAGGTTTGTTTTACTTTTTACTACACACATACACACATACACACACATAGTATATCTTTCAGTTGATCAGTATCAAAAAACAAAATTAAATCCACTGTGATTGAAGTATGAACAATAAAAAGGGGGAGAAAACATAGGTACTGAATGAATACATTGTTTATCAATGATGAAAGAGAAGCAGGACACACTGCAATAAAATACAACACTCTTAACAAAACTGCAGATGTAGGCTGATCCCAGGAAGACACCAATGGCATAGATTTATGAACGGACAGAATCCCACTTTATCTCAATGTTACTGGAGGTACACAGATAATAAAGAGGGTAAGAGGTCTCTGTAGATGGGGTGCCTTGATTGCCTGATGCAGAAAACCACCTTTCCTCCTAATGTTAGTCCTCTAGACATTCAGGATCCTCCTCAAAAAAGGAGCAAGATCCATCCTTCTTCCAGTGTCACCAGCATCGTCTTGTTTTTATCAGTCAACATATGATTATTGTTATTTTTATTCTGCCTTAATCACACTCATTTAAAATAACAGCAAGAATTTAAATGGTAAAAGTCATTTGAGAACAGTTTAGTTATTGGCTTGTATAACACTTAACCAGCAGTCACTAATATCTAAATGATATGGCAATCTAATCATTCCCTAAACGAGTGATGCTAATTTTCATTTAATGTGACCACAATGACTGGTTGCAACTATTCCCTCTCCGATGATTAATGCTAAATATGTACCAATACAAGTACTTAATAAAGTACAGTAGATCTATTTGTTTATTCAGGACAGGCCACAATTTAAAAAGCTCTTTAAAATTTTGCGCTCTGTACTTTACAATACCTACAGCTACATGGCCAGGTAATTTATATGTAACAAATGACATTTCATTTGATTTATTCAGCTATATGTACACACTTGGACATGCAGCAAAATACTATTCGCCCTCATATTACAAATGCAAC
This sequence comes from Polypterus senegalus, assembly GCF_016835505.1. Taxonomy (NCBI): domain Eukaryota; kingdom Metazoa; phylum Chordata; class Cladistia; order Polypteriformes; family Polypteridae; genus Polypterus; species Polypterus senegalus. Next base: position 142,475,197 of record NC_053166.1, read on the forward strand.
TGACATTGTAAATCAGACAAGTCTGCCTCCTAGTGCGACACGTTTGCTGTGCAGACATGAAGTTCTGATCACAGAAAGCTAACCACAGACCAAATGATTTTAGATGATTTACATAAAAATGATCTTATAATACTTCACACAATTCAAGGACTGGATGTGAAGGTGATCCACTGTTACAGATACTTAGGGGTCCATATCAATGACAGGCAAGACTGGTCTCATAACACAGAAGAGCTGCAGAAGAAAGGGCAGAGCAGACTCTTTTTCCAAAGTCAAGCTTAGTTATGCAATGCAGTCTTGATCCACTGTAGGTAGTGGCAAAGAAAGGAATGAAGACAGCACTGATAGCCATTAGGTCTTGAGTCAGGGAATTATTCAGCATACGTGTGCCAAGAAACGGTGTGTGTGGTGTTGGGGGGTTTAGGGGACATTTATACCAATGGCAATATGCCCGAATAATGCCATACTGCAACTGTAACTACTAAGTCAGAATCTTAGTGCGCACTTGTATGGCGTTTGTCATAATATTTATTAAGGTTCTTTGTAAAGCCTTTAAAGTTCTATCGATGTACAAACTACTGTTACATAACTAAAGAAAAAACTCTGTTAGAAACAGAAAACGTGTGTTAACATTTTCTCTCAAGTTCTGTGGCTTTGGCCACATTCTAGAATAAACAGTGGCCGAGTCAAAGAAAGCAAAACCGATACCCAGTCAGATTGGTCAAATGGATGTTAAATTTACCTGGCAACAAGTTTGTGTGTCTAAAAGGGAACCACTCGCACACCGTTGATACGGCTAGAAAATATGAAGTTTGAATATTAAAAAATGTGAAAAATAAACATAGGAAAAATCGTCAAACAGCTGTATGACATATGACCACCGTCTGACTGGTCAGTCAGGGAGATTTCACTTTCACAAAAACCGCTGTCTACGAACTGAATCAAACGTCACAACGTGGCTGGAGCCTCCAATGTATCCACAATAAAGCGACTTCAAGAAAACTTTATATCGATGGCAGTGACACTCAGCCACGTACTGCGAGAAGCTGCCCTTTTTCACTTGAACTCTCTTAGGGGTTATTATAAGTCACTCCAACTTGGCAAAAACTACACTTCGCACGATAGTGTCGCTTCTTTTAAAGAATCGCTTACTTCTTGATGGCCGTTTTTGTTATTGACTTTACAAAGCATTGAGTGAAGTAAATGCAATCTAAAATAAAAGCAAAAACATACATATATTCCTACCTCCCAATACTTACAGCTTCTCGAAAACTAGAAACAAACACTTCTGAGTGCCAGTCTTTATACACACCGGAAACTGCTCTGTATCTGACAGACGCATAGCGTATGAACGTCTGACGTGCCCTTGTGATGCAGTGCAATGTGGGATATGTAGTTTTCTTTTGAGTGACTCCTTTTTATTGGATGATTTCAGCTGTTGCCGCCGAGAACAAAAACGTGTTATTCTGTGATATTATTGTTAGTTTTTAAGCATCTGGTAAAAACGTGTAGGAGATGTGAAGCTGTTAATTTTAATTGTACAGTGTACACATGACAATAATCTTAAACTTCACGTTTTGACCCGGTAAAGAGCTCTGGTTATTATCGGAGTGGCTGTGACTATGGTCACGTTCCCCCATTACATGAAAGAAGTTCATCGTGTGCCATTTTCTGTTTGGATCTTTTCTGACATCATGATCACTTCTTTCTACTGTGCAACAGTTCATGGTCTGTCATCTTATTTTCTTATAGGTAGTGAGCCATCATTATCATTTCAATCACTAAACTCTGCTAAGCTGATTATGGATTGTTGTCACTGTCTCTCTACCATCTCACAGAAAACCTCATATCCACTAGCTTGTCACTAGCTGTGTGCTCCCACCATCTATTTCTGTATCTTCTGACTGGTTGCCACTTGCTCTGTACCATCTGACAAATGTACTATTCAAGTTCTGTAGATCTCAGGAACTTGCACACATGAAAATCTTCTCTACTCCTTTCAGTCCATAAGAAAGCCCTGGTCATTGTCTTGCTGCTTGTGGGTATTGGTCACTTTTTTGAAAAAAAAAAAAAAAATTACAAGACACAATCCAATAAAAAACACAAATACAACAAATTTTCAAGATCAGTCCATGTAACTCAGTGACCAACCAGCACTTGAGCCATACAGCAGGACAGCCCCGTATAAAATGGTTGTTCATATACAGTATGCAGTGCCTTCAGAAAGTATTCAGATTCCTGCACTTTTTCACATTTTGTTATATTGTGGGCTTATGCTAAAATAGTTCAAGTTAGTTTTTCCCTTATCAAACAACACTCAATACCAAGAACTACAAAGTGAAAACAGGGTTTATGAGAACCTGTGTGGAGATGGGAGAAATTACCAAAATGACAACCACTACTGCAACACACCAATAATCAGGACTTTATGGTAGAGTGGCCAGAAGACACATGAAAGCCCACTTGGAGTTTGCAAAAAGGCACTAAAATGACTGTCAGACTATGAGAAACAAGATTCTCTGGTCCGATTAAACCAAGATTAAATTGTTTGGCCTGAATTCTTATAATCACATCTGGAGGAAAACATGCACTGCTCATCATCTGCACAATACCATTCCAGTGGTAAAGCATGGTGATGGTAGCATCATGCTGTGGGACTTTTTTTCAGCAGTAGGGACTGGGAGACTAGGCAGGGTTAAGGGAATGCTGATCATAGCAAAATACCAAAGGGCCAAAGGTTCACCTTACAATAGCAGAATGACCCTAAGCACAAAGCAAAGAAAACACAAGAGTGGCTTAGAGACACCACTGTGAATGTTATTAAGTGACCCAACCAGACCTCATACCAGCCCAATACATCATCTCTTGAGAAACTTGAAAATAGCTGTCCACTGACAGTCTCTATCCAACCTGACAGAGCTTGAGAGGATCTGCAAAGAAGAATGGCAGAAAATCCCTGAAACCAAGTGTGTAAAGCTTGTCGTGAAGACTCTGGATTGTAAACTCTGTCAAAGGTGCTTCAATGAAGTACAGAGGAAAGTGTCTGAATACTTTTGGAAATGTGATACTTAAGTTGTTTGTTTTTTAAATTTGAACATTTTCAAAATTTGCAAAAACATTCTAAAATGTTTTTGCTTTAACATTCTGGGGTATTCAGTGTACCCTGATGTGGGGAAAAATGAATGTAAATGATTTTACCACAAGGCTGCAACATAGCAAAAAGTGAAAAAAATGTAGGTGATCTGAATATTTTCTGAAATTGTTACATATACACAGAAAGCAGCAAATTAAGTGAAAAGGTTCAGGGTCAGCTATATTTGCTTACTTTAAAATGCCATTCATTTTGAAAAAAAAAAAACAGCACAGATCCTCATAAAGAGAATTTAATTTTTTCAGTTTAGACATTAAGGAATATTGTTTTCCCACTGAGATGTAGAAGGAAGATTATTTATGATCTTTCCAGGTAGCTTTGGTATAAATTGTACAGTATAGAATATCACAACAAATTTTTCATAGTGCAGTGTTATCACATCTGTTATTAATCCAGATACAGCTGTTAAACTGCTCAGAGTAATTTTAGATCCAAAGCTACATGAGAGATTTGTGAAAGTTTTTGCCCCAAATGGTTTGTGTGAGGGACATTCCCAAAACATCAGACCCAGAGAGGTGGGTGGTTGATGACATCTCTCACAGATTGTATCTTGCCTTGAGTGCATTTTATACAATTGTAGATGATGTATGTGTTAATGATGAACAAATATAGTTGACTTATAACATACTTTGTACTTGACACATTCTGAATTAGAATAATTAATCATTTATTAAACATTTGGAGTCAATATAGAACACATTTTAAAGTGGAGAAACTCTTACCTGCTGCCCTATACATAACAATCAGCCTTCAGTCAGTATTCCACCTATTGACAATATATTTGTGCCCTTTGAACTACTATGTCCTTCGAACTTCCAGGGACACACTTTTTTTATTTGCGCCCTCCCTCACCATAACCTATTGTCTATGGGGGAGGAGCGAAAGTTTTAGATCAGTCAAAAATTTCGATCTCTGGTTTTCGATGGATATCGATGTTTTAGGGTCCTCTGACACGAAGATGGGTGTGTGTCTGTCTGTGTATGAGGGTGTCCGTGTGTCACAGTTTCTTGAGGACAATCTAGAGCTGAAATAGCTGGATGGAAAAATGGCAAACTCGAAACATGTCTGTTATGAGATGATGATGGGCTGATTAGTTTTTGAGCCAAATCGTGAAAGAAAAAGAGGAACTAGAGGAACCCTCAAATACCATAATTCTGCAATTAATTTTGAATTATTCTTGTCAGTTGCTATCATAATGACCTTTTTTATGATCAGCGAGATCAGTATCAGAGAGGTAAATAATTATTGAAATGTTATAGAATAGTTTGGGTAACTTGGTTCCTATGGTGCAATGCCTATTGATGCTCACGTCTGAATTTTGCTATTATAAATTAGAACCTTCACCAGAAGCAAACTTCCCTCCTCTTTCACCCCTATCTTTCTCAAATTATCAAAGGTCATACTGGTTAGACTGAAAATGCAAATAGCATTTCAGGAGTTGGCGACAAATTTTGCTGAATTTACCTTCTGATGACTTTAGGGAATGATGGGAAAATAGAATTGCACATTAAAAAATGATTGGAATTAGGCAGTGGTTACTTAAGATGGAATTCATATCCTAAACATCCCCTGATTGGTTGTGACTGGTTGTAGGTCTTTTTATCTTGTTCTCCAAATTAAATCTGGTTGCAGGCCATCACCTCTTACTATTTACAGTCTGACAGAAGCAACTACATGTCTGTCTCTCCTAACTCTCAAGAATGTGAAGATCCTGAAAATCTCCTCTATCTTTATAGGCCTACTTCTACATGGGTATACGGCCTATTGAATAACTCGGTGTTGGTTATGGGTTATACTATCTGACACAATGTGAACCCTAGTCTTTTTCTCTCTAGCTTTTGGCTACATCTGAGTTCCAGCATCTCTTTTTCTAGCTGATACCTGGTTGCCATTTATAATCAGAACCTGAGTATGCCCTGCAAATAGTCTGGTGTCCCATGCATGGTTGGTTCCCTCTTTGCACATTGTGCAACAAATATAGTCACCAAATCTCTGTTACTCTGACCCTGGATAAATCAGTTAGAAAATGTTAGGTTAATCAGTTAGAAAATGTTAGATGAACAAAATTGGAAATGAAAATAGAAACCTTTATATGTACTGTAACAAGGTGACTTAACCACACGTATTTACACAGTCTAAGAGTTCCTGTTATAATGTAGCATTAAATTAGAAGAACATGATCAAGTGTTAAATGAAAGCCTAAAAGCAATTAAATCACAATCAGCCTCTTGTACAGGGTGGCATGTTCATTGTTAATGTTAATAATAAAAAGCCATTTTGCTAAGAGAAAAAAGCAACAATATCAAATGAGCAGATTACAAGACATGTGCAAGTACTTTGAAATATTGAAATGAAAGACTTAATCATGCATAGTGCTGAATTTTAAATGGCAGATTAAATGTACTAATCCACACCTTTTTTTTACCAATGCAGAGTAAGGAATGTAATTAAATCAAATTTCAGTAAAAAAAAAAAACAAAACATATTTATCTGTTGATTGAGAACCTGAATGTTAAGAATGTTTAGAGCCAGCAAACAGACCCTGTCCAGATTTGAAAATAAGAAATAATCATTAAAAAACTTGGAGACATGAGGTAAAATGTTTAATAAGCATATATCTACCTATCCATTTACAAAGTCTGCTTATTCATTCATCTAAAACCAGAAAGCTTTCCCCTTTCTCTGGAGTTTCTCCAATATCCTAAAGTCCTATTAGTGACTGTAAATCAGCTTGTGTATTGCTTTACTTAAAATGAAGTTGCTGTTCTATCCAGTGCTGCTTCCTTCATTATATCAGTTTAGGACAGGCTTTGATTCCCTAAGACCCTGAAACACAAAGAGTGGGTTCACAAAAAAGGATGGAAAAGTGCAGGAAAGTTAGATTTCTTTACAAAACATATAATAATTCCTGTGAGTATGTCACATTCTTCCAATAACCCAAATCTCCAAAGCATTCACTCCACTGGTTTTCCTCCCTGAAAGCATTTCACCATGGGTCTGTCTGTTGATCTCTGTAGTCCTTTCTGCTCTTTCTGGATGTACAGGTATATTACTAATTTTACTAATAAAACAGCAATACCTATATGAGTTTTATTTCTTTTGCAGATTTTCTCACAAAGAATGTAGCTCAAAGTGCTTTACAAGATTTTAAAAAATAAGTTTTGAAATACAAAACAAATTAGGAATAACTGAGAATAAGAATAAATAAATTAGATACCAAAAATAATAGATACAAATTAATCAATATGCACTTAGATAACAGAGATTTACAAGTAATAGAAAAAGTGCTGACCTTGTACTGTAGATTTCCTTTCAAATCTCTAGTGATGACTAATACTTCACCTGACTATCATTCATACTAATATCTCTGTTCTAACCCAAAGCATTCTTTTACTGGACATCTCGTTTTTTTCTCCCTGATGTGTAAAGCTCCTTTACATATCTTCAGCTTAATTTTTCAGTCTCATCTGGTTCAGACATTACAGAAAGGCGTGTTCTGCTGCAGCTTCTGCAGGGCCAAATCAATTTGACAAAATCATGCCAGAGTTCCTCCATAGGAAACTTATCATCCATCCATCCATTCATTTTCCAACCCTCAGTATGAACGTAAACTATGCCACATGTCTCCGGTTCGCTGACTTTCTAAATTACAGACATCAGATAGTGAAAATGGTTAAATATCTGTCAGGTTGGAATCATTTAACTTTCATAGCCCAGCAATTAGTCACAGTCAAATCAGGGATGAAAACATAATTACTTTTATCAAAAAAGCTCACCATGGATGTTTTTTCTCCATCAACTCAGAAAGTTTAACTTGTCACAATCAGTGCTGGTGTACTTTATTGAGCTTTCATGGAAAGCATTTTTGCTTTCACCATTACAGTCTTATATGGAAATGCATCTGCTCACTTGAAAAATAAACTAATGTGTTATTCCAGCATCATGAAATATTGTAGGCCTGAAACTAGACTCCATTGAAGTCCAGTACACGTACATCATGGGTCTGGAAATATATTGGAAACATAATCAAGAACTACACTGTCCTGGGCAACCATCTTTATCAGTTTCTACCACTGAAGAAATTTTACCAGTCACTAAACACAAGAGCTACTACACTGAGAAATCATTTATTTCCTATTGCAATCACCACAGCTGAATTCAGCCTCTGATTTGTCTCTTTTTTCCTGATTTCTAAACCCTTCCATCCAATCCAAATATTTTTTTTTCTTTTTTATAGGACTTACTCAATAGGGTGGTGCAGTGGTAGCACTCCTGCCTCCCAGTAAGGAGACTGGATTTGTGTCTCAGGTGAAGCTTGCATGTTCTCCCTGTGTTTCCATGGATTTCCTCTGGGTGCTCCGGTTTCCTTCTGTTGTGCAAAGACATGCAGGTTAGGTGAATTGGTGATGTTGAATTGGCCCTCCCTGCGATGGACTGATGCCATGTCCAGGATTTGTTGCTGTTTTGCCCCCAATGCTAGCTACAATAGGCTCTAGTCCACCCTGTGATCCTGGTCTGGATTAAGTGGGTTAGAAAACGACATGACCTAACATATTACTGGGCAGCAGTGCAATTTCACTTTACTTTATTGTTTTATATATGTGTTTTTATACAATATATTTTTCACTAGTCCTGTATATGATGTTGTGATGTCATGTCAAGAATTGTATATTGTGTGGCTTAATTGTATTTATCTTGTTATGTGCATGGATGGAACACCGAGACAAACTCGTGGCAACTATGTTGCTAGGAAATAAATCATAACACTTAAATGACCTGTAATAGTTGTTACTTTCCCCATCTTTCTCACCTGTGCTTATTGTTAGTTTCTATCATTGGCCCTTACGACTTTTTATTTTATTGGAAACTCTGACTGTTTATTTTATGAGAAACTTTTGATCATTGTATTTACTCATCATTCGTATTAAAACGCCTATAAACAATAACAAAAATGCTATAATGACTATTTTTATAATAATAATAATAATAACAACAACAAATATATTTGTTCACGTAAGCCCAATTTTCTTTAGTTTGGATACGGTTATTTTCTGCATCCATGCGCCGACCATCATTAAGGATATAATGACTTCAAAAAGCGATAAGATTCCACCAGAGTCAGAAGAATCAGAACTACGCTTTGAAGCTACAGTAAATGTTCTCTACTCCTCGCAAAACCTTGGAGAACTCATTTTTTATGGCCAGCAGATGGCGATCTTCATCTACGTTTTTTCAATCACTCGGTAGCAGCAGATTCAGTTGCTCAGACCAGACTTACCTGTAAGAAACCTTTGTAAAAGCTTCCGGCTCCTTTAAATAATATGCTAACACACAAAAACAGCTCACCATCGTTTTCTAATTCAACCCTTCTTCCAATTGACCAAAGGTGATACTCCAACCCTGTACAAATCATTAAATCTATTTTTGATTTATGCAAATCCGGAATAAACGTATACTGGAAGAGCGTGCGAACTTGGCAGAACAGCCCGAAATTCCCCAGAGGTCTAGCAGTGAGTTACCCAACTCGAGCCCAATCTTATAAATAATGGACGCAGTTACAAATCCATTCAGTCTGTAAAGAAAATGAGCGTTACATTGAAAATTATTGAGCAAGAGAGAGAGAGGTTATTGTTTTTCGTGCATCTGTTCTCACAAAACCCAAACTTAGGCTACTACACATATATACCCCTAACAGTATTAACGCATATATTATCTAGGTTTATGTATAGTTAAGAATGTAAAACAAAATATCCATTAAGACATACATTAAATATTCATTAATATTTAAAAAGAGTTTGGTAACCATGTTGAATACCTGACAATGGGTTTACTTTGCTGTTGCATTACAACAATTGTAAGCTTTTATTATGAGTACGTCAGCAACACAAAGTATTTTATAAGAAACAATCATAATCAGCTTATGAAAATTCGACAAAGACACATTCGCAGGTCAGAACAAGTAAGAAGTAAACTGTCAGTGAAGGTACCCAGAGGGAATGTGAATGACACGATTGCTCGTCAGTAACACTAATGGCACGACTGAGTAGCTGCTAAAATTACCGGTCAGTGTGAAGTTTACACGTTCTCCTTGTGACGGTGTGGCTTTTGTTTCGTTTCCATTTCCAGCAGCATCTTTGGCATACTCTACAATGAACTGACACCTTATTAAGGACTGTTTTCCGACTTGGTCCCCTCGACCTCATGCTGCAGGTCCGAAAAATACAATGCAAGTAAGCCTCAATTTCGCCTTTTGCACCCTTATTTCCTCTGCACTATTTCTCTTTTAACGTAGAAAGATTAAAAAAACATATGGAATTGGCCACACAATACTTCCATGTACATTACTGTTTAGTGATCCTGCGGCAAATCTTTTAACGGAATATTTTGCAATATAGTACAACCAACTGTGTACAGTCAAGTACATTACGTTAACTCTGTACATAAAGAAATGTAGAGTGAAATGGGCACGAAAATTAATTAAGCGAACAGCTTCCATCATATTTAATTTGAAACCAAATACATTGGGCCAAATGAAGTAAACAAGCTGTATAGATACACAGATTGGTACGCCATCAACCATGTTGGCTCTTTGTGCGCACGCATGCGTGTGTGTGCTCATTTCATGCTCATCGTCATCCTGCTTGTGCTCTGGTAAGGCAAACAAATTCCATGCTATCTTCAGTTTCATTGATTTCGTGAGTTTGAGTGTGCCTCCGTGTGTGCGTAAATGTATGTTTAAATAAATTATGACGTATCATAAAATCTACTCTTACAAAGTTTTTGAAAATCAAGAGTCTTGGTACTTGTGGCGTCGTATTTTTTTGGGCCTGGGACTGAAACCTTGATCTCTGGCGTCCAGCCCCTTGGTCTTTATTTTAATGCAAACCACCCACCATAACCCCCCACCCGACGTGAACGACTCGCGTGAGATCTGAAGGGGAGGCAATTACCCTGATATCTGCAAACATTACTGACGCCCCTGTCTGGTTTCAGGACTTGACAGAGCAAACTGCAAAAATCTCGGTTAAAACAGTTTCTACAGCGTTATCGTAGGACGCAGATCAAACAGTTTGGAACCCGTAATAAGACAAACAAGTCATTTTTTTCCAATGTTCTGAACATCGTAGAATCAGATTGCGAACGAATTCGATAGCGAATTTTGACGCCATCACCAAACTTCCATTTACATGGAAGTAAAAATGGCAATTTGTGGTATGTTCTAACCCGCATAATTATATGTCAAACTATGGACTGATTCCAACTTTATGCACAAGAATACCAAGGTAAGCGACTTCTCTCTTTAACACTGAATTGAATAACAATGTGGGAATGGACTTATTGACAGATCAACAAATGTTACTTCGCATAAGACAGATAGATAGTATAGCTGTATTTGTCCCTGGGGGAAAAGGCTCTTTAAATAAATACTGTAGATCACAAACTATGGTCCGAACACACCCAAATGACTAAAAAGGAATACAAATTTAAAATGAAATAAAACTTCTAACTTGGTAGTCCCAGTCACAGAGAGGCATTATGCAGGCTTATTGCTCTTGATATAAAGGAATCCCTGTAGTGTTTCTTGACACACCTTTGCTGAATAGTTCATTACCTAAAAGTCCTCAGTGTTAGTGTGTCAGAGTGAGGATGTTCAGCATTGTTTATAATGGCACTCAGTTTTGTCTTAATTCTCTTCTCCTCTATTACCTCCAGGGGCTCCAGAGTATGTACCATAACTAAGTCTGCCCTTTTAATTTGCTTTTTAATTCTGTGGGCCTCTCTTGGAGTGATGTTACCAACCCAGCACACCCCAGCATAGAAAATCCCACTTGCTGTCACAGAGTTGTAGAAGATGTGAAGGTTGTCACTTCCCACATTTAAAGAACACAATCTCCTAAAAAAGAAGAGCCTGCTCTGTTCTTTCTTATGTAGATCTTCTCTGTTATGAGACCAATGCAACCTGTCATTGATGTGGACCCCCTCTAAATCCACTCCTCGAATAGTGATTAGACATAGAGGCTCTTTAGTGTGGTGAAAGTCAAGAGCCAGTTCCTTGTTTTGTTAACGTTAAGTTGTAGACAATTCTTTCTGCACCTAGAAACAAGGTTATTCACTTGACTCATCTCCTGTGCCTCACCTCCCTTATCGATACACAGCATAAGTGCAGAATCATCTGAGAACTTTGGCAAGGGACATGACCTGGTGTTATTTTTATAGTCGGAGGTGTACAGGATGATCAGTAAAGGAGACAGGACTGTTCCTTGTGGTGCTCCAGTGTTGCTCACATCCACATCTGAAACACAGTCCTTGGGTCTCGCAAACTACAGTTTGCCCAGCAGATAATCCATTATCCAGGACACCATAAGCTCGCCCACCTATGTATCTCAGAGCTGACCCCTTAACAGGGATGGCTGGATGGTATTATATGTACTGGAGAATTCCAAAAACAGAATCCTCATAGTGCTACCAGCTTTGTTCAGGTAAGAATAAACCTTGTGGAACAGATAGATAATTGCATCCTCCACTTCGTTAAGCTCTGCTTGGAGGTGTTTACTCTGAGTGAGATGGGATATAATGGATAGCTGGTACTGAAAAGATCCAATCTGTAAATGTCATTGAAACCCTTTTATTTAATTATAGTCTTTTACATTTACATATAACATATTACCATTAAAGCGCTGGACAAAAAAAAAAAAAGATAAAGTGATTTTAAAACGTTTAAGTCATTCTTATGAATACAAAGAAGTGGAAGCACTGTAGTGGGAGAAAAGAAATTTTTGGTATGGGTGGGTGGATTTTTAAGTCAGAAATAATAGCACATCATTTGCAGCAGGGGGATCTATAGAGCATTAGCATTTAAAAGATCAATGCAAATATCTAACTTTGCGCTACATCATAAACACATTCCCATGGCACTTACTTCTTTGTTTTATTTGTAGGTTGACATGTTCATTAGGCATTTCAGCAAAAGTTTAGGATGTTTTAATGCTGTATGCAAAAAAAGACAATTTTGACCTAGTGGAGCACTTGTGTTCTGAAATTGGACACATGGATGAGGTATAAATTGATTTTCAAAACAGTCATACCAAGTCGGAGTGAGCATGGGTGTGTGTGTAAGTGGGCTCTGTGGTGAACTGGTACACTACTAGGTTTGGTCATGTCTTGCCTACAGTGTTGACAGGACTGGTATCAGATTCCTATGACCTGAAATTGGATAAGCAGCTTGCAAATGGATGAATGGATGGATATTTGGCAATGATAAACTTACAGCACTGTACACAGTTAAATAAAATGAAATAAGAGACTGCATAATACACAACAAAGACACAATTTATCAAAATACTTAACTTGATTATGTTAATATATCAAAAATATAATAATAAATAATATACTGAGTTAAAGCCAGCTGGCAAGGGAGAAAAAAATTGGAATAACCTTCATAAAATTACACCCTGTAGCATACTGCTTAGAACATGTAGGAGTAGACGAAAAAGCAAACATAAACTGTAAGAGCTTTAAATATGTTTACAGGCATGCTTTTCTGCTTGTTTTTTTAAAATGTTCAGATATAGCTGGAATTTTGTTTAACATTTTTCAGCCATAATTTTTTAGAATGGTTAATGTTATGTACAGTATAGAGAAAAACTGCTTGTATGTCGTGTCCATCATCAAACACTTGAATCACAGAATATAATGTTGTGATGTTTGGATCTGATTGTTTTGCCACACTAGTGGCCCGAGACGGGTATTTATTGAGAACTGATTAATGGCTACTCTTACAATGCTTCAGAGTAGTTAGTGCTGCAGATCACATCCCCATGAACCTTCACTAAAATTCATTCTGTTCTCTGTCTGTGTGTAGTTTTCATGTTGTCCTTGCGTTTAAATATGATTTCGTTTGGTGCTCCACTCTCGTCTCACAGCCAGAAATGTGTGTTTTATGTTGATGGGTAACTTTAAATTGGCCCAGAAGAGGAGAGCATACCGCTGAGAGGATTCCCTTTCACCGTGTTTGGGGCCTGCTCTTGACAAAATCAGTTCTTCCATGTCCTTTTAACTCAGTTTTATATAAACAACTTTGTAAATTGAGCAGATGAACTAAATAGGCTATGGATCTCTTTGTGTGGATAGATGCACATTTATTATGGAATTACAAGATGTTTATTCTTTTATAATAAACTAGCCAACCCGCGGTGTACCATACGCCGCATAATCAGGCCGGTTTTTAATGATTTTTAAGCACAGGGAGAAAATTAACATTTGAAAAATCGGTAATGTAGTAAATCAGCAAGAAAAGCAACATTATAACAATGCACGGAATGAACCAACACAGTAAAACAGTTTGCTATGGTGCACGTGTGTGCGTCGTAACGAAAACTCGGTTTTTAAAGACTGCTTACTTTATTGTGTTTTAACCTCAGTTGTAAAGGATTGTTTTGAGGATCCCATGGGATACCCCTCGCAAACCGTTTTACACGCTGCATATGGCGGTTCACCTCCGCGAGAAACAGTCTCTATGAACAGTCAACGTGGCTCGGAGGTGCCAGGAGTTGGTGGGCATGGGTCCTTCTGCGTGCGCCATAGGTGTCTTACTTGTCAGCGGCCCAGTGAGTCCACGCCCCTTCCGGCGTACTTTCCATGGTTGTCTTGCCTTAGTGAATTATATATATATATATATAGATGTAGGTGTGTCCTGTGATTGACTGACATCTCTTCCATGGTTTGTTCCTGCCTTGAGGCCAAGGTTGCCAAAACATGCTCTGCCACCTCATGCAACCATGTTTTGCAATAAGTAAGTTTGGCAGATTAGTAAATGGATGCAGTGACCTACACTGACTGAACAAATTCTTAGAAAACGCTACTCTAATACTGAGTACAGCCTCCTATTACTCTCAAAAAGCTTCTTCATGACATGGATTCCACAAGCTGTTGAAAACATTCTTTTGAGATTTTGGTCCATATTGACATGATTGCATCACACAATTTCTGCTGATTTGTCAGCTGCACATTCATGCTGTGAATGTCCCATCCTATCACATCCCAGAGGTGTTCTATTATATTCAGATCTGTTAGCTGAGGAGACCACTAAAGAACATTGATTTCATTGTCAAGTTCATGAAACCAGTTTGAGGTGACTTTTGCTTTGTGACATGGTGCTTTATCATGCTGGAAGTAGCAATTAGAACATGGCCATGAAGAGATGCACATGGTCAGCATCAATATTTTGATAGGCTGTGGCATTCAAGCAAAATCTGTTTGGTATTAATTGGTCTAAAGTGTGGCAAGAAAACATTCCCCACACCATTGCACCACCAGTGCCATCCTGGACTGTTGACACAATGCAGGTTGGGTACATGGATTCATTCTGTCGACCCTACCATCTGTGTGCCTCAGCAGAAATTGAAATTTACCAGACCTGTCTAAATTTTCCTTGTCTTCAGCTATCCAATTTTGGTGAACTTGTGCCCACTGTAGCCTCAGCTTTCTGTTTTTGACAGACAGGAGTGGAACCTGACATGGTCATTTGCTGTTGTTGGCCATCTACCTCAAGATTTGGCATGTTGTATAGAGTGGTTATCTGAGTTACCACAGCCTTTCTGACAGCTTGAACCAATCTGGACTACTCCCTATCAACAAGGCATTTTCATCTTTAGTACTGCCAATCACTGACTGTTATTCTTTTTGCCCTATTCTATTTAAACTCTAGACTGTTGTGCATGAAAATTCCAAGAGAACAGCAGATCCAGAAATACTCAAACCAGACCGCCAGGCACCTACAATCATGCCAAACTCAGAATCACTGAGATATATTTTTCAGAATCACTGAGGCATATTTTTTTCTCCATTCAACTGTTTGATGTGAACATTAACTAGCACCCCTGACCTGCATCTGTAGGATTACATTGTATTACACTGCTGCCATGTGGTTGGCTGAGAAAATACAGAGCATCCGGAAAGTATTCACAGAGCATCACTTTTTCCACATTTTGTTATGTTACAGCCTTATTTGAAAATTGATTAAATTCATTTTTTTCCTCAGAATTCTACGCACAACACCCCATAATGACAACATGAAAAAAGTTTACTTGAGGTTTTTACAAATTTATTATAAATAAAATAATTGAGAAAGCACATGTACATAAGTATTCACAGCCTTTGCCATGAAGCTCAAAATTGAGCTCAGGTGCATCCTGTTTCCCCTGATCATCCTTGAGATGTTTCTGCAGCTTAATTGGAGTCCACCTGTGGTAAATTCAGTTGATTGGACATGATTTGGAAAGGCACACACCTGTCTATAGAAGGTCCCACAGTTGACAGTTCATGTCAGAGCACAAACCAAGCATGAAGTCAAAGGAATTGTCTGTAGGCCTCCGAGACAGGATTGTCTTGAGTCACAAATCTGGGGTAGGTTACAGAAACAATTCTGCTGCTTTGAAGGTCCCAATGAGCACAGTGGCCTCCGTCATCCGTAAGTGGAAGAAGTTCGAAACCACCAGGATTCTTCCTAGAGCTGGCCGGCCATCTAAACTGAGCGATCGGGGGAGAAGGGCCTTAGTCAGGGAGGTGACCAAGAACCCGATGGTCACTCTGTCAGAGCTCCAGAGGTCCTCTGTGGAGAGAGGAGAACCTTCCAGAAGGACAACCATCTCTGCAGCAATCCACCAATCAGGCCTGTATGGTAGAGTGGCCAGACGGAAGCCACTACTTAGTAAAAGGCACATGGCAGCCAGCCTGGAGTTTGCCAAAAGTCAACTGAAGGACTCCCAGACCATGAGAGACAAAATTCTCTGGTCTGATGAGACAAAGATTTAACTCTTTGGTGTGAATGCCAGGTGTCATGTTTGGAGGAAACCAGGCACCGCTCATCACCAGGCCAATACCATCCCTACAGTGAAGCATAGTGGTGGCAGCATCATGCTGTGGGGATGTTTTTCAGCGGCAGGAACTGGGAGACTATTCAGGATAAAGGGAAAGATGACTGCAACAATGTACAGAGACATCCTGGATGAAAACCTGCTCCAGAGCGCTCTTGACCTCAGACTGGGGCGACTGTTCATCTTTCAGCAGGACAACATCCCTAAGCACACAGCCAAGATATCAAAGGAGTGGCTTCAGGACAACTCTGTGAATGTCCTTGAGTGGCCCAGCCAGAGCCCAGACTTGAATCCGATTGAACATCTGTGGAGAGATCTTAAAATGGCTGTGCACCGACACTTCCCATCCAACCTGATGGAGCTTGAGAGGTGCTGCAAAGAGGAATGGGCGAAACTGGCCATGGATAGGTGTGTCAAGCTTATGGCATCATATTCAAAAAGACTTGAGGCTGTAATTGCTGCCAAAGGTGCATCGACAAAGTATTGAGCTAAGGCTGTGAATACTTATGTACATGTGATTTCTCAGTTTTTTATTTTTAATTTAGAATTAATACATTTGCAAAAACCTCAAGTAAACTTTTTTTCACGTTGTCATTATGGGGTGTTGTGTGTAGAATTCTGAGGAAAAAAATGAATTTAATCAATTTTTGAATAAGGCTGTAACAACAAAATGTGGAAAAAGTGATGTGCTGTGAATACCTTCCAGATGCACTCTAATTGCATGGATAAGCAGGTATACAGCTGTTCCTGATTCTTTTTAAATGAAAACATGTATGGGACGCCCTGCAGTGGGCTGGCACCCTGCCTGGGGTTTGTTTCCTGTCTTGCGCCCTGTGTTGGCTGGGATTGGCTCCAGCAGACCCTGTAGTTAGGATATAGCGAGTTGGATAATGGATGGATAGATGGAGATGTATGGGAATAAGCAGATTTAGAAAAAAAACAAATAATGGATATATATATATATATATATATATATATTTTAGAAAATAGATTTTTTATGTTGTTTTGATAAAATGCCCAATTATCCATCATTTGTGCCCAATGATGTAGTGGGAGCTGTTGGGCACAAATGTAGGCCCCCGAGTTCAGAGCGCAGCTTTTTAGCCAGCTGAGCTATAGGAGACCTCCCCTCTCTCAGTAGTCGCCAGTCAGGCATCTGTGTTTTTTGCAGAGGGCTTTCTTGAATTTAGTGTCACGACAGGCCTGACATGTCCCGAGTTGGCTGCTACCTTGGAACTGATGCCCCTGAAATAGACTCCATCGTGCTGATGCAGAGTTTTGGGAATATTGCAGCGCTAAAATTCTAAATTAATTGAACAGTCTCTGGCTCTCATGTTTCTTGAGGGAATAAAGCAGATCCAGAAAATGGATGGAGGGATGAATATGTTTTTATTATGAAAGCAGACCTTTAATGCTGTAGCCATAACTGGGGTAGTGCTGTGTGATGGGCTGATGATTTGTCAAGTTCCCCCAGTGCTGTTGGGATAAATTAAATGAGCTCAAAAATAGATGGTTTATCTTTTTTAAAAAAAGTCAGTTTTCCAAAAAAATACATCACCAGTTTAATGTGATTGCATTCACATGTCTGAAAGCCTAAGATTGAGAGATTCAGGTTGGAAATCGTCTATAAACAATAAAACTTGCAGCTTAAGGATGTCTTCCACACTGTCACTTGATAATTAACAAACAGCTGCTGTATAGGATTTATGTGAAAAATAAAGAGACTAATTATGGGTCTGTACACACAATTTGTCAAAAATAATACACCTCTTTTTTTTCCATTTAGCGCCCACAGAGAGGAAATGTATGAGGCAGCTTAATGGCTAAGGCATTGCACTGTAAATCAAATGGATACCAGTGCCGTGCCCACTCACTGTGTGACCCTGAGCAAATTATTTTATTTTCTTTGTGAGGAGGAATGTAGAATAATTGCATCTCAATATAAATTTAAAGTGCCTTTACATGATGGTCACTATAGAATTTGCTATATAAATTAAACATTCCTAATTTGTGCTAAATGTTATATGTTCTAAATGTTATCACTGAAGCTGAGAATCAAAAATCCATAAAGTGTATCATAAAGCAATAAAGAAAGATTAAAGACAGAAATTCACTTGTGGTTGAGAGCTCAGTTGGAAAGGCAGCAGGGGTTTTAGAACACTGGTACAAATACAATGAGGACAGGCCATTCAGCCAAACATGTCTGTATGGTTATAGAAGACTGGAATTCAAGCAAGCAATTCCAAAGAGCACAATGTACAGCTTTCTTACAGCACTATCTGATCCTGGTCACAGGGTTCAAAAGTTTATCCCAATAACATAAGGTACAAGGCAGGAACAACACCAACCCTGGATGAAATGCCAGTCCATCACCGGGTATGCTTATGCACTTAGCCACACTCACCAGTTAACCTAAAAGACACATCTCTATGATACAGAAAGAAAATGGGGGAAACTAGAAAAACTGTGAGAATATGTAAACCCTACACAGACAGTGAGCAGTGTGGGTTTAAACCCAGACCTCTGAAGCTGTAAGGCAGTAATGCTAAACGCTGTGAAACCCTGTTATAAGACATGCCCATTGAAATCATTTTAATGATGGCTTTTCTCCAAAAGCTGAGAAATAACAGATGCATTACTGTCCTTAGATCTGTCACACAGGAAACTGAAAATGGAATATTCAAAGTAAATATGTGAAAGGACCACTGCCGTGGCCAAATTACCTTAATAGGTAATAAATGTGTTGACTGAAAAACAGACTGAGTAACAACATTGACATTGGGCACCTTACCTGAAAATTCTCTGTGGCATTGGTCCAATTTCACTTCAAAATGCTACAAAGAGCAAAATATAATTATGGAAATGCTATGCTCTTTGGATGTCTAATCATTTTCTTGAAATGGTAATATTTATAAACCACTAAGTGACAACATCAATTAAAAGAGAACAGTCATTAATTTATATATGTTTATATGCCAGGGTATTTTTCTAATGGTGCCTATTTATGTTCAGTAATTTTCAAAAATGAAAAAGCTGGAGAAAGTAGCATTATTTCAGATGTGAGTGACCAGGTGCAACATGCAGAGCAGAGAGTAGAAATTGAAGGGAACAAAATGAGAGGAACAATATAGAGAATGCAGGCAGTCAGTGCAGCAGCAATTTGAATAAGGTGTGTAATGACCTGGGCGGTCTGAGGTAAGGAAATGGATTCAGCACTTAGACAATGCTAGTGGCATATGGCTCTTAAAAGAACTGTTATTTCTTATGCATCAAAAACCACCATTGCAGCCCTAACATTGCTGGGTTCCGTTCTGTGCAGACCCATGCACTCTCGTCCACCTTTTCTGCCTTATTTACTGTGTGTATATTCACACTACCGGCTCCACCTCACACCTGTCACCTAGGTTCAGAAGCAACACCATAAGTCACACAACCCAGGCTACATTCACGCTACTACATTTTGATTTGAAAATTCAGACATTAGTTTTTGTCACCCCATTTCACCCATACTTCCTCAGTGTAAAGGCTCTCCAGATCTGTACAATTCTGAAAACACAAGTTCTGTGTTGGAATGTGGATGGGTGAAAACATAGATTTTCAAAAACATTGGCTGTAATCGCATCTTGATCTTCTTACATAGTCCTAACATGAACACATTTGCTCATTGCAACATCTTATTCCCTGATTGGTCATCCATATTCCAACATAGCAGACAAAGAAGAGTTGCTTTTCACAATGCTTGCTGTATTGCTTACCTGTATGCATTTAAATTGCATTTGGTACATTACAAATCTGTCCAATTGTGCAAAAGACATAACATTTACTGGTCGCTGCAGTTTTGTGATAAATCCTGTGGCCTGTAGAGTTTCAGTCTCCTCAAGTATTTTTCTGATGATGCACACATGCCCAGTATAGGAGACCTTCAAAGTCATAATATGTTTTCGGTCATTTTAGTTTGGCCAGAGACACTTTTATTAGCAATGTGAAAATGCTGGCGTGCACATAGTGTAGATTGTTTTTATTTAAAATGTATGTTTTTAAATGAAAATGTAGTCATGTAGTCATAGCCTCAGTGTGCAAATCCAGCGCCAGGATCCTTCTTGAGACTCACCAGCGCCCATGCACCCAGGCCATAGAGCTTTAGCAGCTGAGTGCCTCTGAAGTGCTCATATAAAAATGGTCTTGACATGTTCCCCTTTCCCTGCTCTTCATGGGGTTATGGCCAGTTTTTTCTTGTGGCTCCACTCCTTTCCACAGTCCATTGATAGCTGTTTTTCAGATCCAAACCATGGATGTTACAGGTGCTTCATCAAGGATTTTGTACTTGAAAGGTTCAAAGACATGTGCCTCAGACACTGACATTGTAGCTTATGAAAATATAAGAAGGGCAGATGTTTTTGAGAAACTAACCACCACATCTGTCACCAACAATCATACCACTGTCAGATGTGCTTAGATGACCAATCTTGCCCATTTTAGTGTTTAATTGAAAAACAACAAAAATCTTAATCATGTCTGCATACTGTGTTTATTGAACTTCAGCCAAGTCAAGGTGTGGAACATAGAGGACCCTATGGAGGCTCAGAATCATCCATTTAACCCTTATGAACACCTGAAAGTTTTACAATCAAAATGGTCTGTCCCTGAAAACAATTTTTAATAACTTCTGATGATGTTATGAATCATTCAGTGCCCATTATTGATTTTATGAGAAAATATGTTTAATTATTATTTCAGAAGTTTTTTGTTAGTGTGTTTCATTTTATTTTAACCTGTTTTCCCCACAAACACAGTACTTCTATCTCCAATGCTCTTAACAAATTAGAATTGCAGAACCTGTCTGTGACATGGAAGCATTGTAGCAAATGTGTTCAAAGTACACAAACTAAAACTCTACAAGAGGAAATAATTGTGGAAAAGAAACTTCTGGAAGTGTTGCAGAATTTTCAATCAAATGCTTTGGTGATGTTGAGCAACTCTGCCTCTTAGGACTTGGTGGGTTTTGCTCACCTACACAGTGGCAGGTATGCGTCATGACAAGTGGCTGAACAGAAGTGCAAAGTGGTTTAGCTTTTGATTGCAGATTTTGCATCCTTGCAAGCTGAGGCTCATCTACTTAAAATATGTGTTAGCATTCTAACAGTTGATTCTATAGTGTGTTCCAGAGTAAGGTGTCCGTGTTCATCCAATGCTAGAGCACCAATGAGCCACCTGATCACCACAGCACATTTTACACACTGAGGCAAATGTCTATTTGGAGGAATAAGCTATTTGTAAGCAGGAAGACTTATTAAAGTGTCTACTGAGTATATACTAGAAAACTATTGGCTGGAGGTGGCTCTTAAAAAGAACATTCACTATGTGCTGGCCAAACCTTTCCTTGCTCTCCTATTCTGCATTAGCTACCTGGGCTGTTTTGAAGTCTCCATCTGCTCACATGGAGTCAAAGGTACTGTGAACAGGTCCAAGCCAAGATCTTTCACAAGAGACCCTGAGGACCACATTCCAGGGATGATGGATTTTTGTGGAAAAGAGTAGGTAAGTACACTCCCCCCATCTTCTTCCATGCTGTGCACTGACTTGTTCTACTGCTGGCTTTTCTATAAAGTTACACATCTTCTGGCAGCTCACCTACTCCTTAGCAGCATTTCTCTCTGTCTGGTCCTGTCCATGGACTTTACAATACTATGTACAGTGTATATGTATTATGGCTTTGTATCTCTGTAGTGTCATGAATGGGAGCTGGATTGTGTACTTGTAGTCCAATTAAAACAATATGTACGTGTACAATTGCATGTTTGGCACAGCATAGTGGCAAAATGGCTAGACTGTAAAAACAATTCCAATATTTCCTAATAAAAAACAGAAGGTCACCAGCTGTGTTGGGGAATGCTGCTTTTAAAAGTAACTCAGTTACGTTACTCATTACTTACAAAATAAATATTGAAATATGCTATATAATTACTTATAAAATGTAATGTTATTTTATGTTACTGTTCACTTGATGGCATATAACACATGTACTTAACCTCTTCTTTACTAGCTGTCACTAGCTTTAGAGACACAGAAATGTAATTTGTAAAAATATATTAAATGAAGTAAACGCTCAGAAAAGCAATTAAAGTGGCTAAATGTCAGTATGAGGATATACCGGAGAACAGCTACAGTAGAAGTAACAACTCACACAAGCTTTGACCTGGGTTAGAGATACTTACTGTAGATCTGCTTCAAAGGTTATTCCTTTGCCTAAAAAAACAAAGATGGTGTGCCTCATTGACTACAGACAAGTGGCTCTCACTCCCATTATAATGAAGTGCTTTGAGAAACTGGTGCTGAGCCAAATTAAACCAAATATTACTGTTAGTCTGAACGCCTCCAGTTTGTTCATGGTTACAACTGGTCTACAGGGAGTGCCATATCCCTGGCGCTTCATACCATCCTGGCACATTTGGATAATTAAAAACTACAATGTCAGAGATTTGTTTAGGGATCTGAGCCTGATATTTAACACTGTGTTACTATCAAAGCTGATCACTAAAGACAACAAGTTGGAAATTAGTGCTCCCTCTGTAACTGGATCATGGACTAAATGGCAGAGTTCAGCATGTGTGATTCAGCACCATTATATCCTCTACATCAGGCGGTCATTTCAACTAATGTCTTAATTTGAAGCCAGTCCTTGCTGATAATGAGACTTGGTATTTAATTATGTGGCTTTTCATTATTCTAATATGAATCTTCATCACATTGTAGATTTATATTATCTGAGAACATTATCCATTTGTTTTGTGAACCAGAACATATTTGTACCTTTTGGTCCTTCCTTTTTCTCTTTGATTTATTTCAAAACATTTTGTTAACACAAGATACTTGCATATACACAAATTTAAATGGAACCACATCAGCCAGTTCTGGTGGCTTCTTTGCCATTTGCACCTCATTAACTGTTGGCTGGTTAAGATACCAGCCAACAATTAAAATCTAAATGTAGATATTTAAAACTAAAATATAAAATTAAGGGTTCTGAATCATACCAAGCAAGCTAAATAAAACAAAGCACAAAAGACATATTCCGTTAGCAAAAAATAAATGGGCTCTAATTAAGAAATTTTTATTACCATTCATTTAATCACGGCTAGTGGCGGAAAAATTATAAAATGGAAGGAGTATGGCTTTACCAAAACAATTATTGATGGCGAATCGATTATTCATAAAGCTTGAATTGGTGATCTGTTTTTCTGTGTTAACCTCATATTTTGTCATACTTCTTCTCAAACTAAGGTGGTGCGAGGGTAAAATGAATCGGAATGCGCTGATCAAAGTAATCGGTGTACCAGGAAATCATGCATTGACAAAAGCTCCCCTTTGCTTGTAATGCAAAGTGTGATTAAATGCATTATTTTTTAACGCGTTATGGAGCACATGCATCGAAGCTTCTCAGCTGTGCTTGTGCTAAGAAAAGGAAAGATTTTAAAAATAACGTAACACGATTGTCAATGTAACCTTTTGTAAGTAGTGCCTGGAGAATTCAGTGTGGAGAAACTCTATAGAGACAGCGTGTGTATTAACTTGTGGATTTTTCTGTGAGTATTTGGTGGCAGTCTGACGAAGTTGCTTGGAGGCGTTAGCTGCAGAGCTCAGCTCAGAGCCAAATGAGATGAATGGGAGGGGAGATGATGACGTGACTCCCCCACCCGCCTTAACTGTCAATCCCCCACAAACACAGTCTCTCGGAATTTGCATAAGCACACCCCTTCACCTACAATTTTAACTTAGTTATAAAGTGATCAAAACTCTCGTTTATATCCTGCGTCCTCTCATTAAACTTGTATCCCGCATTACCTGTGGGCATGTGAAACGCCAGCGGTAGCCTGTCTATGAACTTAATTTAAAGTTTAGGTTTACACCTTGCTTTCTTTCTGAGGTAGCAGCAGTCATGAATATGGTAGTATATGTCACTCGCTCGCTTCTTATTGTTTCGCTGCCTTCTCAATTATATAATGCATGTTTTCTTAAGCGCTTTTTGGAGGTCTTCCTGGTTTTCTATGCACTGCGTTGACAGTCAGTTCACGTGATTACGTGAGAGGCGTGATGATGTCACACGAAACTCCGCCCCCACGTCATTCCAGCTCCACTCCATTACAGTTAATGGAGAAAAATACCTTCCAGTTATGACCATTAGGCATAGAATTTCGAAATGAAACCTGCCCAACTTTTGTAAGTAAGCTGTAAGGAATGAGCCTGCCAAATTTCAGCCTTCTACCTACACGGGAAGTTGGAGAATTAGTGATGAGTCAGTGAGTGAGTGAGTGAGTGAGTGAGTGAGGGCTTTGCCTTTTATTAGTATAGATAGATAGATATGAGAACAACATATATATATATATAGAGATATATATATATATATAGATATATATATATATATATATATATATATATATATATATATATAGAGATATATATATATAGATAGATATGAGAACAACATATATGTATATATAGATAGATATGAGAACAACACTCATATCAATGACAAAACAATTACATTAACAATCATGTTACGTTATTTTTAAATTTTTCCTTTTCTTTTTCGTACCTTCTTTAACACACTACTTCTCCGCTGCGAAGCGCGGGTATTCTGCTAGTGTATGTATGTATATGTATATATATATATATATATATATATATATATATATATATATATATATATATATATTACATATTACTAGAGGATTCCACCCTGCTCACTTTGCTCACCAACCCCCCCCCAGCCTGTGCTACGTGCCAACCACTTTCCGTCTCTGCCACTCGCGTTATGAAGAGGGGGGCTGAACATTCCCCAAAGGTTCACTCCTCCGAAACTCCCTCTTAAACGGTGATACAAAGGGAAACAAATACAGTTTTTTTTTTTTACCTCTTCTTTGCTCGATCAGCTGCTGGCTTGCTGCTGCTGCTGCAGTGGCAACATGATCTGCATCCCACACGGTACTTCCAACATTTAAAAGCCTGCACAGCAGCTGTCCTACTCTTTGTCTTTTATTTCCGGCCCTGGGCGTGGTTAAATCTTTTGGCACAAAGTCTAATCTTGCGGGATGTGAGTTCTTGATATTTTTTAATTTAGAATTTAAAAATCTGAAAATCTAACAACATCATATTAAAGTTCGATAAATTCTGAAAAGAATGATGCCAAACATATATACGTAGGTTTTAAAATAAACCCGATTTAAACGTGACAAAAAATATGACATTAAAAGGTCACATAAAATCGTTGCACAAAATCGTTGCACTTTTAGGCTTAGGATTTTATATACTGTATATAGAATAGATATGTAGTAATATTATACATTGTATTGTGTGTCTTTAGTTGATATTGTATTACTATCTCTATTCTAATGAGGCATGTAAGAAAAGATTTACTTATACTATGTACACATGACAGGAAACTTGAACTGTTGCCAAATGACTCCAGTAAACCTCTAACCATCTAGACAAGTGCATAGAGCTCACCACTGGAATCTTGGATCAAAGAACAGTCAAGAAGATATAGCATGGTGCATTAGTAAGGCAGTTTCAGGGTTAGAAGAGGATGGAGATAGAGAATTAATTGAATATTGATTAGTTATGTAATGTACTACATTATTATAGGTGCTTACAAATATATAAAAGTGGGTAAGGATGCTTTAGAGGTAGCTGTAGAGTGTAGTTAACAAAATTATTTTACAGCAGTTATAGGCAGCATGTTGTAGCAGATTAGGCTTTGGACCTTGTACTTCAGACTGACAGAAGTTCAAATCCTACTACTGACACTTTGTGACCATAATTAAGTCACTTCACCTGTCTGAACTCCAACTGGAAAAACAAAAAGAAATGTAACCAATTGTATCTCTCAATTGTTGTAAGTATCCTTAGATAAAGGAGTTGGCCTAATAATAATAATAATAGAATACTTCAAGACCAGTAGGCTAATAGAGAGGTTGGAGGAATTGGCATTGGACACCAATGTGCATGAATGCATGGCCTTCCCTCATTACCTCTCATTTCCACCTACAGTTTAAAGATATGCAGTCAGAACTGCACAGGATAAACTGAATTAAACAAAATTATGAATGTTTACATTTTTAGACTGTATGAGAAGTTGCTGTGCCAGTATTGCAATTGCAGATCATATGCTTTGCTTGGGCCCTCTTTATAAAATATTTTGTTTTTAGTATAGTAATGCATCTCTTTGTGACATAACTGTTAGGTCATTCTTTTTGTTGTATATAGTTAATTACGAGCTGAACTTATACTATATAAAACATTACATAAATTATTATTATTATTAAATAATTTATTACTCCATATGGTACATTAAGTAGGTAATACAGCTAGAATCCTTCAAACATCAGAAAATTAAAATCAATATTTAAAAAAACAAGAACAGTTTAACATTTTTTCCATCTCTGAGATTTAATTGAAATTCTGCTCTTTTTCTGCAAGGATGTGCAAATTCATTGTCTCGCTGTGTGCCCTTTGCTAAAGAAAGGCAAACCAATTAAAGTCTACCTGCACACAGGAGAAACTCCATATCCCACTGTCTGATTTGATCCTTAGGGCCAGCAATCATGTACAGTAGCTCCAAGAAGAAGAAGCCCTGGCAGTCTCATCAGAGGCACTGGCTTGGTCTTTTTGTACTGCTGCCGTGAGCATAACACATAATCGACTACAGCCGTGATTTAGAGTGGCTAACACATAAACTGTTCAGATACATGAGACATCAGTATTTGTCAGCTTTTAAATGTCTTTATTTTGTTTTATTTTTATAAAATATTTTGTCCTCCTCCTAAAGGGACATATACATCTAATAATCCATTTTTTTAAACCTGATTATCCAAGAGCTTATTCCAGCAACACTGGGTTCAAGGCAAATCAGGAAGGGGCACACTTATATATACACCCACATTCACTTATGGAATGCTAATTTATATTTGTCACAAATCTTTGGGCTGTGGAAGGAAAACCAAAGTCTTTTGAGGTAAACTCCATGTAGAAATGGAAAAAATGAACAAATCCTAAATAACCAGTGACCTCTGTCTGCGGCACTATTCTTTCATGATGCCTTCTCCTTCACAAACCTAAAGGGCCAGTCTAGAGTAACTAGTAAAAAAAAAAAACATTCACATCTTTAGGTTATCAAGCTATAACTGGAGAAGTCGAAGAAATACCCATGCTGACATGGGAAAAATGAGTAAATTATAAGAAGACAGGGATCTGTCCTACCATGCTCTCTTGTGCTGTGAGGCAAAAGCACTAATCCCTGCACCAGCATGATATGTCATGTTTATTTTTATCACATTGTGTATTCAAGAAAAATAAAAATTAGGTAACTAAAAGGCTCTGTAAAACCCCAAGAATTTAACTAGAAACTGACCCAAGCTTAGTTTCATTGAAGTTTAGGGGGTAAAATTCTCTATTTTCTGTTTCATTTAACCCTTCAACAATTAAATCTTTCTAGCAACATTCCTTTTAATAATATTGGAGGCCGCCCCATCTCTTTTCCTCCATGAGCTGCACAGGGTATTTGCACACTCTATGATGAATGGATCAAGACATTGCAGTTACTTATGTTCAAATATTAAATTCCTTCCAAATCCTCTTCTTTTTCCTTTAGCTGCAGTCAGTTTTTAGGATATGTGGAGTCCCATTAACCTCCACCATTCACACCCATCACCTTTTCTCTTTTTCTTCATCTCTCTCATCTAAATCCAAACTTGTATCTCTTCTATCCACTCTACTTATTACAGCATCTCTAAACTATCCCTATTATTTTTAATTGATGTCGTGTTCTACCCAACTAGCTATCATTGTGATGGATCTGCATTTTCCAAATCCTTAAAAATTCTTCAAAAATCCTGATAACCAGAAGAAGCAATTTAAAACTGTATATCAATTATATTCTGCCCTACAAATCTGTCATCTAATGGTCCTAGACCCTAATCCTATATGTCACATTTGATTCCTTAGTACTCTGGAAACTTTGTCCACTTGTTCTGGGGCTATCCCCATGTGGCTTCTCTTTGATTTAATATTGCTGAGTCCACCTATTCAGTTCAATGAACTTCATGTCTTTAAAAGGCATGGTCATGACAATCAGAAAAAGACCACAGTATGATACAATCATGATGATGTCACTGACATAACACTAAAATAGTATAATCATTATCCATACTAATCACAAGTAAAAAAAAAAAAAGATTACCAAAATGAAAACTAGAGGTCCATTAATGTGGTAACTACAGCATTACCTATCTGACAGATCATTTTGTGTATCACAGTCTGAGTTTCTGTTTTCTGCTTGGAAGCTTTCCACAGGTGTGACTCAAGGGTCAGAATCAGATCCTTTTCTCTTTCTACATTCTTTCCCAAGACACCTTTGCTTAATCTCATGGTTTCTTTGGTCACCTATATACCAGTGAAACGATGATTGGCATTTCATTCTCTTCGGTTCTCAGTTATACGGTCATATCTGCAACTGCCTCTCTACCGTCTCATCATGGACCAATAAACATCAAACTGATATCTTGTATTTGCCTTCTGCTTCTCTATCCACAGATCTTTCCTTAAGCATTGACCCTGAAGATGTCATGTTCTTATTATTGGTGACTTTTAGCAATCTTGGTGTGAATCTTGACTATTTCCTTTAATTCCACCAAAATATTTCTTCCCTGACTTATCCTTACTTTTTCTTTTTTAATAACAATCACATGAGTAGAATCTTCCTCAGCACCTATAACAATCAGCTTCTTGTTCAGCTTTTTGATCTCTCTTTTCTTAACTGCCTCCTTACAGAGATCCCAGCAACTGCCCACAATACATCAGCTTGGTGTTCTCTGTTCCCTCTTTCACCCAGACCACCAAAACAGCTTCCCTCACTCCACTCCATGCTGGTACATCTTTGAGAACTTTCAACACTATTCTGACTGAGTAAAATATTACTGTTATTTTTAATACCATTGTAGTAGAAGAACTAAAAACATTGGAAAATCTATTATCAATAATATTTTTCACAACATACATCACTGGAAATACTTCTGAAATACATTAAAAATCATAATGCAAATCTGAAGTTAATATAGTCACAACAGCTCAAATCTGTAAATCTGTTGTTAAATTAAACCAGCAATCATTTACCTAGAGTTATGCATCAATGCTTCCCTCAAAACATAATATGCTGTAATCACTTAATTACCATAAATTCATGACTCATCTCTGTTAAGCCAGTCAATTCCCTTCTTTTAATTTCCTCCTCTTATAACAACTCCTACATCATATAAAAAATTGTATTTGTTTTGGTTGTTTTTTAATTGCCTTGTGCGGTTTTGGTTTAATTATTAAATATTTTAATGAGTGATGAAAAAAGAGGGAGAAAATAAGTGTTGGGGACCTGCCAGTAACCCATTTAATTGAAACAAAAAGTGTGGGAAAAATAAAACAAAAGTATCAGTCTAGTAAATGTAGAGATTCTTTAGTGCCTCTTTATTCAGGCTTCTAGGTACACTTTCAATTAAGGAGCTCCTTCCTCTTCTTTCTTGGGTTTGTGTTTGAATGGCATCTTCCAGTAACATCATTAATTCTGCATGAAATGGAATAGATAGATAGATAGATAGATAGATAGCTTGATTTAGGATGAAAGTATAAAATAGTGGAGAATTCCTCAGAAAAGGTTGTGGGACCCTTGGGGTCACCCTGTTTAATGTCTGGACAGGACTTAGTTGTCCCCCAGTGGGTGGCTTCTCAATGCTACAGAGGAAGAAAGAAATAAATCAGTTAGCGTGGGCACACCTTTTTGCCCGGGAGTGGAGCAGAGTCTTGTGGGGGATCCTCATGCGTCCATGTGTGACTTTAAATATATATATATAATATATATATATATGCTTCATAACCATTGACCTTTGCATCTTCACCTTCCATTTCATACCTGACTGTAGATGTCAAATGTCATCACATCTGATTTTTCTTATCCAGGACACGACCCTGTCTTTAGTTATCAGTTAGTTCTGGTTAGTTCTGCTGTTCAGCCTGTCAATAATTTCTGCTCAATCCTTCGTTTGTATAAAGCACACTGCAGAGCATGTAAGTTAGCATAATACTAATATCATCAACAAATGAAAAAATTATCGACAGATTAAAAAACACAGGTTGGCTAATTTCCTTTTTTCTATAATGTCACCAAATTTCATTCAAATCCATCAAGGTATTTTTGAGATTTTGGGGGTACTTAGTTTTTCTGTTGTGGTGGGGTGTACATGTACAGTAAATATTGATATATTGAAATATCATTCCTTAGTAGATACCTACTGTCCTAGATGTACTATCCTGCCAAATTTCAGCTTTTTAACTGAGTGTTTGTGTTAATGAGTTTGTGAGTGAATGACTCAGTCAACTTTGCATTACATGCTGTACATGATACATAAGGTGAGTTGGTGGCCCTGTTTAATGTCCAGTTTGGTTGGTTGAAATAATGACATTTCTTTGCAATTTGAACTCTCTAGAGACTTCTGTCCTTCTTGAGGGCTTCTTCCAGAATGACAAAGGTTGAGGTTGTTTAAACAGAGACATGGAATTAGAAAGGGTGGAACAACTATTATCCTGGTGCAAGTGACATCATTGGCCCACCAGACAGTTCACTTCCTTTCTAAAGCAAATGAAAACAGGGTTCATGGTGGTGCTATATATTAAAATTGTTCCCTGTAATATCAGTCAACCCTGTATGTATAAGACTTGCTTCTGACTGTACATACTATATATATATATATATATATATATATATATGTATATATATATATATATATATATATATATATATATGTATGTATATATATATATATATATATGTATATATATATATGTATATGTATATATATATGTATATATATGTATGTATATATATATATATGTATATATATATATATATATGTATATATATATATGTATATATATATATATGTATATATATATGTATTGTCAGAGATGTGCGGGGACACTGCCGGCCGGACGCCTGGACAGTCCCCAATGGGGACAATACTTCTCCTCGCCACGAGAGGGCAGCCGCCTGGTCTATTTGGGGGCCACGGAGACAGAGCTGGGATGCCCGTGAGAGGACGTGGCCACCGCCAGGGGGCGCCTGGTCAGTTGGGGAGTCCTGGATGGCAACATTTCCGCCACACCAGGAAGTGCTCCCGGAAACAGTTCTAAGACGACCCGGAGTGCTTCCAGGGGCTTTCCTGACACTTCCGCCACACCAGGAAGTGACGTCAAGGGGAGCACCTGGGACTCATCCGGGTCCTGATAAAAGGAGCCGCCTCCTTCCAGACGGAGAGCCAGAGTTGGGAGGAAGGAGACGAAGCTTGTGAGGAGGAGGAGGAGGTCCAAGAGAAAGAGAGAGAGAGAGAGAGCAAGAGCGAAGAAGAAGAAGAAAGAAGAAGAAAGGAAAGAGTTAATGAGAGAAGGCATTGTGGTGTAGTAAATAAAGGAGCCTGTTTCATACATCCTGGTGTCGGTCTGTCTGTGTTGGGGGTACGGATTCCGCAATGGCGCCCGAACAGGGACTAACCCCCTGCTAAAAGGGGGGGACCCCGTCTTTATAAATATTTTGTGGAGCCAACCCCGCACAGCAGACGGCGCACTACGCCGCGACACGCAAGCCTGCGCTGACGCCTCTGTAAACCACGCCAGACGGGCGTCTCTGTTATGGGGAAGAAAAGGGGCAACCGGGCCCTGAAGGTAGCGACGCCTCTACCCGGCGTCGTCGTTGCGGCTGCACGGGACGGCGGGGCGGCGGAAGAAGCCGTCCAGCGACAGCGGATTCGAGAAGACGGGATTCGGGAGGTAAGTCTCGCGTCGGAGAGTGATACGCTTGGCGGGACTTACCCTGCGGTCGCCTGGTCATGTTTTTTAGCAGGGGACTGCCCGAATCCGCGTCTGTGGCCGAAGCATGCCGACCCGTGGTCTGACAGCGAGACGGCGACGGAGGCGAAGAGGAGCCGTTCTCGACTGCAGAATGGCTGCAGGGCGGAAGCTGCCCGGAAGTCTCTTCCCCGAAGACGTCTGCTCATAGGGTGGAGGGAGCGTTGGAAGACCGGAAGTTCCTCCCCAAAACAAGTACGGGATTGGACGGTGTGTGTTGTGTCCCCGCCGGTGAGTACAAGAAGGCGGGACCAACGAACGTCAATCCTGGGACACCCGAAGACCCAACGGAGCATGCGCAGGAGCTCCACGGCTCCCAGCCGGCAGGTGAGTCAGAGAAACGTACGACTTCAGTGCCGGCTGGCTTAAGTGACTTGTTATTGGCTGTACAGGAGTTAGAGAAAGTCTTTCGTCCTGTACAGCCTCTTTTGCAGGTATTACAGAACCTGACGAGTGTACTCAAGACGCTGGAGGAGACTACGGACGCGCCCCTGAGAGCCGTACTGGGGTGGTTAACGCGGCGCGAGCGGGATTCTCCAGTAAGTCTGATGCGTCGGTACAGGTAAGTGACACGGTACCGAACAGGATTATGGAATCCTTAGCGAAAAGAACCTGGATGTAACGGAAGGGATTCAAGTAGCAAGGGTTCCGACAGTAGACCGGGGGACGAGTACTGAGACCGCAGTACAAGCAGAGTCGGGGCGGTGCCGGCTTGTGTGTCGGCACCCAGACCACCCGGCGCCAAGAAGCGGCGGTGCTCGGAGCCCGATCGAGAGGGGTGCAAACGGCAAGGGGTCCCGCTTTAATTCATAAGGGGATCCAAGCTGTTGCGGCACCCCAGAGCAACGGGAGGCCCCGGAGAAAAATGGAGGGGTCTCCGGACAGGGCAAAAAGAGTGAGCAAGAGCTCGTGTGCGAGAGAGATCTCCGAGGCAATGGAGGGCTGCCCCGAGCCAACCTGAACGGATACCGGCACGGGCGTTCCCGTCCTGTTTTCAGGCCCGGAGAACACCTGAATTACAAGGTGCGCCGGTGTTACAGGTGCCATGGAGCTGGGCATTTGTGGAGGCGTTGTCCATATGCCCCGAGCAGAAATGCCATTAGGCGGCGTCGGGACGACGTCTCCGCACCTGTGTCTTCTTTTTCAGGTCTAGACCATGGAAGATGGTACGCCGGGACGAAATGGGAAACTGTTGACCCTCGCGGGACGGGCCGCTTTGCCGGATGGGCTTCAGCTGGTGAGGGGGCAGTGTCAGAGATGTACGGGACACTGCCCGGCCGGGACGCCTGGACAGTCCCCAATGGGGACAATACTTCTCCTCGGCCACGAGAGGGCAGCCGCCCGGGTCTATTTGGGGCCACGGAGACAGAGCTGGGATGCCCGTGAGAGGACGTGGCCACCGCCAGGCGCCGGTCAGTTGGGGAGTCCTGGATGGCAACATTTCCGCCACACCAGGAAGTGCTCCCGAAACAGTTCTAAGGCGACCGGAGTGCTTCCAGGGGCTTTCCTGACACTTCCGCCACACCAGGAAGTGGCGTCAAGGGAGCACCTGGGACTCATCCGGTCCTGATAAAAGGAGCCGCCTCCTTCCAGACGGAGAGCCAGAGTTGGGAGGAAGGAGACGAAGCTTGTGAGGAGGAGGAGGAGGTCCAAGAGAAAGAGAAAGAGAAAGAGCAAGAGCGAAAGAAGAAGAGAAAGAAGAAGAAAGGAAAGAGTTAATGAGAGAAGGCATTGTGGTGTAGTAAATAAAGGAGCCTGTTTCATACATCCTGGTGTCGGTCTGTCTGTGTTGGGGGTACGGATTCCACAGTATATATATATATATGTATATATATATATATATATATGTATATATATATATATATGTGTGTATGTATATATATATATGTGTATATATATATATATATGTATATATGTATATATATATATATATGTATATATATATATATATATATATATATATATATATATATATATATATATATATATATATATATATATATATATGTGTATATATGTATATATATATATGTATATATGTATATATATGTATATATATATATATATATATATATATATGTATATATATATATATATATATATATATATATGTGTATATATGTGTATATATATATATATATGTATATATGTGTATATATATATATATATATATGTGTATATATGTATATATATATATATATATATATATGTGTATATATATATATATATATATATATGTGTATATATGTATATATATATATATGTGTATATATGTATATATATATGTGTATATATGTATATATATGTATATATATATCCTATCCAGGCAAGGGTCATCAGGCAGCTGTTGCCTATTCCAGCTATCATTGAGTACAAGGCAGGAACAACACCTGGCCACCTGTACAAGGTGTCAGTCCATGAATGTACAGTATATTTATACTGTATGCTCTTTAGAACAAATTCTGACCCTATTATCTACATGTTTTTGAAGGATTCTTGCTAATTATTATTTTCAAACATTTCTGACATTGTAATCATCCAATTTTGGTTATCACTTGCCCAACTTAGAATAATCGTTCAGTTCCATGTGAGTAACAATAGAAGCATGGTTGTCTTTTGTTGTTGTAGCCAATTATCTTCAAGGTCTGACTCATTGTGCATTCAGAGATGCCCTTCTGCATACCAATGTTACACAGAGCTGTTACTTTAGTATCGGTGGCCTTTCTGTCAGCTTACATAAGTCTGGCCATTCTCCTCTGATCTATCTCATTGCCAAGGTGTTTTCGCCGACAGAATTCCTGCTAAATAGAAGTTTTTTTGTTTATCATATCATTATCTGCAAGCTCAAAAGAATGTAGTATATGAATATCTCAAGAGGTCAGGTGTTTCAGAGATTTTGGATCCTCCATATCTAGCACCACCAGTTATATCACAATTAAAGTCACTTAGATCAGCCATTTTGCTCATTTTAATGTTTGGCCCAGAAACTTCTAATCCTCTTGACTGTATCTGCAGTCTACACCATTTCAAGGAGCAAACTATTTGTGTGGAGGAGCAGGTGGACTTACGTTAACAAAATAGCCACTGAGAAACAATAAATTATTTTAAATTGATATTTTTACACAGCTCTTTCTCTTTTACCATCCACTGATCACCCTAAAGGTACAAGGAAGACCACTAAAAAGGGGTTAATAATTACAGATGCCTGTACTCTTCTTTTATGAATGGAGTGTGAGCACAATGGCACACTTAATAAGGAAGCCCAGCAAAATTTCTACCTAGGAGGAGTTTATACAGTATCTACACATTTGTTGACACTCTTTAAATGTTTAAATGACTCAGGGTTTAAACCTGCATGGTTCCTCAGAGCAAATAGCAGTAGAATGGCAGCCATTTTCTGAGATGTAGCAGGAATTTCTGAAAGCCCAGGTGGAGAAGTTTGCTCCTGGTCTAAAAGAAATTTAAGTTAACACTTTCAAATTAAAGTCAAGGTGGATGTAGATACTTTTTGGCAGGACTAAGAACAAGGCAGCAACCAGCCTTGGAGAGAGCACCAGACTGTTGAGAAATTCACTCAGGTGGTAGCCCTCTAAGCTACATGGCTTTCCAAAGACCGCTGGGTTTAGAGTGGCGAGTACAACTAGCTTAGTCACTTAAGCTAAACTCCTTCCTTTGTACTGACTTTGAGGATTTCTTTTTTTTTTTGCTCTGCATACTTCCACATTCACAGCCAGTAAATTTACAGTCATCAATTATTCCTGTCTGTATGTTTTTAGGTTTTGAAAAAACAACTGAATTCACTAGAGGAAATCCCAAGCATATACACTGAGAACGTGCAAACTCCAAATAGAATAGAAAATGTCATGTGTTGGATTCAAACCCAGGAGGCTGAATCCATGAGGCAGCAGTGCTAAACACTGGGATGCTGTGCTGTCTTAGCTATAAAAAAATCAATATTGGGATATATAAATGGCTCAATAGAGATTTTCTGCAGCATTTACTGGGTTAGACTCAGGAATTTTAGGTCAAGAATTCCAATCTCTTTGTTGCTTAATACTGGCAGAATCTTAGAAAGAACCAGTAGATAGACCTGAGGAGAATACAGCCCCTGAATAAAAAGTATTCCATTGACATAAGGCCACCATAACCTTGGAAAGTCAATAATTCCATTTCACTTGTAGGTTCTCAGAACCCTGGAAAAAAAAATATATAAATGTGAATATATTCCCTGTGCATTTGCTGTTACAGACCGATTAACAGGGCAGTGCTAAATAAGTCACTAGCATAAATTCGTCAAGGGATCAGGTTACCATGGTAACAATGTGGTCAAAAGAAGTAGCATCAGAGGGAAATGAAAAGTAGTCAGAAAATAGGCAAGCAGCATGGCATCCTAACAAGTTAAACAACCGTTTCTTTTCTGCATTACCACTGAAGCTCTACAAGCCCTGGATGTGTAACACGGGAGCTCAGTGGTTAGAGGATTTGTATCCTGGCCCATCTGCACTAAACACCTTTTCCCAGTGTCTGCATGGGTACTCCAGTTTTCCTCTCACATCGCAAAGATGTGCATTTAATTGGTGACTCTCACTTTGCCTGTATGAGTAAGGGTGAGGAGCAAAATAGCTGGTTATTTGGCACTGCTGCCTCATGAATATGGCATCCTGGGTTCAAATTTCATATTTGGTCTTGTTTGTGTGGCATGTACATGTTCTGTAAATGTTACAATTCAAAGACATGCAGGTTAGGTTAACTGGTAACACAACAACAACATTTATTTCTTATAGGACATTTCATGCATGAAGTATAGCTCAAAGCGCCTTCCAATAAAAATAGCTAAACATAGTTACAAAAACAAAGTACAAACTAAAAGCCAGCAGTCTTAAGTGAGTGAGGGCCTCTATGTCTATGTCCTGCAATGAGTGGCCATCCTGTCCATGTTTTTTTCCCCTGCTTGAACTCAGTGCTGCTAAGATAGTCTGAGGAAATGCCCCACTGGATAGTGATTTAAAACAACTTTACTCCTTTTTTAATTAAGCGTGTTGGAAGGCATCCATAGGAAAATTTTAACTGCTCAAAGGCTGATCTTAAAAGATATTCTCATTTCTGTTTCATTCATGAATCAACTTTGTCCTTAGGAAAGTTAAAACTGAAATTTGGTTTGAAAAGCATGTGATATTTTGTAAGATCCCTTTGTAGTTTTAATCTTTTTCAAGACTTCATATTTTTGCTTATTATTGGACTGATGCCTTCATCCAAGGAATCCTACAACATCTGAGACACAACCTGATATATTTCTTTTGTTTTTCCAGTTGTAGCACAGGCAGGTGAAGTGACTTTCTCATGGTCACACAGAATTAGTGTCAGGGTTTGAACTCCCACCTTCAGGGTTTGGTCCAAAGTCTTAACCACTATGCCATACTCCCCACCTTTTCTTCTGGAATGAGTATGATCTAATTGGAGCACAGCAATATAAATTAGAACAACTAATAAAATTATTCTGAAACATAGAGTACAGTTTTGTAATCATATTAAAGTGTTTTGTTAACACAAACAACTGTCCATACATTGCGCTGTGTATTACTGAGCACACAATACAGATACTTTCAAATTGCAAGAGAAATGTGAAGATATCACTTGGAAAACCTGAGCCCATTGCGTGACATTGCTGAGATCTCTGCTGAGGCCCAACAGGAGACACTGGTCAGAATACCAGGATAAAATATTCAGGAGAAAAATCTGAGAAACAGAGACAAAAGAAAATGTCTCCATTGTATTTCTTTCTGACCTCATTGTTGTCTAGGAGAAACCCAAAAGATATCAAGGAGATCTGTTTGTTGATGTATCATTCCAATTCACTTTAACAGAAATTAAAATGTGATTTTGTACTTACCAGTTTGTTCTCTGAGTCCACATGGGGAGTGGCTGTGTGTTGTCAAGTTTAGAGTGATAGGGAGTTTCATTTGATGGGCTCTTGAGTGGTAACATGTGCCCATTGCCGACCGCCTTCATCCCGGGTTGTTCCATTGCGTTTTTGTAGTGTGGTTGTGCAGAAGTGGTGACTGGTCTGTGATTAATGCTGACATGAGGTGAATATGGTGGATGCTGGGTGATGCAAGGAGACTGCCATGTGTGCTCTTGTGAGGTGTGACATGCGCAGATAGGGTTCTGGTTGGATACATGACAAGGGAGAGAGGTGTTCGACACTGACCAGGTGATGTTTGGCCCAGGATCAAAGCAGGCCTAATTGTTATTGGGAGCAGTTCAGTTTAGGCGAACAGGAGATAGACGAAATGTTGTTATTTGAGATATGTGGGAGCAGTCTGTGCAAGACTAGAGCTGCTGTAGGACAACTTCCATACCTTTAAATTGTTATTCCTGTTTTGCCAGAGCAAGCCAGTTTTCCCTCTGAGCTTTGAATAGAGAGTGCAAAAGATTTTTTTTCCTTTTGATCTTCAGAACTGACTACATAGAGCCCATTAGAAAGGAATTGATTTTTTGAGATTTCTTTTAATGGGTGCAGACAGTACCAGTTTTAGAAAAGTTTTCTTGTGCTTCTAATGAACATTTTGTTATTCGCAGTTTTTTCACTTATTTATAGAAATATATACTGTATATATTAACTGCTCATTTTTGTATTGTATTTAAATCAATAGTGACGTCAGCACAATAAATGCACTTTTTTGCCTGCTGCACCACATGTCTCTTCCTCCCTTCTCCGTCTCGATGCTCATTGTCCTCAAGATCGTGCTAAAGCAAAAAATAACAACCTCTAGGTACTTTAGATAGACTCAGACATTCTATTACTCTGAATTAGATTAAGTAAATTTAAGGATTTACGCATGAGTAAGTGTTGGCGTACTGAAGTGGACTCACATGCCAACCATGTTTTCTGCCTGCCATATACATGATGCTGGTATAAGTTCTGACTTGCAACAACCTTGAATTGCAATGGATGTGTCAGGTATTGGTGTGGGTTAACACATTAATATGTTGGTTAGTTGAATTCTCAGTGGATACAAATCAACTTCATGACTTTTTCACATTGTATTCCTAACATCTGGTGCTCTTGCAATTCCCGTAATGCAGAGTAAGCTGATAGGGTTGCTAATTATGCTCCAGATGAAGGAACTTTCATTTTTATTCTAATAAAGTACAACATACTGACTTACAGCCTCGTACCATTAATTTGACAGGGAGAGTTTTCTGAATTGTTTGCCTTTCGATGTGAGGGTTTCATTTTCACTTTCAATGGGGCACATGCATTTCTGATGAAAAGAAAAATGCGTCCCTTGGCAGCAGTAGGTGTGGGGAGTAAGTTTAGTAATAATGCAAACAGCTGGATGTATTAATTAGATGTTGTGCAGCCTTGCCAGTCATTGTGATGCAAGTGCTCTTGTTGGCTTCACTCATAGCCCTGTGCCCAGTGCTAGCAAACACAATAGGTGTCGATTACAGATGCACATCACCAACAATTTTGTAGTACAGTTTAGAAAATAATGAAAGCAGAAGTTGACACCAATGCAGATTTCAGGATTTCTCTCCTTCCAGCCACTTCCTGAGCACTCTCTTTTTTTATTCAAAGATGGTCAGTAGCATCCAGCAAAAAGTGAGAACAAGTCCTGAATGGACCATCCATCCCAGACACCTATCCTCATTTTGCCATTCAATTTCATGAAGAGGTTAGCTAAGTTCATTGGGATCCCTGAGATATAACTCAGTATTTTTTTCTGCCATGAGAACTACAGTTCTGTAAGACTGAGGAGTATTATGGTGTTTTGTCTTGGTAGAGTAATATATTACTCTAGTTTCCCCTTTTGTATTATTAAAATGTAGCCTTTGTCAATATGCCTCAAATCTCACAGACTTACTATTGTTTATAAGTTATTGTACCATATTACTTCTCCCCACCTTCCCTTCTACATCTATAACCTCAGGCAATTAGGAGTAGTAAAAGACAAGCAGGAGTTAAGTTACACTTTAAATTATTATTGATAATATTCATAAATAACAATATTCAAAGTACATTTGAATATTGGCAGCCATACAACATGATAAATGTTGATGTGTAGTTTCAGGCGGTACACAGACTTGTTAGTTATTTAAAATGTCTCTAGTTAAGTCCTCATTTTTGGTCAGCTTTCTTCAGAACAGGCCGCATGCCTGTCTCAATATGGCTGCCGAGCTGTGCTCTTCACTGTGTTGACCTTTTCAGTTCATGATGTGTGGGATGGTCTTTCATCAGTTTGGTAAGAGAGATAGAGAGAGTGGGGTAAAGCAAGGAAATTTATAGGTTTTCTGTCCAACTCCTACAAGCAATAGGGCGTCATGGTACTTAATGGCTTTTGATACAAGCCAATTCCAAACAGCCATATTTCAGACCAATAGGGCAGCGAACACCTTCACACCTGCTCCCAAAACCATATGCTGAGTTGAAGCTTGCCAGCTAGGCAGTCTGGCTTTAATT
Organism: Polypterus senegalus; assembly: GCF_016835505.1. Lineage (NCBI taxonomy): Eukaryota > Metazoa > Chordata > Cladistia > Polypteriformes > Polypteridae > Polypterus > Polypterus senegalus. Next base: position 142,515,629 of record NC_053166.1, read on the forward strand.
TGGGGGATGATTGATAGAGCCCTGCAGAGAATCATTTGCCAAACTTGTTTGAGGCACTTACACCAACCGTGTCGTAAAATTCACTGTCCTGACTTAGGCCAAGGGGGTAAACATGAATGCATCTCACTAATAAAATACTAATATTACTTTGATATGCTCAAGTTACAAATAAAGACATACAAAATATTTATCAACTTGTATGCACAATTGCACACCACAACATATGGTCTCTCTGTAATCATTGTTGAAATGGCTGCTTTCATTACAACTTCATTGCCTTACCCCTGCCTACATTGTGCCTACTCTTTTCTGTTTACCTTCACTTTGCTAATTGCTTTTGACTGGTCGGTCTGTTTTTGAGGTGCTGGGGTCTTACCTTAGAGGCCTATAAAAGACTCCTGTCTGTGATGTGTTCATTACTTTGGCATTCATTTGCTTTTCCTTGCAGACCCTGTTCTCTGAGTCAGTCGTGTAAAGATACAAAATTTATATTTGTAATGAATGTTATTTTTTAACACTTGCAGAATAATATTGCCTCATTTTTGGATTTTTTGCATGTGAATTTCTCACAGTTTATTTTTAATAGTTATTCCCACAGTAGCGTTGTGTTTCTTGTTGTAATATGCTCAGTGCCATTTTGTGTTGATCTTTTGCATGGTCATTGCCATGTTGGTTACATGCGTGCCCATTGATGGTCAGTGACACAAGACTCCATCATCTTGTTCCTCCTATAAAATGTGACAACATGAATTTCCTATTTATCCAAGTGCTGGATCAATTTTTAAAACAAAAATTAAAAACTACTTGTTTTTATTTAATTTGTGATCATATTTTTAGAAGAAGGAAAAGACAATGGAATAACAATATCTAATAGGATGCAAATCATAAATCATATAAAGACCCCTCTACACAAGAGACACACTCTCCCACCTACACATACCCATGAAAAACAAATGAACAAGAAAAAGAGCAAGAGAAAATAGTAAGGAAAATGGGAAGTCAATGGACCACAGCTACCTGGTCCCCTGTTGACAGGGCTGCCACCAGTCCACACATTGATAGTGGCACTGGATATCATGTTTGTCCAAGACACAAAAAGTTACTAAAGCACTAAATTATAAAAGAAGATTTCAGGAGATTTGTGGTCTAGGGAGTTCCTCCAAATCATATCCAAAATAGGTAACTGGCACAACACTTTAAAGTCCCAATAACAATTGCAAAAAGCAGCACAATAGAAATAGTCACCATCATAGTTACAACAGAAAAAGGCAACCAAAGAATCTTTATAAAATTAAAGGTGTATTTTACAAAAAGGCTCAACAGCAAAAGAAGTTCAGAGGAGTACAAAAGGCACAGAAGGTGTTGCCTCTAAAAACAAGCAATCCAGTGGCAAACAAGGTCCAAGAAACACAAATCCACAGAGGGGCCCAAAAACAGAGCAAAAAGAAAATGCAGTAAATCAACAAAACCACAATAATCAAAAAGATAAATGCCTGCTTGTTAGTGTGTTTGATGTTGCGTATAATTAGTTTAGTCTTTACTGGTGGTGCAAGTGTTTACTGGGGGTTTGAACTTTTCACGTTCTTTTCACAGCATGTCCGTAGCATAGCCTTATATTTGCAAACCTACATAAACCATTTCATGGTTAGGATGGGGTACAGGGAAGGAGTTACCCACCAAACAGAAGCCTTTCCATGACAGGGTCCTATCATTAGCACATGTACATTTACTCTCACACTGGGCCAATTTTGAATTTAACTAACAAATGTGTGTAATATAAAATTGCCAACATACAAGTAGAAATGAGGACCTGGCATCTATCATTTGAACTCAACAAACTGCATTATACTGCAGGACATATCATTATATCATCACAGGAATAAAAACTGAATAAACGGGAGTACCTGCCAACAGCTGTGCTCAAGATTCTCCTTCAACCCCTCTTATCTCTGCGGAGTGGAGTGGAGTTCAGTTTTTATGACCAGATATGCTTTTGATGCATTAACTCTGCATGGTCGAGGCTTCTGAAAAAGATTTTAACTTTTGAATAATTCTCCATTTCACCCCTAATGCAAACTTTCTATACCCAGTTTTTCCATTCTGTACTGGTAGCATTGCGTGTAAAGGAGGAAGCAACCCTAAATGTGAGGCCAGGCTGTCACAGGGTGGTGTTGGGAATTACTTAAACTAAAAGGGAAGAAGAGTCTCAAAATGCAGGTTAGATATATGAGGAATGAGTATTTATGTTTTTTAACTATCTCAGGTTTGGATCTGAAGCAGATGTCTGTGGTTCCTAACAAAATTCTGAAAGCCAAAGGCTAAGTCTGAACTTTCGTCCCTGGAGTATCCAGCTCAGTCCTTCAGATCTTTTTTTATCTTTTGTTTTAATGCAAATTGCAAACATTATACTTATTTGCACCTTTCTAAAATCAGTGCTGACTAGCTAGGAATCACAGCCTATTGAATTAGTATACCAAACTTTAGTCACTAGGGGACACCACTGTTCTGGACCTTATCCATTATCAATAGTGGAGTGATGTCTTATGGTATTTTTACATGACTCGCCTCCATTATCCTTTGCGGGATCCACATTGCTGATCTAGAATCTGTCTGCAAAGAGCACTTAATAAACTTTTGTTTTTCTTTATACCCTTATTACTTCTCTACATACATGGATGGCTTCATTTTAAATACTCTAAACTTGTCCCTGTTAAGATGGTTCTGTAGGGTATGGTGTCACTCAAAAAGACCTTGAGGCATTTCAGACTGGCCTGCTGCACATATGACCTCTTTAAAGCAAGCCAACATATTTTTTTTTTCCTTTTCCATATGTTAGTTTAAAAAAAACATTTGCCTTCCTTTAAGGCTCTTATTATTTATTAAAAATGTAAGCTGAAACTATGATAAGCACCAAAGATCATGTAGAACAAAGTTGTATTGGTGCCATCAGTTTTGTTTTTTATTTTAACTTTAACACACAGAAAGCAAATTATACCCAAAAAAGTAATCAAAAATATGAGTTTCAGTGATCTGGTTACAAGCTCTTAGTAAATGTGATAGTGTGGAACCAATGTCCTGGTGTTGCCCAGTCTGTCTCCTCAATGAAACACAACTGGTTATAGATTGTCTGCATCCTTTGGGGGTGTAGTGGGTACCTCATCATAGCTGGACTTTCTGGCTAAATAGGGCTCTACAGGACAAGGTACAGAAAAAACTGAGATCTGGTGGGAATGACACACGCTTCACTACCACCAGGAGAAGGTTGATCCTGTATTTAGAGAATGTGGGTAGGTAATAATTACGTTATGGTACTAGCAGCAAGAAAATGAGAATGGGGCCAATTCATAATATAACAAACAGGAGATTGTTTACTCTGAGGTGGGCACCTGCTGTGTGTGTAATGAGGATAGTCAATCTTGGGAGTGCCTGTCCATTTAAAGCTGACCTGGGGCTATTAGAGGGAGCTCTATGATTACAGTCCCAAGAATTCTAGAAGGCTATACTGATAGACATGGTTAGAAGATTAACTCCGGAGTGGTCCACTTGTGGTCAAGAGCTCAGAGTTGGGAGGCTCTAAAAGTAAAGCTATTTGTGAAATGTTTGAGAAGTGAGGTCTTGGTGTGGTACAGAGGAGGGAAGGTAGCTAGGCAGCCCAGTAAATGAACGGGATAAACAGGAGCACGTCAAGAGTACACCAGTCTGGGGTTTCAGTTGATTGTAGTCTACAGTGGTGTGAAAAACTATTTGCCATGTAGGTTAGGATTTTTTTTTCTCCCTAAATAATAAAAACCATCATTTAAAAACTGCATTTTGTGCTTACTTGTGTTATATTTGACTAATGGTTAAATGTGTTTGATGATCAGAAACATTTTGTGTGACAAACATGCAAAAGAATAAGAAATCAGGAAGGGGGCAAATAGTTTTTCACACCACCTGTAAATGAATCTGAATTAAAAACACTGAATATCCAGCTAAATAAATCCTGACAAAATGGAAAAAGCATGGCACACCTGTAATTCTGCAAAGAGCAGGCCATCCACAAAAACAGATTGATCCTGAACAGGATCATGAAGAAGCCAGAGCCTATCTCAGCAAGCATAGGGCATAAGGCAGGAACAATCTGTTGCATAAACACATTGCATAAACTTGTGTACTTTACTCTGATTTGTGGTGTGTGTTTGGGTCTCTCCATCTCAGTGCTTGTAACAGTATTATTCTTCATGTTGCTGCAAAGAGGCAATAATTGCATGCTCCTTAGTGCAATATCCTACCTTCTTATCTTTTCCTTCTTTTTTTCTAACAATTATTACTAGAATTAGCATCCGGTGTTGCATGGGTATGTAATGTTGAGCTCTGGTTTATTTCTTTGCTAGTCTGGCTTTTAGTCTGTTCTGATGTTTCACTTGTTCTGAGCCTCCAGGTGGCACTTTTTTTCAATCTGTAGTAAAAAGAGCAAAAAGCAAAGGTATCTCCAGTGTTACAATTTTTGACTCAGTTTATTGTCTTACCCTGATCAAATAAAGGAGGTGTGAAAATTTTGGCAGAGACTGGTCCAGCGTTGTTGTTTTGTATACTATACTAGGCATACTCAGTGGTGGCTCTGAGTCTAGGGATCTGTGCCGGCAATCAGATGGCTGCCAGTTCAAATTTCATAAATGCCAGAAGTGGCTCTACTCCGTTGGGCCCTTGAGCAAGGCCCTTAACCTTCAATTGATTAGTCATGGGGTATGAGATTAATCTGCATCCAGCCCAGCAAGCAGGTCCTCCAACATACAGGGAAATCTTGGGGGTTGGTGGGAGGATTGGTACTCAAACCACTGTAAAAACCTCATACTCTTCTAGAGTGGTGCTGAGGAGTAACCCACTGGACTTGGGTCCCAATCCAAGTGGTTCGTTGTGTGGTGGGTGTGGCAACATGCTATCAGTGCAAGTTCCCAACCTCATATATAGTTTATACAGTACACGTTTATTTACGAGCAGGGAAGCGCTTTTCCCTCACTCCCCACAACAGCAAAGTACAAATAGCACCAAATACACAATCCCTTCTGTCTCCTTTTCCTCTCCCTTTTTGCTTCCATTCCTCCACGATCAAGCTTTGTCCCTCTTCCTCCCAAATATGGCTCCTTGAATGACCCTTTTTTATGTTACACCTGGTTATGTCCCAGGGGGCTCATCAGAATTAACTGGAAGTGGGTGTGATGGAAACCCAAAGTAGGGCTCTACAGCTTCCCCTGGTGGCCCCCAAGGAACCCAACAAGGCTGTGCCAAACACACACACACACACACATCGATTTTGACTTTATATTATTATTATCATCATTATGATGAAGTCGTACATTACTATAAGAAAGTTGTGAATGCCATTTTTTGGTTCATGATTCATTCTCAGACATGACATCCTACTTTTTACTGGGACTGGAATCAGGCAACCACTCAGAATAGGACAAATTGTTCTTCTAGTTCAATTTCTAGTGCATTTCCAAGGAGTAATTTTGAGATACAGTACTTGATACATACTGTACAGGCCCAGATCTCAATCCAGTTGGTGTTAGGATTTGAAAAAGGCTGTTCACTCACAATCAATGTGCAGCCTGACTGCGCTTGAGTGCTTTCACAAAGAACAAGAATGAGAAAAAATGACAATGTGTAGATGTGCCAAGCTGATAAGGAGAAAGACCAGTGCACACAAACTCAAGGTTGTCATGGCTGCCAAAGTTGCATCTGCTAAATATTGACTTGAAGGGTGTGAATACTTATTAGATTCATTATTTTGTGTTTTGTATTTGTAATTAATTTAAATCACTTTGCAGAGATCAGTTTCACTTTAAAGAGCATTTATTCTGTAGCTCAATGCCTAAAAAGCCAAATTAAATCCACTGTGATTTAATATTGTATAATATTAAAATGTGAAAAGATCCAAAGGGGTTCACACATTTATTTTTGTTTTTTAGTTCACTCACCCCAGTATCACAATGAAGAATGATTGGCTTCCACATCAACTTTAACAGCAGTTGCTTCCATTTCTACCATAATAAGCCATCATATGCAATTTCCCGACCCCTACTAGAAGGTTACTTCTGTAGACATTTTGGTTTTTGTAACTTTGGCTGAATCTTTTCAATATTTATTTTCAAAGACTATACTGCACTTTTGTTATTTTGTTGCTTTTAAACTTTTTTAAGTGCTTTGTAAAGTACCTTGTGATTATTTGCTCAGTAAATGAAACTATATAATATAAAATTAGTCATCTAAAACACCAAGCTGCATTTATTTCTTTTACACCTCTCCGGCTTTAAGATTTATGAAATCCTTATCCCTTGGCTTCAAAGCCTTGACTGTCAAGAAAGAATTCCAACAATGCCTCCCCATTATGGTTGGAACAAAAGCAATTGAAATGAGAATAAAAATAACTTAAATAAACACTAAAGCTTACGCAACAAAGTCCTTCTTATCTTTATGTTATTTACTTTTCCCTTTTCAAAAAGTTTGTCTCTTAAACAGGCAGGCAGTCTGACAAGATATTTACACCTCATTTACAAAACACTTTGGGATGCTTAGAACTTGATTTCACTCTTTTTTGCTTCAAAATAATTTAAAAATACACCCTGAAAAATATGCATTTGCAAGTGAATGCAGTCATCTCATATTCTTCTCTCAGAGCTCAATGATTTAAAGGGCATGAAAGGAAACCGATTTTTTTATATAAAAATGAACAATTTGGCATATGCTCAAGGGTATGAAATTGAATATGTATCTGAGAGAATAACCCCATAAACAAAAATCAAGTAAATGGTGAGTATACAGTATCTATATATATATATATATATATATATATATATATATATACACACACACACTAGGGGTTCTGCCCCCTGCTTATTTCACTCACCCACCCCCGGTTTACCGGATATACCATTTAAAGAGATTGTTGTTCTGCTTGTCACGCTGCACGTCGACCATTTCAAAGCCTGTACAGCAGCTGTCCTTTTGCCACTTCACATCTCTGCCGCTCGTGTTGTGTTTGGGGGCTTTTGGGCTTGGGTTGGGGTTGGGGTTGGAGCTAAGGAGCAGCGGTCGATTCATCTGCTGGCTTGCTGCTGCCGGTGAGCTGCGTGTTCTACTTGTCGTTGTTTTAGGAGCTGGGAGCACATGATGTCTGTCTGCCAAAAGCATTCCAATGAGTGCTTAGTTAGATGTCCGTGAACTTGTTTGAAATGTTGTCTCACTGCCTTGTCTCGTGTGACATTAAAGTGTCTTCTGAGAAGATCATGTCTCGTCTCCCTAGTCTCTTTCACAAGATTTTTTTTTATAATAGAGATATGTGGAAAAGTTTTAGGCAGGTGTGAAAAAATGCTGTAAAGTAAGAATCCTTTCACAAATATAAATTTTAATTGTTTATTTTTATTAAATTACAAAATGCAAAGTGAGCTAACAGAAGAAAAATCTAAACCCAATCAATATTTGGTCTTTGCCTTCAAACCAATGTTTTGTAGGATTATAGTCAGGTTTACGATTAACCAATTATACCAAACAGGTGCTAATGACCATCATTTTCATATGCAGGTTGAAACACAGTCATTAACAGAAACAGCTGTGTAGGAGGCTTAAAGCCAAACTCTGCTTCCATGGTGAGGTCGTGGAAGAGACTGAGCACAGCAACAAGTCACAAGGTAGTTATATTACATCAGCAAGGTCTCTCCCAGGCAAAGATTTCAAAGCAGACTGGGATTTCAAGATGTGCTGTTCAAGATCTTTTGCAGAAGCACAAAGAAACGGACAATGTTGAGGGCTGTAGATGCAGTGGTCAGCCAAGAAAATTTAGTGCAGCAGGTGAAAGACACATCATGCTTATTTCTCTTCGAAATTGAAAGATGTCCAACGGAACCATTAGCTCAGAACTGGCAGAAACCTGTGAGACCCAGGTACAGAAGAGGTCTTCATGGAAGAATTGCAGCCAAAAAACCATACCTCCGATGCGAAGACAAGGCCAAGTGACTCAATTATACATGAAAACATAAGAACTGGGGTGCAGAAAAATGGCAGCAGGTGCTCTGGACTGATGAGTAAAACTTTGTAGCAGAAGGCAGTTTGTTTGCCTAAGGGCTTGAGAGCGGTACAATAATGAGTGTCTGCAGGCAACAGTGGAACATTTTGGAAGTTCCTTGCAAGAGTGGGGCTGCATTTCTGCAAATGGAGTTGAGATTTGGTCAGGATTAATTGTGTCCTTAATGCTGAGAAGTACAAGCAGATACTTATCCATCATGCAATACCATCAGGGAGGTGTCTGATTGGCCCCAAATTTATTCTGCAGCAGGACAACAACTCTAAACATACAGCCAAACTCATTAAGAACTATCTTCAGTGAAAAGAAGAACAAGGAGTCCTGGAAGTGATGGTATAGCCCACACAGAGCACCTGATCTCAATGTCATCGAGTGTGTCTGGGATTACATGAAGAGACAGAAGGATTTGTGGCAGCCTACACCCACAGAAGATCTGTGCTTAGTCCCCCCAAGACATTTGGAACAACCTACCTGCAAAAACTGTGTAGAAGTGTACCTAGAAGAACTGATGCTGTTTTGAAGGCAAAAGGTGGTCACACCAAATATTGCTTTGATTTAGATTTCTCTTCTGTTGATACACTTTGTATTGTTAATTGATAAAAACAAACTGTTAGTACTTCTATTTGTGCATGCATTCCTAGTTTGCAGCATTTTTCACACCTGCCTAAATCTTTTGCACAGTAAACAATCCGGTTACTTCTGTGGCATACCAATGGACAGTATATTAGTTTTTTCCTCTCTGGCCTCCCAAGCTGCTGAAATAGCTGGACAGCTCCAGGCCATCAGTACTGCTGATTGTGATAAGATGGATTAGCATTTGAGGAGGTTCCTAGACATCTTGAAATGAATGACATACACAAAGTTTTCAGACCCCTTCACTTTTATCACATTCTGTTGTGTTGCATTCTTGTGCTAAAATCATTTCATTTTTTCCCTTATTCATGTTACACTTAATATCCCATAATGAAAACGCAATAAGAAGATTTTAGAAATGTTTGCAAATGTATTAGAGATAAAAAAAAACAACTGAAATCTCACATTGACACAAGTATTTAGATCCTTTATTCAGTGCTTAATTGAAGCCCCTTTGGTAGTGATTCCAGCCTGGAGTTTTCTTGCTTTTGACATAGCAATGTTCACACACGTAGATTGGGCATTTTCCTCCATTCTTCTCTGCAGATCATCTGAAGCTCTGTCAGGTTGGATGGAAACGAGACTGTAGGTGGACAACTATTTTCCAGTCTCTAAAGAGATTTTTGATTGGGTTCAAGACTGGGTTCTGGCTGGGCCACTCAAGGACATTCCCAGAGTTGTTCCTAAGCTACTCCCCTGTTGTCTTTGTTTTGTGCTTAGGGTCATTATCCTGTTGGAAGGAGAACCTTCAATCCAGTCTGAGGTCCAGAGGTTTTCATTAAGGATATCTGTGTACTTTGCTATGTTCGTCTTTCTCTTAAACATGACTAGTTTTCCAGTCCCTGCTACTAAAAAAACAACCACACAGCATGCCTCTGCCACCACCATGCTTCACCATTTGATATGGTATTGTGTAGGTGATAAGTGGTACCTGGTTTCCTTCACACATGATGCTTAGAATTTAATTAGCGGTTTCATTAGATTAGAGAATCTTGTGCGAAAATACTTTGCTTGCCTTTTTACAAATCCCTTTTATTGTATTGTCTGGGACAAATATTAGGTAACCCTGTAAAACCAGACTCGAACAGGACAGCAATTATCTTAGAGGTAGGAATTTTAAGTACTGTAATGTTAATTTTATTTTCCCAGTATTTGTGGAACACCTTCATCGACAAATCCACTATATAACATTAGAGAAGATATGTGGTGCCACCTAAAGACCACTTACATGACAATGGAATACATGGCATCAATGCCTATCATGCCCCCTCACATCTATGGTCCTATAAGTTGAATGCCTCACACTTCTATATCTGCTCAGCATTTCCTCACTCCTCAAACAACCAAAAACTTTGCAACCAGAGACACTTATAGTCATGCTGACTCTTCTTCTTCTTCTTTCGGCTGCTGCAGTTAGGGGTTGCCACAGCAGATTATCTTCTTCCATATCTTCCTGTCCTCTGCATCTTGCTCTGTTATACCTACCACCTGCATGTCCTCTCTCACCACATCCATAAACCTTCTCTTAGGCATCCCTCTTTTCCTCTTCCCTGGCAGCTCTATCCTTAATATCCTTCTTCCAATATACTCAGCATCTCTCCTCAGCAGATGTCCAACCCAACACAATCTTACCTCTCTGATTTTGTCTCCCAACTGTCCAATTTGAGCTGAACCTCTAATGTACTCATTTCTAATCATGTCCATCCTCGTCACACCCAATGCAAATTTTAGAATCTTTAACTCTGCTACCTACAGCTCTGTCTCCTGCTTTCTGGTCAGTGCCACTGTCTCCAACCAATATAACATAGCTTGTAGTCCTGCTGACTCTGTTTAACTTTAATAAATAGGTCCTCCTTCATCTCAGTTCCACAGGTGACTCCTATCAATAATGTCCTGCAGTACAAATCTTTTGCTCCACACATTTGGTCCTATAGCAGGAGCAAGTATAAATGAATTGGCCAGTGCACTGTGGCTTGCAACAACAACAACAACAACATTTATTTATATAGCACATTTTCATACAAACAGTAGCTCAAAGTGATTTACATATTAAAGAATAGAAAAATGAAAGACACAATTATAAAACAAAATAAATCAACATTAACATCGAAAACGAGTAAGGTTCAATGGCCAGGGGGGACAGAAAAAACAAAAAAACTTCAGACGGCTGGAGAAAAAATAAAATCTGTAGGGATTCCAGACCATGAGACCGCCCAGTCCCCTCTGGGCATTCTACCTAACATAAATGAAACAGTCCTCTTTGGATTTAGGATTCTCACGGAAAGGCTTGATGATGATGATGGTCACGTAGACTTCTTCCTTTTAATCCATCCATCATTGTTGGAGCATCATGAAGCTTTGAGTAGGTGGAGGTGGCGCAGGCCACCACCACAAAGAAACCGGAAAAGAAACAGAAAAGAGAGTAGGGGTCAGTACCGATTTTAGAGCCACCATGAATAGTTATTATGATGAATTGAACATACAGAGTATCAGGATTAAGTTAAATTAAGATTAAAATGAAGTTATAAAAAGGCCATGTTAAAGTAATGTGTTTTCAGCAGTGTTTTAAAGTGCTCTACTGTATTTGCCTGGCGAATTCCTATTGGCAGGCTATTCCAGATTTTAGGTGCATAACAGCAGAAGGCCGCCTCACCACTTCTTTTAAGTTTTGTTCTTGGAATTCTAAGGAGACCTTCATTTGAGGATCTGAGGTTACAATTTGGAATATAAGGTGTTAGACATTCCGATATATAAGATGGGGCGAGATTATTTAAGGCTTTATAAACCATAAGCAGAATTTTAAAGTCAATTCTGAATGACACAGGTAACCAGTGTAGTGACGCTAAGACTGGTGTGATGTGTTCTGATTTTCTTTTCCTAGTTAGGATTCTAGCAGCTGCATTCTGCACTAGTTGCAAACGATTTATATCTTTTGGGTAGTCCAGAGAGGAGTGCATTACAGTAATCTAGTCGACTGAAAACAAACGCGTGAACTAATTTCTCAGCATCTTTCAGTGATATAAGAGGTCTAACTTTACTTATGTTTCTTAAGTGAAAAAATGCTGTCCTAATGATCTGATTAATATGTGATTTAAAATTCAGATTACAGTCAACAATCACCCCTAAGCTTTTTACCTCCGTCTTGACTTTTAATCCTAATGTATCCAGTTTATTTCTGATAGCCTCATTGTATCCATTATTGCTAATCACTAAGATTTCAGTTTTCTCTTTATTTAACTTGAGAAAGTTACTATTCATCCATTCTGAGATACTAGTCAGACATTCTGTTAGTGAATCAATAGAATCGGGGTCATCAGGAGCTATTGATAAGTACAGCTGTGTGTCATCAGCATAGCTGTGGTAGCTCACGTTGTGCCCTGAGATAATCTGACCTAACGGAAGCGTGTAGATTGAGAATAACAGCGGACCCAGGATAGAGCCTTGTGGAACACCATATTGGATATCGTGTCTTCGAGTTGTAATTCCCACAACTAACAAAATATTTTCTCCCTGTCAGGTAGGATTCAAACCAAGCAGCTAATCCTCTGTTGCCCTTCAAGAACTCATGGATGAGACGGTTGTTTACAACTGCAGCTGACAACACAAATTACTGTCACATAAAGTTTGTTTGGAGTTTCATTATTTCAAGGTAGGGCCGGACTGAGGCCCACTGCTGCCCTAAGGAAAGTCCAACAGTCCCTTGACCCTTCCTTTGCTTAAATGACAAAACATTGAGACTCAATAAGTGCTGAAAGTGAAACAAGGGAATAAATGGTAGCAAAATAAGGAACTTAAGGCTCTTTTTACACAAATCAGCTGATGCGTTGAATGCTAGCTAAGAAGAGGCCAGCTATGTTTACACTTGATGGAAGTGAAACTCTTGCACCAACAGATGGAAACAAATCTGATGACACCTTCAAACCAAACTTTAAATTTTAAGTCACTCAACATGCCATAGAAAACCCCTTTTTTAACAATACAGATTAAAACTGAAACATATCAGATGAGAATGATTACAAAAATTCACATAGAGTCAAGACTACAAGTGAAAAGATTAAGGGCATCAGAGCTAGGGGTAAAACTCTGTGGTGTCTGCCCCCCTTCCTTTATTTTGGTTATTGTGCTTAGTGGTTAACGCAGGGCTGTTCCAAAGATTACTCAGGCTTATGGCGTTATTTCAGTGCCACTATTCTGAGCGCACGTAAAAAAATATTGCAAGTGTTGCATTTTGAGGAGAAATTTATTTTGAGCGTACAAAAGCTGAATTTGAGTGAACAAAATTCATTGCTGCGTGCAAAAAATGTATTTCAGTGTTTGCACTTATCCATATACACACACACAAAAATTATTAAAGATATTATCCGCAAATTGGGGTTTAATTGAGTTTAGCTGGATTTAGCTACATTTCGGACTGTTTCCGGAATGCAGCAGCTAGCGAGCTGATTGGAGACCGTAAGAGCCAATCAGAATTTTTGAAACCAAGTCTGTGATTGGTTGGTTTTGTGGCACACTTATAATGGTGTACAGAGAGTTGAGCGCTTGCAGCAGAGAATGTTGTGAGCGCAAGCAACACATTGCGAGCAAGCGCAAATGAAAAAACTGAGCGAGAGGGGGTGCTATTGTGTGTGTGTATATGGATAAGTGCAAACACTGAAATACATTTTTTGCACGCAGCAATGAATTTTGTTCACTCAAATTCAGCTTTTGTACGCTCAAAATAAATTTCTCTTCAAAATGCAACACTTGCACTTGCAATCTTTTTTTACGTGCGCTCAATATTTTTTTACGTGTGCTCAGAATAGTGGCACTGAAATAACGCCATACAGGCTCAGCACTCCATCACTAAGACTAGTCTATCCTCAGGCTTGTCTTGCTTTGATTTCTCTGCATTTTAGGCTTTGTACAAATTATTTACAGCTTTATCTTTGATTAGACTTTTTTATCTTAAATATTGTCTGGTTTTCATCAGCTTCTTTAGCCTTCTCTTTTGTTCTTATTTTAGTCCCAATTGGCTTCCATGTTTCCATATGTTCTAGGCATTCAACCCATTTTGCTCTTACATAACACTGCTAGTGGCACATGTCTCACTCAGCTGACACAAGTTCCCCATCTCTGCATGGTTATAATTGCTCAATAAAATAAAAAGTGCAGGGTCCTCGAACATAGAGGTTTATGTTCTACACAGAATGCTATTTTAAACACTGGTGTGCATTTTCAAATTGGAGCACTGCTGGGTTTATGGCCTCGCTCAGGTTCAGTGATCTGGCAATTCAATCTGGCAGCCCTTTCTCATCCGTTTTGTAAGACGACAAAGCCTCTGAAGATTACTTAAAAAGCTGTTGTTGGCAGCCTCACAGCTACAGAACTGATTTCATATCAGGAGTGGAGTTAGAACATTCCCTTTATTTTTGCAGGTACTCCTGTTCCCTGGTTTGGTTGATTAACTACTCTTGCGTGGGTGAGTGAGTTTGAGTTTGGTGCCTGACTGCCAATTGAGATAGACTGGCACATAAAGTGGAGTGGGTTTTTGTTTTGTTAGTAATATCTGCAGCACAGACTCTGGTGCCCTCAGACCCTGCTTTGGATTAAGAGATTCTGAAATGGATGAATGGAAGGAAGGATGGATGGATAGATTAAATGACTAATTTATTATAGGCAGCATATCACACTAGAAACAAAATTGATTCTGTAAGATTCCAAAACATGGGAGAAAAAACGTACAGACTGCAAAGAGAAGAGTCAAAGACAAGGTACAGGATTTAGACCCAGAATACATCTCTAAACCATTGTGGCAGTTTGTTGCTGGAAATTCTTTTTATGATATCGAGAAAAAATATTTGCAATATCCTAACTAGATTTTAAACAGAAATGAATAACTTACATACTCTTGTAATAGAGTTGAACATTTAATCCCAAGATTTATTAAAGCTGGCATTATATTTTAAGGTCATATACACTTTGAGAGATTAGAAAATGGTAATTTCGCCAGCAGTACTTTACACTGTCTCTTCTGCCATCCCTTAACCTTCCCTTTCCCCATGAATGTTTTATACAGCAAAAACATTATCTTTATGAATCTTGTGATTGTTTTCAAAGGACAAGGAACTATGCCCTCATCCTATCATGCTCCGTCCAGATGGCACGGCACAGGGCTGAATGGCTCTTTCATAATACTAAGGGTACTTTACATTGCATTAGTTCTGCAGCCTCCATGGAGGAGCCCCTCTACCCAGCTTTCATAAGCACTGTTCACTTTTAACAATGCTTTCTTGTAGGTCTCTCGGTTTCATGATTAAGGTAATGGGTTTCAGTGCTGTTCACATAGTACTTCAGAGAGAGAGTGGGAGGAAGCTCAAAGGATTAGGTCCATTAATAAAGAATGTATCAATAAACCTAAAACCCCTGAATGAAGCAAATATAACTTATGTACCAGCACAGCTCCTCCTCCATAATGGACACTGGTGAAGCTTTTCCTCTCAAATGCTGCATCAGAATTGTATACCTTGTACGTGTTTAGAGAATATATACATCAGACTACAGCTGCTTATTCTTGTTCTACAACTAAGAACAGATTAAGACCCCCATGGGCCCCAAGGTGTCAATAGCTCAAAAAACACTAGCTCACCTCACTGGCCTCATTGAAGACACTGCCACTAGGCACATGGATAAACTCACAAATCATTAACATCACATACTGTATATCAATAATAAAAATGGCACAGGGACTGAAATAGGAAAAAGTCAGAAATTTTACGTATATCAGATCAATTGCAGCTTCCCTTCTCGTTCATTAGTGCATTACAATGAATATAACAATCTACTTGATGAGTGCAACATCACATCTGTGGAAAATCATTTTTCTTTTTATAGTGCCGTGTGAGACTTGCCCGCACACCACCAGTTAGAGACCACATTTTTATAAAAGTCACACGTTTATTCATTCACAAATAACACAGTCCCAAACACGACACAATGCTCACAGCAATAATCACCCCTCTATGGGCATCTTTCTCTTAGTCCTTGGCTTCCTGTCTCCTCCTGGGGAGCTTCGTCCAGCTCCCACTCCCGACTCTAGCTCGTCGACTGTTAGGAAGCGGGCTCTTTTATTCCCGCCCGGATGCATTCCAGGTGGCTGGAAACGATCTTCCAGCAGCACTTCCTGGTGTGGCGGAAGTGCTGCCCTTTGCCCCGGAAGCACACCGGGCGTTCCTGGCAGGTTCAGCCGCCAACTTACCTGATGTGGCGGAAGTGACAATTCCTCCGGTCCGACGAGACTTAAGGCGCCCCCTGGCGGTGGCCATGGGTCCCAACGGGTTAAAATCTTTTTATCCCTTTCCTGTGGTCCTCTTTTTATCCAGGGCGGTTGCCCTCTCTTGACCCGGAAGCTATTATTGTCACCTTCCGGTCCTTTTAGACATCCCGGTTGGGTAAGAACCCCAGTCGTCTGTGACAGCCGTTAATGAACATCAATTAATCATTTTTAAATGCCTATGTCATTTTGTGGCAAAAAATTGAGATGTAACGGTACATTTTGGGGTCGCATATTTGCACCAAATAATTGGTTTGGACATGTGCAGAGTAGAGATGCTGAGTATATTGGGAAAAGCATGTTAAGGATAGAGCTGTCAGGGAAGAGGAAGGCTTAAGAGGAGGTTTATGGATGTGGTGAGAGAGGACATGCAGGTGCTGGGTGTAACAGAGCAAGATGACGAGGACAGGAAGATATGGAAGAAGATGATCCACTGTGGCAACCCCTAACAGGAGTAGCCCAAAGAAGAAGATGATTGCACCAAATAAAACAAAACCCTAGTAAGGGGACCCTTCATTGATGTTTGGTGTTGACTGGTGTGTCTTTTCTGAAGTAGTGGTCTTGTTGTCTATCACATTGTTGCTCATGTCTATGTTGAAGGAACATATAGGACTCCTCAGAAATAGCCTGCATGCTGCTGCTAAAGCTGCTGGAAGTGGTGATATTAACTTGTTCATTATTATTGTAAGGTTTGTCACTTTAGTCTCAACTACAGTTTTAGTTTGTTAAACTCATCATTTTTTTTTGAAAATGTCAGGTATAGATGTCAGCAAAACAGGGCCTTTTGCTTCTGTCTCTTTTTAAAATTTTCTTTTTTGCCGGACCACTTGCCTCTTGTTTTGAACGACAATCCATGTGGACTTTTTCTTCACATGAAATGTACAAATTCATAAAAGTAATCTATTATACATCTGCTCTAATTGTGCCTTGTTAACTCACCAGGAGTCCTATTTTTCTTTATAATGTTTTTCAATTCAGATTGGACAGGTTTATAATTGTGTGGATTAAAGTGGAGTAGAGGTGTGTGCTCGATAGCAGATTTCTTGTAAGCTCCTCTGTTATATGTAAAAACTTAAACTTTTCCTTTTATTAGGCATTTTGTTCTCTTGCATATAAGAAAGCCCCTTTGTAAGCAAGGCCCCAGGATGTACACTCAGGTCACCCTGGTGGTAGGTCTGGCCATTTATTAGATGACAGCTTGGGTTTCCTCCTATATTAGCAATTCTGATTTCTGAGATCATAATAATCCATGTTTCTTGAACTACAAGGCAGTCTCATTTCTTTTTATTCATATTCATACACACTTAATCCAATTAAAAAGACCTTCTGTGCACCAGCCAGGTGAATCTGGAATCAGGTATGGATAAGAGGCAAGGGCTCATCTGGCAGAAAACAGAAGAAGGAGCAGGAGAAGGAGAATCCCCTGGTTCAATCATAGTAGAATCAGCAAGGTGACAAGGAAGTGTGACGTGGGAAGTGGATATGTGGTTTGGGTACCCCGCACAGTAGACAGGGGAGAGTGTATGGACAGGGTTAGAAGGGCATGTAGGTTTATTGTTTGCTTTTGTTCATTTCTTACTCTGTGGTCTCCCTGATTGTTAACCTTCCCTTATACTGTTGTTTAGTTATAAAAAAAATCCTTTTTTTAACACCTTTTAGTTGATTGTTGGTTGTTTTTGGTTTGGTGTCTGATCTACTTATCCTATAAAAGGTAAAAATGGCTATTTTGATTTCTAGTTCTTACATAGATATCCAAGTGTTGCTTCATTGGTAACCCAAATCATTACAAAAAATCACATTAGAAACCCATCTGCCCTGTGAGACATGTAACCTACAGTGGCTGTAAATGAGCTGAGTGCAATGATAGTCTAAATGTAAAAGGCGGATAATACAGATGCAGAGACAAATCCATTCATCCATCCATTTTCACACTTATGTCCTACATTTTAGGGCACTGGAGTCTATTCTGGCAGCACTGAGAACCAATTAGTCACCCACACTTACTTATTGCAGGAATTAACCTAAACTGTTTACCTTTGGAATTGAGAGAAACCAGAGTACCCAGAAGAAAACCCATGCAGGCTACTGTGACGATGTGGGTTCTGGCTCCACGCTCCCATGGCTGTTTGGGAACCCTTGAACCCAACACCGTCGATAATGTAACCGAGTGAGCTAGTCAATGGAGGCAAATTACTGAGCAAGGGGAAGGTAAAAAGTGCAAAAGTGCTTTTATTTAAAAATCAACAAAAACAGTGTTCCATAAATAGTGCAGTTAATTCAAATTCTTCATCAAATAATCCATAAAAGAACGTGGGGGATAAAACCAATAAATAGAAAAAAAACACATCCTTAAAACCAGAGGTTAAAATCTTCTCTTGGAAGCAGTCTTAAAAACAACAAACAAGCTCCGTGCTTATTTTCTGTTAGCGTCTCACCTGCTTATCCCGTTTGGGCCAAGCAGCAGGCAAGACGCTCTTTGCAGCTGCCCTCTTCTAGACACACACACACGAGACTGGAGACCTCCCGATCCCTGGCTCCGGTATGGCACTCATCCCAGTCCCGGAGAACTTGGTTTCCACCAACGGCCAGGTCGCTCACGTTGGGGATTCCCACCACCAAGTCTCCCGACTTCCGCTGCCTTTCAATGGCCTCTCTGCGGCCAGTCGCCTTCCCTGGTCACTCCCGCTACCTGATCGTTCAGCGGGAGCGACATCAACACAAACACCTGGGTGTCGGCCTAACACCCAGCTTCCACGCAGCTGTCCACGAGCACTCGATCGCGCGCTCACCACACTCACGCACCGCCTGCTTCCTCTCCTGCTCCCGGTAACCTCCGTCCTCTCCTTTCCTTTTTTCTCTCTCCATTTTTTTTCCCCCCTCCACACCGACTCGCGCTTCTTTTTAAAACGTGAGGGGCCATCACAGCTGTAGCATTAGCCACGGGAGCAATCACAAATGTGGGCGGTTCCTCACCTGTGCACACGGTGAGAAACGCCCACATCGACGACTGCCCCGCGGCTCGCTACAACAACGCCCCCCTCACGAAGCCGCCTCGGGTGCGGTGATTATTTAAAAATGGCCTTCGCTCAATGAGCTGTGGACCCATAACACTACAGCTACACAGACAGTGACCAGGGATGGGATTTGAGCTTGGATCCCCTGGACCATTAGACAGCATCCCTAGCCACTTTGCAACCAAAGACATGTCATATTTGTGATTAATTAATGTCCTGTGTGTTGCTGAGCTCATGATGGTGGAAAATCAAAGCTCAGAGAAGCTGTGCCCACCCAGTCCTGAGAAATACATTCCAGCCTAAAATGGCTCCATAATGGGAAATTGTGATAACAGTAGAGTGGTGTCGATAAGAAGCAGAAGGTTCCTCTTTTTCAGTTAAGTTTAGAAAGACATTATTTCAGTATGAGTTGGAGATCTGGAATATGTGTGGATATGGAAATCCATTTCATCAAGAACTGGAGCTCAGAGTCACAGGAGGACTGTAGTGCATGAAAGGCTTAAACTGCCTGTTACTGCAGTTTACCATTTTCTTATATAACAAACCCAGATTACCTTCCTTACATCTCTTAAATTTGTTATTTTTTGATGAGCTAAAACTGGATGTTTATAAAAATATCCCTTTCTGCTTTAAGAGCTTGCCAAACACTTGTCATTTTTGTTCCTGCATCACCTTATTGTTCACATCTTGTTGGTTCCTTTTCAATTGTGATTCTTAAAAATGCTTTTTAAAACATCATAGAAAGCTTTTAACTCTTTGGCTGCCATGCTTGTGTAAATCACTTTTAGAATGGGAATTCATAAAATGCATGAAACATTTTTCAAACCAGTTTAGAATTGAAGTTGCCTGGGTAAAGGATGGGATGACACTCCATCAGATGACATGCTTCCTTACACTGGACCACTTTAGACTCACTAGTCCAATCCTGTCTCAGGGAACTGGGAAGAAATCTGAGGATCCAATGAAAATTCAAAGTGATATGCCAAGAATGTGCAAACTCTACACATATGGTCACCATTTCAGCATTCAGACTCAATTTCACATTATCAGATCAATGTTTAAATGTTGCTAGTGAGTCCTGTCTCTTGCTGCTGATATAAGACCTTCATTCATGCCCACAGATCAATAAAAGGAGAGACTGAATGCATGCAAGGATATGAAGGTGCCCACTTAGAGTGATGTGACACGAATTTCTGCTTTCACTGACTTGTGAATAATGAATGTGGAACCAAAATGCAAAACCTTTGCCTAATCTTTAAAAAAAAATGTTGTTGTAGTGAATGAGCATAAGTATGAGATGCACACTGGTCCTGGCCTGTGTATATAACCATCTGAACCTCACAGACTTCCATAATGATGATGGTGACACCCTCTGGAGGTCTTACAGATAAATTTCTGACCTTCTCAACTTATAACTAATCAGGTGACTTCCCAATATTTCCTTCTTTGGATCATATACTGCAATTCATATCTATTTATCATGCAGAAAAACAGACAAACCATTGTACATGGAATAAAGGACATAACGTTATTTTGCATGACACCCAAAGTCAGACCAAGGAACCAAATCATTAAATCATACCTTCCCTTAAGTTATAAATAGGGAAAAGCCTTGTGAGTTCAGATCTCACTTTTTTGTAAAGGAGAAGGATATTGCTCCAAGCAACTCAGTGGGAGATCCTCGGATTAAATGCCTGATCTATTTAAAGAATAATAATGTTAGCAGCCTGGCTGGGCTTACATTCTAGTCTGGAATCACATCTCTTAAGATTGTCATGTGCCCCATTCAGTAAGTATGTTATGTAGCACCCTCCATCGATAACCTTGTATAACATTCTCAAACTTGATTATTGCATTATTGAAATCTATCTATCTATCTATCTATCTATCTATCTATCTATCTATCTATCTATCTATCTATCTATCTATCTATCTATCTATTATATAGTGCCCTTCACATCTATCTATCTATCACTGATATAGTGCTTTTTTGCTTGGTTATTTAGTCTGTGTAAGGCCTTTAAGTGCTGTTCTATATAATCCTCAGCTCTAACTAATTTTCTGTAATTTCCAACAAGAATCGTAAAGAGAGAGATAAGGAATGTATGTGAAGAGACACTGGAGTGGGGTATAGGGACTAATTTCCATGGCCATGC
Organism: Polypterus senegalus; assembly: GCF_016835505.1. Lineage (NCBI taxonomy): Eukaryota > Metazoa > Chordata > Cladistia > Polypteriformes > Polypteridae > Polypterus > Polypterus senegalus. The sequence goes on from NC_053166.1 coordinate 142,536,803, forward strand.
TAAGTTACATTTAATTGAATCTTATACCAAGATCCAGTTTCTTGTGTGCTGTGCTTTACTCCTACAAGCCTTTATTTTCAATAATCCACTCTGTGCTAATTTTCCCTTTTATTAAGTCTAATGATTATTTAATGCAACAGAAAGTCAGGTAATGGTTTTGCTAAGTAAATCTATTTTGTGCCTCAGTAAATCATTCAGCATGCAGACCTCTTTTTTTATAAGTCACAAAAGTCATCTGCTAATAAAAACATATCACTTTTGACAGCCCAGGTAAGAAATGCCATCTTGGCCACAGTGCTTGTATCAGCAATAATGGTTTCAAAAGCACTGAATTATAAAAATGTTTTTGGCACCTTTGTAAAGTTAGTAGCCAATGCTAAGAGTAGGCAATATTGCTGACATTAAAAATGATCAGGGTACCATCTTTACTTTTGCTACAGTACATTTAAGTCAGGGTCTCTAGTCTCATTTACATTTAAATTCCTTTTTTATATAATTTTTTGTTAATTTGTTACCCTTTGGTTATTAACATTTATGTTATTTCTACTGATTATTTGTTTAATTTTGTATTTCTATCACTTTTTATTATTTTGTTTCTATGGGTGGATGCTTGTTCTGCCATTTCCTTTGTATTTTGGAGGTGGTTCTTCAAGAGGCATGTCCACCTAGCAATCTCAAATGAGGGGCTGCTCCCTGCCCAAAAAAGGCTGATGGCACCTGCAGTCCCCCGTGGTACATTTTAGGTGCTTGATGAGTTTTTCCTTTTTCCATTTTACTATTGCTATTTCTTTGTATTTTCTGACATTTTGACACTTTTGGTTCTATTTTTGGGATTCAGGTTTTTGGATAGTGTTTTGCGACTTTTTTTGCTTAGGATTGCCTTGTTAAGAAGTCCTTCTCAGCATCTATTTTGATTTTTGAATTTTTTGTAAATAAATTCTCTATTTCTATTAAGATTCCTGATTGAGCTTGGTTCTGCAAGCTGGAGTTCATTGTTCTACTTCTTGAGAAATGTGTTTACTGTTATTTTGGGACTATTGAGTTCTGTGAAGCAAAGAAGCATATTTTGGCACTGTATAGGGCAAAGCAAGCCACTAGAGTGAGAGCTCAGGCTGCCCTCATGTGGGCCTTCTCTGGGCAGGCACTTGGGAATTTTGGCCAGCTTCTCTGGCTGTTCTTTGGGGCTTTACACTAATTTAGGGATTTTGGGTTAGTGGATCACTACGGTTTTGACTTAGTGTGCCACCATTAATTTACTCCTTTGCAGGAGGTATTAATGTAATTTATGCAATAAATTACAAGTAAGACAGTAAGGCAGGAGTCAGTTCTGTCATCATGGGTGATGGCTTTATTCTGAGCTGTGTGGAGTACCTCCAGTGCCCCAAAGATGTACTTTTGGGTATTTGTATGAATTTTGTGATGCATAACCATCTTGATCAGTTTGTTTTTCTGGGCTTTGGATTTCTACATGCCTTAACTGTATGAGTGAGTTATCAAATGGGTATTTGAAAAGTGAGACCAATAGGAGTCCTTTGGAGCAATCCATGACACCAAATAAGCAACAAGCAAATTGAAGTAATATTTAAATGAATGGATGTTTTATTAACAAAATTAAAGACACTGAATGGGTGAACAAATGGAGTTCTTGATTTAAGCAGAGTGATGGCTCTGAGGTTAAGGGCTGTGGTAATCTCTGGAAGGTTGCTGGTTCACATTCCATTCCTGGCATTCCTGGACCTTTGAGCAAGGTGTGGCTCCATTGGTGCTGTACAATGGCTGACCCTGCGTTCTGACCTCTAAAGGTCACGAAAAAAGACAATTTTCTCTCAAGGAATAATGAAGTGTATCAAATCAAAAAACTCAAAGTATAAACTGGAACAACAACAATAAACCAAATGCCCCATGTTGGTTTAAAAGATCTTGAACTTCTTTCTATTGAATGGAGTGCTTTACACAATTACTCACCATAGTACCTCCACAAAATGCTCATTTTTCTTCTCCCATAACTATTGTCTTGTCATTCTGTCTTCTCTTCCTTCCACAGGCTGGACCGTTATGTAATAATTTTGGGTATGGCGAAACTGACAAAAACATAGGCCCATTTCATACAAAATTAAAACCATCCATCCATCCATCCTCTTCCGCTTATCCAAGGTCGGGTCGCAGGGCAAGCAGCTTGAGCAGAGATGCCCAGACTTCCCTCTCCCCGGCCACTTCTTCTAGCTCATCCAGGGGATAGTCCCAAGGCATTCTCAGGCCAGTCCAGAGACATAGTCCCTCGAACGTGTCCTGGGTCTTCCCCAGGGCCTCTTCCCGGTTGGACGTGCCCGGAACATGTCACCAGGGAGGCGTCCAGGAGGCATCCTGATCAGATGCTCAAGCCACCTCATCTGACTCCTCTCGATGCGGAGGAGCAGCGGCTCTACTCTGAGCTCCTCCCGGATGACTGAGCTTCTCAACCTATCTTTAAGGGAAAGACCAGACACCCTGCGGAGGAAACTCATTTCAGCCGCTTGTATTCGCGATCTCGTTCTTTCGGTCACTACCCATAGCTCATGACCATAGGTGAGGGTAGGAACGTAGATCGACTGGTAAATTGAGATCTTTGCCTTACGGCTCAGCTCCTTTTTCACCACGACAGACCGATGCAAAACCCTCATCACTGTGGACGCCGCACCGATCTGCCTGTCGATCTCATGCTCCATTCTTTCCTCACTTGTGAACAAGACCCCGAGATACTTGAACTCCTCCACTTGGGGCAGGATCTCGCTCCCAACCCTGAGAGGGCACTCCACCCTTTTCCAGCTGAGGACCATGGTCTCGAATTTGGAGGTGCTGATTCCCATACCAGCTGCTTCATACTCAGCTGTGAACCAATCCAGAGAGAGCTGAAGATCACAGCCTGAGGAAGCAAACAGGACAACATCATCTGCAAAAAGCAGCGACCCAATCCTGAGTCCACCAAACCGGACCCCCTCAACACCCTGGCTGCGTCTAGAAATTCTGTCCATAAAAGTTATGAACCGAATAGGTGACAAAAGGCAGCCCTGGTGGAGTCCAACTCTCACTGGAAATGGGTTCGACTTACTGCCAGCAATGCGGACCAAGCTCTGACACCAAACTCTAATTTATTAAGTCGAAGTATTCAAAATGCTTAATACAAAATATCAAATCAAAAGGAAAACAAAAGTGAAAGTAAAAATCAAAGTTCAAAAAGCAGTAAGTAATTATTTCAACAGCAACTGAAAATAGATTAGATTAGATTAGGTCAGTCAGTCATTCTCCAACCCGCTATATCCTAACACATGGTCACAGGGGTCTGCTGGAGCCAATCCCAGCCAGTACAGGGCGCAAGGCAGGAACAAATCCCGGGCAGGGCGCCACCCCACCGCAGGATTAGATAAAGTAAACTTTATTAATCCCAAAGGGAAATTCACATGTCAGATCAAGCCAGAAGCCACAAAACCCAAAGTGCCAATTCATAAATAACAAAATTAAAAGCAAGAAAAAATACAGTAAAAGTGCAAAACAAATTACAATAGACCAAAAGCACAAAATACAGCTGTAAAACACTATTACCAGGACTAATGCCACAGCAAAGAAACTGTGGCAGCAGGTAATTTAAAGGTAACCACACTCTTAATAGTTAAGGCACCTTAAATCTGTAACCAAGTTAGTGGCTAAAAAAGTTTAAGGTGTCAGGAGAAAGTGAAAAATGATAAAACAAAACATAAGGACAACCAAGCAAAATGGGGGTTGGGTTATAATTACAAACATACAGAAGAAGATGGACAGGGGTGAAGAATGGACCAATCCCTAACTTCTTGACAACAGTAATCTTACCAAACTAAAGGAGCTTTTAAGTCCAAACCAGAAATTACATCAGTGGGATCACCTTAATCTCTTTTAAGACTACATCTGGATCAGGGGACAAGTATCCAGGTGGACTAAGAACACCCTGGTAAGGCTCCATTTAGAGGGTCCTGGTGTGCCTACATTCTTAGCTTAATATTAGTCTTTAAAGTCTAAAACCTTAACTTAAGGTCCAAAGCACTAAGGTACTTAGTTGCTTGCCATTGAATGATAAGACTGTTACATTTGAATACATTTGGGAGTATGAACCTTAGTAGCATCTTTGGAAAACATAGTATGCTTACTATTTGGTTGCTTCTTCCGCCAACTTGAAATGGAGTCCATGACCAGCTGATTATCTTCTTCCATTGCCAGCATGCAGGCATACCACCTCCTTGTAGAATCTTTACATATTATATATACTGGAGCAGTGTGTAATCCCTCAGTCTTGACCCTATTGCTGCTGTACAGTTCTCTTGATGCCTACAGTACACCTGTGATGAGACAGAGTCTCTGGATTTATTGTGAGTGATGAAAGGACCAGGGGATAGTAACATGGACCATAATCATTGTGTGTACCAGGCACAGTCAAAACCAGGAGATAAATATATTCAGAAACCAAAGAACTGGGACAAACTAAAAGTCAAAGGCCAAGAATATGAAAACCAAAAGAAACCCATAGCCCTTGGCCTACTTTGACCTGAAACTAACACTAGAGATTGTCGTTTATCCAACTGAAGGATAATCTCAACTCACACTGTGGCCATATTTATACCAGAGTTTCCTATAATGTTACAGATAACAACCATGGTCACAATCTGATGATTCACGCCGCATAAATGATGGACAGAAAAAGTGAAGCAATTACATATCATTCTTAAACGAGTTTCAAACACTAAAACCTATGGAAATTGATGTGCACTTTGACATCACTTTACAACAGACATACTAGAATACTTAAAGAAATTATAATTACTGATATTGTTATTGTTTTTAAAAATAAATAAAATGTAATTTTAGATATGAATTTAATTTAAACTCAAATGTTTTGCAGACTCAGCATTTTTTTTATTTTTCCTTATAAAATACTCGTATTAGGAATTTGTTAGTTTTTCGCAAACTCCTTGGGGTCAGAATGCAGGGTCAGCCATTGTACAGCACCCCGGAGCAATTGAAGGTTAAGGACCCAGCAATGTAGGATCTCTTTAGGCAGTGACAGGGATTCAAACCGGCAACTTTGGGATACCAGTGCAGATCCTTAGCCTCAGAGTCACGACTCTGCCCAACATTATTGAGACCCTCACTTTATTTTCAAAAATTGTATGATGGATGCCAGTTAGCTAGTCAAGTGTTGGCTTATTTTGTATCTCATTATTGTTTGGCTACTAATTAAAGATAAAATAAATAACTAAGGGGTCTGAGTCTTAAATAGTAAGGCAAGTAAAATTAAGGCAAAAGAAGTTACTTGGCAGCAAAAACTAATTAAGAAAAGGGTCAGAATGAAAACCTGCAGTCAGTGTAGCCCTCCAGGATTAGAGTTGGACACGACAGACCTCTAAGGTAGAGCTGGCCCCAAGATCACTTTTAAAAAACATAACATAAAGGTTCCAGAAATTAATATTTAAAATAGCATTTAACCAGGAGAGGGGGCAGGCAAAACATGCTTTCACTGGCATAAGTTAAAATTAAAAATACTGGAGATCAAAAATCCATAAAGTTAAAGCTAGGACCAGTTTCTCAAAGCCATAACACAAACTCTTTGAAAAAGAAAGTATTCTTTTATACTGTAATATTCAAAAGTTTGCATCATTCATGTTACCACAGTGTCATCTTTTATAGTGATGATATACTGATGATAAGCATTGTGACGCCAGCAATCACATAGGCAGCAAGGCACAATGTGGCCACAGTAATAAAAAACTGTGTCCAGCTGTTATAAGTGTACAAAAGTGTACATAACTTAATCAGCAGCTGTTAAAAAATAAGATTACAACTAATGAAAGATTGACCCTTCCCCAGGAAATGATTCTGGTGCTTGGCCAATGGAGACCCCGTGATGGATTTAAGAACCACCACCATATCAGAGGCCAGTGGCACTGGTCGTCAGGATGTCTCAGGATACATCTGGTTGTGGATTCAAATTCCGCTACTGACGTTTTGTGACAATGAGCAAGTCACTTCACTTGCCTGTACTCAAATTGGAAAAACTAAAGAAATGCAACCAATTATATCTTAAATGGTATATTTCAACTTAGATAAAGGCATCAGCCTAATAATAATGATAATAATTATAGCTAGGCAGCATGGTGGCACAGTGATAGTACTGCTGTTTTGCAGTAAGGAAACCAGAGTTTAAGTTTTGGGTCCTCCCTGCCTGAAGTTTGCAGGTTCTCCCCTGTCTGCATGGGTTTCCACAGGGTGCTCCTGTTTTCCTCCCACTGTCAAAAGTCATGCAGGTTAGGTGGATTGTTGAAGCTAAATTGGCCCTCGTGAGTGTCCGGTGTGCACGTGTGTGTGTGTGTGGTGTTTGTCCTGTGATGGACCATTGCGCTGTCCAGGGTTTGTTTCTGCCTTGCGCCCCTGTGCATGCTGGGATAGGATCCAGCACCCATGGATTAAGCAGGTTATAAAATTACATGACATAATAATAATCTCTGTTTAAGAAGCAAAGTCAGGGCTTGGAGAAGGAGAAAAGTAGTAGAAGGTGAACATAGCCCAACAGTGCACCAAACACTCCGTGTGATATGAAGACAGTTTTATTTGTTTTACTTCTCTGTATTTGTATTTTGTCATCTCTATGTGTTTGTTCTGTGTAAGAAAGAATTTGGTGTTCTGTTTTGAATGAAAAGGGTTGTCACAAGGGTCCACTCCTCCCACCACAGGCTTTATTCATTTTACTCAAGAATGGAGGAAAATGAATTAAATTTTGAAGTCTTCAGTTTTTTTGCAGCTGTGTAATGAGAAAATAATGCAGAAGGAGTCCTAGATCTTATGAATGATAAAAAAAAAACCAAAACCTTCAGATGGGATTAAAATGACCTTTTGCTTCACCCAAGGGAGCATATGGTGGGGTCTGTGTTGGTGAAACTGGTGGACTGCCTCTTCATTTCCCTCTACCTTCCTGCAGGCAGTTACCAATTAGCAAGTCTTGTGGCCTGCAGGAGTCCTGATGCTCATGGCAGGGCACAAGATTGCACCCTCAGATTCTTTGTCTGTCATTCCTCATTCTGAACCTTGTAGTGTAGCAACTACAGCAGAGTGTCGACCCCACAGGGCCTTGCAATGAGCAGGGATTTTCCAACTAAGTCTTTGGATGTTCACTTTGAAGATTTCTACATTTCTATTTTATGTTTTTGGCCCCTACCAATTAGCTTTAAATTTTGGGCCCCTTTCATAGTTAAAGACAGAGCAAAATGAATGCTGTCTCCCTTCAGAATAAAGCACAAAAATAATATCTTTTGGTTTGATTTCTTTTTCAGCCTAATCAGAGTATATATCAGTCATTCAACCAATTGATTATAGTTTACTTTTTATTGCACCATTCATAGCACACATGATCACAAGACACTTTACAGTGCAAGCATGTATACAGTACAGTATGTTATCCAATGAGGCATAACGACACAGTGGTTAATGTTGGTTCTTGCCAGCTCTAGAGATGTCTGTTGGAGTCTCATTCCAGTCATGTGTATCCATAAGTTAATTGACATCTACAATTTAATAAACATGTTGCCTTGCTAGGTACATAATACTTGTGATGGACAGGTGTCCTGTCTAGGGTTGGTTGCTCTTCTGTATCCAAAGGTCCCCTGGAGTAATAATAAATTCAATTCAAACAATAGGTAGAAGTAGAACGAAATGATGAGTAAAATAACTGGATGATGAAATGATGAGTAAAACAATTTATACCCCTCTCTTCATTTATTTTGAATCTGTTGACAAGAGTGCCATGATATAAGGTGTTTCATCATTCATGCCTCTCCTCTTGGGAGCTCCAATTGATATGTGAAGCAGGTTGGCCGCCTCTCCTTATTCCTTTTCTTCTTCTTTTTCTTTGTCTTTCTGTCTGGTCTTTGAGTTGATTCCTGAGAATCTTGAGATCCCTACAAAATTTATGGTGACCCCTTTTGAGTGCTCTGCTGGGGTGTGTGTATTCCTTTCAAATGTCCTCCTTCACTCAACAAAGAACAGACAAAGAAGTGAAACTTTCAGGCACTGGATAACACCGTCTTTTGTGTAGCTGTATCAAAGCCTTGAGGAGCACTCTTATGAAAATATGTACATACTGCATATATATACCATGAATTCAGAACGTATTCAGTCTCCTTCATTTTCTATCCTGAAGCCACTCCGGCATTGTCTTGGCTATACACTTCAGGTCATTGTCCTGCTGAAAGGTGGACTGCCTCCCACTGAGAAGTCATGTGCACTCTGGAGCAGACTTTATTTAAGACCTCTCTGTATTTGGCTGCATTTATCCTACCTTCAATTCTGAGCAGTCTCCCTGTCCCTGCTTCTGAGATGCACTCCCACAGCATGATGCGGCTGCCACCGTGATTCACCATAGGGGATAGTATTAGGCAAAAAAAAGTACAACTTTTTGTCGCATCAGATCAGAGAATCCTTATTCTTTTAGAGTCCTTTAAATGCCACCATATGATTTTTACTCAGGAGTGGCTTCTGTCTAGCCAATCTACTATGTACCAAAAAATGCCTGATTGATGGTGTGCTGCTGAGATGGTTGATCTTCTCACAGGTTCTCAGAGCTCAGTGTGGGGACTTCTGAAGTTCTATTAGAGTGATCATTGTGTTCTTGGTCACCTTCCTGAACAAAGCCCTTCTTCCCAGGTTACTCAGTTTGGCCAGACACCCAACTCTAGCAAAAGACTCCTGGTGGTTCCAAACTTCATCCACTTCACAATTATTGATGCCACTGTGCTCTTGGAAACACTCAAAGCTTTAGAATTTTTTTTTATAGCTTGCCCTGATCTATGCCAAAAACAATTTGATCATGGAGGTCTACAGAGAGTTTAGCTTATTTTTGTCCTGACATGCAGTGAGACTTGTGGAACCCTAAATATTTAGGTGTTTACCTTTCTAAACAATGTCCAATTAATTCAGTTTACCTCAGGTAGAATCCAAACCAGTTCCAGATCCATCTCACAGGGAATTAAAGCAAACAGGATGAACGTGAGCACAATCTGAAGTTTTAAAGCAAGGGATCTGAATACTTATCTGCATAAGAGATTTCATTGTTTGATATTTAATAAATTTGCAAACTTTTCTGGAAAAAATGTTTTGACTGTCATTATGGGTTTTCGAGTTTAGATTAATGGGCAATTTGGCACATGTATCCATTTAAAATTAAATCTACAATACAATAAAGTGTGTGTAAAGTGAAGGGGTCTGAACACTTTCTTAATCTACTGTGTGTATATATATATATATATATATATATATATACACACAATGCATCTGGAGTTTCTCTGAGTTTTCTCCCTCATCCCACAGATGCAAGTGTTGGATTGATTGGCCATTCTAAACTGGCTGTTTTTTGAATGATGGACTGGCACCCTGTTCAGTGTCCCTTCCTGTCTTCAGCCAGAAGCTGCTAGTATAGATTCTGGTCTCCAAGTATTAAGCAGGTATGATAAATAGACACTGAATGTAATGAATCAAAGGTTAAGTGTACTGCAGTGAAACTGGTAAGGACTGGTAATATTTTCCAAACATTTGTCTTTTTGTGTGTGTATTGATTGCGAAAGTTACCTTGGGTGTGGTTGTGCAAGATGTCAAAAACAGGCTGATGCAAACATTTTAGAAGATCTTAATTCTTTGCTGAAACCCTCAATTGAATTATTCCCATCACATAAATAATTTGTTTCACTGCAATAGTTCCAAAACCCTGGGAGTCGAAAGCAGATCGTTACTTAATTTAGAGTTATAAATCACACTTGGAAAAAAACACGTGGGAGTCAGCTGGCAGAGAGCTCAGTGATCTGACTGACCGCCGACTGATTCTGACTTCAGTCCGCAGTTAGGCTCTCAGTCCACCCGTTGTTTTTGGTACATGAGAGGAATTTCAATTCGTGCCAGCTGTCAGTTTGACAGGAAAAGAGCGGCAGTCTGGGAGGCTGCATTCCAGTTTACTTTTTTAATTGTGCGAAGGATTTCAGGTTTTGGCACATGTTGTCTTCTATAATGTGATACAATGATAAAGAAATACCCCAAGGGGATCCATCAAATTTATAGCATGGCTTTTACTGCAAAGGAGATGATTATGGTAATAATCATTATCATAAAACTTCATTCCCTGATATGCTTTATTGTGTGGATGGAGTGAACGCCTGCCAGTCATCAGCTTGTGGCTGGAGCTGGATGGTCTCCATCATTCAGATTTCATTGGCACCTTTGCATCTGATGTCTTTATAGCAGAAAGTGTGGGAAAATCATTGTCTGTGGAGGCAGGACTTAAAGATTTGTTGTTCATGACTAAGTTTCTGAATATATACAGTAAATTATATTCCCACATATACATATAAAGGAAAAAAGGTTAAATGTTATTTCTAAACTAAAAGAAGGTTTAAAGACACACTGTTTCAGCTATAGAGCCTGTATCAAGTATGCAACTGAAAAGGAAAGAACAGGTAACACATATAAGAAGGAACAAAGCCAGGCAGATGAAAATAGAAAAGATGAGTAAAGGCTGCCATTAGAGATAAGGAAGGCAGACTGAAAAGTTAGTTGGTGATTAAGACCTGGTTAAATTTGTGACTCCAGGATGAGAATGAGCTTAGCTTCTTCTGGTTTTCTTTGAAAAGTGTTTTTGAATCCCTGTAAAAGTACTCCGACAGAGATATTAGTTTAATTATGATCAAGGGATGTAAAGTTTCACCTGTCTAGATGGCTGGACACTTCTTACAGGAAATGCAGGGGAGAAGATTTTTAGACTGGCAAGAAATCTGTTGTTTATATTGAATTTACCAGAGGGACCAAATGCAAGGATATTGTTGGTGACACGTTTGCAAGTGTCAAGTGGCTCCTGTTACAACTCAAAGTGCCTTGGGGGGAATGTAGCTCTCCTCTGTAAAGTGAGCTGTGGACAAGATGTGTGCAGTTGATAGAAGGAGATCAAGAGATGGTTTGGAAAAAAGGTTCCAGGAAAGGGTCAGTCTGCAAAATTAGGAAATTTTGTTTAAAGGCCTGTGTGAGAGATAGAGTACTGTGATGGAATAGGAAAACCGTCAGGATATGGGCTTCACTATTAAGGTTTCTCTTAAGGTGGATGGTCTGAGGTCAACACCTGGCTTGACAGATGGCCCTGTCAACAATATGAGAAGGATATTCACAATAAATGAAGAAATTCCTCATTGAATGGATATAACATGCGCTCCCTTCTCAAACGATGGCATCTCAGTGTCATTTGTTTTGTAGTAGTTGACACCTATCAGGTGGCCCCTTAGGAGTGAATGAGGCTGAGTGAGTTAATGTGAACGGCATCCCCATCCAGGAATGGTTCTTATCTTGGTCTTAATATTGATGGGTAGAAGGAAATATTACATATTGTCATTAGGAAATCTGTGTTATAAAAATAAACTTAATAATTTTCTTCTAGTGTGTAAAACACTGCATTTATTCAGGTTACATTTGATTTGTCATATTCATGTAACATGAAATTGCATAGTTAGCATCTGGGTAACCAGGGTGCAGATTTCTAATTACTTGCCATAGCATTCTATAGGTACTTTATTTTCCTTTCATATCTGAAAGAGATCTGCTTCAGGCTGTTAGAGCTAAATAAGGGCTGTTTTATTTATTCCCATTAGGACTGTTTCATTTATTCCCATTGTTGCCAGGATTGAGGATGTCGCTATTCATCTCACTGCTTTACTGTAAACAAAGGAAATACAGAAAAAGAAGAAATAAACAATTGAACATCCTTTACTCAACTTTATAAACCATCTTATTTGATTCACAATTATATGAGAAGACTGGGAACAAGGTGGCAATCAACCACAAGCTGAATGATTGTCCATCTTAACGCATATTCATACATACTCTCACCCTCATTCTTAAGTAACAATATGCAGTTCTAAATGATTTAACACTTTTATTTGAAAGAGAGTAACAAAAACCTAGAAAGAACATCCAAACTCAATCTAGCAGTGCCTGTGCCAGGATTTGAACCCATACCTCAGAATGTGTGATGCAGCATCATTAACCACAACACATACAAGCTTGATAATTTTATGTTAGATACCCAGTGATGCTGAAATGTGTAATTGCATTAAATGTGGTGAAGGATAGATAGATAGATAGACAGAAAGAAAGAACCTGCTTAATCCAATTCAGGTTTGTGGGTGGCACAAAGAAGGAAACCACCCCAAACAAGGTTTCTGCCCATTAAATATATCATACACTTACACTGAGGCAATTTGAAATCACTAACAAATGAAAACTGCCGGTAATATTAGCATAAAAAAAATCTAATAAAATTTAAAAATTATATACAAAGGTAATGATATACAGTGGTGTGAAAAACTATTTGCCCCCTTCCTGATTTCTTATTCTTTTGCATGTTTGTCACACAAAATGTTTCTGATCATCAAACACATTTAACCATTAGTCAAATATAACACAAGTAAACACAAAATGCAGTTTTTAAATGATGGTTTTTATTATTTAGGGAGAAAAAAAATCCAAACCTACATGGCTCTGTGTGAAAAAGTAATTGCCCCTTGTTAAAAATAACCTAACTGTGGTGTATCACACCTGAGTTCAATTTCCGTAGCCACCCCCAGGCCTGATTACTGCCATACCTGTTTCAATCAAGAAATCACTTAAATAGGAGCTGCCTGACACAGAGAAGTAGACCAAAAGCACCTCAAAAGCCAGACATCATGCCAAGATCCAAAGAAATTTAGGAACAAATGAGAACAGAAGTAATTGAGATCTATCAGTCTGGTAAAGGTTATAAAGCCATTTCTAAAGCTTTGGGACTCCAGCGAACCATAGTGAGAGCCATTATCCACACATGGAACAGTGGTGAACCTTCCCAGAAGTGGCCGGCCAACCAAAATTACCCCAAGAGCGCAGAGACGACTCATCCGAGAGGTCACAAAAGACCCCAGGACAATGTCTAAAGAACTGCAGGCCTCACTTGCCTCAATTAAGGTCAGTGTTCACGACTCCACCATAAGAAACAGATTGGGCAAAAACGGCCTGTATGGCAGATTTCCAAGACGCAAACCACTGTTAAGCAAAAAGAACATTAGGGCTCGTCTCAATTTTGCTAAGAAACATCTAAATGATTGCCAAGACTTTTGGAAAATACCTTGTGGACTGATGAGACAAAAGTTGAACTTTTTGGAAGGCAAATGTCTCGTTACATCTGGCGTAAAAGGAACACAGCATTTCAGAAAAAGAACATCATACCAACAGTAAAATATGGTGGTGGTAGTGTGATGGTCTGGGGTTGTTTTGCTGCTTCAGGACCTGTGATAGATGGAACCATGAATTCTACTGTCTACCAAAAAATCCTGAAGGAGAATGTCCGGCTATCTTTTCGTCAACTCAAGCTGAAGCGATCTTGGGTGCTGCAACAGGACAATGACCCAAAACACACCATCAAATCCACCTCTGAATGGCTGAAGAAAAACAAAATGAAGACTTTGGAGTGGCCTAGTCAAAGTCCTGACCTGAATCCAATTGAGATGCTATGGCATGACCTTAAAAAGGCGGTTCATGCTAGAAAACCCTCAAATAAAGCTGAATTACAACAATTCTGCAAAGATGAGTGGGCCAAAATTCCTCCAGAGCGCTTTTAAAGACTCATTGCAAGTTATCGCAAACGCTTGATTGCAGTTATTGCTGCTAAGGGTGGCCCAACCAGTTATTAGGTTCAGGGGGCAATTACTTTTTCACACAGGGCCATGTAGGTTTGGATTTTTTTTTCTCCCTAAATAATAAAAAACATCATTTAAAAACTGCATTTTGTGTTTACTTGTGTTATATTTGACTAATGGTTAAATGTGTTTGATGATCAGAAACATTTTGTGTGACAAACATGCAAAAGAATAAGAAATCAGGAAGGGGGCAAACAGTTTTTCACACCACTGTATTTGTATGTGTGTGTGTGTGTGTCTTGGTGTTTTTAACATTTCATTGAATATTATTTTGTTTCATGATGTAACTGTAATAATTCAATTCTGTTTTTATGTAAAGTTCAGAATGTCAACAACTAATATTTTCACTTACAAAGTTTTTATTCAGAGTAGTGCCATGGTTAGTGCTTTTGCCTTACAATTCCAGAATCTTGGGCTCAAATCCTGGCCTGGGCTTTGCTTGGATATAAAATGCATGGTTGCCACTGTGAGATTTTTAACCTGCCATATCCAAAGGAAATGGCCACTATCAGTTGGCCCAGAATAAAGTAACTGTGCTCTGTTATGCGTTGGCATCCAGTCCAAGGCCATACACACAAGCAATCTGGGTATCCTGTGAACCTGTGATGGATTTGCAGGTCTGATGAAATATTATATTCATAGGTGTGTAAAGCACTCTGAATTCAATCGATAAATGGAAAATATGCCATGTCAAGATAAAGTCAATATTTTCATTCTAATATATACAGCCTGACTTTTATTCAGATTGAATTAGATTTATATTAGTAAACAACTTAGGATATGACCCCTGGCTTACAGGTAAGATAGAAATTTGGTGCACAAATCCAGAAACTTTGGGCACTTCTGCTTTAAACCCTTTAATACAACACAAACAAAGGTTGCATTCCAGATGCGGGTCTTAAGCTCCCAGTGTCTTCACACTGAAATTCATTGTTGGTGTGCCATTCTTAGCTAAATGCTTTTCTGCACTAGCAGCTGTCATTTTGATATTTACATTGGCATCAGTTGTCTATTTAAAACCAAACTGCTGTCTGTCAAAAGCTTTTTGAAAATGAGACTCAGATTGGCATGTGAGCTGTCTGACTTATTGCCTAATAGAGCTATCCTACATTCACCCATCACAGTGATGTGAATTTAGCCTTCATAATAAAGGCTCATCAGTTATTCACGGTGCTGAATGATTTTATCAAGTAATCTTTAATTTATATAGCACTTTTCACAGTGAGCACTGTCAGTAGACACTTTACAGAGCAATTCAGAACATTACAGTGCAGATGAGGTGAATGTACAGGACTGAAGATTGTGATACAGTCATATAACAAACAAGACAACACAAAAGCATGAAGAGGAGAATGAAGGTGCCAGGTTAAAAATGGTATTTTAAGAAATATTGAACATGTAATGAGTTTTTCCATCAAGGTGCATGAAGTGCAAGGTGGCTCTTCATAGTAAAAAAAAGACGCAAGAGCCTCTCTGTTAGGTGCTGCTTTGGTATTAATGACTTGTACCCCACCATACAGGTCCTCATTCACACAAAAAGTGACTGTGAAGATGGCAAAAACTTTTACTGTTGCAGCAAGCTTATGAAGAGGATTGTTTAACCAGCACACAATGTTACAAATGGTATCAATATTTCCAATTGAGCGGATGATCCCAAAACTGGACGATAAACTGGACGCTAATTGCCTATCAAGTGGCTAAAGAACTAGGTATTAGAAAAAGTTTGTGTCATACAATTATGATTAAAAACTGCACTTTGTTGCTGCAAAATATTGTGCCTCATCTGTTGACAGATCAGCAAAAAGCGAACTATGTGAAGCAGTCAGTCAAGAGTTGTTACATCATTGAAATGCTGATGAAAACATTTTGAAACATGTCATAACAGGTGAAGAAACGTGGGTGCACAGCTCCTGCAGCCTGGGGTCAGTCCCCACCTGGTCAAGTCAGTGTGACTGTTCTCTCCAGGTTCTCTGGTTCTTCTCTCATATTCTTTTAGATGATGAGTTAAAACTGGTGTAGTGGGTTCTAGGAATATGCAAGTCCTGTGATGGCAGATATAGTCACTTTGCAACCCTGAACTGAATTCTATGGACACAGTAAGCAGATGAATAAATACTCTAGCTATTTCCTTAAACAATTGTTTTAAATGTAATCTCAAGACTATTGGAAAATATCGGACTGAAGGGAGGGGAGATAACTTGCTGTCACATTTTGGTTTCTTTCACAAGCCTGAGAAAAGGCATTTGGCTCATAAATGTTACAAGACCCCAAGTGTACAGCATTTTGTAATATTTGTTTTTTTCTTATTTTCAGGAAATGAGCCATCTCATTTGCCAAAATGAAGAAGTTGTAATGTAGCCCTGAGAGTTCCGCACTATATTTAAATTTGCATCTCCACAGAATGTTTTATTTCCGTGGCAAGGAATTCCTAAACAAATCATGACATTTATACACACGTTAAGAGTACGTAGAATTTTGCAAGTCTCAGCTCTTAAATGTTGCCTGGAGCGCGTGCTCATCTAACACTGATGTAACAGCTTTGTATCACTCTCTGGGTGGCCTAGTAACACTTCCAGAAGTTGCAGCCAAGAGAATAATTTTGTATTTCCGAATGCGTGAAAACAGCCTTTGTGTGTTTCTTAAAAGAGTGATGCCATTATATTACTCATTCATAACCATCTTTCTAATGGCAATGAAGCGAGTTGCAGTTTTAATGCATTATTATTTTGTTTTAATGCATTAATGTAACTTTTGTTTGTTTATGTTACTTCCTTGGCCCAGTTGCCTTAACAGTTTTCCAAACATGTTGGTTGCACTTTAATCGATTGTTTCATCTTTTAGTGATAAACACACTAAAAGTGCAGCCTTTCAGGGACCAAAGAAACATGAAGGGACAGACTGTAGGCTGCAATATTAGCAAACACAAGATTAGAAGTGAAAGTAATTTCTTATTGTTTTTGTTTATAAGTTTTGATTGCATTCATTCAATCATTTTGCAAATCAGTTTCTTTCAATATGAGTTTATGGGCTTCAATGGCCTATCCAGTCATTATAGAATGCAAGGCAGGATCTAAACATTGCCTGCATGTCAGTCTTTTGTAGGCCATCTTTTGATTGTAATCACTAACACTTTGTCAAGAGTGTGACCAACCTGCTAGCCCAATCTCATCTTGTCTTATTTTCTGAACCATTTTCCTGGTGAGGATAGCAATGGCACCAGCCCAAGTAGGTCAGCCCAGACTTCCCTGTCACCAGCTACGAGTCTCAGCTCTTGCTGTGGATTTCCCAGATATTCCTAAACCAGCTGAGAGATATAACCCCTCTGGTGTGTCATGGTTCTGCTGCAGTGTCTCTATGCCAGCATCTTTATGACATACCCAAACCACCTGAAGTGGCTTCTCTCAACCCAGAAGAGCAGCCACTCTACTCTGAGGCTCTCCTGAATCAATGAACGTCTCACCATATCATGGAGTGTCAGTCCAGAAAACCCCACAAAGAAACCTGATATCTACTGCTCATACTTGCAATCTCATTCTTTTGGTCATTACCCACAGCTAATTACCATAGGTGAGGACAGGGATGTTGATCGACTGGTAAAATGAGAATTTTGGCTTGATCACCACGGACTAGTACTGAGCCTACAAAACAGTGTCTGAATCTTCAATATGCTTGTTGATCTCACATTCCTCCACTAAGGACAGTCATTTTCTCCCTCACCTGGACCGAGCAATCCATTCTTTTATGCGAGTGAACCATGATCACAGTCTTGGAGGTGCTAGTCATAATCCCAGTTGCTTCACACTCAGAGGTGAATTCCTTCAGTTTGTGCTAGTGGCCACAGTAAGGTAAAGGGGACAACATCATCTACATAAGCCAACAATGCTATCCCAACCTCCCCAGCTGGACACTCTCACATTCTTGGCTGCACCTTTGATATCGTGTGCAAGAAAACCACAAGCAGGAGGGTAAAAAAAAATAACTGCGATGGAGCCTGACACAATGAACGAATTCAACTTAACACCAAGTATTTGGACACAGCGCTCACAGCATTCATATAGGGAAGGAGTAGCATGCAAGAGTGGCCCTGTTACCCCCTATTCCTACAGCACCACCCAACACAAACACAACCGAGGGACGCAGTCAATTGTTTTTTCCAAAGCTACAAAGCACATGTAGACTGATTTATGATACTCCCATGCACCCTCCAATGACTGCACTAGAGAGTAGAGCTGATCTAGTGTTCTATGTTGTTTCTCCTGTATCTTTGACTGAGCCATTGAACAGTCTTCTCTCCAGCACTCTTGCATATGCCTTACCAGGGAAGCTAATTAGTGTGATCCCAGTGTATTTGGAACACACCTTATTGGTCACGTTTCTTAAATACGGAGACCACCTCACCTCCCACATGACATTGAATGGATGTGTTAACAAACTGAAGAAGACACGGGGTGGTGGGTCTACTCTTTTTCATAGCAGGGAATCCGACTATGAAGATCGATTATGCAATCAAACTGCTCCCCCCACCCTTTCAGTTCTGCTATGAAAAGGGTCCCAAGGCCAATGTCAAATATCATAGTGACCCTCCTGAGAAGAAGATACTCCTGGCATCAAACACAGAATGATGGTTGGATCAAGCAGAGTATGTTGGCATTGCAGTTACATTTTCTGGGTTTTAATTAATCAGATAAATGTTTCTTTTTGGCAGGTCAGTCTTTTGCAGATTTGTTTCATGATATCTTTCATCTAATGTCTTACTCATTTTGTCCAGTTAGTGGTTCATTGAAAACACAAGACTATTTGATCAGGAATGGGCACAAAGCAAAACCTCAATATGGATGTGATGACATCCCATCATATGATATACACACACTGGTCTGTCACTCTACCCAGATGTTGTTTAGGCATTCCAGTAGAAAACCGGTGCCCACATTCCAGAGGTGGGCTACTCTGCCCACTATGCCAATCTGACAAAACTGAATATACAGAGTTACAGGGTGATTTTGTTTACTTACCAAGCACTGGAAGCGCATTAGTACATTTTGTACTATTCTTAAGCCAAGAAGAATGAAGGGATACTGATTTAAGACCACCAGTTTGACCTTTGCCTACATCATTCATTGTGTTCTAGATAAATCAGCCTGTTTTAAACAGAATGTTCATATTGATATGCATTACAAAGCTGGTTCAGTGCTTTAATTTTTGTAGGTGCTTTTTTTTCTTTCTCAGTGGATCTATCCAAATTGAACTTACCCATCCATTTCCTTGTTGGTGTTTTTATTCCGTTTCATGTATCCACAATGTCTGAGCCTTAAAATGATCCCAGCAGAAGCCTATTATAATTCAGAGTCATTTTCTCACAAAGCTGTTTGTGCCCCATAACACATAATTGAATTGTCTGAATTCATCTGCAGATGCTTACCGATGAAATAAAATTATGTAGGTTAAGGATAAATTAGAAAGAACTTGAAGACAAGACTGCAATAATCATGAGCTCTGCACTGCCCAAATGAGAAAAAAGACATGTAGAGGCAATTCAGTGAATTACATAGGCTTTAAAGTTTCATTTCACAAGATAAAGCAGAAGGTCACAAATAGTATTAAGTGCTCACTAGTATCTTGTATAGTAAGGCCTTAAAAATTATGGCTAGGGTCTGGGGCAGCAGCAGTGGAGCTATACCAAGTGGCACAGCACCAATGCTCCCTGGCATTGAACTGCTAGATCTCCATTAGAGGCCTGCATTCCTATGGTAGCCAGTATTTGCAGCACAGTTCATAATTTTAGTGCTATAGCCAGAGCAGTTGGCCAAAAATTAAAATGCACGATTAAGTAAGTTTGAGTATAGAAAAACATTTCTGTTTTCCATTTGTCTCATAAAAGTAATAGAGGTGGTGACCTAATTTATTGTTATTGAGATCCATCTCTATCTCTGTTTTGGACAGTGTGACAGTTGCCAATATGTCATTATATCAGGGCAAAGAGGCAAACAGCAGGGCATTCACCTTTTGTGCCAATAGCTATACATTGATTACTTGAGCTATGAAGAGAGAATGAAGGGGTTAAACCTTTTCAGTTTAAACAAATAAAGATTAAGAGGTGAAATGAATGAAGTGCTCAAATTATGAGACACAGTTGGAAACCAGTTAAGGGCAGAGTTTCCACAAATCTCAGAAAGTTTTTGTTCATGCAAACAACCATAGACATGAAGTACATTACCAAGGAGTATGATGGAGCATAAGACTTAAAGGACCTTCAGATACTGGCTTGATGTTACTTTTGAAAATCGAGGCAAACAGGATGGACAAGCTTGTTGGGCTGTGTGGCCCATTATTGTCACAATTTTTCTAATGTACTATGAAAATGCAGCTAGAATTAATATCAAAAATGCTGAAAGCGGCCCCTGAGGTTACAGAAGACCCTGTGTTTTGCCGGCAGCATGTTTGTGTTTGGTTGCATTCCCGGCCCTGCCACTAAACCTTACCCCTCCTCAGCTCCCTTAACGAAATTAAAATATAAATATGGAGCTGTTATCACTTTCAGTTATTAAAATACTTTAATCAACTTTGACATGGTCCCAGTAGGAATAGTTTAAGAAAGTTATTCATTTAATTAATGGGTTGGCACAATGGGAAAAAGTTAATGCTGCTACCCAAGAGTGCTCGGACCAAAGATTGATTACTAGGTGTGTTGTCATCTGTGTTGCAGAGAGTATTTTCTTCAAGGACTATTGCTACTAAACTATTCCTGGCCTCCTGCTGGAGAGAAACACTGACTCTCTTACTAACTAAATGGAAATTATAGTTCTATAAACTTACTCCTCTTGAATACTGTGCTATGAAATTTAATGATGCATCTGACTGAAACATCAATGCCTGGCAAACTATAATTAATAACATCTGAGACTGGCTCTCATCTCCTGATTTATAAACTCATGTCACCGTTTCCTTATACAAGATATCTTTTTTTCACTTTCTTCTCTTCTCTTCTCTTCCCTATTTTACTACTTTTCCATATTCATAGACAGAGATGGGGTTCATTGTTGAGGTGTTTTTTCCTCTTTGTACCCAGAATGTATTTCCTATATTTTATAAATCATATTATATTTTGCTTATATAACACTATGCATTGCTAATGAAAGGTTTCAATGAAAATGGTTAACACAGTAATTAGAAAGTGTATACATGGCATAACATTCAGGTATGTTTGGGGGTTTAGCTAACTATTTTGATGTTAGAGCATTTTTAATTTTGGTATCTTCTGAATCAAAGACAAAAATAAGATAAAGCACCATCCAATACGTTTGGAACTTATGCAAGTCAGCCGTTAGCAGTCCCATCATTCATGAAGAGAAGTCTGCCGGGACCTGTGGCAGACATATATGTCCAAACCACAACACCCCCACCGCCATGTTTAACGGATGAGGTGGTCTGCTTTGGATCTCGGGCAGTTTCTTGTCATTTCCACACTTTGCTCTTGCCATCATTCTGATTCAGGTTTGTCTTGTTTGTCCACAAGACCTTTTAAGTCCTTTTTTACAAACTGTAATCTGTCCATCCTGTTTTTGTGTCTAAATAGTGGTTTGCATCTTGAAATTTGGCCTCTGTTTTTTTAGTCATGAATTCTTCTGCAGATTGTCGTCTTTGTCACATCCACATCTGCCTCCTGAAGACTGTTTCTGATCTGTCACACAGGCGTTTGGGGCTTTATCTTTACCATAGAGAGGATTCTTCAGTAATCAGCAGTGGAGGTCTTCCTTGGCTTACAAGTCCCTTTGCTATTACTGTGCTCACTAGTGTGTTTTTCATTTAATCTCTGAAATTTCCTGGTGGGGTAGTTTTGCATGGAATTACGTGCAAGCATCATGAATTATAATGGCTGTCAACGCTTTCCCTTGCCACTATCTGATCTCTATCTGGTGCTTACCAGAAATAACCATTGTTGAAACTGATTGTTCTCATTTACTACTATTCAAAACACAATTGCCCACCTTTGCATCCAGCGTAGGTGCATGAAATGGCTAACAGATTTACCATCAAAACAGATGACAGAAAAGATTTTGTTTTAATGCACTAATGTAACTTTTGTTTGTTTATGTTACTTACTTGGCCCAGTTGCCTTCATTTTTCCAAACATGTTGGTTGCACTTTAATCGATTGTTTCATCTTTTAGTGATAAACACACTAAAAGTGCAGCCTTTCAGGGACCAAAGAACCGTGAAAGGACAGACTGTAGGCTGCAATATTAACAAATAAAAGATTAGAAGTTGGGGCTTTATCTTTACCATTGAGAGGATTCTTCTGTAATCAGCAGTCGAGGTCTTCCTTGGCCTACCAGTCCCTTTGCTATTACTGTGCTCACTAGTGTGTTTTTTCTTCTTAATGATATTCCAGACAGTTGATTTAAGTAATCTTAAGGTTTTATCGCTGTCTCTGATGATTTTTTCTTCTTGTTTTTCAGCCTCATAATGTCTTCTTTGACTTTCTTTGGCACAGCTCTTGTCCTCATTTTGAGCAATGCCAACTACAGGAAGCCGAGGTATTTTATGAGCAATAAAAACAAACGTGAGTGATTACAAACACCTGTGATGACAATTGTCCTAAACATTATGGCGCCCTGAAGTGGAGGCCATGTCTAAAAAGTCTTGTCATTTTCACTTGGTGACCGATACATATGTAAACACCCTTACATGAAAGAATGCAATGTGCACTTTGACCATGTCTGAATAGTTTGATTTGTAATTTTAAACTGCATTGCAGAGGGATAAATCAAGGCAAAATGTGTCTTTGTGCCAAACGTTATAGATGGCACTATAGATAGATGTATTGTTGTTAGCTGTAGGTTTTGGAGGGTCTGTGGGTAATTATAGTTCATATTTTTTAAACATTCTCTAACATTTTTAAAGAAGTCATTGATTGAGTGTTAAACCCTATGGAGAAGTCTCAAGTAATAATTTTTAGCTGCAATGTTATTGACCATGATGGATAGCAGTTCATTGTGACGCTTAGCCAGTAGATTGTATTGTCTGTGAAATACTGAATCAGACAATGTGGTGACGGGGTTGATTTTAGTTCAGTATAAATGCTGAGCACAAGTTTATTCACTGCAGAGATAACAGGTTACTGTAGCTACTTTCCTCTTCTATCCACTTCAATATAAGTTACAAATTTAACTTTTGAGGGTATGAAGATCATTTAACTTATAAGGTACAACTGCAGGCAGCAGAGCAAGTGAGTTCAGGTTACAGATGTTATGATAAGATTTTCAAGTTTTTTTGTGCCCAACTCTGCTGTTGTGTGTTTTGTCACCAGGGGCCTCATGTATAACGCCGTGCGTAGAACTCGCACTATAACATGGCGTAAGCACAAAAGCCGAAATGTGCTTACGCACAGAAAAATCCAGATGCAAGAATCTGTGCGTACTCCAACTTCCATGTTCTTCCGCTACATAAATCCCGATCAGCGTGAAAACTAACGCTCGTGCACGCGCTTTATGTTACACCCCAACTACTCCCAGAATTACGCCTCTTTGAATATGCAAATCAATATAAATCGTTATTAAGCGCAGCCTTCTGTGAAAAGACAATGGGAAAAGCACGGGGGAAAATATAAGAATTTCAGCGAATACCAAGTGGAGGCAAAGGAAAAACATACTATTTGTTCAAATAAACCGTGATATTATCAACAAAAGGAAGTTGATCGAGTGACATAGCGTGTTGGAGAAACTTGAAAGCTCACATTCACAAATTGCACAGTGCCAGAAATAAAAAAGAAGTCACATATCAAAGTCGCCGTGAAAAGCCGAGTTGTAAGCCCACTGTCTGAGTGTCATATGAAAGATTATTAGGGTACAGAGAAAAAAGGCACACAGTGGGAAAAAAGCACGAAATGTCAACTTCAATCTTGACATTTCCACTTTAATCACGTAGTTTATTTTGTCATTAAAGTATAACATCATAAACTTAATCTTAAAATCGTTTAATTAACCAGTTTCTCAAATCACATCGTAATTAAAGTAGCACGTTAAATGCTTTGTTTTGTATTTGATCTTCTTTGTGCTCTATGTGTGTGAATCACTACTTGCTTCTTAAACCGGCTCTCTTCCTCCAACTGGACACAGAATCCATTACATTCGTGATATTACAGCTCTCTGAATAACTAAAATACTGAAATGTATACGTGATATCATTTTCATGATGATAGGAGTTAAAGCACGTTATTAAACATGTGTTTCACTTCGATGAAATAATTTATTGCAGCAGTACTCAGGGGCGGCTCTAGGCTTGTGGTGGCACTGGGCAGAGGAAGAATCGGTGGCTCCTTCGCCCGCCCGTCAGTAAGGTAGCTTATGCACGGTGGATGGCCACGTCCGTTCCAGACACTGCATAGCCGCCTCATGCTCATGACACAAGCATTTAACTTTTGCAGAAATTTGTCGCTGCGTTTTTAGCTGTTTTGTTATTTTCTCTTTCTGTTTTATATTCAATATATATTGGCGTAGCCGTCACTGCAGTCAGTGCTTTTCTTTCCCCAAGTAACCGATCACCATACAATCAGCTCTGTAATAGGCGTTAAGCCATCTGTAAGCTTAGCGCCGATTCTTCAAAACGTTTAAAGAACATTGAAATATCTTCGTAGTACATGTTTAATTATTCTATCCTTAACGACACTCCCAGTGAAGAAGATACATTATTTAAATGAAGTTAAAGTTTTATCTGTATAATTTAATAAACATATTTTGCTGCATTTCACCTTAAAAACGATATCGTCATCATATGTAAATACGCGCTTTATAAAGTGACTCAGGTTGTGCGATATTATAACTGTAGTGCAAGTTTACAGTGGGATGATTGTACTTATAAGTACAAATAGTTCTACAAGGTGCAATTGATTGAGTGCATTTAAAATTCTTGGGATGAAACTGTTTCTGAACCGCGAGGTCCGTACAGGAAAGTCTTTAAAACGTTTTACAGTGGCTGAGACAGCATGTCCTTGAAGCTTTATCCCGATAATTCTCTTTCCGATCAGCTGCTGCTGTGATTCACACTCGGATACAGTGATATAAATACTCCGAGTGGTGCAGTGAGAGAAATATGGAAAAAGATGATCCGCTGTGGCAACTCCTAACGGGAGGAGCTGAAAGAAGAAGAAGAAGGAGAAGTGAGAGTAACAACGCTAAAGCAGTTATGGTATTTGGAATACTATTGTTGTTCCCTGGACCATTATATTGTTACAAGTTAATTACAATCAGATGCATTACACTAATAAACAATATGCGGTTAGTTTCGGTGTATTTATAAAGCCGCGTCAGGAAATTAAGGTGTAACCACACAGGAACAGTAGCACTGCTTTGACGCTGGGTGCTGCCAGTCTGCAAAACCGAGTGGAGAACTTGCGTACGACAAGGCATGAGGTATGGTGGAAAAGTGCGTGGCTTTACGCCAAGTGTAGGTTTTATACATCACGATTTGAACGTGGAAAAGTTCTTACGCAACATTTCTGTGCGTACGCACCGTTTATACATGAGGCCTCAGGAGTGGCTATCAGATGAATAAAAAATCAAAATATATAGAGAGTTGAAATAACATCACTGAAAGTAAATTTAGAAACATTAAATTAATTATTACTTGAAGTTGGATAGAATATTTCTCTATTTTATTACATATGCTTTTGAACATCTGTATTACTGTAGGAACTCACCAGGTTCTTAATTGGATTGATGAACTCTTGCACCTTAAGCTTAACACACACCCACCCACACACAGATTCTCTCCACACATGTACAGTACATATGACTAATGCCTGCTTTTCCAGTAATTTCTTAGTACACCACAGAGGGACTGTGTCTTAGGCATTAACAGCCTACGGAGTGTCTCCAGAAATAACCTACACTCAAATGCTACTTTAGTCCTCAAGAATATCCCATGATACACCCTTCATTATGTGCCACTTTCCAACAAACAATATTTTACTTGTACCACACTGTTCTTTCATTGATGAGCCCTCCTCATCCTGATACCGCTGTAGGAAAAGAATCTCTCTTACTCCAGGTGCCCTGTATTTACTTTATTACATCAATCCCTCTAGATATAAAGATAAAGGGCAGACTTTTCAAATGAATGTGGTATTTATTAAAGCAGAATAATACTAGTAGAATACAGTTTGATAGAAAATATAAGCAAAGTGCATAGTCTAGATGTAAGTAGTCTTAGCAAAGCTTACTCAAACGTAGCAGCACTGTCAAATGAGGATGTTGTCCTGGATGACTTTTCAATCCAGCATTCGGGGTGCTGCATGAGGTTGTGTTCTTCAGATCCAGGTGAAAGCGTATCTCTCTGTGTCCGACATATCCCTCTTTCTAATGTCACTATCTGGCCCTACAGACTGGATGCTATTTGTGTCAAAAATACACATTGAGTTCCAGAACTCACAATATTACACACATATGATTGGCTAGCTATCGTGATGATGGTGCAATCACTTGTTGTTTCTCATTCTTTTGCTATTAAGTTGAAAATTCTCTGACCATTTTAAACTAGAAGTACCATAAATTACAAGAAAGAAAAAATGTATAAATGTAGTTCGAAAACTTTAAACAAAATCAGTCCAAAGAGTGCTGTGTTGTATCATGCAGTCAGACAGATGGACAGACAGGCATGATGACAAAAGCAGTTGCTTTTCTGCAATCTTGTGTTCAGTTTTTGATTCCCCTGCTATTAGAATATGCTGAAATAAAATGTGAAACCATTTTAACTGTTGACTGCTAGGATGGAGGAAGTTCGCTTGCTGTTAAACTTTGAACATTTAAAAATGGAGTCTGTGATACAATACGAAAGAGACATTCACCTCTGCACGAGGTAAATCAATTCTATATGGGTTATGCACTATAAATTATTCTCAATGACTTGCAAAAAAAAAAAAAGAAAATCAACTGATCATCTCCCCCTTTTCCTCAGATTTCTTTCTTCAGACTTCTTTCTGTACTTTTGTTAGAATCACCTTCAAACTCTTTAAAAATAAAACCTCTTGAAAGCCAACATTTATTTCTTTATTTCCCAAGGGTGCTCAGTGTTAGAACTATAAAGAGGGGTTACCACAAAGAGGAAGAATTTCCCAGAGAAGCTTATTCAATTGCTCTGAAATGACTGAGTCAATAAAGAAACTGGCAGCAAACACCTGGCTCCTGATTTAAAGCCCACTTCTCTTCTGTCCCCACCCCCACCCAGCTATAAGAAAGACAAAGTCTGGTTTATAGGCAGTTGTTTCAGCAACTATGGCGATGCTGCCATTTTAAACATTCAGCATAAGACTGACCCTGTCTGTGAATTCGGCTCCTTCTGGGAGTGACTTCTTAAGCCAGTTCCAGATTTCCCCAAGAAGGTTCATTGCCATTTGGATAAGCAAACAAGGCTAAATTACAAATTGGAAATGAATTATAAAAAAATATATATATATAAAAAATATATATATATATATATATATATATATATATATATATATATATATATATATATATATATATATATATATATATATATATATATATATAATCTTGTCACACATGTTCACATGGGAGGAAGTTAAAGGGCTTGAGTAAGGACAGTTCCGAGACATACCGGTATGTGGCAGAGTACACTGACTCCTTTTCTCCCTTGCCTGCAGACCATTCACGGGAGATTCCACCTGGCTCTCTTGACGTCACTTCCGGGACCGGAAGTATATATATAGTATGAAACTGATATTTAAAAGAATTGTATTGTTAAAATTATTGCTTCATTACTTGTTGGCCCTTCCACCCCTGTAAGCAATCTTGGAAACTACATTCTGTCAGGTCTGTCAGCAAACCAGTTATAGTCCTTTGGATTTATTCAATTGGTTTTAGTTTATTTTATGGCAAACCTCATACATATGTAATTATTGCTTGATCCTGTCCCACATTTTCCAAGAAACTTCTTTTCCAACCATATAAGCAGAGAAAGTTAAATTATGGATTGGAAATGAATAATAAATCAAGTTATCATCTCCCTCACAATATATACATGTTGCAGGAAAATTGGAAAGTCCAGCTTATTGCAATTAGCCCAGGTGTTTTGAAATGAGCAAGGCAAATGGAAGTAATATTTTTCTGATAGCCTCGGCTCATTGAAATGAAGCTATAAGTACATGCTCCGATTGCAAAGAGTCTGAGCTATTTGAAAACAAAAAAAAAAGTCACTGTCTTTTCCAGTTAGCCTGGCAATGAGAGGGATGTTCCATCTATAACATATATATCTCTTTCTTTCCCTTCGGCTTTTCCCGTATACAGGGTCACTGCTCTGGAGGTCTCTATCTTTCTTTTTACATATTGTAACCTTCTATTTCCTGGCCATCTTCTTACTACACTCACTCTTCTGTATATCCTTCACTACCATATCCTTCCATCTTGCTTTTATTCTCCTTCTTTTTCTTTCTCCTTGCAACTCTAATAATCTCCTATATATGATATTTTCATCTTGTCTTATTCCAGCCCATTGGGTCTCCTCTCCATCATCTTCAACAGTATCCCTTTCACCTTTAAGCGTCCCCTCAATATGCCTATTTTCAGATCGATTTATTTTGATCACATCACACTCATCCATCACAGCACTTTTATCTATTGATCCTCCATTTTTTCATTCTCTCTTGTAGTTGCTGACCAAGTCTCTGATTTATACAATATTTGAGGCCTTACTACCATCTTGTATATTTTTCCTTTTATCTTTGCAGCTATCCACTTGTCACTGAGTATTCTGCCACACTTTCTCCATCCCACTCTGATTCTCAGTCTCATTTCTGCCTCTATCCATCTGTCCCTTTGATCCACAGAGTACCACAGAGACTCGACTTCTTTAAGTCATCTGCTACTAGCTTCATTTTTCTAATCGTACCCGTCCCCATACCCCCATTATAGTTGCAGAGGATATATTGAGTTTTTGATCTACTTTTCCCTGTATGCATGACATATTTATGGTTTAAATGGGTTGGGGAATGCTATGTTATGGTTGATAGTTATGTTAGAGCTCACTGGTTAGGGATAAACTTTCTGAATTTTGAAGTCTTGGTTGCTTTTCATATGTTCAATGTGTGTTTTTGTGAGATCTCCACCAGTTTCTCTAGAGTACTCCTTAAGATGTCCAAGCTGCAAGGTCTGTTAAAGGCACTACTCTTTCATGTCGGACTGGGCGATTAGATTTGAGATCACAAAACAACTGTGGGATGACCAATTGCTTATAATAAAAATCAATAATATTCCAGTAAAAACTCTTGTTATTTTAAATATGAATAAAAATTAGGACATTAAAAATTTTGTTCTTTTTTACAATGTGAAGAAAATGGGACAAGACCACGTAATGTGTTGAGGTCTCTCTATGAAGCTTATTTAATAGCAGCATTGCTAATAAGGCTCAAACAAACAAGATGTAATGAAAACAAGGAATGAAGCTCAAACATCGTTCCTGAGTCTTCAAAATCCAGGAGCTTCTGAGGTTCAGCGTGACTCCAGTAGATGCGATTTCAACAATAAACACTGACTTCTGGCCATCTCATTGCTTGTACAGGGACAGAACCAGAAAAGTGCAGGGCTTCTGGGATGATCTGGAGGAGAGGTCATTTTTCTTCTGTGGGCTCCTCCTTCATTCTCTGGCCTGAAGAAGAAGAGGAGATGTTAGGACCTGCAGTTCAGCATAACGCATCCCCAATGTGTTGTTTTGTATAGAGCCTCCAACACACTCCCACAGCGGTTCTGCGTGAAGTATTAAAATCCAATTATAGTGTTATTATTTAAAGATGTAATTTCCAAGTGCCAGATAATCAAAGTACTGAAAAATGGAACTGGCAGATGTAGAACAAGCAATACAAAACTGCCCAGCATAAATGGCAAGTCAAAAAGTCAGGCAATTGGGACAGGTTTTTACTGGTTTTTGAATCTGGATGTAAAGGAGATTAACTACCTAAACTATGGGGAGAAGTTTTAAGGTAAATGCATAACAATCAGGTACCTCTAGCTTGATGCGACCTGAATGTTTAGTGTTGCCCAGCCATATCAAAGTGCGATTTACAGAAAGAAGCAGCATGTGCTCCCAGTTAGGTTTAAAGAAGAAACAACAGCAAAGTGTGTTTAACTGTGAGTCAAGATGTTTGTTTTGATGATCTTCTAGATGGTAAACGCTGTCTGCAGTTTGCTCAGTACTTTGTTGACAACTGCAAAATCTGGTAGATCTGTTTTCATTAAAAAATAAATGTTAATAAATGTTGGTTGACAGATTTTTTATTAAATGTATTATTTGTTTATTTTGGGGGTGAGATTAGAAAACAAAGTATTTGGCCAAAGCAGTGTCTTCTGGAGCAAGTGGGTGCCAATTAAAAAACAGTGCTGCAAGTCCTGCTACACAGCTCCATACATTTTCTACTGGTGCCATGTGTCCTCTAATTGCACTAAATATTGACACTGATGGTATTTGCTCCTTTGTCACTCTCTCTGTGTCTTTTAGAAGAGGGTCAGGCATTCCTGTCAACTACTGGGTTGCCTAACGCCATAGTGTCCCTATTAATCATGTCTCCATATAATGTCCTTGCAAGGCACATCACACATATGCAAAGCTCATTTGCTTCCACAATGACAAATGGAGAATCTTGTCTGTTTGGTGGTGGTGCTCCCTCTGCTCTGGAGGCTTTCTAATGGCCTGGTACCTACTTTGTACCAACTCAGTGATGCCCTTTGCAGTAGTTATGTCTTGCCAGTTGAGTAACCCATCACTATTGTCTATCTGTCTCTCTCTTTCTATATATATATGCTTACTAGATGCACCAGTTGTTGCTGTAACAGGGTATGATGCATTATCAACCTGATTTGAATTAAGCATTTAAGCAGACTTGAGAATGTTATACCATTTTACATGCAATGCTCCTAAGGCATCTACTATGGAAGGTGTGTCAAGAAGTGTTTACAGGGTGAAGACCCAGCAGCAAATCTAGGACACAACTGTCATGGTTCAGCCAACATATTCCCCTGGCTGGGGTTCAAAGTTGTGTTTCTTATTTGTTTCATGTTATTTTATGGTATTTATTTGTATTAGTATTTATTTTGTTTATTATGTACATTTTTGTTTGTGTTCATTTGTCCTTGGTTATGTCCCTTGTGTTTTGTGGGTGGTCTCCAATTTAAGCAGAGGAGACACCTGCTAGTCACTGCCAGGAGTGGCCATCCATCCAATTTAAGGGAGGGCCTCATTGTATGTACAATAATATTTAAAGTAGGAAAATGGGCCCCAATGGCCAAGGCTAAAGGTTTACAAGGCGTTTCAGAACACACAATTCATCCTACCCTTTAATGAATTGTACATGTGCCAAGTAATGACCCAACCAAGTTCCAGAGTTGTGAGAAAAAAAACAAGTTTATCCACTGGAAGACTAGAGAAACATGGTCTCATCTGACAAATCACAACCCCACTGATTAACATTCATGGAAAGACAAGGAAATGATGGCAACCCTATCAGTCCATTTGTCGATAATGTAGGGTAGTGGTGCTGGCACACATTGGTTTATTTGACATGAACACATCAACACACAAATGCTACAAGATATCTGAGTCGAGAGCATCTCTTCATGGTAACAATGTACCCATTTTAGGAATGCTGCTGCTTCATGCCATAAGGTTGGTAATGTTCTGAGATGGTTCCAGTGTCATAGGATCAAACGCTTGTTTTAAATCAGATTAGATAAACTTTATTCATTTTGTGACTTTGCTGTGTAGTCTTGGTTTATTTGTATCTAAGCCTGTGTTATGTGCCATGTGTTTTGTGGGTGGTCCCTTAAGATGCAGGGCCACCTGCCAATCATCACCAGGAACTGCCCTCTGCCCTATAAATCTGGAGGGTGTCATACAGTTCCCGGCAGTTCATTGTGAATGTACTCTGCACTGTAAAAAATAAAATGTTAAATTTATGGTAAAAAAGAAGGTGACATTTTTTTTAGGTCTATGATACAACTTTACAGTAAATAACTGTTTTTCTTTATAACACATTACAATAGAAGTGAATGTTTAACCATAACCTGAAATACATACACTGTAATAAATACACCAATTGTAAAACCATTAGAAAACACCATCTTATTGGGAACTCTTGAAAATGGGTTACACTAAAAACTTCCTGCCATGTTGCTAATGCTCTGCATATTTTCTCATGATGAATATGCTGGCTTCCAGTTCTGGTGATGATTATGTTATCATAACTAATCCACTATGATCTAGTGTTAGGAAAAGTGATCTGTAAAATAAAAATAGTCACCATTATAAATCAATCCAAAATCGATGTCCTTTATTACATTAGAACATGAGAAATTTGACAATCATTCAGTCCATGAATCTTGTTCATTTAGATAGATAGATAGATAGATAGATAGATAGATAGATGTCGCATGCGGCTGGGGGTGGAGCCCAGCCCTGACGCCCAGGAGGACCGGAGGAGGGCTTGTACCTCCTCCAGACCGCGAGGGGGCGACCGCCCTGTTTGTGTTGGGGGCCACGGGTAGAGGGCTTGGAAGCCCAACCCTGTAGGGACCCATGGCCACCTCCAGGCGGCACCCCGGTGCCTGAACAACCCTGGACCTCAGCACTTCCGCCACACCAGGAAGTGCTGGGGGGAAGAGGAACAGGGACACCCGAAGGGCTTCCGGGTGCGCAGCCAGCACTTCTGCCACATGGAGGTGTGTCCGCAGGAGATTGCCGGGAAGCAGCTGGAGCCCATCCGGGTTCCTATATAAGGGGCCGCCTCCCTTCATTCAGCGGCGGAAGTCGGGTGGAAGAAGGACGGAGCTGGAGAGAGAACTGGAGGTGGCTGGAAAGGCATTTGGACTGTGAGGCCTGGACTTTGGGGGATCGGTGCTGGAGGCACTGGGACATGCACTGAACTTTCTTGTAAATATTGGCATAATAAATATGAGTGTATTAGGTGAAACAATGATGTCCGTCTGTCTGTGTCCAGGCGCCCTTTCACAATAGATAGATACTTTATTAATCCCAAGGGGAAATTCACATACTCCAGCAGCAGCATACTTATAAAAGACAATATTAAATTACAGAGTGATAACAATGCAGGTATAACAGACAATAACTTTGTATAATGTTAACGTTTACCCCCATGGTTGGAATTGAAGAGTCGCATAGTGTGGGGGAGGAACGATCTCCTCAGTCTGTCAGTGGAGCAGGACGGTGACAGCAGTCTGTCGCTGAAGCTGCTCCTCTGTCTGGAGATGATCCTGTTCAGTGGATGCCGTGGATTCTCCATGACTGACAGGAGCCTGCTCAGCACCCGTCGCACGTAACAGATTACCTGTCCCAATAGTTAATCCAGGTCATCAAGGATTCTGCTTTGGTTTTCAAAATGTCCTAAAATAGTTAAACAGATCAAATGTGAGGTTCATAGAATAGGACTTCTTTTGTCATATATAAATTATAATCAGAAAACAAAATTAAAAGTTAATGATTCAGGATGGCCCATGTAACAGCAGGCAGTTTCAGGAACTTTACAGATCCATACAACAAGTTTTTCCCTTACACTAGATAAATAAAGTAACATGAACTTTAGAAGCGATGTACAGAAATAAGACTCCAGATGTGGTTTAAGAACTGGACAATTGTAGTTTGCATTCAAATATGATATTACTGATATGCCCCACTGTGATATGGCTGACCATATGGCCCTGCTACCCTCCTCCATGTCTTTTTATATGAATATGTAATATGTTACGATTGCTGTCTCCTTGAAAGTGGTTCCAGCACTGTGAATTGATTTTCATTGCAGCACTTGGTGGATTCACTGGCCTCAGGCTTCAACTTAAAATTGATTTTTATCCAATATATATGCCATTGTCACAGTAGCGTAATATTAAAACTAGTCTCAGATAATAAAGCTAGACAGCTGTCATATATGTGTAGTGAACAGGAGATTTACTCTTATTACATCAGTTTTTTTTTTTTTTTTTGGTAGGTACTATTTTGTCCATCCATCCATTCACCCATATCATGAAGCCACTTTGTCAACTACAAAGGCAGTGCCTGTCACAATGGGCTCAAAGGAGCCTGCCAGTGTAAATAAGGAAGGCACCTTTCACCACAAAGAAACCAGGCAGACAGGTAAGCTTAAAGGGAAGCCCATTTTAAAAGACGCCTACCAGCCAATCAAACATCATCCCAAAACATTATCATAATAAACAGTACCAATCAGTAAGCATGAAGAAAACAATTTCCTAATACTACATATACATCCTAGGTTTGTGGAAACTATAGCAAATTATTATTATAATATTGTAGTGGTCAGCAGAATAATCCCCTTAGGTTAGGCTAACTATGTGCTGTGATTGAGAGCTTTCCAGGGACCCATGGACAACCTGGGGTCATTTTGTAGAAGTTTTTTTTAAGGAAGTGAACAACTTTACAGCACTGGTTAAAAAGGAACACAAAGCAAAATAAAGGAAAAGGTCTTGATGACTGAAGAGTAAGGAGTCTGGTGTGAGAAAAGGAGAGTTGAGACTAGAGGCTGTTGCAGGAGCAGTGGTGCTTTAAAATGAGGTTTAATGTTGGACTAATGAGAGTAGGGGGGTACTGATTCTGCAATCTGGGACATCAGTTCAAGAGGACTATGCAACTATGATACACACCATAAATGTGTACCTACAGAAACAATCTATGTTTTTCCTACAGAAAACAGTGACATCCAAATTGCACTGCACTAATTCATTTCAAGTCAGTGATTTGGAAACACAAAAGAAATGTTAGTATGAGTTCAGGAAAGCAATTAGAGTTGGCAAATGCCTGTATGGGGATGAGGTGGAGACCGAGCATTGCAGGAGTCATATTTTAACATACAATGTGACTGGGTTAAAAATGCTCACAAATTAAAAACTAGTCTATTCCAATCACATCCATATTTTTTTCCCAGATTAACCCAATGCTTCTTATTCCATTTCTCTTCCCAATAATGAGACATTTCTATTGCAGTGGTCTACTGCACTACATAATTCACCCTTCTCTTCTTTGTTAATGGTGTAAGGTGGATTACCACAAAACCTCTGGTCTGGGTGGAATATCAGGGCTTATAAGAATAGCTGGAATGATATTAATTGAAGACCAGGAGATGAAACATAAGGCAGACACATGCCAAATTCTAAACCAAGAAATCAGACCAACCTTTCGTCAAGCCAAAAGCAAAATACTAAACTATAGCTGAAGCAATGTAGCTAAAGAATCAAATAACAGGAAAAAAATAAAGTGCTAAATGTGGCAATGCTGACATCACAAGTCATGACCTCCAACCCAATTACCTTAATAATGCTGTATCAGCCACACCACAAAATGGCAGTGCCCACAAAAAACAAAATGACACTAGAAGAAGATGTAATAGAAGGCAAGCCTACCCCTTGCATTCTCACCAGATTCTACTGGGGCACCGTCAAGATTCTGACCAGATGCATCACTGTCTGGTTTGGGAACTGCATTGTCTCTGACTAGAAGGTCATGAAATGGATACTGCACTCAGAATCAAAGACATCCTTATTAAGCATTGCATCTGCAAATCTTATACCATTTTGAAAGACCACTTCCACCCATTCCATGGTCTCTTGGTCCCTCTTCTATCTGGCAGATGGTTTGGAATCATCCAAACCAGCTTTTCCAGGTTCTGCAACAGCTTCTACACCTTGGCTGTCTGGACTCTGCACTCTGTGCTGCCCTCAGATCTGCTCCTAGTAGTTTATTCATGTTCAATACATTTGTTACACTTGATATTTCTGCTGTTTTTTATTTTTAGTTGTTGTTGTTATTATCTATTAATTTATTACTCTCTGTAACATGATCCATAAATAGTGTCAGACATGCATGCCAGAGGGTCACCATCTGGGCTCACCTAAAGTAAGTAGTACCACCCTGGGACAAGAGGGGGTGTTGCCACCAACAGATTTGTCCCCTTCTTCCCTCAGAGCCCTGAGAAACAGCCCATGAACATCTGCCCCTTGACAACACCGAACCCAAAGAAGGCCCACCCTTTCTGGTCCGTACAGTATAAAAGAAGAGCGACTACAAAGCATGGCGTCTCATTTTGATGTGGATCCGGCTTTAGTGCTGACACAAGCCTGAAATCTCTTTTGTGATCATCCTGCAAGAACCTTCTTTTCCAAGCTGCACACTGAAGTACTTAAGTTTTGTTATTTTTCTATCTTTTTGTTCAAAATAAACAGGGTTTTATTGCCTAGATGGCACCCAAGCACATTATCTTGTCCTGCACCATCATTTTGCCCCATTACAATAGCTGTGAATAGTTTTAACAGATTTGTGAAATATCAATAGGTTCCTGAATCTGAAGGTGAATTCAAGAAACAATGTGTACTTCATCTGGGTGCAGAACATGGGACCAGCTTTTTACCCTCATAAGGATTCTGGAGGGTTCATGGCAGTATGCCCAACCAGTCTACATGTGTTTGTGGATTTGGAAAATGTTTACAGTATCCATCAAGATTTTCTTTGGGGGGTGCTTTAGGAGTTTAAAGTACTAGTCCAGCTGTTGGGGGCCTTTCAGTCCCCGTACAACTGGAGTGGAAGCTTAGTTTGCATTGGTGCAAGTAAGTCCG
Organism: Polypterus senegalus; assembly: GCF_016835505.1. Taxonomy (NCBI): domain Eukaryota; kingdom Metazoa; phylum Chordata; class Cladistia; order Polypteriformes; family Polypteridae; genus Polypterus; species Polypterus senegalus. Next base: position 142,573,196 of record NC_053166.1, read on the forward strand.
ACTCATTCCTGGTAGGTGTGGGACTGCCCGGGCTGCCCATTGTCACCAATTCTATTCATAATTTTTATGGACAGAATTTCTTGCTCGTGGTCAAAGAGTGGAGGGTATCCAGTTCGGTGACTTCAGTATCACATATCTGCTTTTTGTTGTGGTCTCACTGGCTTCATGAAGTGGGCCTTGATGAGGATCAACTCCTCCAAGTCTGAGGTTATTGTTCTCAGCAGAGTGTCCTCTCTGGGTCGGGGATTAGGTACTGCCTCAAAGAGAGAACTTTCAGTATCTTGGCTTCTTTTTCACAAGTGAGGTAAGAACAGAGCAGGAGATCAACAGGCAGATTGGAGCAGCTTTTGCAGCCTTGAAGTGAAGAGAAAGCTGAGCTGAAAGGCAAATCTCTCAATGTATTTGCTCCTATCCTCACCTATGGCCATAAGGTTTAGGTAGTAAATGAAAGGACTAGCTTGTGGATACAAGCAGGAATGTGTTCCCTTCACAGCTTGTCTGAACTTAGCCTTGGATATAGGGAAGAGGAGCACAAACATTCAGGAGGAGCACACAGTAGAGCCACTGCTCCACCGCATCGAAAGGAAACACTTGAGGTGGTTCGGGTTAGAATGCCTCCTGGGGAGATGTTTCAGGCATGTCCAACTGGGGGTGGAGGGCACCTCTGAGCAGACCAAGGCAATCTGGACAGATTATATCTCTCGGTTGGCCAGTGCGCCTCCAGTGGAGGTGAAGAAATGGGACATCTGGTGATCATTGTTTAAATTGCCATGGACTTGGATAAGCATAAGAAGATGTAAAGCTGGCAATGAGTTCCTGATTTTAAAAGGAACGTTCAAGTTGTCTTGATTTGATGTATCCCACTACTCTGTTAAAAAGAAAAGTGTCAGAGTGGTTCTTCAGAGTGATGCCTTAGGGGAACCATTTTTGATTCCCAAAAGACTTATCCACATGAAGGTTCTGAGAAGAATCTTTAATAATTTAGATCTGCAACAGACTCAAAACAGTAAATAACAATGAATAGGTGGTAGCAGGTTTGTGAAATGCCAATGGATCATGATTTTAAAAGGCCTCTTGCTCCATTCAATAGCATAAGTTCACTCTGGTATTGCTTAATTTGTTAGTGCCCTGCAAACATTCTTAAAAATAATGATTTAATTTAATTAAGGTGCAGAAATTGTTCAGACTCAGCCCAGACCCAACCTGTAATTTAAAAAAAGATGGTGTCAGTGAACACCAACTCACAAAAATATATGATTTATGGCTTGCTGGGCCCCTCATAGCTTTCAGCCTTCTCTGTAAGGGACTCATAGATTACATTCGTCATGAATTCCTGTGAATCCCTAGCATGGCGCTTAGCAGGCAGACTTTGTGCATTGACCTCAGGCTATTAAATAAAGCATGGAAGCAGGGGATTCGCTTCAGCAAATCCCTCAAATGAATAATGAATGTGCAGCTAAGTCACTCTGCGACATGATGATCGAGCCTGGACTCCTCTACTGAACTTCAAGGTGTTTCTGTAATTTGAGCATCCAGAATCTTTACGCTGACTTTGCCATGATGTCTCATTCTGCTCTTGGTGGCAATCTAAAAAAATGACTGGATCCCTATAGTATTTTTTTTTTTGCATTTATTTTGCATTAATAATAATTGAGTTAAAAAATACAAAGTGGAAGGAGCTGTTGCATGCCTCAGGCCTCTACACCTGGTTGTAATTTGTGTCATAACGCATGCATTTTGTATGGTCTCCTCGTGCACTTGTGGCTTTTATCCTTGTAAATCCTGATGGTTGGATTCATCTGTGACTCTAAATTTGCCCCGTGTAAGTGATTGAAGGATATGAGTGAATGTCCTGGAGTGATGAACGCATGCTTTTTTCACATTTCATGTTTTTTATAATCTGAACATTTGAGAAATCTTTGTATGACAAAAGTTTCTCTATTGCATCACTCTGAAGAACCAATTGGGCACCTTTATTTTTAAGTGTAGTTCCCACTTGGACCTCACTTCAGTTCCTAGTAGAGGTGTTTCCACTAGTTTGAACATTGTCCCCATGAACAAGGGGACTTCCTCCACAGTACAGATAGCAGAATGGCAAAAAAAAAAAATCTAAATGTTAGTGAGTATGGTGGTGTCCTGTACAATCCAAAGGCGTTTGAAAACTGGAAAAAAAACTCTCTGATAAGAAGATCTACACACCCAAAGTCACAACCCAATCAGAAAACAAGTTCCTATGGTTCACCAACTTGTGTGATAGGTGTCTAACAGCACAACAGCTTCAAGCACACCTTACTGTAACTGTGCAGGTCGAAAAAAGCAAGTCTCAGTTTCTACTGTGAAGAGGAGACTTTGCCCAGTCTGCAGTAGTCCACAGTCGGTATTTCAAGGCTGTATTTTGTCCATTAAAGAATGGCTTCCTTACTTCCAGTCAACCTGTCAAACCTGCAGCACAACATTCAATCAGCAAATCTATTGTTTATCAATCCATAAATTTAAACTTGGCAGCAGATTTACAGTAAGCATTCTGCTGATATTTCACAGATCTCCAGAAGCCTGTATTACTTAAATGAAGTAAAAATTGTGTTTCTCCAGTAGATTTCATTCATTATCTACTTCATACTTTCAGTATCACCTTTGAAAATAAATTGCTATTTGAAATTTGAGGTGATGAAGAGGTGTTAAAGAAACCACTGTGTCACAAAATGAAAAGTTCCTTATTGACACGTTAGCCACAAATATGTGTTGATTAAGGGCACAGTGCAGTGTGGCAAATTATTAGACAAGATAAATTGCACAAAGTTGAACTTTGTGGTGTAGTTTTCACAGTTTCGACTAATATTTTATAAAGTGGGTTTATGGTTAGGAGTAGGGTTAGGGCTAAGGTTAGTGATAGTACTAGCGTCCTTATTCAGATCCACAATAGCTATCACGTTCTCCTTTTGTCTACATATAATTGTTCTCATGGGTAGTTTGGTGTTCCCTTGCATATCTCTGATTCATGCATGATAGTTTGGTGAATTGACTTGCAAAGCTGACTCCCACAGGCGATTTACTGTGATTTCTAATAAGAAGTTTCATATCACATTTGACCACCTTCATTTTTACATTTCTGAGCAAGACAGGCTCCTTTCTTAAATCACAGTTGAGTTTTGCCTGGAATAAGTAGTGTGTAAGAAAATTCCGAGGAAGACAGGAATAGTTCAATCAATTTGATTTTTATTCAGCCACAGATGAGTACCTGGATTCTATGTTGCAAGGCAGAAGAGCAAAGTTACATTTTATTTTATTGGCTTTTTATAATTTCTTCTTCCTCCCCCTTCCCCTTATTTATAACAAAAAACATAATGTCATTTACTTAAGCATTTTATCTTATTACACTAATGGGCCATCTGTTCTTATTTTTTTCACTTGTCAGATAGACCTTAAAGAAGGAAAGATCATCATTCCTGTGTCAAATAGATGCGTTCCTAAAGAAACTAGAAATTTTCCTGGTTCAGCTTACTGCACCGTCTTATGACAGACACCTGTATGAATAACCTGCCATAATATCAAAACGGCTTTGTCGGCTATTAACCCTTAGTAGCTTGCAAGCAGTTAATTTTTCTTTCACAGTAGCTAGGAGAAAATAACTAGGCAGCCGAATAAGTAGCTAACTTCGGTCCTGTGAAACAATCCCAGGCCAGGGCATCACATTTTCACAAGTGCTGTGAGACATGTGTGAGAATTAAAAGGGCTTAACAACGTTAGTTGGCCAGGTGCTTTCAAAAGAGGGGTGCATGCTTTTTCAGTGAGATGTTGCTAGTGGGTTTGGAGCAGTATGGTATGCATGGATGATACCTGTTTCTTTCATGTTTAATAAAAGTGTCTTCGGGTTTTTATACAATATGCCTTCTGGTTATTTGTTCTACTGATTCCCAGTGGAACCCACAGCTACAAACATGACTGCACTCATCTGGAAACATCAGAGCGGCTAACCTCACTGCTGCGCACACGCCAGTCTTTAAGAGGTGGGTGGAAATCCTGAATCCTTCAGAGGAAATGCCTGTTAAACTAAACACATTTACAGTATGCAGTATGAGCAGGTGCTGTTTGTCACTTTGATTAACATTAAATCCAGACATTTTTATTCAAATACCCAGAGTACTTTACCAGGGAATTAATCCATATTCCTATTATTTTGATGCTGTGCATGATGGTCCAGTGATTAAGGCGATGAAAAGAAATGTCAGCGTTAGGGCCAAGCTTTCATCAGATTTTCTGCACTGAGCTTTATTGTTGAGTACACGACACACACACACAACCAGAATATTTATAAACTGGTTTGTCTGCTATCTCGTGGATTTGGTATCCTCAGTTCGAATCCCGAGAACAATCATTGGACATACGGACTTTACATGTCTCTCCATGTTCGTGTGGGTATAAAGATGCCCCGCTTCCCTGAATTTCTTAAAGCAGGTTCAAGAGTGTTATGTTTTACTTTTTGTCTAATATTTACAGTTGGCAGAGTGATAATCACTTTTTTTGGCATGGATTAAATATTGTACTATTTAAAAATTATGCCACTGGCATCTCTACAAGAAATGCACCTGCTTACCATTTCTTATTTTTAGTGTTGTATACTAACAAAGTAGAAATACTTTGTTACTCTACCTGAGTATGTTTTGGAAATATTTCTCCTTTACTTGAGTATACAATTTTCTGTCTGCTTTCACTTTTATTTCACTACAGTTTCAAACACAAATGGCTTCATGGACTTAAGGCTGATTTACACTTTTGTGCCAAGTTTGTAGCTATGGGGCAAACTGACACACAGCTCCTCATAAATGTGACCACATATTGCATCAATGCAGACCCTACACAGACACCCACAACTCTCATTGGCCAGTCTGGTTACTATGTACTTCCTAAAACATTAGCCTATGGAAGATAATATGTAGCAAGAGGAGCGATGATCTTGGAGGCCACAAACTGCCTGCATTGTAATGGATCATTCACTTTTCTTGCTTTCGACAAACACTGCCAACTAGTGTTCAGACACGTGCGTACAGCGTGGTGTGACTCAGATAAAATGCCTATGGTGTAGACTATACATATACAGTAGCTAGAGTGTAGGTTCGACACAGAAGCATAAATCAGAATTAACACCCCATCAGCCACTGCTACACAGTGATTCAAAGTACACCTAACCACAGCCTGTGAAATAGGGTGGAGCTGGTGATTTGAGGGTGGAGTTGGAGGTTTGAGGGCGGGGCTGGATATTTGAGGGTGTGGCCGAGTGTTGGACACACACAATCCTTTAGTTTCAGTTATGTCCATGACAGATGCTGCTGTGGTCAGATGCTGTGTCCTCGTGGCAGCCTGCTAAGTGTGACAGGCACAGTTACCAGACTGAGCGGTTTTTTACCCACTTGGGTTATTTTTTAAACTCCTTTGTGCATAAAAACAATAGCTTGTGTGAAACGATTTCACGATTTTGTTAAGAGAAAAAAATGTCCATTTGCATTTCCACGTCCTTTTAGCCTATGAAACAGGCACTTTTTCTTTCCAGCCTATGACAGTGAAACATAACAGAGTTCCCTTCATTTAAAGTTTAAAACCTGTCAGTTTCATTGGCACAGCTATGAACACAGCTACTATTATCCAAGTATTGATAACACTGGGCATTGTTTTAGGTGTCTCCCAATTACACTAATGAAATGGCCTGTCTAAAAAGGAAAGCACAGATGGGTGTCCAAAGCAGGAATGCAGAGGTGGGGGGACTCCAGCACAGAACGTATTTTTGTGGTAACTCTACTACTGTTGGACCATGTTTTGTAAACATTTAGGAATATATAATAATATTAAAAAAATGTATGGAAAGGTAATCCTGATCAAAAACAATTGATCACATCTGTTTTTTGAAACAAGACAAAGGTAAAAGGCTTCAGCTTAGTTGTTATGTAATCCTCTTTTCTTTGAATGCCACATTTATAATGAAACATTAAACTATTTTCACACATTTTTAAAAGGATGGTCCCTGTTTAAAGAAAATGTGTTTTGCTTCCCCATAACATCTGCAGTTGTGTTGCTTGGGTTTAGTGGTCTCATACATTTTCAAGAAGGTTATTTCCAAGCTGAAGTAAGGACAGAAGTTAAGAGATATAACGCCTGGGTGACACACCTGATGATAGCTGTGCTGCTGAAATGTCAGGTCTCTTACCTTCCTTCCTTTCACTGAAATAACATTTACATTTTTTTTCTGACAGAGCCTTTCACTTTCTTTCTGTTATGCTGTTTCCACCTGAAAGAAAAGAAAATATCACAGATGAAGCCAAATGAGCTCTCGTGGTAATTTGTTTCTCCTGTTTATCAAATTTATTTAAAGAAATTCATTAAAAGGTTTTGCTTCGTAGGTTGTACCCTCTGGCGGGTTCCAGCCAATTGGAAAAATTACCCTTGAAACAACAAGTTTAGCCCCACCAACTCATGCATATGAAGTATGAAGTCACCAATCAGATGAGTGACATTCACAGATATTTGTAGCTTGGGGGTGGCTGAGGGTATGTGGGTGACGCTTAGCTGGCTTGAATTGGACTGACCAATGCCAGGCCAGAATTTGTGTGGCAATTTGACTGTAATTGGGCAGTAAAGTGCCTGTCAAATCTGAGCACCCTGGGGATGGGGCTGACCTGCTGGCAGGAGTGAGGTGTATGTGTGCCTTCACATGCTGCGGTTCACTCACCTCATCATGTGTGTTGCTCAGATGTCTTTCTGTATTATCCTGGGCATCACAGATTGTGAAACAGGTGGAAAAGCCCAAGAGAAAATGAAAAGTCTTTCCATTAAATGTCAAGCTAGAAATGATAAGTCTAGGGTAAGCAATTTACTAAACATAATGTAATGTGGGTCGTATTGGAATTAGTTTTGATGAATACTATTATTATCAAACTAACAGGCTGTGCTACCCATCTAAGATGGGTTGAAATCTAAGTAATCAATTTAGACTTTAACATTAATTATTTGCAGTGCACCATATATGCATTTTGTACTGCATGTAATAATAAAACACTTTGCATTTGTCATTCCAACAGGTGGCACATCACAAACATTTGTAGTAATAAAACACATTACTACAAATGTTTGTGATGCACCATCTGTTGGAATGAAAAATTCAATGCATATGTCTCTATTTAAATGCCATTTGCTATGGGATTCATGAAGGCAGTGTTAATATTTGCGATACACCGTCTGGTGAAATGACAAATGCAATGCATATTATTACTACAGATGTTTGTGATGCTCCATCTTTGTAATGTCAGGGATACACTGATACACATACACTTGTCCTTTAATTAAGGTGGATAGTTTGGTGTTACTAGGGCAAAGACGGGGGCCATTGTTACAACTTTGACATTTCTGAAAATTTGAAATTCACTGTAATTAGGTTATGAAAATTCACTTCATGAAGGGGCTTTCTGGATTTGAGTTCCTTGCACATATCATATCTCCTGTTATGACCCTGCTCAGTGAATTAGAAGACCATCATTAAAATGCCCACTTATGCCGAAGGTCACAGCTTCAAGCTGCAGTTACTTGACTCATACTTTAGTGATTGTGATATGACTCACACACAAAGAGAAGCTAGCCTGAATGATTTTAAGTAGGTAAGAACAGCTTTGACTACTGTAGATATACTGTAAAACACGTAGAACATACACTTACTTGTACTTTTCATACTTTTAAGTACACTTCATATCAGATACTTGAAACTTCTAGTCAAGTAGTTTTCTCACTGACATTTTACTTTAACATGAGTCGCTTTCCAGAAAGCCATCTCTGCTTTTCCTCAAGTGTGGCTGTTAGTTACTTTATATAACACTGCTTTTTTCTATCCTTATTTTTTTCAACTTGCCTCTTTGTGTGGAACAATTTAGGTAAGTATAAGGCACGCTGGACCCAATACAGTCAAATGGTGGCACTTCATAAAACTTTAAAACTTTGGATTATGTTATAAATGGTTATTGATTTCTAGGAAATAGGATTTGTTCAATTAGTGCTCTTCAAAGAAGTTGTCAACATATTGCGGCCAGACAAAGTGGCACAGAGGGCACTTCAGCAGGCTTACCAGAGATGGTGTGCACTTCTTGGTTCATTCGTTCATTTGTTTATTTTCTGAATCTGATTATTGCAATACAAGGGTATGGCAGCATCGGTGGGCAGGCTCCAGGACAACATTGCAGGGCACACACACATCTGAACAATCGGGAGTACTCAGTTAAACAGGCACACATTAGGATGTGGGAAGAAGCTGTAGTGCCCAGAGAAAACTGGTGTGGACTTGAGAAGGAGGTGTAAACACTGGAACCGAATGGCAGAAGTGCCAACTGCTGTGCCACTGCACCTCCAATTGTTATTATAATCCAATTCCTTGTCACTGGTGGCCAGAGCCTTTCCCGGAAACACTACACACAAGGTAGGAAACAACCCTGGATCAGGTGCCAGTCCATTGGTGGTGGCTGAAAGCTCTAAAATCCTGAGTTTGAATTGGAGCCTAGTCACTTGTTGATGTGGAGTTTACGTATTCCCCCCAGGTTTGTGTGTGCTTTTCTCCACACAATCCATTTTTCCTTTAGCATCCCAAACACTTGAGTGGTCAGTATGGACATAATCATAAGTGTGCTTGTGGGTAGGCTTGCACCCTGTACAGGCTTGACTGCTGCTCTGTGAACTGTGCTGCTGTATCCCTGAGCTGAATAAGCAGGATAGAAAATGGACAGATTGTTGACTGCATCACAGGTATCAACTTTCTACATGCTGGCTATTTCTCTGACATATGTTTCCATAATTTAAATCAATAGCCTGCTCCCGCCGGATATTAATCCGAAAACACTTCCAATTGAGAAAAACCCATACCATGAGAGTGCAGATTTCTGCCTGCAGATTTTTATTTTGTGTTGATTTCCCTCCATAAAAGGGGACAGGCGACATATTGTACGGTGCATTCCAGAAGCTCCATACAGATGGAAACCATCTGCTTTTAGAGCAAAATAATTGTCTTTGTTTTGATTTGAGTTCAAAATCTGAACGCAAATCTGATTACAATGAATGCGTCCAATTCCATTTAAAAGGCATAGGAAATTTATTCGCAAGATTCACGTGTTAGAAGCTCACTGAAACCATTAAAGAGATGAACAGATGGGCCCACCAGACTTATCAATTATCTTTAAACAATTCATTGACTATCTGCCCAGCAAATGGAAACTGTTGCCGCAAAAAGCATTTTCACAAGTTTTCATACAGCATGTACACACCTGGGGCCTGTGTGAAGTACATGAAGTACAAGTGCTATATAAGATATAAATGGATTGGTTACTTTATATACTGGTGATCTGACACATTTAATGATGGAGTATCTTAGAAACTTTAAATAATTGACACTTCAGACCTTTAAGCTATTTGGTCTTTGTCAGCATGAGGAACAAATGCAGTCATCATATTTTTAAGTTTGGCTCATTTGTTTTCAGTTCTCACATATTTCACCTTGGTTACATGATTTGCTTGCTTGACCTACATGTTCCATATGGACACACCTGGCAGCATGTTGACCACAGGTACCCTCGTGATCCGCTTAGATACTTGCATTCTTGCAGGATCTCAGCACTGTCAAAGATGAAGGAATCAGAGGAGACCCAAACAATAGTTGGAGTGCCAAGTGGGCCACCTTGTTTACTGCTGAAAAAATAGAATAAAAATGATCCTAAGGTGGAGCAACAGATTATAGTCGAAATAAATGCTCACATAACCTATTGGTTGGTCAAAACGATCGGGCCTCTCAAGTGGATGTATATCGGAGAGCTCCATCAGGCGGGATCACTTTCCCTATCTGAGCTCTCGGCCTTATATGTACCCAGCTGGAACAGACGGAGCCTCTTAGGGTGTAGCGGGATGGGATTAGCTGCTCTTATTGGTAGGATTGCCAGATAGCAGTTTTCAAACTCAATTGGGCTAATTTTGAAAGTGTGGAGCAAAAAAAAATTTTGAAATGGTGGTTTGATTTTTTTGGTGCTATTTCCACCTAAACCCCTGAACCACACCAGATTAGTTTAATCACCCTAAGACAGCGAGTTTGAGTTTAAGCCATGAATTTTACAGATTTATTCATTGGGCTGTTACTTTATTTATTGCACTGTGTTTACACTTTTTCACATTTAATTCTCGGTTACTAAATAAACTACTTTGATTCTGATTTTAAAGTTTTTCTTGTCACCTTAAAGGGTCAAAACCAGCAGATCAAAGAAAATTATGCATAAAGGCCAAAACGAAGAGCAAGAAGCAAAGGAAAAAAAAATCAATACACATTCGAGGAAATCATAAAGATTTTTAGTAAGTGATAGAGTTGTACTATTTTATCCGCAGCTTAGATAGGGAAGGATTGTCCTGGAAGACCTTTTATATCTCTTTCATCTCAGCACCCAGGTCACGACCTCTAAGGACACGCCCATAACAACCATTGCATGTCTTAACAACGAGTGCAGTAAACATGCACAACTGCTTGTAAAAGAATAATTCCTATCACTCCCTCACCTCCCAAACATTTTGGATTGAAAAATCATCTCCAGATTAAACAGGTGTAGGTGTTGTGTTTCAAGCAGGGATGTGTTCCCTGGCTTAAGTATATTTTCTGTTTTATTATCATTTCAGATTTCCATATTTTTTTCTTTGATTTCTGTCAGTTGGATTATGAACTGCCTGAATTCGTTTTGGGTTGCCTTTTCGGCCAAACCCTATTGCCTATTATTTGGTATTTTTCTACTTGCCTTTCTGTTTTTCCAAGTGCTTTTTTATTTATTTAATACATTCATTAATATTTAAAGTGCTTTGTTTAATTTTTGTTCCAAAAGCCAGAGGTTGTTGGTTATCCTCTCCCTTGAAGGATATTTCTGTATATTTTAAATAGTATGAACCTTTAATATTTGAGTCTCTTCTTTTTGGGCCTGTGCAGGCTTTGAATCCTGACTTTTGAGTTTGGTGCCATGCTGCCTGATTCCAGGCAGACCAGTAAAGTCCCAGTCTGGTCTCTGCTTATTTTGAGGCCTGTTTTCCCTGCTTTGCAATTTGAGCTGTGGAAATCACAACAGCTTGTAAGTGAGTTACGAATGGCATCCCCTCCAGCCTCCTTCATGACCAGTGCTGCCTTTTCTCACTGCTTGTATAGAAGATCAGGCAGTGTGCCTCAAAGGGCAGACAGTGTAGAGCTTCATACTTCATACTCACAACCTGCTACTGACACTGTGTGACCATGAGCAAGTCACTTCATTTGACTAAGGACAAAGGAAATGTAACTAATTTTGTAACACTGTCCCAGATGTTGTAAGCTGCCTTGGATAATGGTGTCTGCCAAGTAATAAAAGCACATTCAGCAACTGGATAGATGAAAGGGTCTTCTTCTTCTTCAAGCACATTCATGAAATTCCAGATAAAGAGCTAAGTAGCCTGCAAGTCTAACAATCTAAATGCACAGGGGTGCAATCATAAAGGATACAGCTGAAAGTGACATCTCAATAACAGGAAGAAAGACACACAAGTGTGTCTGCCTTTATTCAGGGGATACTTGGTTAAGTTATTAAGCTGAGGCGATCAAAACGTTAGCATGTGTCAAAGCAGTATAGCCTACTGGTAAGGATTTTGGTTGCAAAGCTTAGGCTGTTAAGTGAGTGCCCTTCAGTTCCCCCCAAAACAGGTCACTTTTACAACCAATTCACAGTTGCAGGACACAAGAGAGCTTCTCTACAGAAGTGCTCTATCTCTTAGGTTTTTTTGATAAACTTTCTTTTTTCAATGAATATTACTAATTAGATGGTGCTGTGGTAGCGCTCCTGCCTTGCAGTAAGGAGACCAGGGTTCATGTCTCGGGTCCTCCCTGCGTGGAGTTTGCATGTTCTCCTCGTGTATTGTGTGAGTTTCCTCCAGGAGCTCTGTTATCCTCCCAAAGACTTAGCTGAAGGTTAGCTGAACTGGTGTTTCTAACTTGGGTGCTTTGTGTGCCCTGCTTTGCACCCTGTTCTTTGTGGGAATGCCTCCCGGCGCCCCTGTTCAGGACTAAGCAGGTTAGGATATGACTGACTGATTCTTAATTAATGATGTTTAGTTTTTAGCCTCTGGCTTGTTACTTGTTAGTACGTTGCTATCATTTTTTAAATTGAAGATATGCTGCTGTCATCATACACCCATGTTTCGGCCCATCGGAACTGCTTTTTGGCCAAGGTGCGAACTTCAGAGGTGTCACGGGTTGAGCATAGTGGTCTAAGAGTACCTTATGTCTACAATATTTCTGTGAAGAATCTGAGGAACATCTTTTTTTCCCTTAAAATGTTGTGTGCAGCTGAGCAGATCAACATTACCGAGACCTTCACCTTTCTTAATTTTCAGCTTTTTCTATGATGACCATGGATTAGCAGGTTAGGTGTTGGATCATTTTGTATTTCATTATTGTTTGGCTGCTAATTAAAAAAAATGAAAACAACTGAGGCGTCTCACTCTTAAGTATCATGTCCATTACAATTAAGGCAGAAGAAGTTAATTAGCTGTAAAAACTGGTCATTAATTAAGGAAAGGGTTAGAATGAAAACCTGCAGTGAAAGTAGCAACCAGGACTGGAGTTGGAGACCCCTGAGTTACTCGGTGTTAAGTGTGACTGAGGAGGTGCTGCCTGAGGTCAGCCAACTTTTATCCAGTCACGCATTCATACCTTTAACTCTTTCAGGGCTGATGTCGACTTTTGTCAAAAGGAGGAGTTGACGATGGTAAACTGTGACTAAACCAGCCGTTATGTTTTAGTTGGACTCTCGTTAGGAAAGAAGTAAAGTTAGATTCATTGGTTTTGACCGAGATTCCCTGCGCTCACGTGAGTAGCAAGGCACAAACAACAGCAAAATCTGACATCTGGCAAGAGAATAAAGTGAATGCGTAAAGCAAAATACTCTGAACAATGTTTTTTGCCTATTATCTCTGAACTGGACTGTAACTTGTCGGACTCAGATTTTGATACAAGTGATTGAAAACGAATGTGAGGTTCCAGCTTCATCTGATTGGTCCCCAGCTAAACGTTGTACTGACAGTGTTTGCCAGGGAGGACTGCCACTTAACAATGATAAGAGGCAGAAACCAGATTGCAATGCACTGTGATCGTGTCACAAACTGGCAGCCACAGCATGCAGCAACAGACGTTTTATGTTGATTTCTGTGTGAAACCTATTGTTTTTCAGAAACTATGTTTTATATGGAAAAACTATTCAGCCCTCATAGAATTACAGAAAGAAAGGCAAGGCTCTCTTTTGCAGCTCTCCTCCTATTGCTGGATTCCTGTTTAGTAGATGGGCATCTCTCCAAAAGGTTTGACCCATGACAGATATCATTCATGGAAATGCTAATGACTGTCATATGCTAAGATATTAAATATAACAATGTGTAAGATGTAGGCAATGTTTTCACAGGCAGCTTAAAGATTGCTTTCAGAGCCAACACCTCTGTCTCCATGGCTGCCTGGCTGTTTAAGAGGGGACCAGCATATAATTTCTTTACAGGTGTGGGCTGGAATTCTATATATTTTGCTATATTGGGCTCACATGTTGAAAACGTAATTACATTAGTCATTTTGTACTTTTGACCTTTAGAAGATGTTCAAATTGCTCCCTTTGTGCAGTTGTCTTTTTTTTGTTACTTTCCTGAAAGGCTGCGCAAGAGTAATTGAAGTGGAAGAGCCATTATCAAACCAAAGGTCACTGGTCTGAAAATGGAAGAAATGACATCACTGCGTAACCACAGGGGATACCGTCAGTCTGTAGGGCTGAGGTGTGAGAAGTGAGATGCACTGGCAACTATGGAGGTCTCAGTTCTCGGGACTTACTGTATGCAGGTGAAGCTACTAGGGCACAGCAAGGTTCCAAAATGTTAGGTCACAAGAGGTAGAGCAGCATGAGTGTTTCCTCAGCTACCGTTAGCTTTTCCTGGGTGAATGTGACAGGAGCTACTCAGACAAAGGAGTGCACTCGCAATACCAAAGTTAGCATTTCTGAACTGTCTGGTTAAACCCTCACTCAGGATTAACTAACTTTTTACCTGTGTGAAGACTCACATTTTGTTCTCTTCCAGTAAAGACTTAAAGTGTTTCATATTTAATTCTTTTAGATTTTTTTCTAACTCTGGTGCAATTTCTCTGAATGTCCAAGTCATTTAGGTAGATCTGAAAACACCAATCACATTCTGGTGCAAACTAAAACAACAGTAATGGAGACCCTTTGGAAGGAGTAGTCTCAGTGTGGTACCAAACAAACCCTGGAACAGTGTGCATGAGGTATGACTGTGACTGTACCTAACTGTCTGAAATACTGTGTGTTATACGTGAAAGTGTGCATGCTGTGTTTGTCAAGATAAGCGTCTTCTGTCTGTAATTAGGGAATCAAGTTCACGGCATAATGTTTAGGATCAACATGGATCATTAAAAGAAATAGAAAGGTCAAAATACATACTGTGATGTATGGCCGGCAGCTCATCCCGGCTGACACATCTAAGATGCTAGATGGCGTCTTCCCTGCACCATAGGAGATGGAGTTCAGCTTCACAGCCCTGCTGGGTGCCATGGGTGCCATCGTGGGACGCTGCAGGGAGACGCGGGGATTTATATTTTCCCGGTAGCCCGGAAAAACAGAAGTACTTCCGGGCTGAAGAAAAATATAAGTCTTTATCTGACCCGGAGGTGCTATGGAATCACATGGACAGAAGGACAGGAGCACTTCTGGGTCAAGGACTATTTGCTGCTGGGAGTGGAGGATTGGTTTATTGCAGTGGATTAAATTGTATTATTGATTATTTCTATATTGTGGTGGACGTGGTGCTTTAGAGGCACTATATTGAAGAAAATTAAAATACTTCTTGGTGCTTTTAAACCAGTGTCTGCATCTTTCCATTGGATTTCACGGGACAACAGCGACCCCTAGCGTCCACTCATTGACAATACACACAAAGTATAAAACAACTTGCGTAAAACAACTCGCACATTGCAGAGTAAGGGTAGCACCTGATTGAACTGCACAGATTGGACAGGCACTTGTAGAACTCAGAGAGGAGGTGAGAAATGAATACTACTGGTGAGACTGACCACAAAGTGATGGGCAAAGGTCCTCTTAATGCGACTGCTTTTTGGGTGTGACGTAGATACGGAGGCACACTAACTTTGACATAGGTAGTAATTGTTAGTCAAACTTTCCCAAATGCACATTGTTAATGCATATTTACAAGAGTTAAGAGAGCTGACATGTGATCTGAGAGAAACTAACAAGAGGTTATGGTGGCAGCGGAGAGTAATACACCACCTTATACAGCTGAATAAAACTCGCCTGAAACGTCTACTGTAATAAAACTAAAGCACATCACTGGATGACCTCAGCCGAGCCTGCCTTCTGTTGTATCCTCGCCTAAATGTGTCCTTTTCATATCATGTGTAGTATTGCATTATTCCACTTGTTCAAAAAATAGTGTTTCACTCAGAGAGCTGTGTTTGGTAAATAAACCAAATAATTAGGGAAAATGCGATGGTGTACAAGCACAACTGTTGATGACCCTGCATGATTTTTTTTTTCCACGAATAACTATTTCTTCCCAGTGAAAGAAGTCCCATGGAAAGTTTACTGATATGTTTAGAACGCTTGAAAGTTTACAATGTGAAACACAACCAAACCTAAATTGAAATAAAGGAACAAATAATTCCCTTATTTAGAACAAGCCAATGAACTGTGAGTGTGAAAACGCCTTAAAATGTCCTACTTGGGTTTAAGGTGAGTGTGAGAGTTAACACGTATTGATTCTTCTTGTGAGAGACACTTAAACCAGTTATGTACTTGCCTTTCATATTTCTGAGCATATCCAACAAGGTGAGCGAACCTGGCATTTAGACTGCAGGTAATGGCAGCCCATGATGTACAATACACCAAACGCAGATAAAAAATTGAAACATTTAAATCAGCTTTTAAATTGGCAGCCTCATACAAAATATGAGTGCACATACAACTTCCTTTACATAATAAAGCTACTACGGTGTGTTTTTGTTCATTTTCAATGATTATTTTTAATTTTACATTATTTCTATAAGTTTTGCTTATTATTGTGCTATTTAATGTTCAGCCATTGTGTGTACTCTGTGGCTGGAGTCCTAGGAGGCGGGGCCACCCAGTGGCGTAGCTTAAGGGGGGACATCTTTCCCTGGGCGCAGCATCCAGGGGGCACCAAATTGATGTTACGAAATTTTAGAATGAAATGTTTTCCATTCTTAAATGCATTAAAAAGTAAATAAAAAACATTTGCATACTCCGTCCATCACTCCATCAGTATGAGGATATCTTTTTCCTATGTTGTTTTTTTTTGTCTCTTTCTGATTTCGAAGCACGTATTAGTTCTATATACCCAACAGAAAATAATTTATCTCCTCCACTACTCTAGCATGCTTGACTCCCACCCAGAAACATATTTGATGTTATTAAACAGGTCACGCGACTGACATGAGGGATTAGTGCATCATTGTCTAAGTTGTTGCAAACATTATTTCTGTGTTCCAAGTGGTTTGTGTTTATGTGTTTGATAGAAAATTGATTGGGCTGTGGTGAAGTATTCTAGTAGATGGCTGCAAAGGTCTAGATGTTTCCCCATCATATTTTCGTATGAATATATTGTAAGTAATGCAGTTTTTATAAATATATAATTATTTTGCTTTATAATTTGCTATATACTTTCTTTAAAATCATTTTTAAATGCGGAAAACGATTTTTTTCATACAAAAACTAATGACGAATTTAGATTTTAAAGAACACGAGGTGGCGTTATCATTTTCGGAGACTTATATTAAATTTTTTTCTTAAAATACTATTATTTTTAAATACATTTTTTTCAATCATCTTTCCCTTCCCCATTGCATTTTGGCAAACAGGAGGGGGCGCGAAATCTTCAGTTGTCCCCGGGCGCTGAAAACCCTATCTACGCCCTTGGGGCCACCCAGAGGTCACTACTACTTGTCTGGCTTTATAAGGAGCTGAGACTAAAGGATTCAGCAGCAGTTCAGTGAAGTTGTTCAGAGTTAATAGAGAGTATTGATTTTTTTTTTTTTGTCTTGTTTTATCGTTGTTTTCTGCTCTTCTTTCTGGATTCTGATTACAGTTTGTGTTTTGGGACTTTTCCTTTGTGGATTGCCTATTGACAGATGTTTTTTTTCTTTGCTTATTGAAGCATTTTTTATTTTCTGAATTTATAAATAAAGAACTTATTTATAAAGATTTGTCATTTTAGTTTGTCTTTAAAAGGCAGATGTTTTTGGTTTCTCTCTTTTTGGAGACATTTTTGAGACTTTGAGCATTTTAACTTTAAAAGGCACTTTCCCCTTTTTGGGCCTGGTCAGGGTGAAGCCTGTAGGTAGTGGCTGGGGTGAGACAGTCCTGGTCTTCTTTTTAGGATATTTTTGGACGTCTTGGACCCTTTCACCAGTTCTGAGACTCCAGATTACAACACAGTGGATTTCAGCAGGTCATTTTAGAATTAGTTCATCACGGATATGTGAACACATATGTGTGACACAGGTTGGCCAGCATCTTGGCCAGAACTGATGGTCCCTTTTAGAAGGATGTGGATGGACATGCATCTTGGCTGGGTGGTTTGCTGGTTGTGTTCTTGATCAGGAAGCCATAACAGAAGAACAGAGGGAGACTGCCTCCTTGGGCCATGTATTCCCCCTATTCACTTGGTGACAGTATCCCTCTGGTGGACCTCCCATCAATTCTGCGAATACTTCTATGAATGAGAGTTGTCAGTTTTTGATTTTTCAAACATTTGCAGACCTTTCTGAAAACACTGCTTCACTTTGCTATTATGGATTACTGAGGTGGGCGGCACGGTGGCGCAGTGGTAGCGCTGCTGCCTCGCAGTTAGGAGACCCAGGTTCGCTTCCCGGGTCCTCCCTGCATGGAGTTTGCATGTTCTGCCCGTGTCAGCGTGGGTTTCCTGCGGGCACTCCGGTTTCCTCCCACAGTCCAAAGACATGCAGGTTAGGTGGATTGGCGATTCTAAATTGGCCCTACTGTGTGCTTGGTGTGTGGGTGTGTTTGTATGTGTCCTGCGGTGGGGTGGCACCCTGCCCAGGATTGGTTCGTGCCCTGTGTTGGCTGGGATTGGCTCCAGCAGACCCCCGTGACCCTGTGTTCGTATTCAGCAAGTTGGAAAATGGATGGATGGATTACTAAGGGTAGATTTATGGGTAAAACTGCAAATATATTAATTTCAAATTAAATCTGCAACACAGTGAAGTGTACAAAAAGCACAGGGGTCTGAATGTCTCTCCTGTACACACGTTCTCCATGTTCCATTGCTTTCAACATAATCCAAGCCTTATTGGACTCCATTAAAATAGAGATCAGTTCCACTTATTGCACATGTACATTCATTGATAAACCTGGGCAAGCTGTTGCTGACATGACACATTGACCTGGGGGACTCAGTGAAGACCAGAAGAATAGCCTAAATACAACTAAAACCAGAGTCATGGATAACAAAGACCTAAAAATGGACAAGAAATGTTAATTGTTTCTCTGCTCCCAACCCCAGTTTAATGGCCTTATTCTAATCGCAAGTCTCAGGAATATTAGGAAAGTTCATTAAGAGATCTGTCACACAACATTTTTACAGTTTCCTTTTCTTTTTGTACATTGTTGCAATGTTTCCTAATGGATTGAGTGGCTACCTCTTGTCAGGCTGCCATGGCTGTTGACCTTAACCTGAAATTCATTTTGCTCCTTTCTCATCATCAGTGCACACACTGCTTCTCTGCCAGCTGCTTATTTCTTTGCAGAGCGCAGTTTCTTGATGAGCAATAAATAAAATAAATTTGTTTGTCTTTTGTGCAATCACATTAATAGTAAGCCAACATCAGATTTCAAATAAAGAGGACAATATCTGCATCACTGCTGAGCAGCGGGACGTGAAAGGCTGGATTCGGTGAACTGTGAACTGCAGTTATTAAATATGAATGTCACGCACGAGGAGGGCGCATGAGGTGCCCAACGTGACGGCTTTTTCTGGCTTTCCATCCTGCGCATGTGGAGCTCTTACAGGTGTTGAGGAAATTACAGCTTTCAGATTCAGAATTGCCTGGACAGCCCACAGATGACTTGGGAGGATGGAGGCCATATTCCTTGTCACATGCCACTTATTGAATCTCTGAGCTGTAGAAATATCTGTATGTTTGCTTGTCTGCCATTCCCATTCTGTTTAAGCAGCTGGGTGAAGTTATTCTGTTGTGATGGATGGCCGGCTTCATATTCTGACCCTCACCCCCAGGCCGCCAGGAGGAGCTCTCCCGACAGCATGGATGGGCCCCGAATTCCAGCAGGGCCTCATGGACTATGTAGTTTTTATGCACAGCCCTGCTGGATACCTTGGGGACCACTGGGAGTCGCTGTCAGGAGGCCAATAGACTCATTTGTGCCCAAAGGAAAAGCGACAGGCTTCTGGGGTGAAGAAAACAACTTTTACCAGGATCACATGGACTGGGATTGGGAACACTTCCGGGTCAGGGAATGTAAAAGGACTATGGGAGTGATTTATTGGATTTGTTTGGTTATTTATGAGTAGTGTGGAGTGGAGGGTGCTTAGTGCACGTAATTCTTATAATAAAAAGAATAATTGTAGCACTTTTACCTGGTGTTTGGCGTTGGTACCTGAGGGTTCAAGGGAGCGTTAGCGCCCCCTACTGCTACACTGTATATTTTTTACCTTGAGAATAGTTAAGAAAAGTCTGGATGAGATATTGGGCCTGCTTATCTACTGGCTGAACATACCAGCCTGATGGAGTGAGTGGTCTCCTCTCGTTTGCCCAAGTTCTTATGTTCTCTGTTGTATTCAGTTGTGTCCTGAGTGATGCAGTCAGCTTGCACTACTTAGTATTGAATTACAGACAGGATTTTGTTCCTCGAGGTTTGTATTTCTTTTCTATTTTATTATTGTTTTTCTTTATTTTAAACAAGCTGTGTTCACGGTGTTGCCTGGGTAAGTTTATAAAACAGTAGGCCTCAATTGTAGTGCCATTGGATGTACCAGAAGTAAGCCGGTGCTTTTCAGTAGACCATATCTGTAGGGTTTTTTTTTTACCAAAGGCTGATATTATTCACTGGCAGTGTGGTGTAGCAGTTAAGGATTTGGATTTCAAATCCCACCACTGACACCATGTGACCCTGAGCAAGTCACTTCATCTGCCTGTACACCATCTGCAAAACAAATGAAATGTAACCAGTTGTGTATCAACTGTTGCAAGTCACCTTGGGGAAATGAATCAGTCAAATCTCTCTATTTTTATTATAAAAAACTTGGGACGAGACCTGTTCAGAGAGACGAGACGGGACATTCTCAGAAAGACACTTTCACGTCCCACGAGACTAGACTTTGTGCCAAGAGATTTACTGTAACCACGCCTGGGGCTGGAAAAAGACAAAAGAGTAGATGACAAAGTAGAACGTCGCAAAGAATTTAAAAATGTTGCCGCAATACACATGAAGAGCAAGTTAGAGATAACAGAAGTAGGAAAATTCAAAAGTCTCAAAAAAATGATGGCAAAGATCACATTAGCCCAAACAAATGGAAAATATTACTCAGTGAAATGACGGAACAGAGAAAAGAGATCAAATAGTGCTTGAGGATGTCTGGGGGAGAAGAGAGACAAGGCAGTGAGACAAAAGGAGAGCTGCTGTACAGTACAGGCTTTTAAACGTTTGAAGCACCATGCGAGATGCACATCATGCAGCACAGCAGCAGCAGTAAGCCAGCAGCTGATCAAGCAAAGTGGAGGTAAAAAAAAAAAAACAGCTATTTGATTCCCATTATATCACCATTTAAGAGGGGTTTTGGAGGAGTGACCGCGTCTCCTTGGGGTGCGTTCAGCCCCCCTCTTCACAATGGTGTGTAGCGCAGGCAGGGGGGTGAGAATGGGGGGTTGTCGAGTGAAGCAAGCGGGGGGCAAAGCCCCCTAGTAATAAGTAATAATAATGTTCTTAAGTCACTGGAGCCATTTGCTCTTGAACATGCTATTGTGCACAATGTCCACAAGTTAAACATTCCAGCATTACATCCATGACGGTTTTTCTTAGTGACGTGGCTTTTGTTGATGGTGATCACAAAACACAATTTTACAGTAAAGTGAATTCTTTTAAATTGGATAATCAGCAGGAATAATGTGAAATTTGAGCACATATCATTATTATAGGTTTACAATTTTCACTTGTGTACATCATTCTCTCAAGTATTTCTTTTTGAGTTGTTCATCAGTTGTATGATGAAGGCTGAGTTTTTATTACTTTATTTTTTTTTTTTATCATAACCATAGGCATAGGCAGAGTGGTGGCTCTGAAGCTAGGCATCTGTGCCGGCAATCAGAAGGTTGCCAGTCTGAATCGTGTAAACTCCAGAAGTGACTCTGTTCCATTGGGCCCTTGAGCAAGGCCCTTAACCTGCAATTGCTTCATTCAGGGGATGACATTAAGTTGCCTCCAGCCCTGCAACTTACAGGGAAAACATGAGGGTTGGTGGCAGCCATTGTAAAAGAACCTCAGACTGGTCCAGTGTGGTGCTGAGGTGTCACCCGCCGCACTTGGGTCCCAATCCAGGTGGTTTGTCGTCTGGTGGGTGTGGAATCACGCTATCAGCAAAGGCTCCCCATCTCTCCTCATAGGCAGACAAAGTTCGACTACATCACATTTTCTTTTAATACAAACAGCAATGACGTTCACAGACGGCACATTTAAGCAGCTCATGTACTGAACTGAATGTTTTATTTTTGGGGTTATTTTCTTTAGTGTTTGAAGTGGATGAAAATAACTGCTGGTATTATATTTTGGAGGCTCCTTAAACAATTGGGGTCCCTCTGTATGCAGTATGCATATATCAAAAATTTTGGGGTTGTCAGGGGCAACATTTATTAATATAGCACATTTTCATACAAACAGTAGCTCAAAGTGCATTACATAATAAAGAATAGAAAAATAAAAGACACAATTATAAAACAAAATAAATCAACATTAATTAACATCGAATAAGAGTAAGGTCCAATGGCCAGGGGGGACAGAAAAAACAAAAACTCCAGACGGCTGGAGAAAAAATAAAATCTGTAGGGATTCCAGACCATGAGACCACCCAGTCCCCTCTGGGCATTCTACCTCACATAAATGAAACAGTCCTCTTTGGATTTAGGGTTCTCACGGAAGGACTTGATGATGATGGTCACGTAGACTTCTGCCTTTTAATCCATCCATCATTGTTGGAGCATCATGAAGCTTTGAGTAGGTGGTGGTGGCGCAGGCCACCACCACAAAGAAACCGGAAAAAGAAACAGAAAAAGAGAGTAGGGGTCAGTACGGACACACATGTAAATGTAAACACATTTGTGAGGCAGGGTGGAGTCCCCTTTAAAGGTCCGTAGATGGGAAGGTATATCATAATGGAGTAGCTCATGAGGGACCCGCTAAGTTTAAACTTACATTGTTGGTCCCTGCTTGTTTTGGACCCAGGGACACAGACGAAGACAAAATTAAATCAGCGTTTTTCCATTGTTTTCTCTTCACATTCCAAAGACACGTGTGTTAGACCATTTAGTGATTGTAAATTTGACAGGAGTAGGTGTGTACTTGAATGGGCACTGACATGGACCAGACTCCTCAGCAGTTAGGGACATATTTCCTGCCTTGTACTGAATGCTGCTGGGCTAGGCATCTGCTCCACATATCCCTAAATTGAGTAAGTAGGTATGAGAATGGTTGGCTGTAAATAAAATAGCAAATCATCATCTCCACCTTCCATTTACATCCCCTAAATTCAGTCACCACCTTTAAGGTTTTTTCACTGGTTACTTGCAGGCATCCTTGCCTTCCCAATCACTTGTTTGGCCTTTGAGAAAGCCAGAAAGACCCAAGCAGACTACTGACTAGTCGTTCATTTTAAGTGTTTAACCCCCACGGCCAACCCATCCCCCTTGACAATTGTAAGTCTAAAGAGTAGTTCCTTCATACCTATTATAAATAAAATCTATTATTATTATTATTATTATTATTATTATTATTATAAAGATGACAATTTCTTTTCACAAGTCAGCATGGCCACCATTAGACTTCCAGACATGTGGTGCATCTCCTGTTAACACGTATTGATTCTTCTTGTGGCAGACACTTAAACCAGTTATGTACTTGCCTTTCATATTTCTGAGCATATCCAACAAACTGCTGATAATTTTGTCACCTCCTGCTGCTCTTCAACAGGAAAATTTAACAGATTTGAAACTCCTGACTTCCATTCTTTACTATGGGGGCCAAGAAGATGAACATAACAAATTTGCTTGAGACTATTTTTATCATTTTCCTTTATATTCAGACTAATTATCAGGCCTTTAGGGCTTCCATGATCACACTTCCCATGGACGCTTCATTTCAATTCTTTTTACTGTTATGAATGAGTAGCAGCACATAATAGCAAATATGGCTGAGGCCTACAAAAAGACCCACAAAAACAGTTCAAAATCCTGACTAGATTGCCCAAAACAGTGTCAAAAATTATAAGACATGTCCCACAATATAGCCGAAGTCCCACAGGAGAGAAGATAACCCTAGCTTGTAGATAAAAGGGCAAACAAAGCATTTTTTAAAAGAGAATATTTATTAACAGAGCAGAAAAAAATTAAGTAAAGGGTCCAATCTATACTAATAAAAGGCAAAGCCCTCACTGACTCACTCACTCACTCACTCACTCACTTATCACTAATTCTCCAACTTCCCGTGTAGGTAGAAAGCTGAAATTTGGCAGGCTTATTCCTTACAGCTTACTTACAAAAGTTAAGCAGGTTTCATTTTGAAATTCTACACGTAACGGTCATAACGGTCGACAAAGTCTGCCATGTTGAACTTTCTTATTTATGGCCCCATCTTCACGAAATTTGGTAGGCGGCTTCCCTGCGCTAACCAAAACAGATGTACGTAGTTATTTCGGTGGTATGACGCCACTGTCGGCCACCATATTGAACTTTACAACGTCACTAGTTCTCCACCTTCCCGTGTAGGTAGAAGGCTGACATTTGGCAGGCTCATTCCTTACAGCTTACTTACAAAAGTTAAGCAGGTTTCATTTTGAAATTCTACGCGTAACGGTTATAAAGGTTGACAACATTCGCCATGTTGAACTTTCTTATTTATGGCCCCATCTTCATGGAATTTGGTAGGTGGCTTCCCTGCACTAACCAAAACCGATGTACGTACTTATTTCGGTGGTATGACGCCACTGTCGGCCACCATATTGAACTTTCCAACGGTCTTTGTTACTTATGGGCCCATCTTCAAGAAATTTGGTACGCGGGTTCCCAACGCTAACTGAATCCTACTTACGCACATATATCGTCCATAGCCTGCAGCTCGGTCACCGTGTGAGGCGGTGTTGGGTCCCCCATCCCAAAGCCTCCCACGTTGTTGGCTGCCTGCCTATACAAGGCCGTCCGTCGCTCCAGTCTCTACATTCCCTTCCTTGCTTCGCCACGGGATTCACGTCTCCCTGCTGATAACTACAGCCTTTTTATTTAATCCATGGCTTCTCCGCTGTTTTATTGTTCATTTATTACAATTATAGTTATTGTGTAGGTATTTTAGACTTACTTTACATTGTTCAGGTACCCATTTCCTTTATCATTCCAACCGTACTCTCATTAACATGTCTATTGAGGTGATCACCATCGATCAAAGAACTGTCACTTATTGAGTGGTTTCCATGCCCGGAGATGGCATCTGCCTTTTCCATTCTCTTTGTTACATATTGCACGGCCATATCAGGCTCACTCTTGATATCTGGAGGAACATTGTGTCTTATGTATTGAATGACTGGGACAGGTTCAAGGTGTGGACTGATGATGGTACAGGAGATAATTATACTACACAGGAGCACTAGAAGAGTGAAATGCTTAAGCCCTTCACCTATGGTTCTGCATGTGAGTTGATGGCTCCCGCTGAATTGTTCGGTTGTCACTTTCAAGTGTACCTAAAGGGCCAAATATTTTACACCTTTCGACAACCGCCAATGCCTCTTAAACATCTTAGATTCACAGGTGACGATTTCAGTAGTGGACACTTTGATGTTTATGAATGTTTAAACTCTCAAAAGCTGGATGTGAAGTTATCGATGAAACAGGTTGTATACTTACAACGCTTGACAGTTGCCGAATGTCACTTCAACACAACAAGTCCTGCAAATACTGTCGTAATGGAAACAAACCATGAAACTCAAACCGATTATGACAGCAGCAATCCAAGCTGCGAGATTTGAAACAAGATTACTGTTCACATGGCCAACTGTATGTTGCATGCTCAAGAGTAAGCTCAGCACACAGCTTGGTCATATTACAACCGGAGGGCCGAACTTACAATGTGGTATACAAAGAGATCCTTAACAAATAAGTATTGGTATATTTTCCCTCAGTTTAAAAAGGTTTAATTTTCTTCTTATTTTTAAAAAAATTTTAAGGCAGTACTTCGCCGCTTTGAAGCACGGGTATTTTACTAGTTACCAATAAAAAGGGGTTACTAGAAAAGTAATCCTAATGTGAACAACTCCGAAAACACTATCCAGAAACTGAAAGCCAAAAATAACAGTAAAGATAATTCACAAAGCAACAAAATTATGATACTCATAATAAACTCTGTGGCAAATTCAAATGAGTCACATAATGACTCTCTTTGTTAACTCGCCTTGAAAGGCAGGGGGCAGACACTTATCGGAGATGCAAAAGGTGGTCCTGTCTCCTACGGTGAGCAAATCACTAATCTAACTTTGGAATGTAGTGCTTCGAAACCAAACAGCAATGTAAGGATGGCAGTGTTGGCCTACGGGCGGTAGTTGTGAGTATGTGATGATCTCCTCGTCTCCCAGCATACATTTCTCCATCATTGTCGTTCTTGTATTCTTTATCATGGAGTATGTGTGGCACATCGCTGATCCATAGTATTAGCCAGCTGCTCACAGGTCATTTTTTTAGCAGGGAAAGCCAGGAGGAAACGATTAGAATGGCGTTGTTTCATTAACATTTTTTGATGATTAGGAATATGATTTCAATGATGTTTTATCTGTTTATTTTATTATATTCTCTTTAATTTTATCATTATTGGACATCATCCTAATGACATTTTGTTTACCAGTATTTTCACATTTTGAGCAGTTTTCTTGTAACTATATTTTGACAATGTAATTTACAACACATGTTCAGATAGGTGACATTATCATGCTCACATTACTTAAGATGGTGGCGCTCTATGATTGAGCATTCTATAATTGTACAAAGTAGTTAAAACAGGATTTGTGCTATTACATTTTTGTACTTTTGATGTTTTGCCTTATGTTTTGTGTAGTTTTTTGAGTCTTTCTCCTGGTTAGGACATTTGAAAGATTTTGACAGGCCATATAGTCCAACATAGCTCACCAATCCTAACCACCTAATTTATCCAAAATAACTTCAAGTCGAGTTTTGAAGTTCTCTGATGTCCTACTCATCACCACACTACTTGGTCCCTTATTCCTGTGTGTTATAAAGCTTGAGCAGAACCTCATTGAACTTCACATATCAGGGTGCTATATAACCTGCCATTCTGTTAGACTTCTTAATGGCTTCTAACCACTGTCTGGCAGTTGATAGTGACGAGTCCACCACCACTCCTAAATCCTACTCATAAGGAGTGTGTTCAATTTTCAGACCTCCCATTGTGTATTCAAATCTAATATTTTTACCTCGTACATCTATTACTTTATATTTACTGATATTAAATTTCATCTTTTACAAATGTGCCCAGCCTTCTATGCCGTCCAAGTCCCTCTGTAACAACTCAGTGGATTCGAGAATATCTGTCAATCCACCTATCTTGGTATCATCTACAAACTTAACCAGCTTGTTATTTATATTCCTATCCAAATCATTTATTTGTTAAAAATAGCAGCAACCCTAGCACTGACCCTTGCTGGACACCACTATTAACATCAACCAATTCTGAAAGGGCTCCTTGCACCATAACTCTCTGCTTCCTGTGCCTGAGCCAATTTTGTAACCATCTACACCATCGCCCTGAACTCCCACTTCTTTTAGTTTGATGCCCAACATCTCATGTGGCAGATTATCAAAAGCTTTCTGAAAACCAAGATGAATAACGTCATGCACGCCACTCTGAAGCTTTTGTTGCTTCCTTGTAGAATTCCAGCATGTAAGTAAAACACAACCTCTCTCATCAAAAACATAAGCTGACTGTTCAGTAAAACTCCTATTCTTGCCACATGTTGTTCAATCTTTTCATTAACAATTTCTTTCATGAATTCACCTGTGATGCATGTTAAGCGTACTGGCCTGTAGTTACTTGGATATGCCCAATCAATATTTTATTAACAGGAAATTGTTTGTCAATTTCCAGTTCTTAGGTGTTTCTCCAGTGTGCAGTGACCTCCTAAAAATACGCATCAAGGATTTATATTTGCATTCACTAACCTCTGGTCCTGGTGATTTGTTAGATATCAACTCATTTAATCTGAGCAGCACTTCTCCCTCTACAATTTCCAAATCACTCAGTACTTCCTTAGTAGTCCCTGTTACTGCTGGGAGTTTATCCACTACTTTAAATTTCACAGCATCTGAAGGTTATGGTAAGTCTTTTCTTTTTTTGCACAGTCCTTTATTTTACTCTTTGGCCAGGGTAGTAGCCAGCCTAGTAGCTGTTTGGAGTGTCAGGCCTTTTAGAGTTTGAGGTGCTCCTAGTGGGCATTACTGTCTTTAGTTTCTAGTAATTTTACGACATCACTGTACATAAAGTAATGAGCCAAGCTGTACATTCTGAATGGCAGTGATTGTGATATGCTGGTCTTGCAAAGCCAAACGTATAATATATATGTCTGGAGACAATCAAGAGTCTGTGGTGGGCTGGCGCCCTGCCTGGGGTTTGTTTCCTGCCTTGCGCCCTGTGTTGGCTGGGATTGGCTCCAGCACTACTGACCCTGTAGTTAGGATATAGCGGGTTGGATAATGGATGGATGGATGGACAATCAAGAGTGATTTTTGCTTAAAACTACGTAGGAACAATTAGACGGCTCACTGAGTGTTACATTTCTAAACTAATCCAATACCTCATAACGGTGGTGCTCAAAGTAGCACATAGCAATGGCGCTCTTGTTAACATTGTCTGACAGAGAGCAAGCTTCTGATTATAGTAAACTGTCTAAAGTCGCTTTTAAAAGACCCCTGTTAAACATTTAAATGTACAGAAAACACATTACCTTTGCTAAAAAATAAACATAACTTGTTGCAAGGGAAAAACCTTTCTGTGAAATCAGATTATAAATCAGCATTCATAGACATCAATGGCCGAGAAGTAAAAGTGAAGAGGTGCTCTCTGTGCTCTCTTGTTCACAGTTACTACAATAGTGTCAGATGTAAGGTTGAAAGAACTAGCAGCTACATTTGTGAAATTATGAATTGTAACACCCCATCAAAAGGACTGCCATTAAGAGAACTGATAACAAAGAGGCTCGCAGATTTCAGTGCTCAAAACACCCGAATGAGTGAATGTGCCTAAAGACACCAGCAGAACAATGGACGGGGCTGCACAGCATCCACCTTCTGAGTGCATGTCGAAAGGAAAAGCTAAAGTCATTTAACATTACTGTCTAATTGGAAATGCAAATAGGCCACGTCAAGGTATAGCCTCAGCATTTTAACACATTAAATATCCGTAGACCACAACCTAAATTCTGTTTGCTGTTGTTATACCATATAGTGATGCAGTAGTCCAAATGACAGACAGATTTCATAGTGGACAGAGGCACTTCTCAAATATATGGAGCCCGGGGCCTGTACTGGTCTGTGTGGGCCTCTTCTGTCGCCGTGCGCATTACAACCTACAAATTAATTGTTAAGCTTTTGTTCAATTGTGCTACTGAGCTCCTGAGCTGATAACAGTAATGTCAGATTTTATTTTCTCATAGTGTCGGGTCTTTTGTTCAGTTTCTTTTGCCCAGACTGGCAGCATTTTGAGTAGGTTTTTAAGAAGGAAGCCAGTGGGCAGAGCTTTGCATTGGTGGATTTCTCCGATATTCACTACAGACCTTTTAATGAGTTGTCCCCTCGTTTTGAGACTCATGTCTGACCACATGAGCCCAGGGTTATGCTGGCTAAGAAAATGTGCTGATGAACCTTAGGAAAGAAAAAAAAAAACAACTTTCATTTGCATTTGAAATGTGAGGAAGTGGAACGCCCTGTCATGGTGAAAGAATACCAGGCACTACAAGCGACATTTGGGTGGTTTTGATTTTTTTGTGTTCATTCTTTACTCCCCTGTGGGATTATTTAAAAAATAAAATTAATTTAGTCCCCAAAGTTACTTTTATCTCAAGTCAATGCTGATTGCAAGGAGCAAGTAGAGGGCACACACTCTGACAGTACATAATCTGTTCCCACGCAGGAACAAAAAAAGCTGGATGAAACGGGGGCAAAACCTGATTATTAAAATTGAATTAAAATTAATGGCAAAATGAACAGATGTAAGGCTAGCAGTGATATTAAGTGTCAGCGGAAATGACTCTTCGGATTATCCAAGCAAAGCACAGAAGCTATTAAAAAGGCTGATACCTTTTAGGATCTGCTCATAAAATTTTATTTGCAGGGTGGTGTGGTTATCTGGTTTTTAAAAATGCCATGGTGACGGGCAATGACAAACGGAGAAAAATTAAAGGCAAGCAAAAAATTGTGGGAGTCACAAAAAGAAGACTCTGCTCCTTGCAATTAACACCTCTAGCCGCCCCTGCTTGTTAGCCAAGGCAACTTCATTTGTGTCTCAACTAAGAGGACAAAAATAATAAAAATGCCCTCTTTATGAGGCGGGCAGCAAGATTGTGCGATGGTTAATAATGCTGTCTCATTTAGTGGCCTGGGTTCATGTCGGATGCCCATTCACTGTCTATGTAATGTTTCTAATTTTTCTTACCTCTACCCAGGTTTTCCTCGAGGTGCTGGCATATTCCATTTTGTCCCGATTGACCACTTATCTTTCAGTGCCACAGATTTAAGTGTTGTTCAGAAGGGAGGTCAAGCAGTACACAAATAGACGAGAGACATGCAGGGTTTGTTTAATCCAAATGCGAAACCACAGATTTCCTGACAAGAAGCATGTTAAAAAGTCTCTATGTTATATTTCCACAAAGTTCAGAAACCGCTTTATCCTCACAGATATCTTATAGAACATGGCTGCTCTGATGACTCTGTGGTGTATGGCCGGCCGTTCATCCCGGCCAATACCCCCAAGCCACCAGGTGGAGCTCTACATGCAGCATGGAGGTGCCCCGAAGACCAGCAGGGCATCATGGACATTGAAGTCTTTATCCACAGCCCTGCTGGATACCGTGGGGGCCACTAGATGAAGCTGCAGGAAGGTACTATAGTTATTTACCCCTCGCCCCGGAAGTACGTCCGAGTCACATGGACAAGGGGAATGACGTGCTTCCGGGGTGAAGAAAAGGACTTTTTATCGGACCAGGAAGTGATAGGAGATCACATGGACTTGGGATTGGAACACTTCCGGGTCAGGGAATATAAATGGATTTTGGGAGCTCCCAGATGGCGAGCTGAGCTGGGCGGAAGGGTGGCAACGCATCTGGGAGAAGTGGATTGTGATTATTGATTGTGTATTGTATTGTTACATGAGTATTGTGGAGGAGAGGGTGCTTTGTGCACTGTATAGAATAAAAATAGTCTTCTTTTGGACTTTTATCTGGTGTCTGGCATCTTGGACAAGGGTTCAAGGAAGCGATAGCGCCCCCATCTGTCACAACTCACATAATAATAATAATAATAATAATTCTTTGCATTTATATAGCGCTCAGCAATTGCAGGTTAAGGGCCTTGCTCAAGGGCCCAACAGAGCAGAGTCCCTTTTGGCATTTGCATGATTTGAACCGGCAACCTTCCGATTGCCAGTGCAGTGCATTGTCATGACCACAGTAAGAACGAGAAAACACAGATAAATTGTTGGGGCACTGTGGTGATGCACGTGTATTTGACGGAATGAAAAAAATAAATCATAAAGTCAAAATAAGTACTGCAATTAAGTTGAGATGATCTTCATCTGGCTCCAAGATGGTGATGGAGCCAGTTTTCACTTGGGAGGATGGAAAGAAATGGGTTCCATTTGTTCTGTAACCGGAAGTGATGTGATTAGGGACCCGACCGACAAACACTGCTTCTGCAGAGGAAGAGAAAAGGCATTAGGCAACTGCATCAACCACTGTTTGGGAGTGTAATTACATTTATATAAGCCCTGAAGTTGTCTCTCAAGCATGTGTGACCCCAGATACTCGAAATGACATAACCCATGAGCTTATTAACTTGAATGTTACTCCAGGTTCTTAATCCACAATTTAAAGTTGGCCCCCATGTGGGTGTCTACGTGGGTGTGAATGGTCCTTGTTTTAGACCTACTGTACCTCCAAAACCAGGGTTCCTGCCATGAGTGTGTGTGCGTTGAAACCCCCCTGGCTTGTGGAAAGGATCGAGTGTCTACGTGCCAGAAACACAAAGAGAGTCCCACCCACCCCAACTCTTGGAAAGGATTAAGTGTCCTTTCAAGTAAACCAAAATCTCCAAGGTGGAATCCCCCCAGCCTAGTATCTGCGCATGCTGACATAAAGAGTGGGCACTACGGCGCTGCATGAAACAACAAGGTGGCAGGGGAGTTGAACTCTCTGGTAAAGAGCTCACTTCACTAAGTCACCTGTGGAGGTCTTAATCCAGCCAAGGGTCCCACCTACATACACACACTCTCACAGGGCCAGTTTGGAATTGCTAATAAACTAAGTGATGTAAGAGGAAAAAAGTCACTGTGACAAAGGGAGGACAAGCAAACAGTTCATAGAAAATGAGTTGATGAGGGATTTGAACCCAGGATGCTGGGTTGGTAAGTAAGCAGTACTAACCAGTGCACCACTTGCATCATAAGAAGCTGCTAGAAACCCCGATTCAGAGTGTGTGTATTACTGACACCAGGCAGATCACTAATCCTGACGACGTGCATTCATGGAGATTCATTGAGGGCTGCTGCAGCCTAAGTGGCTGTGAAGGAGATGAAAGCAGAGGCAATCAGTATCTCCTTAACAGGCACTGCCACTTCATTACTAAGCTTGATATCCTGTCTGTTTTAGCAATTTCTAAGCCTGAAGGACAATGCATCACATATGGGCCGAAGGGATCCCCTGGCTCATCTCTTTGGGGATGTGCATTTCTACAGACGTCACAAACGGCCAAAAAGAAGTCAATCAAATGATAACAAGAAGCTTCCGGTTGGTCACGTCGTTCTCAGGGGGAAACTTGTGGAGCATCTGAAGGAGAACTATTAACAGGAAAAAGATTAAACCTTACTCTTCAGTGAATGTCTGGAACTAAGTATATTTTCTGTCATAAGCCATCTTGTAATGTTACTCGGTGAAAATGTGATGTACAGCAAAGCGATAAACAGCACTGAGAGCCAAGCAGGTGTATTTAAAGAACCTTTAAATCACTTGAGTCTGCTTATAGAGTTAATGGATGAGAGGCATTTGTGATCTTTTTTTTTTTGTTTTATAGGTCTTTTGCTTTCTAGTGAGGGAACAGATGAGGGAATCCATGTAACGTTTATTCCAGAAAAATCTATAGAAATAAAAATACAAGAAACTAATTTGAGACTAACCACTTAGTCCAATAAAAGGGGGCAGTAACAACCAGGATTTATTAAATGTTTCTTATTTATTTCAATGCACTAGTAAGTTTGTGCAAATTATTATTTTTATTTATCTTTATGTTACCACGATGCCAGTTTGTTTCCATGAACGTCGCAGTCTAATGGGCTCTATTGTCTAAACTCTGATCTTCACAATTACAAAATGTCCTCTCTGTGTCATCACACCACTGTAAATCTGAAATCTGGATAGCAAAACTGAGAAACATTTAACATACATGTGTCTCTTTTACTTATCCCTGATGTTGAATTCTCCATTCTCCTTTCTGACTTGATTCTTGCTTTGCGTTGTGGTTCTCGATTTCAGTTTGAATTGACTTTTGGATTTGACTTGTCTCTGTTCTCTGACTACACTTCATGTCCTGGTCCTGTGTGTTGGTTATGATTTCTACACCAGTAAACTATCTAACATGACATTCACAGTTTTTACTTGCTTCATTGTGCTTTACAAGGCGTGTTCTCAATTTAAGTGAATTTCTTGTACCTTTGTTGACTTCCGCATTCTGTTGACTCTTTGAATAAGGAGGTTTGATAGGCTGTGGCTCATTTCCTTTGCAACAACATGGCGTGATGGTCACACATTCCTTACGGT
Source organism: Polypterus senegalus (assembly GCF_016835505.1). NCBI lineage: Eukaryota > Metazoa > Chordata > Cladistia > Polypteriformes > Polypteridae > Polypterus > Polypterus senegalus. The sequence continues at coordinate 142,606,616 of NC_053166.1, forward strand.
CAGCTTGATAAGATGCCACCTATCTATCGCAAAGTCTCAAAGTCGTCATCGTCCAACTCAGTGAGCAAACCTGCTGAATGTGTGCAGTATTTCCTTAAATACTAATATTTCCCGTTTTTCCAATGTTTTTAGCAGTCGTTATTTTGACTCCAAGTTATGCATCTTGGCCTTGTCTCCCTGGTTAGTGATTCTTTAGTTACAGACTTTTTGTTTGTTTAGACACTGATTTTTGGCCCTATCTTCAGGTCTCTGCGGTGGGCTGGTGCCCTGCCTGGGGTTTGTTTCCTGCCTTGCGCCCCATATTGGCTGGGATTGGCTCTGGCAGACCCCTCGTGACCCTGTAGTTAGGATATAGCGGGTTGGATAATGGATGGATCTTCTGGTCTCTCTAATTCCTACTGTGGTCATTTTAATGGTTTAATCTCTTTTGCACTATTCAGTTCTCTGGCAGTACATTTAGGATGCAGAAGGACACAACTATACCCGATGAAAACAATCTCAGATATAAAGTAAACAGAATGAGAAAGCACCATACAGAGAGTTGTAACGACGCTGCAGAAGAAAAGTAACAAAAAGGGTGATCAGACCACCAAATACCACCAGCCATACCAAATCTTCACTGAGTCTGACCACAAAAAAATGGGCCTCAGGGTTTTAACAATTCAAAATAGTTTAATAGCAAAAGAAAAAAAAGGCTTTTCAAGGGAGAGGATAATTGGAAACCTCTGGCTTGAAAAGACAAAGCCAGTGATGTTATTTAAGAGAATGAAAATATGAAAACAAGGCAAAAATAAGGCAAATGGGGGTTGCCTAAAAATGTAAGGCTAACAAGTTCAAATATGCAATCCAGTAATCAGTAATCAAAGATACAGAAAAAAAATCCACAATAAACCAGAAGAAATCAAATATAACACCTGTGACTGAAATGAACTCCACAACAATAAACGAATCTCTGAGGGACTCGTCTCCCCAACCTCAGCGGTACAGATTGGGTTGGACTATAAAATGTGGTTTGTGCATCAAATTGGCGTACCTGCATTGTTAATCTTCATCTTCAGGGCTTCAGCCAGGTAAGAAATTCCACACAAGTCAAGAAAGGTTGCTGTCACTGACATAATCTCCTTTTACACCAGGGGTTCAGAGGGATTCCAGCCAGAAGACAAATGACCCAACTACGACACAAAACTAGGAAACTCCGTGGGCGTTCTTTACAGACCAGAGGGTCATGATCAGGCTTTGGCTGACTCTTTATTGATTACGGTTTTTTTAATGTCAATGTCAATGTCAATTTATTTATATAGCACATTTAAAACAACATAGTAATACTGCGGCCAAAGTGCTTTACAATAATAGAATAAAAGAAAAAACAAAAACAATAAACAATAAAACATAAATGGTAATAAAATATATGAACATAAAATAAGATAGATAATAAATAGAAATAATGTTATATTATCACAAAGAGGAAACCATCAGTATTACTGAAGGTCACAGAATGCAAGTGAATAGAAATGAGTCTTTAATCTCGTTTTAAACAGTTCAGTTGTAGACGACTCCTTTATGTGACAAAGTAAAGAGATCCACAGGCGAGGAGTGGCAGCTGCCAAAGTCCTGTCTGTCCCCCTTAGTTTGACACTCGATACGAGGGACAACAAGAGACAACTGACCAGAAGATCTAAGCACTCTGGATGGCTGGTGTAAAACACAGAATTTGGATAAATAGGTAGGAGCAAGGCCATGTAAAGATTTAAAAACTAGTAACAAGATTTTAAAATCAATTCGAAAACTGACAGGCAGCCAGTGTAAAGAAGCTAATATTGGAGAAACAGAATCAGACTTTCTTGCCCCAACCAGAAAGCGAGTGGCAGCATTCTGGACCAACTGTAACCTGCGTATCAGAGATTTGTTAGTCCCAGAATACAGCGAGTTGCAGTAATCGAGGCGAGAGAAGATAAAAGCATGAGTAGCTTTCTCAAGATCCCTAGAAGATAAAAAAGGTTTGGTCTTACCTAATAGACGAAGCTGGAAAAAGCAACTCTTGACAACAGAATTCACTTGTTTCTCAAAAGAGAGGTTACTGTCAAAGATAACACCAAGACTGCGGACTTGAGGTTTGCAAAAGACAGAGAAAGAGCTGAGAAGTTCAAGACCAATGTGGCCTTTAGCTGATGGACCCGCTATAAGCACCTCCATTTTCTTTTGATTTAGATCAAGAAAATTATTAGCCCTCCAGGATCTTAGTTCAGACAGACAGTTGTGGAGTTGATTTGTTGCAGAGTTGCAGACGGGAATATAAACCTGAGTATCATCAGCATAGCAGTGAAAAGAAATGTTGAATTTCCTAAAAATCACTCCAATAGGGTGAAGGTATATTCTAAAGTGTTGGCCTTCGTTTTGTGTAACCATCATTAGCACTGCTTTCCCCATTTCTAAAAATGTGGCCTCCTTAGTCATGACCTGTGTGATGGGATCTGCTGGAGGCTTCTTTTTCTGTCTAATCTGTGGGTAAAAAAAAGAAAAGAAAAGAAAAGAAATATTAATTACTAGTTTCTCTCAAGTTTTTTTTGGTTTGACCTCTTTCTCTGTCTTTGACTTCGATTCTCATCTCTTGTTTGGACGTGATTGTTATATTTTTTCATTTTTGTTTTGGGTCCCTTTTTTATGCATATCTTCTGGTTTGCTCAGTTAAATTTTACTTGCCCTCTCCATAGCAGGACGCCCAGCCTGCAGAAAATGAAACTCTGACTCAGAAGCGTCATTTCTTTTAAACTGTTGGCTCCCAGCAGACACCATTGTTTGCACCCTTGTGTGCTCTTTTCTTTAACAAATGTAGTATTTCACCATGAAACAGGGTTGTACCCACCATCTTTGTGCTGACTCTCTCTTTTTATTTTTACAGCAAGATACATATTGGACAGGGCATGCTAGCTGGGCAGTCACAGACGCTACTGGCTTTCGGACTCTGTCCTTATTTTTACCCATTGTCTGCTCGATTTGAGTTCATGGAAAGGTAGAAGTCCACACAGGATGCATCTTTCTACTACTACATGTTTGACTTTTACCACAATTTTCGGAATCTCCTTCCCTTTACTCTTTCTAAAAACACAAGCTGTCATGTGTGAGCCCTTTGATAATTATAAGGTTATCTTTATAAAAATGAATGAGTGAGTAAATTCCTATAGTATATTTGGTTAAGTTCTGAGAAGTGTAGCATGGTAAAATCTTGAACTGAACATGAAAGAAAGAAAGAAAGAAAGAAAGAAAGAAAGAAAGAAAGAAAGAAAGAAAGAAAGAACATACCATCGATTCTCAATCTAACATGAGTGATGTATCACCCATTATTCAGGGTGTAGGCTTCTCTTTTCTTTGAAATTAATCCGCATGTCAGTTACTCTCAGGATTAAGACATCACAATGTGATGAATTATTTTTCTCTGCAATGTCAGGATTTCTTGGACCGGACTAAACGTTTTTTACCGATTTGCACACAGAACAAAGAAGGGAGTGGGGGATGCCACAGCAACACTTATATAAGCAAGACTGCCATTCATAGATTTCTCTTCACGTTTTTCTACAGTCCAGGCCCAGACCACCTAATTGATAAATTCTGCAGAGACCCTAACTTGGTTGGGTAGATTCTGGACTTTTTAGCTAACAGAACACAAACAGTGAGCATTAGTGACTGCTTTTCTGATAATAATAATACAGCCATGGGGACTCCTCAAGACTGTTCTCTGTCTCCTCTTCTGTTTATCTGATACACAAATGAATGCAGGAGTTCACACAAGGACAGACGTACCTTGAAATCTGCAGATGACTGATTGTGAGTCTTCTGCAAGACAAGGAGGACAGCCGTGGACCGCTGTCCGTGAGTTTGTTCAATGGTGTGGTCGTTCCTTTTCACAGCTAAATATCTCTAAGGATATGGCTGGAGATTTGAAGGGCTCCTCTCCTCCCACCATCTCAACTATAATTAAAGGGGAGACTGGACAAGACAATCACTGACAACAGGCTAACGTTTGATCACAACACAGAACACATTTGTTAGAAGGGGCAGACTTGGCTTTTCTTGCTTAGGAAGCTCAATTATTTTAATGTGAACAAAACCATAATAACACTTTATATATATCTTTTATTAAGTCTGTTGTTACATTTGCTTTTATATGTTTATATGACAATCTTGGCTTTAAGAAATGTAAACTGTCTTAACATCATTTTAAAATTTAGCATTAAAACAATTGATTTTTCTGCCGGCCGCTGTCACTGCGCTGCATCACAAATGGGTTAGAAATTAGGCCGACTCAATTCTGTCAGACAGGCGACATCCTCTTTTTCCTAAATTTCATCAGCTTCTGCCCTTGGGCTACAGATGTAGGTTTCCGAGAATAAAGAGCAATAGATTTAAGAACACTTACATTCCTAGAGCTATAAGCAATTTGAACTCTGCTACTTGTAGAGCTTCTGCTGAATTCTGAATTATTACTTTCTCCACTGTTAAAGGTAATTATTCTTCTTGAATGTGTGCTCTTTATGAGTATTTTAGCTTTCCATTGCTGTGTCTTTGCTTATTTTCTTGTGTCTGTGTAATAATGCCTTACATTTTGTACTTTGCTGATCCAAATTTTCCTCTAGGATGATAAAAAGTCTACTTAACCTAATATAACTGTGGCAAAAGTGCTTTCTTGGTGTTGACCTGACACAGACTGACAGTGGAGGCATGTATAAAAATGAACAGAAAGATTGTTTTACCTTCACTCGTGTCCCACAGACCCTACACAGTCCCCAAAACACACCAAAAGAAAAACACCACAAAAATCACTCGTCTTTCTCCTCCACTCCTGCTAGGCAGCTTTGTCCTTCTCCTCCTCCCGACTCTGGCTCCTTGAGTAGTGGCGGCTGGCTCCTTTTATAGTCCACCTGGAAGTGCTTCAGGTGATAATTAACCTAATTAAGGCTTTTCGGTGGCCACAGAGCCCAACGGGGATGAGCTCCGGTGTAACACAATTGTGGGACGTAGTGTGCATCCCATGGCTGCTCCCCCAGATCCAGCGTCAAAGGGATGTCCTGCCAGGTATGGATCCCGGCCATCTGTCACATAACCTAATGTGGTCATAGTAGAGGCTGCATGGTGGTGGTGGTGGTGGTACTATAACTGTGGAAGAAAAACTAGACTTAGGGGTCACCTAGTCATTTAAGATGAAATTCTTTGAGACTCTGTCCACATTAAAATATAGCATCCGGTTTATAAGTATAAAAGGGTCAATAAATGTCAGAAACCTGTTCAGGCATATCAGGAAACCAGATAAAGGACAAGTGAACAACAAAGACAAAAATGTACAAAGAGCAGGATGATGCAATACACCAAATATAAATGAAATAAAACTGAACAGTTGTCACATACACGGAGATTTCAAGGGCAATATCTCAAATAAGAGATATTGAAGAACAAGGATATAATGGAGAACAACTTTAAATTAGGCTGGTTGTGCTCTGTACTAAAGCTGCTCATGTCTTTTAACCAATCAGAGCATGATATATAAATATTAATCAGCAGTGTTATTTAAATTTGGTTATCAATGACTATGAGCTTTTGCTTTTACTCTGTGATCATTCTGTAATGGACTGCAGTGACGGATCAGCATGGCACCGCGAGAGTATACATGACACGGTGAACAGCTTTTCTCCCGCCTGATTGCTGATTCAAAAGGTTTTATCAGACTTTTCCTGTTGAAGGACGTTTCTTTCTTGAATTAATATTTCTACCACATAACCAGAAGAATGTATCTGAACCCGGTCGTTGTATTTCATTCCCTTTATTCTGTACTAGCAAAATACCCGCGCTTCGCAGCGGCGAAGTACTGCCTTAAAATTTTTATTAAGAAGAAAATTAAACCTTTTTAAACTGAGGGAAAAATATACCAATAATTATTTGTTAAGGATCTCTTTGTATACCACATTGTGAGTTCGACCCTCCGATTGTAATATGACCAAGCTGTGCGCTGAGCTTACTCTTAAGCATGCAACGTACAGTTGGCCATGTGAACGGTAATCTTGTTTCAAATCTCACAGCTTGGATTGCTGCTGTCATAATCGGTTTGAGTTTCATGGTTTGTTTCAGTTACGTTAGTATTTGCAGGACTTGTGTTGAAGAGACATTCGGCATTTGTCAAGCGTTGTAAGCATACAACCGGTTTCATTGATAACTTCACATCCAGCTTTTGAGAGTTTAAACATTCATAAACATCAAAGTGACCACTACTGAAATTGTCACCTGTGAATCTAAGATGTTTAAGAGGCATTGGTGGTTGTCGAAAGGTGTAAAATATTTGGCCATTTCGGTACACATGAAAGTGACAACCGAACAATTCAGCGGGAGCCATCAACTCACATGCAGAACCATAGGTGAAGGGCTTAAACATTTCACTCTTCTAGTGCTCCTGTGTAGTATAATTATCTCCTGTACCGTCATCAGTCCACACCTTGAACCTGTCCCAGTCATTTAATACATAAGACACAATGTTCCTCCGGATATCAAGAGTGAGCCTGATATGGCCGTGCAATATGTAACAAAGAGAATGGAAAAGATAGGTGCCATCTCCGGGCATGGAAACCACTCAGTAAGTGACAGTTCTTTGATCGATGGTGATCACCTCAAAAGACATGTTAATGGGGGTACGGTTGGAATGATAAAGGAAATGGGTACCTGAACAATGTAAAGTAAGTCTAAAATACCTACACAATAACTATAATCGTAATAAATGAACAATAAAACAGCGGAGAAGCCATGGATTAAATAAAAAGGCTGTAGTTATCAGCAGGGAGGCGTGAATCCCGTGGCGAAGCAAGGAAGGGAATGTAGAGACTGGAGCGACGGACGGCTTTATATAGGTAGGCAGCCAACAACGTGGGAGGCATTGGGATGGGGGACCCAACACCGCCTCACACGGTGACCGAGCTGCAGGCTATGGACGTATATATGCACGTAAGTAGGATTCAGTTAGCGTTGGGAACCTGCGTACCAAATTTCTTGAAGATGGGCCCATAAGTAACAAAGACCGTTGAAAAATTCAATATGGCGGCCGACATTGGCATCATACCACCGAAATAAGTAACAAATTTCAGCCTTCTACCTACATGGGAAGTTGGAGAATTAGTGACATTGGAAAGTTTAATATGGCGGCCGACAGTGGCGTCGTACCACCAAAATAAGTACGTACATTGGCTTCGGTTAGCGCAGGGAAGCCGCCTACCAAATTTCGTGAAGAGGGGGCCATGAATAAGAAAGTTCAACATGGCGGACGTTGTTGACCGTTATGACCATTACGCGTAGAATTTCAAAATGAAACCTGCTTAACTTTGTAAGTAAGTTGTAAGGAATGAGCCTGCCAAATTTCAGCCTTCTACCTACATGTGAAGTTGGAGAATTAGTGACATTGGAAAGTTCAATATAGCGGCCGACAGTGGCGTCATACCACCGAAATAAGTACGTACATTGGTTTTGGTTAGTGCAGGGAAACTGTCTACCAAATTTTGTGAAGATTGGGCCATAAATAAGAAAGTTCAACATGGCGGACGTTGTCGACTGATATTGACCGTTATGACCGTTACGTGTAGAATTTCAAATTGAAACCTGCTTAACTTTTGTAAGTAAGCTGTAAGGAATAAGCCTGCCAAATTTCAGCCTTCTACCTACACGGGAAGTTGGAGAATTAGTGATGAGTGAGTGAGTGAGTGAGTCAGTGAGTGAGTGAGTGAGTGAGTGAGTGAGTGAGTGAGTGAGTGAGGGCTTTGCCTTTTATTAGTATAGATTTGTGTCAGTTTTTCTCTGGGTCCTCCAGTTTGCCACCCATAACCAATTCATTTCAAAGATCTCCCATCATGCAATCCCAGTGCCAGCTCTCCAGTCCTCCGCCAGGCTGTTCTCATTTTTTTCATTGCTTTCATCTGATTTTTCGGAGAAATACCTGCATCTGCCAGCACAAACATCCTTCCAAGGCAGGGAGAGCAATGTTTAACACAAGCAACCCTCAATCTGTGAGGAATTTATGGCAGCAGCCGTTGTTGCTTTTTTTAATCAAGTTAAATCAGCTGTTTGAAACAATTCAATTCTGATTTTCAATTAAGGGAATTGTTTGCATAATTAAGGATCTGTGCTGAATCACAAAGTAGGAGGCACAGTGTTTAGTCAGAGCAGGGACTTAAGGCTCAGCTAATGGAGACTCGGCGTGTGCTTCATCCCGCATAATGTCACACTGTTCACAGCTGACACTGTGGTGTCTTTCTAGCTGCTAGTGAGCAGGCTGTCAGGTGTATTTTCAAAACCATCTTTTCTTTGCAAAATGTGCTTTGAAGATGCCATCTGGTAGGCATACCGCACACAGCAATGTAGATGGCTACAAGAAAGACAAATATCTGAGTATTTTTAGTGCAGTTGATTTAAGATTGGCACAAAGTAGGGCCAGAAGATTATTCCTCATGTGCTTTCATAATTTTATTTAATCTATAATATAATATAATCTTATATATAAACGCCTATGTGTGGAAGTGTGTGTGTAAGTCCGTCTGGACTGGAAGTGTGAGGCTACAGCATGAAGCTCATAGAAAGCGACTCTGTTGCCAAAGTTAAACAGCCGAGAAAAGAGAAACTTGATTAACTGGTAATACACAAGCGAGGTGAGCACATCGGCAAAATGAAACCTCCGAGGAGAGAAAAACTCGCTTAGCCGCTGATGCACAACCGATGCGATTGATTGATTGAAGTGCCAGAATCCATGGTTTCTAGGAGCCTGGGCTTTTTACAGCTAATATAATATAATATAATATAATATAATATATTAATATAATATAATATTCGGTGGGGCCGTGACAGCATGGCTGCCACACAACAAGAGGGCCAAGGTTCAATTCCTGAGTTCTCCCCACATTTAGTTTGCATGCTCTCCCCATGTCTGTTATGTTACACTGAGGGTTTATTCCTTGGCTCATGTTCATTTGTGTTTTATTGTTGATTTTTTAATCTGAATTGTTATTTTTCATATTTTAATGTTATTTCTGTTAGCTTATTTATAATTTGTTAATGATGTACTGTATGTTTAAATGTACTGCCGTTCCATGTATTTATTGCAATCGTTGTGCAGTAAAGTTCTCTGAATATGTTAGGCAAACCAGACTCTGATTCAAATTGCTTTTGTTTTTGGAAAAACGTGTTATGTTTTACTGTGGTGGGCTGGCGCCCTGCCCAGGGTTTGTTTCCTGCCTTGCGCCCTGTGTTGGCTGGGATTGGCTCCAGCAGATCCCCATGACCCTGTAGTTAGGATATAGAGGGTTGGATAATGGATAGATGTTATGTGTTATGTTTGTACATCTTACCTTACAAAAACTGGATGTAGTGCCTCGCCGGTCACTTAATGGTGTTCTGCACAGCAGGCATGATGGAGTGAAACTTGTCAGTAATATTTCTGAGCTTGTTTCCTTTTAAGGGGCGATATAGCTCCCTAATTGGAATAAGTCCTTTTATAATTGCGGCGTTTTAAGTAAAAATATAGAGATATGATATTAAAAGGCGATATCCCTCCCATAGTGATACGACGGTAAAAAATCACATAAGAGAAAATAACTTAGCTTTCTTTACTGACGATTTACACGGCATTACAAACGGAGGAAGCCATAGCATGACAATACCAAGGTGGGAACTTGATGTAGACAGTCTGCCATTTTCCGTCGCTGCACTGAAAGGATTTTCGGGACGAATGACGATATCACCCATTCGTCCTTCGGCTTTGAAGTGTTTGGCTGCTGTCCAAGCCTTTTATACTGGTTCCTTCACGTACAGCCCCCCACTTAGGTTCCAAACAAGGAAAGGAAAGGATTCAATTTCATCTGTAACATACAGAAACAGTACAATGCCTATTTTCGCAGTTGTTCCCTTCTCTCTCCAAATGCTAGACTAGCAGTTTCTAAAAGCCGACAGCCCCTTTGTACTAACTTTGGCCTGGCCTGTACATGTGAGTGGATTTCTAAAATAATTTTTGTGCAGAGCACAGTGACATTAAACTTACATTCTTATTACAGAGCAGTCAGGCAGTGCCTTGAAAAGCAACAACAGGTAGAATACATAAAGTAATAAAAAAAACAACAAAAAAAAATTTTCCGTGCAAATATGCAACATTGATCAGCTAAGAAAGGGAACTAAAATACAATCTATCCATTATATAAGGTGTAAATATTTGTCCCATCAATGTACATTATAATAAGCACTCGATGATATGAGTTATTATATGTGCTAATTGTCATTTACCTGGTCTGGCTGCATTTCCCAACTTGATGAAGGGTATTGTCATTTCTCATTTTCTCTGAAATGTTGCGTACACACGAGTCAGAGTTGCCGTAAATAGTAAGCTTTTGTGTCAAGTTTTCTTTTATAAATCCTGATGTTTGTGTGAGAAGTTGTGTACGCACATTTCAAGCCTCTTTTTGTGCAATACAAGCTTTATAAATGAGGCCCCGAGTGATCCTGTGGCTTCAGGATTTCATTCTAACCCTTTTCTTATTTAGTGACCAGTTTTTGCTACTAATTAATGTCTTATCCCTTTTTTTACTTGACTTTTTTATGATTCATTCCTCCAAGTTGCTTCATTTTTTCCTTAAACAGCACCCAAACAAAAATGAGATATGAAGGGAGCCAACAGATGACCAGTTAAGTGGGGCCTCAAACTCCAACCAGTTTCATGCCAACCTGTTTATCATTTAGAAGTCGATTCTTGTTTTTAGTTCAACTTGTTATTTAATTTCATGGCTTCTTGCTGCTGTCATTCTGCCACAGCTGACATTTCCAAATCTATTGATTTTTTTTTTGCACAAATACTGTCAAAATGTTTTCTGGACCGGAGAAGATCAACATTACTGAGATTTTCACCTTTCTTTATTTTCAGGTATTGTATGATGGGCACAGTTTAGCTAGTCAGGTGTTGTTCTAATTGAGTATCTCATTATTGTTTGGATGTTAGTTAAGAAAAAAATAAATAAGTAAAGGGTCCGAGTCTTAAATAGCAAGTCAATTAAAATTAAGGTAAAAGAAGTTAATTAGTATCAATAATTGGTCACTTATTCAGAAAAAGGTTAGAATGAAAACCTGCAGCCACTGTAGTCCTCCAGGACTGGAACTGAAGACCCCTGACTTAGGATATCAGCTATCTGGCATCTTGATGCAGTGGTGTGGAGGTCTTAGTCAATCACATGTGACTTGTCTTCTGTGCTTGAGCCTGTGAAATAATTCAGCCTCGGACACACAGAAAGGTTTGCGGCAGCCACCCATATATTATACCTAGCTGCAATGGTTTTTAAATAAGCACAGGTTGAATTCTCAAGTTGAACTAAATCATTTAGTTAAAATGGTGTCTTTATAGAACAGGTCCCAGAAACGATGTCATCTTGGATGCCGGGACCGGACGTGATGTTTCCTAATGGCGCCGGAACCAGAAGTGACGTCTTTCGGGGTGCCGGAACCTCAAGTGACATCTTTCTGGGTGCCGAAACCGAAGGTGACGTCTTTGCAGGGAAATCAGGCAGGTTTTCCCGTATCTGGTCTGCAGAGGAAACAGAGGAGAGTTTAGTGCACTCACCATCCCCTGGCCTGGCGTGGAATTACCTTCTTTTAGTCCACTCAGCGTCCTCCTATTGCACCTCCTTTAAGTTCTCACAACCTAACGTTAAGGCTGAATTGTTGAAGGTGAGTGACACTCCAAACAGGGCACCTCTAGGTTAGGATGAGCTGCCACAGTCTTAACAGGGTGTGATAAAGCAGAGTCCATATTTATTCCTTTGTAGTTCCCCTTCAGTATGTGTTTTGCAGTCAGACATCTCTGCTCAAACTGCTTCTCCCACAGGCAGCAGTATGTCGCTTGCCCAGATGAATGTTAAGTAAAATTTACTGTAATATTTTGAAATAAAATTCAGATACTGCCAGAAAGCAAGCACAGCTCTCATTTATAAGAGGCCTTAATGTATCAGCATTATGAATGTCATGGCACTGGTTTTGTTACACAGTTTAATTTGTTTAATACAGCCTAGAAAGAATTTCTTTCTTTTCGTCTGTGACTATTTAGGAGAGCCTGTAAGTATCAATTACAATTACAAAAGGCCCTGGCTATGAAAGTATGTAACATTAATTTGTGTTTTTTTTTTTTTGTAGATTGTTGTGTAATTACCTTTTTTTGCTTTTTGTTGTATTTTAACCAGAAATAGCCAGACGTTTTGCTATTTGTGAAATTTCCTTATATTTTGGAAATCTTGACAACACTATAATAACATAAAGTTGTAATCTAATATTCCAGTGTAAGAAATGCTCCCAGCAGTTCAGTCACCTTGGTAGGTGAAATAGCAGGAATTCATTTCTAATTAAAGTTTGGCCATATTGCACACTGTATCGGCAGAAGATAGTTGAATGAAAGGCTTGAATGACTGTTTTCACTGAATTGAGATGGCAGACGACCTTATGCTGCTCTGTATGTTTTGCATACGGGGATCCCCACAATAAGTTGTTATTTAACATTTAGGATGCTTGTTATTTCTGTAAATGTCTTACTATACAATGTTTTTCATTGGGAATATGACTAACAGACAAAGATACAATATACACAGCTAATCTGCAGCTCTAGTCAAGGTATTCTAGACTAAAGTACTGAGACTTTTACCTGAAGTTAAAAACTGAGATTGAAGGATTAGATTACATTAATGCATCACTTGTTACTACATTACCCCAAACCACTGTTATTTTACACTGACGCTGGAATAGGATGGAAGTGTCTTGCAGTAGGCCATATTCAAGAATATATTTTATTGTGAACATTCATAAAAATATCAGTATTTGAAGACTGAACATTAATGATAAAACTGGAAAGATGTGAGTAGGATTGTGGTAGTGTAGTTGTTGCGCTGTTGTCTTGCAACAGGAAGCCCAAGGTTGCTGTCCTGGGTGTTCACTTGCTTGGAGAGTGCATGGTGTCCCTGTGTGTTTCTTCCAGTATCCCTGACAACCTCTTATAGTTCAAAGACAAGCAGGTTGGGACAACTGGCAATGCTAAATTGGCCCCAGTGTGTGTTCACCTTAAGATGGGCTGGTGCCAAATTCAGGAAGTGTTCCTATCTCGTGCCCGATTCTTGCTTAGAAAGACTCCAGTTTTCCTACAACCTTGCTCTGGAAAAGTGGGTTACGAAAATGAAAATGTGCAATTATTGTAAAGAAAAATAAGCACATTAAATTTGAATGAATTGCACTCAGTCGATGTTGCATTAGTTTCAGGGGCGCAGTGGAGTGTGTAATGAATGATTTTCAGAATATAAGTCGATAAATATTTTGTGTCTTTATTTGAAATCTTAAAGAGTCAGGAAACTGGACAAAATAGTTTTCTACCCCCAGAGTTTCATTGATAGGGAAAGCACCATCTGGGCCATTGTTATAACTTAATGGTTTCCTTTCTTGGCACTGTCAGCACAGCCTGTAGAGCAGATGTTAAGGCTGCAGCCCACAGCATCTAGTCTGGTGCTACAGATTTCTCCATCATCCACTCCATTCCTGGAACCAGAAGCTTTAGTGATGGCCTTCTGAAGGAGCTAGCTGTGGGTTCTCCCTGCCTGAGGAAAGATATCTGCTGGTTTGCTGCTGAGCTCTTGTGGTTGGCTTCAAGCAAGTGCAATTATTTTAAAGCAAAGTTTTCTTTTATGTGAAATAACATTTTAAGGTGGAGAGTGAAATGTTCTAGATTTGCCACCTGCCCCTTAGAACTGAATTTGTTTAGTATATTTGGATGATGTGATTGATGTTTCTTCAAGATGCGGCCTAACCCATCAGTAATACTTTTTAGCTTCTGGCCTTCTGCATCTCGTATCCCTCCTTCCATCTCCAGCATGAACGCCAGTATTCCTCGTTACACTAAATAACAGCAAAAATCTAATCCCTGCTGCAGATGTCTGAAGATAGAATAAACACGTGGAATAAACGTGATGAATGGCAGGTCTGAAAAGTAAAAAATAGTCAGTGTGGCAAGAAATAGTTTATGATTAAATTATAAATCTTACTTAGTCTTGCAGAACAACAGCTCACTCTTTCCTTGAAGATTCTGGAATGTTGTGTGGAGATCAAAAACACTTCCAGAAATTCCAAGGGCTGGCTATAGTTTTATGTGCATGGATTTAGGAACTGGCACCCTACCCCTCGACTGAGTAATAGAAAAGTGACTTCATATGTATGGCTGGAGGGAGAAGTATAGGAATGTCATATTCCATCAGTTTTATGTCTTTCAAGTAAGACCCTTGGCTTCAATCTACCTGGCTGTTATCCGAGTCTCCTTTTGTCCGAATTGGCCGCATTATTTATAAAGAACCTTCAGCCAAAGGGTTCAGATCCCAGCACATTCACTGTTTACGTGGAGTCTGCATGTTCTTTTCAAGTCATCGTGAAGTTTTTCTTCCAGCTTTTCCTTCTACATCCAAAAGACTTGCAGATTGGATTGACTGGTGACCTCTTCTACATCAGTCTACAATGAGTGAGTGTTAGTTTGTTTCGGTCAGTGTGTCCTGCAAAAACAGAAACAGAGGTGAAAGGTTGGGGCAGCGAATGATGATCCCCATATATTGTGGTACACAAAAAACGTAAGTTGATCACAAAAATGTGGGAAGAGGGAGGGGGAGCCGATATGAAGTCAGAAAGGGTTGGGTCCCGGCGCCCCAAATCTGGAAGTGATGTCCTGTGTCATTGGCCTGTGATTCTGTGGATCTGCAAAAGGAAGGTGGGGAGGTGCAATTGTTGTCTCCCAGGCAGACGTATGTGACACCACCTTGTACCCCTAGTTGAAGGACTGAGCTCCGATTCTCTATAACCTTCAACTAGATTACAAGAATTGCAAAATGAATGGAAGGGTTGAAAAAATGGATTAATGAATGACTTGTTTCACATTTATGAAGTCAGCTTCTGATCTGACTACTCTATGTTGATTGCTTTTCCTGGCTTATGTTTCTGGACTTTTGCCTTTTTCTCTCACAACAAATTATTTGCCTGTCACTCTGGCTGCAGATGGCTTGCTGTGATTTAATTCTTACTTCTGTATTCCAATACCGATTGGTTTGTTTTTGCTGCAATAAATAGATGTCGTCAGTTCTCATCTCAGTACTGTTCCTCCCCAGGTGAAGCTTTATTGATCATCTGACATCACACATTGCCAGAGTGAATTTCTGCAAGGATGTCATTGATGTGCTACTATATGCCAAAAAATAATGAAGAAATGATAGATGAAATATTCCTCCTTCAAAATTAAAAAAAATGTAAAATTATTCAAAGTGTATCACTTTGCAAAGTTTAAAAACGACATTTCTAGCTGACCTCGTTATTATTTCTTAATTGATCTTCTTCTTCTTTCGGCTGCTCCCGTTAGGGGTCACCACAGCGGATCATATTTTTCCATATCTTGCTGTCCTCGTCATCTTGTTCTGTCACACCGACCACCTGCATGTCCTCTGTCACCACATCCATAAGCCTCCTCTTAGGCCTTCCTATTTCCCTCTTTCCTGGAAGCTTTATCTTTCACATCGTTTTAATGAATGACATTATATATCGAGGCTAACTGAAAACTTTAATTTAAGAAACATTGTGTTTTCCTGTTTATTCCACGGTGCACACCTACTTTGAAGGGTGTAATCTTGAAATTTCCCACTGAGAAACATCTCTTCTTGTCTGTCTCATGGCATGTGAATGCAGTGTTATTCTAGCAGCATCAGGTACGAAGTAGGAAGCAGCCATAATTTGGGGCGCCTGTTTATTACAGGGCCCACTCACCTAAATTTGCCAATTTGAAGCCTGGCGAATGGGAGAAAAATGAATTTGAAAAGATTGTGCAGACTCCACGTAGGCAGGAGCCAAAATGGTGATCCAAACATTCTCCTAAGAGGCAGCATCATCGACCACTAACCCACTGCAATTTTACAAGTTATAATAGTATCTGCTCACCTTAGAAGCAAATACACGTTGATGAAATTATGAGAGATGCTCCACAGTCATTTTCACTATTGATCCATGGCTGCTGCCTGAATACACAAATATTGAAGTGATGCTCATTAAACATGCAAGTGTAAATGAAGCTCCTTTTGGATATGTTTGCAAAAATCAAGCATAACCTTGTTCTTTTTAGGGGACGATAGCTCCCTAGTTGGAATACTTCCTTTTGTAATTGCGGTGTTTTAAGTAACCCGAAACTATATAGATATAATGTAAAAAAGGCGATATCCCTCCCATAGTGATACGGCGGTAAAAATCTTTATTCATTTCTTTAATGACGATTTACGCAGCATAACAGATGAGGAAGCCATGACAACACTTTGTGTATAGTTTGTCATTTTTGTCAGTGTGCTGAAAGGATTTTCAGGACAGATGACGTAATCTCCCATCCGTCCGTCGGCTTCAAAGTATTTGGCTGCTGTCCAAGTCTTCTATACTGGTTCCTTCACGTGCAGGCCCCCACGTTGGCATTATAGTCCATTTCCAAACAAGGAAAGAAGATTTTGTGCTGACTTTTAACAGAGGACAAAATAGTATACACCTGTCTTTAGGCTGACTGTACATTCCTCCATCTGTCTTTGTCTATCTTGTCCTATGCTTGGCCCAGCACTTCTAAATGCCGAGAGCCCCTGTGTACTAACTTCGGCCTGGCCTGTACATGTGAATGGATTTATAAAATAATTTTTGTACAGAGCACAGTGACATTAAACTTATATTCTGATTAAAAAACCGTCAGGTTCAAGTGACGAAAACTTCCTAATATTTTTGAGAAATTTACCCTTAACAAGTTTCCAATTGTGTCCCCGTGTTCTTGTTGAACTCATTTTAAAATAAAAGTCTTGATCCACTGTACTAATTCCCTTCATAATTTTAAACACTTCAATCAGGTCACCTCCTAGTCTTCTTTTGCTTAAACTGTAAAGGCTCAGTTCTTTTAATCTTTCCTCATAATTCAACCCCTGTAGCCCTGGAATCAGTCTTGTAGCTCTTCACTGGACCTTTTCTAGTGCTGCTATGTCCTTTTGGTAGCCTTTAGACCAAAACTGCACACAGGATTCCAGATGAGGCCTCACCAGTGCGTTATAAAGCTTCAGCAGGACCTCCTTGGACTTGTACTCCACATGTCAGGGTGCTATATAACCTGACATTCTGTTAACCTTCTTAATAACTTCTGAACACTGTCTGCCAGTTGATAGTGACGAGTCTACTATGACTCCTAAATTCTTCTCATAAGGCGTACTCTTGATTTCCAGGCCTTCCATTGTATATTCTGTCCTGGGTTTGACGTTATTCTGCATCCAGCCCCGCATGTAGGCCCTCCAAACTGCAGGGAAAAACCTCGAGGTTGGTGACAGAATTGGCACTCCAGCCAACATAAAAAACCTCACACTGGTTCTGTTCCATCTGAACTGGTGTGGTGCTGAGGTGTCACCCGTCACATGACTGCACTAATCTGGCATCCTGTGTTGGTTTGTCATGTGGTGGGTGCTGCAATGCGCTGTATCAGCGTGTGCTCCTAACCTCTCTCCTCTCTCATTGTGCATTCAAACCTAACATTTTTACTTCATACGCGTAATACTTTACATTTACTGACATTAAATTTCATCTGCCACAAATCTGCCCAAGCCTGTATGATGTCCAAGTCCCTCTGTAATAATTCAAAGGATTCAAGATTATTTGCCAATCCACCTAGCTTGGTGTCATCTATAAACTTTACTAGCTTGTTCTTATATTCCCATTCAAATCATTTATATACTTTGTTTGTGCCAGAAATATTTCTTACATGTACAGCATTTTCAGACATGCTTAACGGCTAGGAATTGATTAAAGTTTGTTCACATTAGTTACATTTCATATTCTTGGATCAGAAAATGGAATTCCAGTGTTGTCATTTACACTTCACTAGGCAAGTACTGTACTGACTTTTAATTTATATGAAATTTGTTTATGACCAGCTGACAGTGGAGGAGAAGAAAACAAGAACTTCCATCAGCAGCATTCTTGGAGAAAATAAATCTCTTTTCATCTGATGATTCCAAGGCTTCCAGCATCTTAGGTGAATTTACAGCTTGGCAGCAGAGCAGTGGCACTATGTGCCACAACAATATACTGT
Organism: Polypterus senegalus; assembly: GCF_016835505.1. Classification (NCBI taxonomy): domain Eukaryota; kingdom Metazoa; phylum Chordata; class Cladistia; order Polypteriformes; family Polypteridae; genus Polypterus; species Polypterus senegalus. Next base: position 142,624,776 of record NC_053166.1, read on the forward strand.
GAAGAGAAAAAGAATAGGCAGGGGTTATTAACAAATCACAATTATTGCATTGCTTAAAATTTTTGTAAAAATGACTAACAAAGCCCTGCGGTGGGCTGGCGCCCTGCCGGGGGTGTATTTCCTGCCTTGTGCCCTGTGTTGGCTGGGATTGGCTCCAACAGACCCATGTGACCCTGTAGTTAGAATATAGTGGGTTGGATAAAGGATGGATGGATGGATGACTAACAAGCAAAGATACAATATATACTGCTAATCAGCAGCTCTAGTTAGGGTATGCTAGACTAAAGTATTAAGTCTTCCACGTGGAGTTAGAAGCTGAGATTGATGGATTAGATTGCCTAAACGTATTACTTGGTACTACATTACCCCAAATCACTGGTATTTGGCCTTGCACTTCCAAGAAGCTTTCGTTTTTATCAGACTTAAAGGACTGATAACCAGCAATAGCAAACTGATTGTCCTATACTCACACCTTTGATTTCAGCCTTTAGGGGCTCATATCTCTCCTACTGGCACAAAACCCTGTACCCACCCAGCAACACAACAGCTGGGCACAAGTGGGTACACATGAGGAGGTGAAGGTATAATGCAGAGGACAAATTCTTTGACTTTTGTACTTATATTTCTATTTGGGTCTTTCTTGCAGAATGCTGGATTTACAGATCCACAAGAAAAGCTTCATTGCTTCTCTTTTCTCAGCTTGTGTCAGCATCGGTCACCATGTCCTTCAGAAAACATAACAAGCAAGCCTCTAATAACGTGGAGGTTATGTCCCTGGAAACGAAAGCAGAATGAAAAGAGACACAAGGTCAACTGAGCACACACATTGTTCTCATTTATATCATTGGCGATTGTTTAAACAGAAGGAGATAGTCGTTTTTTTGACCACAGACATTTCTTAAAGAAAGTATCCATAACAGAGAACGTTTTTTTTTTTTTTTTGAGAAGGGCTACATGTTAGCACTCGGTTGCTTCAGAAAAAAAAAAATTCATAACACTTGTTTGAGAACGTTCTGTCTTGCCAGTTCCATGACCACTTGGCTGAGCTTTGTCTTCAGCTTGTTGATTTGTCTTGATTCGTGAGCTTCTCTTCAGCAGCCGTTGTGCATCACGCAGAACAGTTGGGTTGCTGGCTGAATGCAGTGTTATTGCTTGTATTTTCTAAAATAATGCTCTCGTATGACCAGCTGTTTTTTTTCAGTAGAAGTCACACATACAGACTTTTATAATAATAATAATAATTCAGGAATTTATCCAACATCACCATTTTCCTTAGGTCAGCATACCAGACCTAAGACAGACAGCCAGAACGTGATCCTACAAAGGTGTTCGTGAACCATCAGAACCAAAAATAGTTGACACTCTACTACTGTGGTTAAATTTAATCCTTAAAGGATGCTTTTTAATAAATGTTATTGATATCACGAAGCACAAGTCATTAGATAAAGAAGATGGTTGGAAGAATGAATGCCTAGGTAAACCAAAGCTTTCTGTTGTTAATCCATTTTTGTACCCCTTGTAACTGTATTTGCCAGAGAGATTCCAAGTAATTCAAAACAGTTCAACTGCAGCTAACAGAAACACATTCCAGCAATAGTAGGATTCATTATACAAAAAAATCCCTCTACAATCCAAGTGTCTTAATATAAAAGATTTTAGTGAAATTCAAGGCAAACTTCACACAAAAAAAGACACCAAAAAAGGGAAAAGGGAACCTTGTTGTCAGTGGTATTCCACTTGAGGCTTAAGTACCTGTGTTGCATTTCTTAAAGTTTTTATATGTTATCTCAATCACTACACATACATACATAGTCAGAATAGTGTATGCCCTTAATGCTTATATGACCGACAGTTCAAACTTCTCTCTCGCCGTCTAATGTCACACAGAGAGCTAACATTAAGAACATTACTCTTGACTTACAGGGAGTGGAACAAAATCTTCCATTTTCTATTGTGGATGAGCAGAAAAAAACACAGGATGACTCTATGAAGTATTTGGGTGCCAGTAGGGCCACCCTTTATAATTGTAGAGGCAAATAGCAAACAAAATAAGCCCTTTAGTTTCACAAAATCTAATCTAAAAAGTTTTTTGTGGTGGGTTCTGGTTTGTATGAGTGGATCACAGTGTCAGAGCTCCATCCTCATGGTAGTTTGAGTTTTGATTGCTCTTAGGCCAGAAGGTGTGGTTTAGTTGCCTTCATGGGTTGCCTTCTGGCTGCAGTAGAGGAGAAAATTGAGGAAACTTTTAGCGGCAGCACCCCTTCTTACCCTGGCAGGGTATTGCTAACCTAGGATCAGGGGCGGCTCTAGGCTCGTGGCGGTCCTGGGCAGAGAAAGAATCGGTGGCCCCTTCGCCCGCCAATGTCAATATGGTATCTTATGTATGGCCGATGGCCACGTCCATTGCAGACACTGCATAGCTTCCTCGTGTTCATGACACAAGCGTTTAACTTATGATAAAGTTCAAGATTGCTCCTTCCTGTGACACAATGAAAGTCTCCTGAGCCGAATTTCTCTTTCGTTTCGAATAACCAGATTCGTGTACTCGAAATATCTTCATTTAGCTTAGAACGGTTATGCGAATGTCTTGTGTCCCCTATCCGACCAGATATCCACTATGACTATCCACTAATACTTTAGGTGAAACAGTAACTTGTAAGATGACTTGTCCACTTGCACTTCAGCTGTCAGCTGTGTCGTTATTTTCTCTTTCTATTTTATATTCAATACTAACGACTGGGAGCCCGATCGAATCGGGCTATAAATTCTATGTTTGTGAAATTCATACTTTCTCTGCAAAGAATTATTTGTTTTTTTAAGTCCTTGAAATGATTTTGTAATCATGGCACTGATTTGTGCTTAAAATAGACCTTTTCGGCCGATGTATTGAAGAGCTTCATGTTTTAACGGGGCTGCAAGATGTGAACTCAGCTCTTCGGCGCACATCATTTGATTTTTTCCGGCCAACAAATTTTCAAAACAAAACCGTATTTTATGACTCTAATAAGAGTCGGAGTAACAATCATGTTGGCATGGTCATTTTAGATCTGAGATCGGCTAAAATTTAAACAATGACTGTTGTTAATATCCAGCCGTCATTACTCAGTTTGCCAATAGATGTAAGAAGGATGGATGCCAAAACCGAATTGGCCAAAGATAGATTTTGACGTACCAAGCAAATGGCGATACATCCTAAATTACTTACGTTTCCGGAGCTGTCGAAGGGTTTAAGTCAGTCGACGATGTTAGTCCTGGAAAGTGCACCCCACCAAACCAACGTTCCAAAAACCAACCGAACTTACTGTTATCTGCTCGAACCAACGCTGACTTACTATACTCAGCCATCCAGCGGCGTCACTGAAACATTCGAACATTCTTAGCCAATCATGCAATACTGCGTCCGCGTTTGCCATGTTATGTTCTAACTACAGAGGCAGAGTCCCATTGCATGGTTCTAACTTGTATTGAGTTGAGGTATTGATGCGAACACCATACATACGGGGTATTGACGCGAACACCATACACATGGATAGTATCAAATTATATATAAGGATATATTGGCATGGCGACCCCTGGGATTTGGCGGTCCTGTGCAGGTGCACAGTTTGCACATCCCTAAGGCCGCCCTGCTTGGATGAGCACTGAAGGTGTCTCTCTGACAAACATATATTAAAGCTTCATTATATTCAAGTTCACACTTGATGTTTAGCGAACCAAGCATGGTTCCTCAGTGGAATCGCTTTGAAGAACCTCTTTGTAGATGATTCTAACAAGGGAATTAAAAAGTAACAAGGATGTCTAAAACACTGTTATACTTTATTTTAATGTTATACACTGTTTTATGAGCAAAAACACAATCAGAGCGAAGATAACTCATTTTAAAAATAATTTTCTTGGGTGGCCTAAGAAGTTTGCACATTACTGTATATTTCAGAATAGTAATCTTAGCTGAAAATAATTAATGGAAATTAACTGAAATAAGAATCACATGTCAAAATTGTTCCTTTTTGTAACATTTGGCAGAGCAGTTAATTTTAGCACGGACTCTCGTAAAACATGGCATGTCAAGCTGCTCCTCTAAAGTTGCCATTTCACTCCTGTAACAAACATAAATAGTAACACGGGAATTATAATGTGCCCTGCAACTTGACGAATGCTGAGGTTGGTGATCACATCTCTTCATTGTTTTTTCTTTCTCTGCTCTTCTAACCTTTCATGCTAACTTTAAGCAAAAGCGTAACCTTTGCATACTGGCGATCCTAATATTTATCCCTGCTATCTGGCTGAGCACGGGCACCCAGGTATCCTAGCAACAAGGCATGGAGAAGGGCTGATGGCGTGTGGCACACGTAGCTGCTTTCATTTACAGAACATAAACATTTTCGAATACCTCACAGTTCAAAATCACATCTTCTGAAAGATTCCACGTTTCTATTTGTGGTAAGAAAAGTATTGGGCTTCCATTACGAGGAATTGTAGACTCTTTAGTAATGGAGTAATGCTGATCCTCATCACAGGCTGAGTTAGAGACCTGCAGCATTGATCATATTTTATTTATACATCAATTTATTTCACTTCTGCAGTTGTCACAAAAAACACTAATCTATCTATTCATCCATCATGTTTGAACTGCTCCTTTTGCTATTAAATGTCTTAATGCTAACTGCCATCATTGGCAATCTCAGTTCCGACGATCAGCAGCCTACACAAGGCCTAAGGTCAAGCACCTTTAGAAGTTTATGTGTAGTAGAAGGTGCAGATATTTCCTTGAGATTTCTTGCAGCTTCCATTCCACTCCCTCACCTAATACCTTTGGCACTGATTCTCCTCACCTAGCTCAGATGTGGCCGGCCTTGAATGCTTTATGTACAGGTGCCGGTCATAAAATTAGAATATCATGACAAAGTTGATTTATTTCAGTAATTCCATTCAAAAAAGTGAAACTTGTATATTAGATTCATTCATTACACACAGACTGATCTATTTCAAATATTTATTTCTTTTAATTTTGATGATTATAACTAACAACTAATGAAAGTCCCAAATTCAGTATCTCGGAAAATTAGAATATTGTGAAAAGGTTCAATATTGAAGACACCTGGTGCCACACTCTAATTAGCTAATTAACTCAAAGCACCTGCAAAAGCCTTCAAATGGTCTCTCAGTCTAGTTCTGTAGGCTACACAATCATGGGGAAGACTGCTGACTTGACAGTTGTCCAAAAGACGACCATTGACACCTTGCACAAGGAGGGCAAGACACAAAAGGTCATTGCTAAAGAGCTCTGTGTCCAAGCACATTAATAGAGAGGCGAAGGAAGGACAAGATGTGGTAGAAAAAAGTGTACAAGCAATAGGGATATCCGCACCATGGAGAGGATTGTGAAACAAAACCCATTCAAAACTGTGGGGGAGATTCACAAAGAGTGGACTGCAGCTGGAGTCAGTGCTTCAAGAACCACCACGTACAGACGTATGCAAGACATGGGTTTCAACTGTCGCATTCCTTGTGTCAAGCCACACTTGAACAGGAGACAGCATCAGAAGTGTCTCGCCTGGGCTAAAGACAAAACTGCTGCTGAGTGGTCCAAAGTTATGTTCTCTGATGAAAGTAAATTTTGCATTTCCTTTGGAAATCAAGGTCCCAGAGTCTGGAGGAAGAGAGGAGAGGCACAGAATCCACGTTGCTTGAGGTCCAGTGTAAAGTTTCCACAGTCAGTGATGGTTTGGGGTGCCATGTCATCTGCTGGTGTTGGTCCATTGTGTTTTCTGAGGTCCAAGGTCAACGCAGCCATCTACCAGGAAGTTTTAGAGCACTTCATGCTTCCTGCTGCTGACGAACTTTATGGAGATGCAGATTTCATTTTCCAACAGGACCTGGCACCTGCACACAGTGCCAAAGCTACCAGTACCTGGTTTAAGGACCATGGTATCCCTGTTCTTGATTGGCCAGCAAACTCGCCTGACCTTAACCCCATAGAAAATCTATGGGGTATTGTGAAGAGGAAGATGCAATACGCCAGACCCAACAATTCAGAAGAGCTGAAGGCCACTATCAGAGCAACATGGGCTCTCACAACACCTGAGCAGTGCCACAGACTGATCAACTCCATGCCATGTCGTATTGCTGCAGTAATCCAGGCCGAAGGAGCCCCAACTAAATATTGAGTGCTGTACAAGATCATACTTTTCATGTTCATACCTTTTAGTTGGCCAGCATTTCTAAAAATCCTTTTTTTTGCATTGGTCTTAATTGATATTCTAATTTTCTGAGATACTGAATTTGGGACTTTCATTAGTTGTCAGTTATAATCATCAAAATTAAAAGAAATAAACATTTGAAATACATCAGTCTGTGTGTAATGAATGAATCTAATATACAAGTTTCACTTTTTGAATGGAATTACTGAAATAAATCAACTTTGTCATGATATTCTAATTTTATGACCGGCACCTGTATTTCTTTGCTTTTTGAGAGAAATGAGCTCAGAGATTACTCACAAGTCAGCTTGTGTGCCACTGTTGCATGCATGTAGTAATAGTGTTTTTAATTAATTAATTAGTATTGTCCTTAGGGGGAGAGCAAGATGAAAAGGTGATTTCTTACTAAAAATAAACACAGAATTCTTGGGTACTGAAATGTCCTTATATTTCAACATTTTCAATATTACTACTTTTTTGCCTTTTTAAAAATTTGGGCATAAGTAGTAAAATACCCAAGGCACATCTGATGCATTCTAAAATTGGTCATATGATGTCCAGCAGAGACTACAACCCATCACCATACGCGTATAACATGGAAGAAATGTGTAGCAGCTCTGGTTCTAGTGATAAGCCTTTATATGCCCAAAAGTTTTTTAGTTAGGTTGCAAAAACAGTGGGCATAGCACATCAAATAAGTTAAAAATGTCTATTTGTGAATGGGTCAACAAAACATTTTTACCAGCTTTGTGTTGAACTGATAACTAAAATGTTACAGATGTTCCAGCATGGCGCACTGTGACTAAACACTTAGCCTCAGGGTTTTGGTCACCTAGTAGATATTTGGAGGACGGTAACAGGAGTGGTCATGCAGTAATGATAGGGAGTAAAGCGAACACTCAGGAGGTGCAAGGAACTGTGCGTGAAAATCGTTCACAGACTTGATAACACTGATGTGCAACTCAGCATTTCTCATGAAAGCCGCCATGAAATTTCCAAAACATTACATCTGCCATGTTGAGATCCTCTTGTTGGAGTCCTGAGCCCTGTGCTCACATGTTGACTGCTTAGGCTTTCCTCTATTTTTTCTTGTAACTCCTGAAAGACGTACAGCTTAGGCTGATTGATGATTATAAATAAGGCCAAAAGTCTGAGTAAGATCTGAGATGGACGGACACCCGGTCCAGGGTTGGTCACTGCCTTGTACCCGATGCTGCTGAGATAAGTAGAAGCTCCTCACAACAATGAATTAAATTAAAACGGGCTTCTTACATTAAGTTAGAAGAGCTGTCCAAGTGACAGAGTTAAGGCCTTTCGGGCCACTATTAATGAGGGAGGTTAGGAGGAGTATGAGAAGGACTGGTGATTTGACCCATTAAAGTGAGTACTGTGGGCTCTGGACCTGTACTGTGTCAGTTTGGGAAGACAGTAGTTTAAAGAGAAGGAAAACATGCAAATTCACAACCGGAAAAAGTCAAGCTGTTCATTTGTCAAGCCCAACCAAACAATATTATGAACTTGGAGTTCAAAACACTAAAATGTTCCAAAAACAATTCCAAAAATGCCAGCTAGGGAGCATTATACAAGCAAACACACGATCTTTATAATATAAAAGGATTATTCTCACAGAAATGTTCTTCAACAATAATGAATATCTTTAGAGCACAAAAATGCAAAATGGAGTTGCCTAAAACAAAGAGGCTAGCAAGTGTCCAATACAAGAATTAAAGAATGGCCAAAAATCCAATAAATTAAAATAAGCACGGCAGACACACAATAACTCACCAAAAAGTCTGTATCTGAATGAACCACCAGGAACAGTGAGAGACCCTCCGGTTTTACAGGTGGAGGGCAGTTCACGGCATTGATTGGCAACTCTTGTGGGAATGACCACCCACAAAGCACATGGAACGTAATACAGGCAAAGAAAATGCAGCAAATAATCAACAAATGTAACATTAACATAAATAACATGAATAAATAGATCAATAAAGAACAAAAAGGACATAAAGCATGGATTTGATCCCCAGCCAGGGGGTAACCCTGGCTGAAATATAACAAACACGAGAATCAGAGTCAAAATTTTATAGCTAATTCGTAGTTTGTTACCCGAAACATTATAAAATCAAAGAAAATGCATGGAAAGTTTTGAGAGTAATATCTGCAAACACACATACAAAATGGCTGCCTTTACAAGTTTTTACTCTGTCAACCTAATTGGCCCCTTGAGTTTGGCACCTTAGAAGCCATGCCCCTGGCAACAGGGACTCTCACCATGACTATGGGGTGCACACAACGGCAGTACCCATGGAGATGCAAAATCGCACTTATTGGTCAACATTGGTTTCTTTTATTTATGTTTCTTGCACCTCCTTGAAGTATTAGGAGTCCCTCTTAGATGTTTTCTGGGGTTTTGAGGAATTCATTTCTTCTGATTTATTTTGTAATTCAAGATTCCCTGGGAAAGTTTATTGGAGCTTGTCCCAGAATTCTGCATAGACCATAGAAAGATTGTCACATCCATTATATTGTGTTAGAGACTAAATAAACCCTGTTATTTACTAGCAATGATTTCTTTGGTGCTTTTTCTGGTTAATAACTTAATTTGACTTTGATTCTTTTTTCTTTAAATAGGCTTGATTCCTGGTTTTTGATCCTCGCATAGCTCTGTTTTACGGCTTTCTCCTGGTTGTTTACACAAAAAAAAATATATTTACTACCTACTTAGACAGAGCAGGAGAAAAAGTATTCAAACTCTATCAATGAAAGTTCAAATATAAAACTAAATCAAAGAAACAGAAGTCCAAAACCCCTAAATAGTAATGAAAGGGGATGGGAAACAACTTAATAGTTGCTATGAAAAACAAAATGGATTCACAACAGAACCATATAGTTGTGATGATGCAGAAGCTCCGCCTTATGAATTTGCATACATCAGAACATTACAGTACAATTATCCAAAATTAGGGTTCAAGATGTGGTTGATGGGTCTGCTCTGCTGTTAAGATGACGAGGCTAATAATCTGGGAACACACTGGAGGAGAAGCTCTGCACCTCTGGTTTGAAAGAGACCAGGTATTGGGCTGTGGGTATCTAGTCATTATGCCCCCTTGGTGTTCCATGCAGGAGATGGGCCAAACATTGAAGACGGCCTCAGAATCTGGTCCAGTTTGATGAAATTTCTCATCTAACTAAAGAGTGTTATGGAATTTCCCAGATTAACTCCACTAACCTTACCATTCCGGTGACTTGGGCTGTTAAAGTGGACAGAAAATTGCAGATGCTACCCGTGTTCAATGAGTTGGATATTTAATGTGAATGAGCACTGAGCCGGCTGCAGCATTTCACATCTCCATCGTGTTACAGAAAGCACACTTTCTCACACTGGGTATCTTGGTTCCATCTGGCAATGATTTCTGGCAATTAAATTAATGAGAACTAATTCCATTTGTTGCCCAGCAGGATTCTAAGAAGATTTCCAAGCTTAATCACAAGGTTATTGTTTCATTTTTTTTTTCATTTGAGTTCATTTTTCTCTCTTTTATTGTGAATTTTTGACTGTAATTTCACTGAACTGTGTTCATCGATAAAAATGCCCTTTGATATTTTTGTCAGCTAGCAGTGAAAGCTTGCCGCTGTTTCCATATTCCTGAGCTCGTGTTTCACTTTGACTTCTTTTTCCAAAGTTTTTAATTCCACAACAGTTTGTTTTGCATTGCAACATGCAGCACATATTCAGTAATGCACTCATGGAACAGGTCTAGACAATAATTAGCCAGCTGTGCCCTTTACCCATAGTACCAAAAACTTGGCACTAGCTTCAGACAAAAGATGTACCATTATGTATTTTTTCATGTAATCTTTGTTGGTTGTTTGTCATGTAGTGATGACATTATCTTTATTGCATTTTAGGTTCTGATCCCTGTAAAACATGGATACTGCAGTGGGCTGCCGCCCCACCCGAGGGTTTGTTTCCTGCCTTGCACCCTGTGCTGGCTGGGATTGGCTCCAGCAGATCCCCGTGACCCTGTAGTTAGGATATAGCAGGTTGGATAATGGATGGAAAACATGGATACATGTGCATGTGAAATACTTAAGGCCAAGCCATTTGCTCAAATATCATCCAAAGTTTTAATTTGTACTCATGTTGACTCTTAATTGTACCACTACACGTTGATGTAACAAGGAGTGGATAAAATCATGGAAGCTGCACAACAAAGCACCAGTCAATTCTTGTTACGGAAATGGAAACCATATTTACTGAAGCACTGATCCTATGGTATAAAATAGGGTTAGGTTCTGGTGGGACACCACTTTGGAGGGAAATGAGGTCAGGCAGATACGTGTTATAATGGTTCTTCAATCCAAAGCTAGAAAGTTTTTCAGTGGTGACCCACTATCTTATATAAGTGGGGCATGATAACAATATACAGTACAGGCCCAAAGTTTGGACACACCTCCTCATTCAATGTGTTTTCTTTATTTTCATGACCATTTACATTATTAGATTCTCACTGAAGGCATCAAAACTATGAATGAACACATGTGGAGTTATGTACTTAACAAAAAGGTGAAATAACTGAAAACATGTTTTATATTCTAGTTTCTTCAAAATAGCCACCCTTTGCTCTGATTACTGCTTTGCACACTCTTGGCATTCTCTCGATGAGCTTCAACAGGTAGTCACCTGAAATGGTTTTCACTTCACAGGTGTGCCTTATCAGGGTTATTTAGTGGAATTTCTTGCTTTATCAGTGGGGTTGGGACCAGCAGTTGTGTTGTGCAGAAGTCAGGTTAGTTGGACGATCATTTATTTTTCAACAGGACAATGAGCCCAAACACACCTCCAGGCTGTGTAAGGGCTATTTGACCAAGAAGGAGAGTGATGGAGTGCTGTAAATGGTCATGAAAATAAAGAAACACATTGAATGAGGAAGTGTGCCCAAACGTTTGGCCTGTAATGTATATCACGTTACCCCTGTGTCATGTGACCAGCAACTAGCATAGCAATGCTGCGTTCACGTGCTACTGGGCTGATGATTTCCAAGATAGAAATTCCATAGGAATGCTCTAGGAACTTGGAGCTACACGTTGGGCAATTCGGAGAAAACAAAGCTACACGGATTTTCTGAACTGTGACATAACGCTGATCTCCATAACGCTGATTTCCTTTGTCAGTTGTATAAAATACAAAATATAACCTGGTTAGTCAGAAATGACATTTTTATGGTTAAACTGCATTTGAAGCAATGTGATACATATTTCATACAGATAGCGTTCTGTTAATTTTAACAAAAAAATACATTTTGTTTTGAATTTCTTTTTTAAAGACCAAGTATCACATCCACAGTGACCTCTCATTTATCAGAATAGTCTGATCAGAAATTCATGTAAACTCACTGAAGTGGGAAGGAGAAATGCAGTGGCGTAGCTCGAGTTCGTGCTGCTCGGGGCGGGGAGGTGCTTCAATTTGCCGTCCTCCAACATATCTGAATATGTTAACCTATTTAAATCGAAAACTAAAATGACGTATAGAGAAAAATGATGATACATTTTGCACAGATTTATTCATATAGAGAGAAACAGCAATACTTTTTCACATATTATGATTCTTCTCTATGGAGTATTTTTCTCCCAAACTCAAATTATAGGCTGCTACTTCAACTCAAGTCAAGATGGGGAGCCTGAACTGGTACATCATGTTGCCGCACCCACTACACAATGAAACAACTTGGGATCCCAGTTTGCAGCCCCCCAGGCAGACACGCGGTCCAGTCCCACCCTCCGGAAATGACCCTCTATCTGCCGCAGCCATGTGTTACGTGGGCGACCCCTTGGCCTGGTCCAGCTACTCAGGTCCCCAACAATGAGGATCTTATGAGCCGGACCACCCTTGGGGAAACATGCCACATGGCCATAGTGCCGTAACACACGCTCTCTCACAATGCAGGTAACGTGCCTTATCGCAACCGCTCATTTGACTGCTGCGTCAGTCACATAAAATATTATTTTTATTATATCTTCTTCTTCTACAAAAGGTCAAATTACTTAAAGCAGTTGCTGTCTTGTCTTTCTTTTTTTTTTTTTCCTGAGGTTTAAAATAAATTTTGAGACTCTCTTGGTTTTTGGAGTGTGAATGTAGACCTCAGAACTCTCTAGGAAGACCTTGGTGACGTCAGCGTCACTGATTGGTTTACAGCTACTGTCTTTATTCCGACAAGACATGAAATCGGGGCGTTTCTATAGTGCGCGCCTTTTCCAAACATGCACAATGGTTTATTGGATTTGTTAACAAGGCGAAGTGTCAACTTTTTAGGCCAAAATGTGTAACTGGCTGCTGAAGTGTAAGCAGTGTTCAACGCAGCCAGGAAACTTATAGAGGAGCATCAAAAGGGTTGTAAGAATCAAGCGTCCTGTGCACGCTAAAACAAAACTAAAAAATAGTGAATTGAAAAACCTGCCCGGCTGTAATTCGCGGTGTTCTAACGAAACATCCTACCCATCGAATTGGTCTACTCACTGATACTACGCATGCGCAGACCAAAATTACACAACTTTTCTCGAAGCTTGTGCTACTGTATTTCAGTAATATGTATGATTTTCTTAGCCTTACTACATTAATGCATTTATTACAGTTTACTGCATAGGTAGCCTATTTACTGTCAACATTTTATAACTTGTATATTTTGCATGTGTGACTTTTAATCTTGTACTGGCCATTGTATCCATGCACGAGTAATGGCCGTCTTGTGGAATCTTTGCATCAGGCTCTCTTTCGGGCATTAAATAAACTACGGTAGGATACTTGCGGTAAGAGCATTGTCTTGTTACTTTAGATGTCATTTCTCTACAAAGTGTCCAATCCTTGCTTTCGGTGGTCCAAAATTTAGCACCAGGCTGTCTGGTGCTTTTGGCTTTAGCCCCCCGTGCCTGACAAATCCAGCCTTGTCCTTCTCCCATGATTGTTCAGTTTCGCCTGTTCTTGGAAGAGTTGTGGTTATTATCAGTCTTCTTCCATTTGAGAATTATGGAAGCCACTGATCTCTTGGGAACCTTCAGTGCTGCAGTCATTTTTATAGCCTTCCCTAGATCTGTGCCTCGACACAATCCTTTCTCCAAGCTCTTCAGGCTGTTCCTTCAACCTCATGGCTTGGTGTTTGCTTTGATACACATTGTCTGCTGTGGGACCATCTATAGATGGGTGTGTTTCCTAATCAAGTGTAATCAAATGAATTGACCACAGATAGACTCCATAAAAAGGAGTAGAAACATCACAATGGGATGCACCTGAGCCAGATGCCAAGTGCTTTGGCAAAGGTTCTGAATACTTGTATTAATAAGGTATTTTAGTTTTTTATTTCTAACATATTTGCATAACTTTCTAAAATCCTGTTTTTGTTTTGTCATTCTGGAGTATTCAGTGTTACTTGATTTGTAAATGATTCATTTTAAATGATTTTATCCCAAGGCTGCAGCATAATATTTGAAAAAAGTGAAGGGGTCTGAATACTTTCTAAAGGCACAGTATGAAAGTTGTCTTTTTGGCTGTTATTATATATTACTTTCACAAGTACAGGGAAGAATTGCTAATTAAGAATTGAATTCATTCACAGAAAATGTGTGATTTGATTTAGTATTGAAGTAAATGTAACACTCATCTTTTGGAGATGCATGGTGGATACCAGGCACTTATGATCAGGTTAACTTTATCTTCATAATGTATACTTTTCTCTCCTATTTTCCTGATATTCATAATGTATACTTTTCTCTCCTCTTTTTATGATAATTAGTAAGTGCAGAATTGTTGATACAATATTTTTAAGAGCATATACTAAGTAATATACTGTAATTCTTCACATCAAATTGAGCCTCCACAGCCTTTGTGGAGAGCTATGAAGGCAGGTAATCCACTTTGTAGTTGTCAGTCAAAGATATTGAAGTATCTAAAAGGTTAACAGTGGCTCAGCATGCTTACTTAAAGACAACATTAATAAACAGATTCCAAACTCACTCTGGACAGTTCTACAGATAGAACAATTCGATTTTTAAAAAGAATTTAAAACAGAACACTGTGTTATAGGATTTTTCCATCTGAATTGGATAAGGAGACAGCATGCAATATATGAGAAACTTCAAACACTGCTGTATTTGGGTTCAGAACACTAATCGATCCAATTCGGGGCTGACAGGTGCACAATGATTTTATTTTTACCCAAGTATGATCTAATTGTTGGCAGCCCCAATATATATATACGATCAAGTGAGGCAGGTGCCAGTCTAACAATTAAGGTCCTGACCTGGGGCCTCATGTATAACGCCGTGCGTAGAACTTGCACTATAACATGGCGTAAGCACAAAAGCCGAAATGTGCTTACGCACAGAAAAATCTACATGCAGGAATCTGTGCGTACTCCAACTTCCACGTGAATAAGTAACGCTCGTGCACGCGCTTTATGTAACGCCCCAACTCCTCCCAGAATTACGCTTCTTTGAATATGCAAATCAATATAAATCGCCCTTAAGCTCTGCCTTCTGTGAAAAGACAATAGGAAAAGCACGGGGGGAAACATAAGAATTTCAGCGAATACCAAGTGGAGATAAAGGAAAAACATACTATTTGTTCAAATAAACCGTGGTATAATCAACAAAAGGAAGTTGATCGAGTGACATAGCGTGTTGGAGAAACTTGAAAGCTCACATTCACAAAATCGCACAGTGCCGGAAATAAAAAAGAAGTCACATATCAAAGTTGCCATGAAAAGAAGAGTTGTAAGCCTACTGTCTGAGTGTCATATGAAAGCTTATTAGGGTACAGAGAAAAAAAGTCACACAGTGGGGAAAAAGCACGAAATGTCAACTTCAATCTCGACATTTGCACTTTAATCACGTAGTTTATTTTGTCATTAAAGTAGAACATCATAAACGTCATCTTAAAATCGTTTAATTAACCAGTTTCTCAAATCACATCGTAATTAAAGTAGCACGTTAAATGCTTTGTTTTGTATTTGATCTTCTACTCGTATGTGCTCTATGTGTGTGAATCATGTGCTTCTTAAACCGGCTCTCTTCCTCCAACTGGACACAGAATCCATTACATTCGTGATATTACAGCTCTCTGAATAACTAAAATACTAAGATGTATACGTGATATCATTTTTATGATGATAGGAGTTAAAGCACGTTATTAAACATGAGTTTCACGGCACAGTGACTGTGTGCGACCTTCGATGAAATAATTTATTGCAGCAGTACGCAAGGCCGGCTCTAGGCTTGTGGTGGCACTGGGCAGAGGAAGAATTGGTGGCTCCTTCACCCGCCAATGTCAGTAAGGTATCTTATGCACGGTGGATGGCCACGTCCGTTGCAGACACTGCATAGCCGCCTCGTGCTCATGACACAAGCGTTTAACTTTTGTCGAAATTTGTCGCTGTGTTTTTAGCTGTGTTGTTATTTTCTCTTTCTGTTTTATATTCAATATATATTGGCGTAGCCACCCCTGCAGTCCTTGCTTTTCTTTCCCCAAATACCCAATCACCACACAATCAGCTCTGTAATAGAAGTTAAGCCATCTGTAAGCTTAGAGCGCCGAGTCATCAAAACGTTTAAGGAACATTGAAATATCTTCGTAGTACGTGTTTAATTATTCTATCCTTCACAACACTCCCAGTGAAGAATATAGATTATTTAAATGAAGTTAAAGTTTTATCTGTATAATATTATAAACATATTTTGCTCATTTCACCTTAAAAATGATATCATCATCATATGTAAATACGCGTCCGTACAGGAAAGGCTTTGAAACGTTTTGCCGTGGCTGAGGCAGCGTGTCCATGAAACTGTATATCGATAATTCTCTTTCCGATCAGCTGCTGCTGTGATTCACACTCAGATACAGTGATATAAATACTCTGAGTGCTGCAGTGAGAGTAATATGGAAAACGATGATCCGCTGTGGCAACTCCTAACGGGAGGAGCTGAAAGAAGAAGAAGAAGGTGCAGTGAGAGTAACAACGCTAAAGCAGTTATGGTATTTGGAATACTATGGCTGTTCCCTGGACCATTATATTGTTACAAGTTAATTACAATCAGATGCGTTACACTAATAAACAATATGCGGTTAGTTTCAGTGTATTTATAAAGCCGCATCAGGAAAATAAGGAGTAACCACACAGGAACAGTAGCACTGCTTTGACGCTGGGTGCCGCCAGTCTGCAAAACCAAGCAGAGAACTTGCGTACGACAAGGTATGAGGTACCGTGGAAAAGTGCGTGACTTTACGCCAAGTGTAAGTTTTATAAATTGCGATTTGAACGTGGAAAAGTTCTTACGCAACATTTCTGTGCGTACGCACCATTTATACATGAGGCCCCTGGGTATGTTGTAGATGACCTGAGTAAAGGCACAGGAGTAATGTACCATGTTTCATTGTACTACACCTTGCTCTGGTAGTTATAGTTTGGTCAGGGGTGTACCTCAAAGTAGCAGTAGTAACATTGTCACTGTGCATGTGTTTAAAAGTGATAGAAAATCATATTTCTGATGCCTCCTTAATCCAGATTGGGTTTTGGGGGCCTGAATCTATCCTGGCAGTAGAGGATAAAGGCAGAAAATAACACTGGACAGGGTGCTTTAAACTACAGTGGTACCTTGGTATACGTCCACTTTGGAATAAGTCCAACTCAGTATACAGTACGTCCTATTTGGACGCAAAACATTTTTCTTGGTATACAACTTTTGTTTGGAATACGGCTCGTGTGCTAGAACACCGTGCGCTACCCTTGTTTACCTCTCTCGAGACAAAGCCACGACTGCCCATGAGCATCAGTACGTCAGTTGCTAGCATTCAATGAACAACCCGCGCTATAACTCTCTGTGAATTTTCACGTGTTTTTGTTTTTTCGCGTAAATTTGAATTGCTTGTTGAAAAGTATGAAGGTGGCATGTGTATCCGCGACTTGGCTGCTGCATACCGTATGCCGAGAACGACAGTATCTACGATTGTGAAAAACAAAGACGTTATTAAAAAGTAAAGTGAGGTTAAATTTTCATTTATTTTATCTAATTGCTTTTGTACTTATGTATTTTAGTATTAAGCAGTGTTTAAATTATTTTATACAACCCCATCAATGTATAATATGCCAATAAGAATAGGATTTTTTTTCATGGGAACGGATTAATCATTTTCCCTTTATTTCTTATGGGAAAAATTTGTTTGAAGAATCCACTCTAAAAAGCTACTAGCTTGCAGTGTATAAGGGAAAGTCATTGTTTTTAACAAATTTGCTGAAAGACATCCTCTTCAAGATAAATGAAGAACCGAGCTGAATAGTGAGTCCTGTAACAAAGTACTATGCAGGTGTCATGGAGTGTCTTTATTGTCAGAGGGAAGATGAGTAGGCTGGTCCCGTCTGGCTGTCACCTGAAGGCACAATTATTCTAGCTAACATGTTATATGAGTGGGGAATCCATTGGATTTGGCTGTGGATGGAGCAGTGAAGAATGGGGTGACTTCATGAAATAAAGGGCAATGGTGATTAGATATGTCAAAGAGCCCTCCAGTGACCATACGTTCACATCACGTTGCCTCTCATTGGCTCTTTTCTCTCCTTACCGCATGCTGACTGAAGAAGATTGATGTAGTATTTTTGAAGGTGCTGGTGTTCTTTGTGCTTGTATTCCCAGAATTAAACTGAAACGATCAGTAAGATATTTACTCATTAATCATTTGGAAATGGGAAAACAACAAACTAACTTTGCAAAGAAAGCTTTATGTGAAAGTTGACAAGTATTGCAGCAATAATCTATACCTGCAGAACACAAGGAGTGCCTTTTAGATGTGCTATTCTTGCGTTTGGCTTGGTCAATGGAAGGGAGGCCTGTTGCTGCCAAATTAATTGATCCATCTTTATCATATGTGGTGCCTTATACACTTGCTGTACTTATTCTTAAACCTGCTTAATCCAGTTCAGAGTTGTGGGGGGAGTGGAGCCTATCATGGCACATTGGGTACAAGCCACGAACCAGCTCTGGATGGGGTGCCAGTGCATCATAGTGCCATGTCACACATGTAGTATATGCCCACACAGGGCCAGTTTGGAATTGCTAGTCAACCTAACCTGCACATGTCTGAGGATAATGGGACTGGGTGTAAGATTCAAACAAAGGATGCCTGGTCTATGTGGCTGCTCCCTTATTATTTCTCATTAAGTAAATATTTTATTGCCATGACAGAGTCATTTGCATGGAATTTGATTTGGTGACCTTTATTCTAATTAAACATTTCCTGGACAGTCCTTGTTTCTGACTCAACGTGAAGCCAAGAGTACACAATCTGACTCTTCTGTGCTCCAGCTGTAAGGAATTCTATCTGCAATTGTGAAGCATCTTGGGAAGATGTGCTATACAGTAGAATGTAAAGCTTGTTTCATTATGTCAGAATACTCAAAACTTTTTTACAGGAAATATGACAACTGAATAATGTCAGGTGACATTCACATTGGTCAGTTTTGCTGAAACCTTTTACATTTGCTCATCTCTTTTCCTCTCTGTGCATAAGGTAATCTTTGCAAGAGGCCAGCAAACTGAAATTTTAATCCCCAAACTATGTTATTTCATGTTTTTAGTAATTAGTAATATAAGTGTTCTTGTCTATCTATCTATCTGTGGTGGGCTGGCACCCTGCCCGGGGTTTGTTTCCTGCCTTGCACCCTGTGTTGGCTGGGATTGGCTCCAGCAGACTCCCGTGACCCTGTAGTTAGGATATAGCGGGTTGGATAATTAATAGATGGATCGATGGATGTCTATCCATTTAAATCTGTTGTATTTTTCAGGTGTTTGTGCCTTCGGTTACAGCATAGTGCCTGTTTACTGCCGGCAGTGATTTTACTGAGCTGCCATCTTCACAGCTGATAAATGCTCTATGCTTTATTGTTCGTCGTTTGTTAACCTCTTGGTAATCCTCAGCAGGGCTCAGTATACATGACACACTGGAAAGCAATCATTTCATTTTGCTTAAGGACTCCAGAAAGTCTGTGCCTTGGCTCAAATTCCATACGGTTTCCCTCTACCTGTGTTCTGACTGGTAAAATGTGCAGTCCAGAAGAGTCTGAGCTCTTTACGATACGCAAAGTCAATTACAAGGTGAGCCACTGCTAAATGAATGAAAACAAGCGTGTCCCGCTCAAGTGGAATTTTCATTATCTCATTTGCTTTAATAAGCTCTTCATATTCTTTCCTCAATTATTTGCTTCTTGAAGCTCTGTTGGAACAGCCATGCGACACGTTTGGCAAGCTGCTCATTAAGACTATGGAAAGATGAAGGTGATACAATATGAAGGCAAATTATTCTAGCTGCATGAAGATGACAGTGTCACATCTTTTCAAAAATGACTTAAAAATAGCTTTTAAAACATTAGTTTGAAGTCAGATCTGTGTTGTTAACCATAATGAAAATAAGTAGTAGTAAATATCAGAAATATCATAAAAAGCAGGACTGCAGAGGCTGTATTTAGTTTACTTAGCCTGCCCTCAAGAAGTCAAATGTGAAGGAAAATAAAATAAGCCCAAGTGCAAGAATCCGGAGTCCAAAATCTAATCCTCCATCCATGCTGTGACTGATGACTACCCCACCCGTTTGTTTCATTCACCTTTCTTAGCTGGGCCTCCTGTCCACCATTTCAGAATGCAGCCTCTTCCACTAAAATCCCTCCATGCAGTAGCGAGTCAAAGCCAGCACTGCAGCTTTACCAAAAACCAGAGCTTCGACATGCAGTTTTATCTACAACTGCAGCAAAGGATTTGTTTGTTGTGAATGGCAGAACACCAGGGGTGTCAAACTCGGATCCTGCCAGTTTTCCTTCCTGCAACTTTTATAATTAATGACCAGTTACTACTTCTAATATAACAGACTGTTTTGCCTTAATTTGAATTTCCTTGTTTTTTGAAGATTCAGATCCCTTTATTGTTAGTGTTTTTTGTTTTTTTTTTCTTAACAGTAATGAGATGCCAAGTGAGCCAACAGATGACCAGGTAACTCAGGGGTCTCAGTCTCTGCTTCCATATTGTTGTTTTTCTTTTTGTGATAGCACCATTCAGTCAGTCATTGACCAAC
This sequence comes from Polypterus senegalus, assembly GCF_016835505.1. Classification (NCBI taxonomy): domain Eukaryota; kingdom Metazoa; phylum Chordata; class Cladistia; order Polypteriformes; family Polypteridae; genus Polypterus; species Polypterus senegalus. The sequence continues at coordinate 142,645,086 of NC_053166.1, forward strand.
CCGCTATATCCTAACACAGGGTCAAGGGGGTCTGCCGGAGCCAATCAAAGCCAACACAGGGCGCAAGGCAGGAGCAAACTCTGGGCAGCGTGCCAGCCCACCGCAGGGCACACACACACACTAGGGACAATTTAGGTGCGCTGAAGAACCTGAAGGTCCTTTTCAAAGCCACTCCAGCAGTCTGGCATAAGGTGGCTGAATTCATTCTCCCATCTCACACCCCTCCGGTTATAACATATACATCAAACATCCATCCATCATCCAACTCTCTATATCCTAACTATGGGGTCACGGGGGTCTGTTGAAGCCAATCCAGGGCGTAAGGCAGGAAACAAACTTCGGGCAGGGCGCCAGCCCACCGCAGGGCACACACACACACACACCAAGCACAATTTAGAATCGCCAATGCACCTAACCTGCATGTCTTTGGACTGTGGGAGGAAACCCACACAGACACGGGGAGAACACACAAACTCCACACAAGGAGGACCCGGAAAGTGAACCCGGGTCTCCTAACTGTGTGGCAGCAGCACTACCACTGCGCCACCATTCAAATGTGTTGTGGACCAGAGCAGATCAATTTTGTGTAGACTGTCCCTTTCTCTTTCCAAATATTTTATTGAAACAGTTACATGATGGGCTTGGGATCAAGTTAGCTGTTCATCGGCTGGCCCACTTTGTCTCCCATTATTGTCTGGCTGTTAGTTAAGGAAAAAAGAAATAATTAAGCTTTCTGAATCATAAAAAGCAAATCAGTTAAAATGGAGGCAAAACATATGTTCTAGTAGCAGCAGTAATTGGATGCTAATTAACAAAGTGTCTGGGAAGAAAACCTGTAAGCCACTGTGGCTGAGGGCCGGATCCAGTTCTTGTTCTGCTTCATTAATTTACAAAACATGCCACATACTGCCCTTCTTCAATGCCATGTTATTTTATAAGCCGCTAAATCTAGAACAGGGTTTGCAGTGGGGAGCTGGGGCCTATCCCAGATAGCACAGGGCACAGGGCAGGAACAAACCTTGGACAGGACAGCAGTGCATCGCAGGGCGAACACACACAACACACACACACACACACACACATACACGCTGGGGCCGGTTTAGAATCAGCAATTCATTTACACTGGCCATTAAAATACAGTACATTGTTTGAGTCCCCTCACGTTTACTTGTGCAGCACAGCACACAGCGGCTGCTGACTTGTCATTATAATGGAAACTGGCTGCCTGTAGTAACCCAAGAAGACAACATGAGAAGAAGGTGACACGCCACACTGCCATTAAGAACTACAGTATAGTGCTTCAGCATGATGGCAGCGATGTGACAGTCTCATGAAGGAGATGGTAGCTGTTGCCTCTCTGCTCACTTTTTTACGCTGTACACGTCTAAAGGTTGTCTACCCTTCTGCACCTTACCTGACTGCTGCCACTGTATTCTCCTGGCCTGCCGCTACACACTCAACTTTATGCACCCCTGCAAATCTTAGGATGCAACGTAGATGGCTTCACAGGCGCTCTTTACGCTGAGCATCCTTGTTTCTTTATTTTCTTCAGGTGCAGGTTTGTAGTTTTACTTTTGTTTCTGGCACACTTTCTCTTTCAGTAAGTTTCTTTATTTTGGTTTTCATCCTAATGTCAACATTGATGCAGATTTTCGATGCCTACATGTATTTTTCTATTAGTTTCTTTATTTTGTAAGAAATGTGCATTGTCATTATGAACAGCTTTAGAAGGATCTTTTATCTGCTCATTATGAATTTTCATAATATTTAACCAGTAAAGGAAAAAAAAAAAATAAAAACAATAACAAAGGCCTCATTTCTGTTTAGTCACTGAACTGGTTAGCATACACTTTACCACTGTGGCATTATTTTAAATGAATGTTTCATATTATATATATTATTCCTATTTTATATTGCTATTATTATTATTATTACTAGCCAATCAGGCCGGTTTTTTAATGATTTTTAAGCACAGGGAGAAAATGAACATTTGAAAAAAATCGGTAACGTAATAAATCAGCAAGAAAAGCAAAATTATAACAATGCACGGAACGAACCAACACACAATCGTCCGTGACTGAAAACTGGCGGACCGTCCTCGCCAGACGGAGGGATGGGGGTGCACGGCGCGGAGTCTGGAACGGGAGGAGAAGAGAAGGATGTCCATTCAGCTCCGTCCGTCATGCTAGTCTGCTGATATGTCGTTCAGTATGCACTGCCCGCTCATGTGCCCACCTCCAACCCGTCAATTGGGTCGTCGTCTTTACACAGTCCAGATGTACCTGTGACTCACGTAGAGTTTTCATTGCTCTGTGCGGATCTGGCTGCTTTTCTATATATAATCCACCAAGACACCCGACCACGGTAGTAGCGAGGGCGGCGTGAACAAAGTGCAGGAGCATCTAAGAAGACGCATGTTTGTCGCGGATGCGAATTGCTGTATGTAGCGTGTAAAACAGTTTGCTATGGTGCACCCGGTCGTGCGTCGTAACCGAAACCTCTTTTTTTTTAAAGACTGCTCACTTCATTGTGTTTTAACCTCAGTTGTAAAGGAATGTTTTAAGGACCCCATGGGATACCCCTCAGTTTTGGCTGCTTTTCTATATATAATCCACCAAGATACCCGACCACGGTAGGACGGGGGTGTGCACAAAGGGTAGGGACGTAATGAGTGGGAGTGTATGAGTCGCACTTAGTGGGAATTCCACAGCTTGCAGCCCGAATGGGGTTCAACGGTTTACCCACGCCTCGACACACGCTCAATCTCATACATAATTATGTATTGAATTCTAAACACTTCTGGAAAGACACGGTTGTCTAAAACGGGTTGGTGTGAGAATACAACAGTAAGTGAATGAAAAGATGGAACTCTGGAGAGAGCAAAATACAACACAATAGTGAACCCGCGGCATAACAAACACCGCGTGGCTCAGACGTGCATGTGGACTCTTACCGCAGACGAAAGGGACTAACTGGGTTGTCGGTTTAAGTTTTGCGTCCGGGCAAATGGGTAGGCAGTGTGAATGCCTAGAGAGCGAGGGTAGACGCCGGCCGGTGAAAAAGGGAGTGTTGGTGGGCAGGGAAACGTCTTCCGTGTTCCTGCAGGAGCATCTAAGTCGTGGATGCGAATTGCTGTATGTAGCGTGTAAAACAGTTTGTTGTGGTGCACGTGGTCGTGCGTCGTAACCGAAGACTTGGTTTTTAAAGACTGCTTACTTCATTGTGCTTTAACCTCAGTTGGAAAGGATTTTTTTAAAGATCCCATGGCTCACCTCACAAACCGTTTCACACCCTGCATATGGCGATTCACCTCCGCGAGAAACATGCCTCTATGAACAGTCAACGTAGCTCGGAGGTGCATGACATGTACATGACGTTAACCTGACAGGCACTGCATGTGGCCTTTACGACAGATGAATATAAATGACGCCATTTTTTCTGTGTCGTCGCGTCCGAGTTGGTGGGCGTGGCCCTGCGAGTTGTCGTCGTATCCAATGGTCTTGAAGTTGGTGGGCGTGGCTCCTTACTGCATGCGCCATAGGTGTCTTACTTGTCGACAGCTTAGTGAATCCACGTCCCTTCCGGCGTGCTTTCCATGGTTGTCTTGCCTTAGTGAATTATATATATATATATAGATTATTATTATATGTTAGTATTCATGTGAATCATTTTTGAAAGTAGTGAAAAGATAAAGGTTATAAAACGCCCAATCTTGCAACGTCGCAGTCATGTAAGTGTATGTATCCTGTATATCCTTATGATTCATGTACTCCTCGGCACCCTTCTCCGTGATGAGTGAGCGAGCCCAGAAATGGATTTGGCTGTAAGTTGAGATGACGGCAAGGAAAAAGAAATTTTGAATATTAATGATTTATATTTTTAAAATAGTAAAGAACTTCAAGCATATTATTATTATTGTTGGTAATGTTATTATAATTATTTATGTTTTAAAACTAGCATTCTATTTATAAAAAGGAAGTAGCATCAAGAAATTAAACTATATATTTTTAAATATTGTTTGATTTATGGGGTGGCACATTGGCGCAGTGGGTAGCGCTGCTGCCACGCAGTAAGGAGACTGGGTTCGCTTCCCGGGTCCTCCCTGCGTGGAGTTTGCATGTTCTCCCCGTGTCTGTGTGGGTTTCCTCCCACAGTCCAAAGACATGCAGGTTATGTGCATTGGTGATTCTAAATTGTCCTTGGTGTGTGTGTGCCCTGTGGTGGGCTGCCGCCCTGCCCAGAGTATGTTTCCTGCCTTACGCCCTGGATTGGCTTCAGCAGACCCCCATGACCCAGTAGTTAGGATATAGAGAGTTGGATAATGAATGGATGGATGTTTGATTTATATGTTATAACCGGAGGGGTGTGAAATGGAAGAATTAATTCAGCCACCTTATGCCAGACTGCTAGAGTGGCTTTGAAAAGGACCTTCAGGTTCTTCAGCGCGCCTTCTCCGTGCTGCCAAGACTTCTGTTCCCAGCCGCTGCTTTATTTACTTGGCCTTCAGACACGTATGCTGCCTCACTCCGCTCACCCAGGGTGACAACCCATGTTGGGTGTATAAAATGTGTTTGACACTCCTGCTGTAGACTAACAGTTCAACATACTCACTTGTATGACACTGCATCTACCTAAGAAATAAAGCAAAGACACATTGAAATGGGAAATCGGAGCTGCCCAGTAATGTCCGTAGAGTGGCGCTCTGTGTCAGGGTATCCTGTTTTGAAAATCTCACCTGACAAGGGGAGATATGTGGAGGTTTTATTTTTTTGGTCTCATTCACTCTTAAGTAATACTTCTGGCTTTGAGTTGGGCCATTTTGTAATCCCCATTTTGTTGATTTCTGTTGCTAAGACTGTCCTGGAATGGGTTTGTCCTCCGAGGCCTTGGCTTAGTCAATTCTGACACGGCCAGATAAGCGGTCATCAAAGGGAATGCTTCCTCATCTAACTGCATGGATTCCACAACTGTTAAAAACCTTTTTGAAAATTTGTATTTGTTTTGTTTCTTTGGTTTTTCGAATTCTCTGCAATCCTCCTCGGTTTTGTCTCTGGCCTTTTGGCTTTGATTAGTGAGTTGTTTTCCTGGCTCTGACCCTCACTTCATTTTTTTGACTATGTCTTTGTGAGATTTTATTTTTGCATCCCAAAGACATGCAAGTTCAGTTATTTGTCAATTCTAAACTGGCCCTGTGCGGGTGTATTTGTGGATGGTGTACTGGCACACTGTCTCGGGCTGATATATGTCACTTGGGTAGGTGTGGCAGCGCCAAGAACTTGAAGCGCAGTAAGCAAGTCTGGGAGTGTTACGTCGTGCTGCCTGTTTGACAAGGTGTTTACTAAATATACCCATAATGCAACACATCATTGGGTAATGAAAAGTTAGAAAATATTTACAAAAACACATTTGTTTCTGCTCTGTTGCGTCATCTTATTCATAATTTTTCGGCTTTAATGAATAGTTTGAGATGCGAGTTGCCATATTTCAAAGAAGAAGAGACCTTAATGCAAGGTTGTCCTTTTCTCCAGATACATTTGGCATGATGTGCAATGAAAACTGAATGATTTGACTATTCAGACATTCATTTTTTGGTCAGTGCTCTTTGTATAATTTAACACATCATGTCCATTGGTATTCCATTTCATGAAGGCATTGTCCATCTTTCCATCCATTTTCTATATCTCCCCATCTAATGCAGGGTTATAGCTAGCTTTAGCTCTCACCCCCATGGTATACAATATGAGGCCTTGTCCATGTGTACAGTATGTCCGTTTTTGAAGACATTTCTATTACAGGGTCCTGGTGGCTATTCCATTACACCAGCAGCATGGGACACCAGAAAGAAACAGACCCTGAACAGGATGCTTGACTATTGTAAGGCTCACTCACGTCCACAAAAACAGTCACGTGTACCAAGGTGTTGGAAGAAACTGGACCACTCAAAGAAAACCTGAACAAGAGTTGAGTGTGTGAGGCCCACCTTTACAGTACAGGAACTGAATGTTGCCCCAGGATTTATAAGACAGCAGTGCTAATGGCTGTGCCACTGTGCTGCCACACTATACGGTAAAGGGTTCCAAATTTTGTCATCTGAATGTCTGGAAGAATGCGAAGTTTCTTAGGTTATATAAAGCAGCAATGCCACCCTTTGTGTAAACTTACTGAAATATTACACAGATTGTTTACTTCATGCTCTAATGTCATAATTAGAAACTTTTTAATTTTAAAAATGAGTTATTTGTTTATTTTGGGGGTTCAAACCTGAAATACAGCCCACCCACGCTATGTTTATAACATATACTGTACATACTCGCATTTAAGTTCTCCCGTGGATAAGTCGGGACTTGATTTTACAGTATAATTTTCGGTATTTTATAATGTCGATTGTATAAATTGAATGCAGAAAATTCACACTATTGGTCCAAGAGATTATGATATGCTAACGTCCACCTGAGAGAGTAACCGCGGAGCACACAACCTTTTTATTTCTATGAGTTGTACCTACATGAACACACGGTAATACCTGAACTACTCTGAAGTGACGTTTAGACTGTTGTGTGTTTTTTTGTATCTCACACCCTCATACACCTTTATCGTAAGAGCGTCCCTTATCTATGATGGAGTGTTCGATCAGAAGGAAATATGAAGCTGTTTTTAAACTAAAAGTCATTGAAGTGGCAAAAGAAATTGGTAACTGCGCTGCTGCAACAAAATTTGATGTGTCTGAGAAACTGATGAGAGATTGGAGGAGGCAAGAAGATATAAAAGTGTATTTTTAAATGGGTGTAGAAGTTGGGATCTGATTTTATGATCAATTTTTTGGGTTTCAAGACCCAACTTATATGCAAGGTACATCATACGATATGGGCAAGTGATATAAAACAACATTTGTTTCCTCACTTGTTGACTTTGAATGTGGCATGATAGTTGGCACTAGGCATGTCAGTTCTAGTACCACTCTGAGGGCTTTTCAAGAATTTATTGAAAATGGTGGGAAAAATCAAAAAGTCAAGCGATATGTGATTCTGGGGATGAAAACAGCTTGTCCATCAGAGCGGTCAAATGACAATGATGAAACTCACCAAGCAACGAGGTGGGCCGCAACCAGGCAAATCACATCGAAATCACATTGAAATTAGTGTGCAGAATGTCAACACTGAACATGCAAGTTACCAGCCTTCTCTAGAAGGGACTACAAGAGCTAAAGACCATGTTAGGTGTCAATATTGTCAGTGGAAAATAAGGATGTGCATTACAGGTTGGCACAGAAGCATCAAAATCTGACAGCCAAGTTGTGGAAAAATTTTGCCAGGTCAGACACATAAAGGTTTCTTTTGCATAAGACTGATCGAAAAATCAGAATTTGCTGAAAGCAACCCAAGTCCACGAGGCCATCTTGTTGGTGTCAAAGGTATTGGCCAGTTGGGTTGGCGTGATGGTGTGGGGGATGTTTTCCTGGAACACACTTGTGACCCCGATACCCTTTGAAGAACCTTTGAAATTCATCTTTTCATGACTACATGTTCTCCATAACTGGATGGTAATCCACTAAGGCACAAGACACATATGATCACATATGATATTCTATGTTAATTAATGTTGACTTCTTACTGTGTCTTTTATTTTTCTATTCTTCATTATGTAAAGCACTTTGAGCTACTGTTTGTATGAAAATGTGCTATATAAATAAATGTTGTTGTTGTATCACTGAATGGTTCCAGGGTCACGACAGCGAGTTTTAATTGCTTCAGTGGCCTGCACAATTCCCAGGTCACATAGTTATTAAACATCTTTGGGATACAATACCTGCGGTGGGTTGGCACCCTGCCCTGGATTGGTTCCTGCCTTGTGCCCTGTGTTGGCTGGGATTGGCTCCAGCAGACCCCCGTGACCCTGTATTCAGATTCAGCGGGTTGGATTGATGGGATACAATACAATCACTTGTGCATGGTGCAGCATTCATGAGCAACACATCCAGCATCCCGAAGAATCCACGGCAGGATGAACTTGTGCTGTTCTGAAGGCCGAAGGAGGCACAACGCCATGCTAGGTGAGTGTACCTAATAAAGTGGCCACTCAGTGTATAGTCAGGTTCACATGAGGAGTTAACATGCATACATACACAACTTCACCTTACACTTGGACTTGTAACATTTACAGTAAAATTAGAAAACAAAAACAGCTGACCCTGAAACTGTGCAAGAAAAGGCCTTTATCTTTCATTCGGCATATCTTGTAAATAATATTTGAATAGTATGATAAAAAGGGGAGATGCTGCTATTACTATTTATTTTACCCAATGGTTTAACATTCAAATGATTTCTTTTTGAAAATCCTCCAGCCATCCGACCTTTGGACATTTCACGTGAATCAAACCACAGCTGAAGAGACCAAACCTGAGGCTCAGACAAGAAACTCGCTGCTCTTCCTCTTGAACCAGAGACTCCTATTTGATGATGATGATGATGATGACATTCTGTTTTCACAGTTTCTTTCAACAAGTTAGTGAAGTCCTTTTTTTCTTTTTTCTCTCAGATGTTTTCTCCACTGCTGCCTGTTTTGAGGTGTGTCTCATGTTTTTTAGTCTAGCATTAGACTGCAAGATAAAAGAAGCTTATTTTACAGGTAAATCACATCTTGCTGGATCCTTTAAGACAAGAACTTTACAGTTTCTCTCCTTTCTCATACACTTGGCAACCCAGAAGACTTGGCACTTCATTTGCTGTGTGAAGGAGGCTATTTAACTTGCCAATAAGCCGCCTTGTTTAGAAGGGAGAGAAGGCCAGTGTGAGATTGTGGTACTGTAGCTCACCCACAGCCTGCTCAGAAATTACTCCGTACTGGACAGTCTGGAGGAAGAAGACGTCTGACTCACCCCATCTTCCCCACACATGTGACGATACTACAATTACTGGTGCCCTCCTCCATGATGGTACCCATAAAACCTTGTGCACTGCATCCTCCTACTCCAAAACGCTCTCCTATTGCTGCATCAGATGTGTGCCCATTTGGCGACTGGAGAAAAGGTTTCAGACAGATAACCAGCGTCACAATGTGGGCTGTAAGTCAGGCACTGTAGTTTAAAGTAGACAGACATGTTGTAGAGATAAGAGTGTACTACCTTATGTAGAGCGCAAGTAGGGCTATATGGTGTAATCAGGGCCGGATTTAGATGAAAAGAGGCCCTAGGCTATTCCACGTATGAGGCCCTTTCACCTCCCATTTTTAAGTTTGTTCAAATTGCTAACAATTTGAATGTAGGCCCCTCTTGATCTTGAGGCCCTAGGCTGAAGCCTAGTTAGCCTATAGGAAAATCCGGCCCTGGGTGTAATATCTACTGTCTATATTGTTGGGGTATATGTAGCGTCTGTATAAATGTTGTATATAATGTTGGGCTGCATGGTGTGCTGATGTGTGTTGTGTTGGACTGTACGGTATGTTTATATATACACATTTTATACTGTTGGACTATACAATGTGTTTACAGTATATATTAGATATCAGTGTTTTTCAACCAGTGTGCTATGGCACAGTGGTGCGTTGTGACAGCTACCCAGCTGTACAATGGAAATAATGGTGTAGTACGCCTGGATCTGAACTAGAAAAGGGAACAAGCTCTTCTCAGGTGGTTGAGACCTTTCTTAAGAGGACAGGACTACCTGGAGAAGCCGGCATTAAAGCAGCTCAGCGATGGCTAGGTTGCAGACAGCACTTGGAGTACTTCAGATGCATCTCCAAGCTACGAGTGTCTATTTCCCAGGGTGTGTGCTCGCCAGGGAGTCTCACAGGGCCAGTGGATTGCAGGTAAATGAATTGCTTCTGAGACAGAGAGGGGCAGGGATAGGGATGAAGCAGCTGGGAGATGCCACCAAAGTGCTCACTAAGTGTCATGTCTGCGAACGCTGATCTCTGAGCTGCTTTTGTACCAACTTCTCCGGTAGTCGCGACCTTCAGACAGTTCAGGACTTGTGTGAGATATAATGTGTTTGTGGTTAGTACATTAGCTTTGTGCCTTGGGATGTTTTGGTTAAAGTGTGCCACCCAAGAAAAACGGTTGGGAAACTCCTCCATATATAGTCTATATCGTGTGTGTGTAAATATAACGTACTCTGTATCATTGGACTATGTGGTCTTTTTACACACACACACACACACACACACACACATATACATATATATATATATATATATACACACATACATACATACATACACACACAGTATTTATTATATACTCAGCAAAAAAAGAAAATGTCCCTTTTTCAGGACTGTGTATTTCAACAATAATGTTTTAAAAATCCAAATAACTTTACAGATCTTCATTGTAAAGGGTTTAAACAATGTTTTCCATGCATGTTCAATTAACCATAATCAATTAATTAACATGCACCTGTGGAATGGTCATTAAGACCTTAACAGCTTACAGAAAGTAGGCATTTAAGGTCACAGTTCTAAAAACGCAGGACACTAAAGAGACTTGTCTACCGACACATTAAGTTTACTGAAAGTAAAAACAGTTGAAAATCAGAGGACGTTTCTTTTTTTGGTGTATATATATATATATATATATATATATATATATATATATATATATATATATATATATATATATATATATATATATATATATATATATATATATATATATATATATAAATAAATAATATAATAACATACATACACAATTTATTGGACAATATGTAGTGGCTGTATGTACTGTTGGACTCTATGGTATCTTTATATATACTGTATCTATTGTTAGACAATACCGTGTCTTTAAATATCCACTATGAATTGTGGACTCTATAGTGTGTTTACGGTATTTATGAGGATATATTATTGGACTGTATAGTGTCTTTTTATATACTGTATGCATTGTTGGAAAATATGATGTTTTTATATACTGTATTTTTATGTTCGTAAAGTGTATTTTAAAAACAAATTGATAAAATTAAAGACTCCAAAATTGACAGGTTAAAGAATTCAAGGATCCAGTGAATACCCGCTGGTGTTGTTATGTCCGTGTACCTTGGAGGGTGATGATGAGGCACACGCGAGTACCGAAGAAGGGCACCGCAGACGGGATGTTTGTTTCCATTCAAATTTATTTTTAACCTCCCCGTGTGCTTCTCTTCAGTGCACAGGCATCCATTTGGTCCATTCATTAACTAGACAGAATTACAGAGTTTAAAAGGGGAAACAACGTTAGAAGTTCTCAACAAAGACACGCTGGTCATTTAAATTTAAATAAAAATACAATACAAATAAAAAAAAAAAAAATCACGTTTATTTACCGAGGACCACAACGAAGCTTTGCGGTGTGCGTGTCACTGCGCTTCTCGTTCGGGGTCGTCGGTCACGTGCACAGATCGTAGCGACCTTCTTCTCATTTGCATGTGTGACGAGCTGTAAGGCGCCTTATAAGGTCTGCACCGAAGCCGCATATCTCCATTGTGCCTCGCCGCAGGTCAGTGAGTGAAGCAGACACCATTAGGGCAGCGTTTCCCAACCTCGGTCCTGGGTGCTCACTGTGGCTGCAGGTTTTTGTTCCAACCAGATTCCTAATCAGTGACAACACCTGATAACACTGATCTCATTTAACTATCTGGTATTATTTTATTCTACATTCAGAAAAGCACAGCAGCATGATTTTTACATTTATAAGACATTTATAAATCTTTCTGTTTTTGCTAGAGATTTAAATGCTTAACTCTATGTTGTCGATTTTATTATATTTTGCCCTTTTTCTGTGCAGTTTTTCCACTTCATTGTATCTTATTAATGACAATTAAAAATCAGCAAAGCAGACACGCTGGCAAGCAACACAGAATAATCAAAGGCTGCAACTACTTTAGCATCCGACGTACTAATTAATAAATAATGGATTAGTTAAAAAAATAGAGCACCTAGAAAAGTAGAATGAAAATCAAGATTAAAATATTATTAAAAAGAAAAAAATACATTATTCCCATATAACTATATTTTAATATATATTATTTTTTTTTACCAAACGTAGTTTAGTAATTTTTATATTGTTCCCAATACACAGAACTTAGGAAATAACACATCACTTATTTAGCACAATAGTCCAATTAAAAACAGAAGCTGATTGGAACAAAAACCTGCAGCCACAGGGGGTCCTCGAGTCCGAGGCTGGGAAACACTGCATTAGGGGCTTTATGTAGCGCCACTCGGCAAAGACGTTCAGTGTATAAAACGGACCTACAGTGGGACAGAACCTCGTTTCTTGAATTATATTGAATTTTGTAAATGAGCCAGTGCAGTATATTCAGTCTTTGTAAAAATTTCCTTAACAATATTTCCACCTCCATTAATTCATCTTTACAGCATATGCACCCCTTATTATGTAAATTGACTTTTCTCAAGAATATTATTTAGTTAAATGATTTGTAAAGAGAGCTGACTTATTGCACGACACAAAAGACGATATGTCAAAACGGAATACTGATTAGCGTACTCGGCCGAGTTTTTCCTTTGCTTGTCTGAGGCTGTATATTTATACATCGCTCTCACAGTGGACCAGTATTAAAAGCTGGTAACGCATCTTCTTGTGGGCGCTATAAAATGCTCCAGGTTGAATCTTCATCTGATATACACTAAATTAAGAAAACATTGACTTGCTTTTACCTTTTGCTAGAATGCTTTTTATGGTAGAAGGTAGATTTTTGCAACCACCCCACTCAATCACAGTTCAGAATTTTAAGTGCAAACGCCATATTCTGAGCGACTTCTTTATAGACACATTAGATTTATGGGCAGTCATCTACATTTTGCATCATATTTGTATAGGATAAAGGGGGCCCTACTCCAGCAACATTTGGCACATGTCAAGGACCATCACTGGACGGGTTGCTGCTCACAGCGGGCCAACTTCTATTTCTACGGGTCGCCACTCTGTGTCCTGTAACACCAAATGCAAATCAGTTGAGAGTGACTGGGACTCATATTCAGGCATAATACTTCACTAACTACTGCGCCAACATGCACCTCTGGTATTCTTTAAACATGAAACTCATCGACAAAATTTCAGTAGATTTTCTGCGTTATTTTTGTTATTAAAAACCGTCAACACGCTAACAGCAAATTGATTCCACGGAATCCTGCACACATTAAACTGCGCATCTAACGGGAAAGGGGCCGCTTCGCTGACTGGCTCATCGCTAAAACAGGAATGTGAAAAACATTTTTATTTATCGGCACCAAGAAAATTATACGCATATAACTAGACATGAATAAAAAAAACACCGCAAATCAAACACAAGCTGACAATTTCGTGACGTGTCTCGGAGCACGCTTAACCTCTAGATGGCGGACTCTACTCGGTTTTCCACACACGTCGGCTCGTCTCGTGTTTTCAATCCGCAGTTCAGTTTTTGAACGTTTTGAGACAAGGTTTGACTATTTACAAAAAAAAAAAAAAAAAAATGAATGAATGACGTGCAAAACTGCGTGGCTGATTCAAGTCCTGTAAACGTTTCCGAAATTCAATGCTGAACAGGGTCAAATGTTTGCACCCATTGCCATAATGGAAGTCCAAGCGTTATATGGGAAGCAGTTCCGTATTGTGAGTATGGAGAAGCTGAGGTCCACACACAATTCTTAACTCAGACTAGGTCTCCATAGAACAGGACTCCTCCATCCGTACATTTTCTTAACCATTTTATCTGAAAAAAAGGAAAAATAACATGTATTAACAGGCAGCGGGACCATCTGTATAAATGCACAGGGCAATAGAAATGATGTCATAAGACACATTCATGTAGTCCAGATGTTAGTGTGCAACATGGCTATCTACACTAACATCTGGATTGTGTTTTCCTCCATCCATTTCCTTTTTAATTTCATCCATTCATTTTCCAACCTGCTTATGCAGTTTAGGTTTTCAGAGTGCACAAGCCTATCCCAGCAACACTGGGCAGAAGGCAGGAACCAGCTGGGGATATAAATGCCTGCCCAAGTGGATACTTAGGAGTTGTAGCATACTTTGGGGTGATGGAGAATGAACAGCACGCATATGGCCGTGTCTTAGTAATAGGGTGACACTTCTTAATCATTTTATTTGTGAAGTGTCCATCATCATATGTTAGTTTACCACAGTGTTACCTGAATAAGCAAGGCTGGGCATTTCTCTCTCTATTATAAAAATAAAATCTTGGAAGGAGATGAGACATGATTTTCTCAGAGACACTTTAATGTCCCAGCGAGACAAGGCAGTGAGACAAAAGGACAGCTGGTGTACAGGCTTTTAAATGTTCGAAGCACCGAGCAACATGCAGATCTGCAGCTAATCTGACCGCACCAACCTCCTTAGTGTGCATTCAGCCCCCCTCTTCACAACGTGAGCGGCAGATACACAAAGTGGCTGGCACATAGTGCGCCATTTAGGGGGTGGGCAAGCAAAGCGATGATTACAGTATTACTATAATTATGAATTTTTAGCATAGGTGCCCCACCATATTTAGCCCAACCTTTACTGTGATGCCATCTTGTAACTCCCTGCACCTTTAAAGGGCCTTCTGTTATTAGCTCAACAGTTGGTGTTGGTAGAACCCACTTTATTTCAACCAGGGGTGCTACATTTGGGGGTTCATAAATCATTCTGCTGCAGTGCTCATCAGGGCCATTCTTAGCAGTTTGGGGGCCCTACGCAGTTCGGAAATGTGCAGGCCCCAGATGGGGGTTTGGGGGGCTCAGGAAGATGTTCTAATAAATCGTCCGGAAAAGAACGCTAAAATTTAGGGTGAGGAGGGTATTGTGAGGGACTGGCACAGACGGCTGCAGTGCCAGGGGCATGACAGGGACCCCAGGCCCACAGCCCGACAACAAAATAAAAAATTGTAGGGTGGGTCCGGAATGGGGGGCCCTCTGACGGTTGGGGCCCTACGCAGATGCATAGTTCACGTATGCCTAAGAACGTCTCTGTGCTCACTTCTGCCACAAACCTGACACTATGCTAACATTACTCAAAGTTATTGTCTGCTTTTTTTATTTTTATTTTTTTCATTTTTTCATTTTTATTACTATTTAATTTAATATTGTTTCTTTTTATCAGTATACTGCTGCTGGATTATGTGAATTTCCCCTTGGGATTAATAAAATATCTATCTATCTATCTATCTATCTATCTATCTATCTATCTATCTATCTATCTATCTATCTATCTATCTATCTATCTATCTATCTATCTAGTTTTATATAGCCCCATATCTATCTATCTATCTATCTATCTATCTATCTATCTATCTATCTATCTATCTATCTATCTATCTATCTATCTATCTATCTATGTCGAGTAGACTGTCTTGTTCAGCCAAAGCCTTTTTAGGATTGTGGTCCCCGGCTGGGGCTTGAGCCTGGCCGGGACGCCCAGGAGGACGAGAGGAGGGCTTGTGCCTCCTCCAGACCGCGAGGGGGCATCTGTCCTGGTTATGCTGGAGGCCTCGGGTAGAGGGCTTGGAAGCCCAGCCCTTTAAGGGCCCGTGGCCACCGCCAGGCGGCGCCCCAGTGCCTTATTATCCGGGAGCCCGCACTTCCGCCACACCAGGAAGTGCTGGGGGGAAGACAGGGGACACCCGGACGGCTTCTGGGTGCGCAGCCGGCACTTCCGCGACACGGGGGTGTGTCCGCGGGAGATTGCCGGGAAGCAGCTGGAGCCCATCTGGGTTCCTATAAAAGGGGCCGCCTCCCTCCAGTCAGCGGTGAATGTCAGGTGGAAGTGGACAGAGCTGGAGAGAGGACGGGAGGCGGTCAAGGAAAAGGCACAGAGACTGTAAGGCCTGGACTGTGGGGAATCGGTGCAAGAGGCACTGGGGTTTTGTGCACGTGACTGTTGCTTGTATATATTGTAAATAAACGGTGTGTTGGGTGAAACAAAGATGTCCGTCTGTCTGTGTTAGGGCCAGCGTTCAACGGATTTAATAGTTTGAAAACAAACATTTTACAACCAAGACTGAATGCTTCATTGAGCCACACCATACCTGACATGGCTATAGCAGCCTGCTGTTCCCACTTTCTCTTTTAGTGTTCATGGCTACAATGAGATACGGACTGATGAGACAAGTCCATTGGAGTTGTGTTTACCTGAGAAGCAGGCAGGTACTTCATCAGAGTGGCGTCTCTGTGTTCTTTAAAAAGTAGCTTGGGGAACGGAGTAGGGTGGTTTGAGATGAGCATCTTCATACTTTTCAGCTTTGTGCAATGGTTTGGAGTCCAGTCCAGCCCAAGCGCCAGAGTGTCCACCACAGATATTTGCGGACTGCAGTGGCTGCTGCTTTTCCTTCCTTCCACTTTCTTATGTAGCATCCGATTACTGTTGCCAATGCAGCAGACTTTATTTTAACTGACTTGCTTTTTAAGATTCAGATTCTTTCAATATATCTGTTTTCCCAGCCAGCAGCCAAATGATAATGTAATGCAAAGCAAGCCTATGGATGACCAGTGAACCTGATCCCATTTGCATCATACAGCATCTGCTTCAATAAAATGTTTGAAAATAAAAAGTGAAAGTCTGAGTAATATTGATTTGTTCTGCTCCACGAAACACATGTGCTCAGGAAAAAAAAAAAAAAGAAAATCAACCGTTCTGGAAATGTATGGTGTGGCACAATGAGGACACTAAGAAGCCATACAATTAAATATTGGGTTTCATTAACAGCAAGCGAAATGGCTTCTAATTAAGAAACTGGTCAGAGTGAAAAATGGAGGCCCTCCAGGAATGGAGTTTGAGACCTGTGAGGTGAGCTTTGATTTGTGTTGTTTGGGTGCCTGATTAGGAAGAAAGCAGCAAAGCAAGGCTCTAATTTGTAAAACTGCGTGGCAGTTCAGATCTGCTAAGAAGCGGTCTGTTTCATTAGCACCAGCAATTGGCTAATTGTCATGATAACGGCTGGGACAAAACCTGCTGGCACTGCGGCCCTCCTTCATGTAACGCAGCAGCCCTGAACGATTCTGACACGCAAATAGTAATCTGACAGAGAAGTGGACTCCGGAAGAGCACAGATAGAAATCCTGCCTGTGTTTTCCCTTTACAGGACTGACATTGCTTACTCCATATTTCAGGGGTGGCTGATCGTTAGTCAGCTTTGCAGAGAAAGGTCCTTCAAGTTGATCGTTTGGGTGGCAGTTTAATGTCCTTTTAGTGAAATGAGATGGTTGTGGTAATATGTGATATTGTGAGGGTTAAAGAGAACTGGCCTCTGTTCCAGATGTTTCCATATTTGTTTATCTGACAGACAGACTGACTCCCATGATTCTGAGGTAAAGGGGACATTTGAACCAGTGGCCTCATGCTTTGCAGTCCTGTGATGGAGTCACCAGGCTTTACACAACCCAAATCCTAGTCCCCGTTTATATTAGATGAGTGCATTTCTTGCACTCTCTCTTGGCTCAGATTGGATGTTCATGTAGACGTGTAAAGCCATATATCCGATTTTGTTTTGAGGTCACACACAGGCTGCTGCTTCTCGGCCTGAACCATCACATTGTGACTCAGTGCTTCCCAAGAGGTGCCGGAGTTACAGAGCACTCCACTGAGATACCCCATCATAGCTATGCCATCTGTGCCAGGAAATCTTGAAACTGTCCATCTTCTTG
This sequence comes from Polypterus senegalus, assembly GCF_016835505.1. Classification (NCBI taxonomy): domain Eukaryota; kingdom Metazoa; phylum Chordata; class Cladistia; order Polypteriformes; family Polypteridae; genus Polypterus; species Polypterus senegalus. Next base: position 142,662,699 of record NC_053166.1, read on the forward strand.
ATTTTTCTAAAAATAATACTTGAATGACTGAGTGTGGCACAGAGGTTGCTTTCCCTTTCTCATTCATAGGAGCTTGTAATTTATGTGTGCAGTTTGAAGGTCTTCCCCATTTTGTTTTTGGATACTTTGCAGCCCCCTTCAAGTTAAGTTAACTGATGGCTCTAATGGCCCATGACTTTTCCAGTGATTTTGCCAGTCTCAGAGTTCATTTGCATAATCTTAGTGGTTCAGAAGCTGTCGTGTAGTCTGACAGCCCCAGTGACTCAGTCTTACCAGTCTGCGACTTGTTCTAAAAAAAATCAAACCAGTTTTACTTTTGTCTTAAATTGTTTGTGTGCTTGTGAGCTGACAACACATGAGCACCCAGCCAGAAGTACAGGGCACGTATCACGGCTACAAGGAATAAGACACGTGGGTGTTATGGACTTCAACAACAGAAGAGAGGCTCCAAAGTCTCAGGTTTTACATAGCTATGGTAGAATGGAGGTGGGGAGAGCAGAGACTGCGGCTGAACTTGCTGTGCCTGTAAACCCTTCACAAGGGCACCAGCTCTGCTAGGCGGCACGTTATGAAAGAGAAGTGTGAAACTGTGCATCTTCATCAACTTCTAGTCTTAGAAGATGTCAGACGACAAGATCACTAACTGCATTCGTCAAGTTTGACATCCTTTGTGACTAGAAGTCATGTAATGTGACATCACCTTTAGCTGCCCCAGGGTAAGTGAAGATAAGTAAAATGGCAGGCCACCCGGGTTTGGGTCCTGCCGTGTATCTACTGCCACCAGGTATCTCAGTAACTTTATGATAAAAAAGATCAAGTTGTAAAAACGGACTAGAGGACAGATGGAAATGTTATGTAGGTTTGTTGTCTCTATTGAGGTTATTATTTTATATATATATATATATATATATATATATATATATATAACTAAGTTTTGTATGTGCAGTACTCTGTTGTACCTACCTGAGGTGTGGTAATCTACTTCACCTCTAGGGGATGCAGGACCCCAGCTTAAAGAGCAGGGGTGTCAAACTCCAGGCCTGGAGGGCCGCAGTGACTGCAGGTTTTCATTCGAACCCTTTTCCTAATCAGTGAGCAGTTTTCACTGCTAATGCACTCTTTAATTTTAATAGCTCTGTTTTGGAAGATTCAGTCCTCTGAATTGATTTCTCTCTTCATTAAATGACAGCCAAACAGAAATGAGATGTGAAACGAGCCAACAGATGAGCAGCTAAACTGGGATTTCAAACTCAAACCAATCTCTTAATGAGAAGCTGATTCTTGCTGTTAATTAAACTCATTATTTAATTCCATGGCTTGTTGTTGCTCTCATTCTGCCACTGCAGACATTTCCAAAACTGTTGATTTTTCTGTTTTTTCTAAGAACACCAATGTCCAAATGTTCTGGTGACTTGAGAGATCAGCGTTACCAAGACCTTCACCTTTCTTTATTTTTAGATATTGTGTGATGGGCACAGGTGAGCTGGTCATGTGGCGGCTCGTTTTGCATCTCATTATTGTTTGGCTGCTAGCCTGAGTCAAGTTAATTAAAACTAAGGCAAAAGAAGTTAATTAGCAGCCAGAACTGGTCACTAATGAGGACGATGGTTAGAATGAAATCCTGCAGCCAGGACTGGAGTTCGACACCCGTGTTATAGAGCACTGAATTAGCCGTGTGAGTTAAAAACAGGAGACTCGCGGCCCATTCTGGAAACGGACTACCCGGGCGAGGGTGACACAGCTGAAGGTCACATTTTCAAATTCCTTTACTGTTATCACTATGTGACATTTAGCAAGCACACCAGCTGGAAAAATAAAACGACTATGTCATTAAGATCTAAGGTGCTAAATAAATGGCAGTTTCCTTATTTGACTCCTTCCAATGACCTGATATCCGAATAAACGTATGCATAAAATGAATGAATTGTTTGACCAACACTAAACCTTCTGGCCTTAAGGGAGGTGCAGTGACGTGTTCATGACGTTTCACTCTAAACTGCAGATGTGTCTTGAATGAGAGACATGACGGGACCCACTTCATCCGATTCCCTGTCCTTGGTGAGGCATGGAGCTGCTGATGCTGTGCCAGGGCTAACAGGCTGGACTTGGACTGGGAAGCTTACCAGTTTGATTCCACTGATCTGACTCAATGGGTGATCCTAATATATGTCTGTGGCTCACTTTTAAAGACGTGCAGTATTTAAAAAGGTCCACTGTTCCTGTAAAGTGCTTTGGGATGGTGTTTGCTGTAGAAAGGAGCTATATAAAATCAATACTGTAATTGTCTACAGCAGGGGTCGCCAAGTCTGGTCCTGGAGGGCCGCAGTGGCTGCAGGTTTTCATTTCAACCCTTTTTTTTTTTTTAATGAGCGCCCTGTTTGTGCTGCTAATTAACTTCTTGTGAATTCATTTTAATTATATTGCTTTTTTAAGATTTGTCCCTTGAATTTCTTCATCGTTCCTCTGAATTGCTTCATTTCTTTCCTTTAACGGCACCCAAACTGAAATGAAATGAAATGTGAAGTGAGGGAGCCAACAGAAGACCAACTACGTCAGGGCCTCAAACTCCAACCAATTTCACTCCAACCAGCTGCTTAATGAGGCGCCGAGTCTTGTTGTTAATTAAACCCGTTCTTTAATTTTGGGGCTTGTTGCTGCTCTCATTGTGCAATAGCAGACATTTCCCAAATTGCTGATTTTCACTTTTCTAAGAGCACCATTAAAATGTTTTTTGTGGACCTGAGCGGATCGACATTCCTGAGACCTTCATCTTTCTTTATTTTCAGATATTGTATGATGGACACCATTTGTTTTGGCTCATTTTGTATCTCATTATCGTCTGGCTGCTAATTAAGGAAAAAGAAACAATTAAGGGGTCTGAGTCTTCAAGAGCAAGTCAAATGAAATGAATTCAAAAGAAGTTACTTAGCAGCACATTAAGAAAAGGGTTAGAATGAAAACCTGCAGCCACGGTGGTCCTCCAGGACTGGAGTTGGCGACCCCCTGATCTACAGGCAGAGAGCAGAATCCAGCGTTGTTTGGCTTGCAGTTTGACTCCCTCCATTCCAAAAGGTCATTTTTTTGTACATGTGGTTTTTGTAAAGTGGTTTTAAAGCTCAGTTGGCTTAACTAATTAATAAAAGACTAGGCATGCCATCGCCACTCTAAAATATTGATAAGATGTCTTGTAAACAAAATGACATGCCGTTATCTTCAAGGTGTCTTCCTCTTTCTCCAGCACCTCACCCTCAGCCCTGATATTGAATTTAGGAGATCAGAATGTGCTTGTCACCACTGAGCCGAGGAGACCACAATCTGACGAATCACAAGAGCATTCAGACCTGCCGCGGAGTTCCCGAAAAAGCACTTACTTGAGTTTAGAGAAATGAACTGGCAAGCCATTATATCACAGGCACAGTGGCTCATAATATCTCTGTTAGTTTAGAGCAGGGCTGTCAATCAGCGGCGCCCCTCGACATGGACAGCTCTGAATTTGTCTCATGGCAGCCGCACCATCGATGATGTAATTAATGGGAAGAGGAATAACCTGACACGTCTAGAGTATTTGTTAGCATTAAAATGGTGGAATAAGCCCTGTCACCAAAAGAGTTTGTTTTAATTACCTCAGGTAAAGGACCATCATTAAATAGATCACCACTATGTCAATTAATAGATGCAGGCATGAAATGTGTTTCAGAAGAGTCCTGGAAAGACTGGAGTCCGACAGCCCTTCAACTCTAATTATAATTATAACTTATAACTCTTCAACTATAATTTAGAAAGCTGATTAGCGGCCAACAAGATACTGAAGAAGGTGCCTTTACTGTCACCTGTGACTGTGGCGGTGTGTGGACTGGCCCGATGCCATGTGGGGACCTCTATGTGCATCCTGATTTGTGTGAGTGTCCTTGATGGCATATCGATTGTTACCGCATGAGTAGGCTATTATAGGAATACTGTATATATACATATACTGTATCTATTTCAGGAAACGTTTACCACGAATAATCTGTTACAGAAATGTACTTATCTATCTATTTATTTCAGGAAACATTTAGCATGAAACAGTTTATCTATTTTAGGAAACATTTTAAATGATTTCTGAAATAGACTGAACCTGGCAGTCAGGTTGACCCCAAATGTGATGAATACAGTTTAGAAGTTGAAGTAATTCAAAGGTTTCCCAAATAACATAGCGTAGGTGAATGGGACCACAATAACGTTTGAGCCATAGAATTGGTCCTTTAGGAATGTAAATGCATAATATAGTCCAAGTCTGGGGTCAGTGGGGGGGGGCTGTTGGTATTGATACCAACGGAAGTAAAGGGGACAGGCCATTAAATAACCAGACACTCAAAACAGCGCCCCCTGTTTGCAATGGCTGCACCTTCTTGCTAAATTCTTTAGCCATCCTCTGCCTGATTTAAAGAGATAATTAAAATGCTGCAACGTTCCGTTCTGGAAAGAAAAGTGTTCCATTGTGTCTTCCTAGCCTGATGATTTCCGGCCTAATTTAGTTTTATAAAAGGATTTTTTTCCCTATAAAAGCCACACGTATTTAGTGATTTGTTTACTCTGAGTATGCACGCCAAAGTGATTAACAAAATTCTTTATTCTGTGACTTAAACATATTGCTGCCAGGACTTTCTAAATAGTGCTATTATCATAAAAACAAATATTTAGACCCTCTATCCATCAAGTAAAAGAAATGTGTGCAGATGTTACAACCCGGGTGACTTATGAAAATTCTGGTGTTAATTAAATATTTAATAGTTTGTAACAGTAATTGAGTTGCATTCAAGCAAGTTTACCAGTCAGGAGTTTTCATCACATGCTGTGCTGGGGGCACATTCACTGAGAACGTATGAATGACATGATGAAGGTGGTCAGCAGTGGTGTTGGGGTGGTGGTCTTGTGTCTTCCTAGGCTTTGGGCCCACCCAGCCCCACTTCATCCCATGCTAAGTTCTGACATACATGGATGACTCCGCGAAAATTTCACAAATCTTCCACTGTGCGATAACTCCAAAGGGTTACCCCCAACCGTACACACACCCACCCACCCACATACACCCCTGCTTTTCGACTGTGTGAAAACTCCATTGGGGAAGCAGCTTTTCTAGTTAACGTATACGTAGGAATAACGACATTATCGTGGTGGGCTAAGCCCCTGTATTATAATAACTGAGAGTCTGCCAGTCTCAGCCTGTTATCAGGACATGTTTTGTTGCAGTGTGGCATTGTAGTTAAGGCTTTGAACTTCAAACTCTGAAGCAGGGGTTCAAATTCAGTTACTGCCATTGTGTGACCCTGAGCAAGTCACTTCACATAACTGTACTCTAATTGGAAAAGCAAAAAAAAACAAAAAAAAAACAGTTGTTTGAAAGGAAATGTATATATTACAGTTATATCATTTTGTTAAGTGAGTTAGGGAGATGAATTTAAAAGTGCATTGTAATTATTTAGCATGAATCGGTTCATCATTTCCTATCGATGTACAAAAGAAATGCCTCCCAACTTAACCTGTAAAAAAAGCATTGCTCGCTTATTAACCGATAACAATATTTATGGTAAGTGACACATATTTATCACAAATTGATATTTTTTTACAGAAGACGGCAGAAGAGCTCGAACCCATTTCATTTATTTTGTAAAATATTACTGAATGGCACGCTAACCATATTGGTGATCGCTGCTTTCGCGGACCCCCTGGGTGCGAGTTCGAGGCGTAGTACTTCGGTTTGCCCCCAAATCAGTAAAAAGCGACATTTAGGATAATCGCAAACTGTGTTATCCATATGACGTCCTCAGATGGTTCGTGCCTTTCGTCCGATGCTGCCAGGGTAGGCGCCCGCTCCATTTCAAGGAGGTTGAAGGGACTGGAATTGCGCCAACCTGGAGTCACCAGGCTGTAATTGCACTTGTGACGGTCAATGTCGTAACCTCATCCCGCAGCACGTGTTCCTAAACAGTCCCCAGACTGATATTTTCTCGCTAATGCTGACTTCTTTGGTAAGTCGCTTTGGATAAAAACATCCGCTAAACAAATAAAGGCAAATGTAATTTGCGCAATTAACACGTAGGCCAAAGGATCGTGGGCGGAGGACTAGATGAGAAGAGCGACCCTTTCAGGCTTTACTCTTTAATGGGGCTGGTTATTAGAAGCATCTTCACGTACATCGCCCGACACGTCATTTGCACACGATTGTTTGTTTCGGTGCGTGTAGCTCGCTATGGATCGCCGCCCTGGACTGCACTTGTCCTCTTCGGGTCCGATTGTTCCGCCACCCTAACTAGTGCCCGTATGTAATGCCGTGTCGGACGTCGTCTGCGTGGGGTTTGCGCGGTATTTAGATGGGTTTTCCGACCACATCCCCCAAAGACGTGCGCCTTAGGTTAATTGGTGAATTTAAATTAGATCGGGGTGGTAGTGCCCTGCGGTGACCCGGGCAGATTTTGCCCATGTAATGAATTTAGCCGGGCTGAGTAATAACATACAGTATTCTAGAAGAACTTCTAAAGGTCCACAGACTATAACTTAGGCAGGAAAAGCGATTATTCTGGCGTCTCCACGAATTAAAAAATGAACTTTCTATGCTGTAATTGTATTCTCCTGCATGTCTGACTTTCACAATATCTGTTGAGTATGTGCTCTATAAGGTGCTTAATAATAAGGACGGTCAGATTGTATTCACTTGCAGATCAGAAGCTGATTAATAAGAATGCGGGTAACATACGCAATAAATGGCGTTGAGATACTGGAGACTGACATGAATAAACCACAGCCATCCGCCCACATATTTTTATCACCTACTTATGCAGGGCAGGGTCGCCAGCAAGCAGGAATCTGTCCCAGCGATAGGACACAAGGCAGGAACACACCTGGGCACACAGCACACTCGCTGGAGCCAATTTAATAATGCGTATTGTGTTCATCAAGAACTGATTCACGATTTAAATGAACTTAAGTTTTTTTTGTTTGACCCGGCGCTCCCTGACTAACTGCAGGAGAAATCGCCCACGTATTACAGACGTTCAACCCGATATTGTCTAGACGTCGAACTTTGTGGGGCTCCATATTCAGTCAGCATTTGTGGCCTTCTAGACATGAAAACCCCTCATTTTAAGGCCATTATTGTATTCTGTGCAGGAAAATGCACTCTTATGATAAAGAGTAAACAAATGGCTGACTTCAACAAAAATGATAAGAAGGACTCGAAGTTGTACAAATCACAAACGACCCCTGGGGTTCGCCCCTAATGGAATACGAAGGGTCAAAGTTACTAATCTTCACAAAACTTGGGGATCGGTAATATAGGAATATGTAGTGTCGTTTTATGCCATTGTGTGGCTGCTGATTACAAATATGATCATATTTTTGATAGTCTTTCTTTACTGGTGGTCCTAGCCCCCTAAGAAAAGGTTAAGTACGACCAGTTTCAAACAGAAGTATTTGGGGTATCGTTTTAAACCATTTGAAGGTGAATGATTCAGAATATGATGTTATTCTTGATCCTTCCGATCTATCAGAGGGTGAAACAATGACACATTTCTATTACAATCGAGAATATTTAGACTTTATAAACATTTGATTTGAATCACGTATTTTAATATTTCAAATATCTGACGCTCCTATTCTTGTTTATGATGTACTACCTCATGAAGTAAATCGTTTATAAACACGGCGTTAGACGTTTTCGTTTTTAAAATCGATATTAGAATGTCGTCCTGTTCTTTTCTGTCGCATTAAGCTCAGGTTTCCCGCAAACGTGATCTGAAGCTGTTTAGAAAATGGATGGAAGGTTCATTTTCCGTTTTCGCTTAACAATAAAGTAAACTTATTGATAATCTGATAGAGTCCTGTAACTCGCCAAGTCCTTTGTGACTGCGTTTCTCCAGTCCACCACCACCAAGCAAAGCCAAAAGTACAAGCAAATGACCCCGCGGCCCAGGCAGGACGTTGACAGCCGTGCGTGTCGCCTTTCGTTTGGAATAAATGCACGTCGTTTGCTTTTAAACGCTATGGCGTTATTTCTTTATGACGCTCGGGACCGTTTGTCTGTGATCGGAGCCTCACGAGATGCTGCTACCAGCCCTGTCACGCGCACACTGGCCTCCCCGCACAGTTACTGACACGAGCACACGCACACAGTCACGCACGCACGCGCTTGCTGGCGCACTTTATCTCACGTACCATCTCACGGTTTTCAGACGGGACATGGCTCTCCGGTGACCCCCTTGGGGTTCAGCACAGTCATAGTCTCTGTGTACTGTGGACCCCCAGAAGACACGGATCTTCGGGAGGAGTGTCTGTTGGACTTCCCTTTGAAGCCCCCGCTGCCACGGGGTCTGTTTTTTAGGTACTCCTTGTAATTCTTTGTAAGCAGGGTGTACAAGAAGGGGTTGATGCAGCTGTTGCTGTAAGCCAAGCACGTTACAACGAAATTAATGTAAAAAACGGTCTTTGGTGACAGGTTCCCTCTCCGGTAGTAGTAAATGTACAGCAGCTGCCACAACCAGAACGGTATGAAGCACGCACAGTAGACCAGGACGATGCTGAGGATCATGTAGAGGACCTTCTGCTTTGGACAGCGATTCACGTCCTGCGTGGTGAGCACCCTGGTCTGTGAAATCCAGTAAGTCCTGGCTAACCGCACGTATAGGTAACCGATGACGAAACCTGGCGCTAAAATGCAGGTGTTGAAAAGCACGGTGAGGTACACCTTGTACGCCTCCATCTGCCAGGTCGGGTGACACATGCGTTTCACTTCGCCGTTTTGGTGACTAGTTCTGAGATCGATCATAATCATGGTCGGCAAGGCAAGCAGAAAGGACAGCAGCCAGACCACGCAGGTGACGGTCTTCCTGTATTTCCTGGACCTCCCGAATGTGTCCAGAGGTTTCACCACTGCGAAGTATCTCTCGGTGCTCATGACTGTCAAAATGAAGATGCTGGCTTGCATGGTGAGCAGGTCCAAACTGAACAGAATCCTACAGCCAATGTCCCCGAAGTACCAGTCCTTTACAAAGTAGGTGCATACAACAAAGGGGATGGTGGAGAGATATAACAGGTCCGCAAGTGCTAAGTTCACAATATAAACGTACATTGAACCCGTCACCCTCATCGAGATGTTCATCACCACCAGCGTGTAGACGTTGCCGGTCACGCCGACAAGACACATTGCGATTAAGATAGTCCCTAGGAGAGAAGTGACAAGCATCTCATTGAAGGATCCGGAGAAGTCCACGGAGGTGTTCGTGGCGGTGGTGCGATTTGTTCTAATCAATGACGCCACATCTTCATTTTCCATCATCTCCATTCTCGCAAAGTTATTTGTGGCGGCAGTTGAACCTCATTTTAGGGTATGAGCCTTAGGACCACAACTTTTAAAAGCTGCACCCCCGAGCTTTTGTCCCGAGTGCTCAGCATCTTAGTTAATTCATTGAGCAAGGGCGAGAGATGTGCCAGAATACCATCAGAATAAGTTGAACTCTCGCACTCAGTTCAGACAGATCGGTAATCACCGTTTAGCGCAAATTAACGACACTCGTACCGGACACGGTGCACACAAATCCATTTTAAACGTTTCTATTTAGATAGGAAGTAATCCACTTACAAGGCGCGCTGTGCTGTTTCCTTCAATTCTTCAAAGTAATATCTCTCGGGAAAAACATTGTTGAATAAAACGGAAAACGAAGCAAATCGCCTGCCAGTGTTTCAGAGGGAGCAAACCCCTCATAGCACGCTTAAGACTTCCAATCCAAACTGACGGATGGAATGCTATTAGACCGGAGAGGGTGGGATTACTCTGCTCCCTAATAAATCATAGGAGGGGTTTATTCAGTGGGCTTTACAGAAAGCAGAGTCCGCTGACAGCCAGCAACAGAACAGCATGCAGCTGCCGACTCCCGTCACGTTTCTTCTGCAGACGCGGCTTGGGAGGGTAGCGGTGTGCCACGGAGATCACGTCGTGGAGGCTTTGGGGTAAAGTGCGTGTTTTGGGGTGCAGCAGATGAAGTTTTTTAGTGTTTAAATCCAATTGTCTCAGTTGTAGTCGTGAAAACAAGTTCTCAGTCAATTGACTGCAGCGCACATTGACAGTCAACCTGCACAGTGTCACAATCCATCACATTAACCGTATTCTTTCACAGTGAAAAACAAACGGTTAAAACGATCGTTTTTAAATAGATACCTGCACGAATATTTACTTTTAAGCAGCGCTTTAGCTATCAATATCAATTGTTTCAATGTCCAAGACCGTTTTATAAATAATTCATATATCGCCGTAAAGTCACACTGGCACTGAATTCTCAATTTGCATAAAGTTTTATATTTGCATAAGGACCGCCCCCTTTTCAGCAATACAGCAAATTATTCCTGATAACTCGTCACACTTGTGCGCTGTGAGTAACACAAACTTCAAGATGTTTAGCAAAGTCAGCTTCCAATGTGTGCGGAAAGTTCAGGTGGGCTGTTTTCATATGCTGGTGAACGTGTAGCACGTTCTTCTTCACCAAAACAAGCTTTACTTCTCCACCAGACAACATGAAATGCTTTACTTAAACTGTAGATTCACTTCAATGTGTGAAAATTGATTACCTTGTGCTAATAACTTTTATTATAACATTTTGTTGGTAGATTAATACAAGTATGTGAAATGTGTATTGTAGGTAGGTTGTGAATTAGAAATTGTAGCACCCGAACAATTAGCTTGAGTTCTTTTGAGCTGAGATAATTGTAATATGTGTATAGGCAATGAATGAAACAGCTCAGTTTGATGTTAATGAGGATAGAATTTGAATTGTTTAGTGCGTTAATTTTACTGACACAAACCATTCACTGACCTGTTCTTCAGACAGTTTTTTGATGGTTGTTTAACTATAAAGCTGCAGCTGATCATTGAATATCTGATAAACAGTTTGTTACATTTTCTCAGTGAGACATTATAAAGGCGTACTGTCATAGGTATGAAAGAGTTTCTTGCAGGGTTGTGGAGTCGGTAGATAAATCCTTTGACTAGGACTCCGGCTCCTTAGTTTCTGGTACTCCTGACTCCGACTACCCGACTCCGACTCCTCTGTATTTAATATGCTGATGTATTTTTCATGTTGATTAAAGGAAGGCAACATACACGTCATTTAACCACAGAACTACTGGCTAGGGAGCTGACTCTCTACCGTATTGGCCAGTTTAAACAAAAGACAAGAACCCCTGAACACACATCAGGCCACAGCACAAACCTCCACCTATGTCATTACACTTGTTTACACTCATTTGAACTTGTTAAACACATTATATCTGAAATAAAATGAAAACCCTTTTTGTAATGTACCATAATACACATTACCATACGTGAATGTCAGGTTGTATAATAGCTCAGCTGAACTTCACACTAGTGGTAACACAACTACGCACAGGGCTTTATTCTTACATCAAATAAGTACTTAATAATGGCTATTGTTTGTGAAATGGGACTTTTGAACTTGTTGTTTTTTTTTTTTCATTGCAATTTAAATTTATTAGGAGTCGGTACATTTTTGCTGACTCTGACCCCGACTCCAGGTACCCAAAATTGTCTCTGACTCCTCGACTCCAACTCAACCTCCACAGCCCTGGTTTCTTGAGACACTTCTGTTTCAAAGCAGAAACTGCTATTCACTTTATTTACGTTGGTTTCCTTTGTAAGTCCCTTTCGATAAAAGTGTCTGCTAAAGCCGATGTCGTATTACACAACCTCTAGTTAGAGGGGATGTCAGCCTTGATGACTGCAGCTGCTGATCAAGTCGCCTGAGTAGGTCAGTTTACACAACTAGGAATTGCTGGACATGTCAATTACACGACTGTGTGACGAATTTCCAGTAATGTGTCACACTTCCAAAGAATTGTAAGATTGCAGCTTTTTCTGACAGTTAAAAACATTCTGCCTGATGAAGCCAGTGCTGTACAAAGGGTTTACAAGCATGACGAGTTCAGATTCAATCTCAGCCCTTTATTTTCTTTTTCCCATTCTGTCTTGGTACGTAAAACATGAGACATCAGAGCCTCTCTTCCCTTTTTAAGGCTCAAAACACTTGTATCTCTTATTCATCATTACTGCATTATACTGTATGTACTGTACTTTGGGGTGAATGCTCATTGGCTGACAGAGCACAGAACTCACCTCTGCAAATCAAGACAAATTCAGACCTGCCTGAAGACCCGACTTGATTAGTGCTGACTATGCTAAGTTACCCTGCCTTCAGAACTTATTCTCATCCCTTCACTTTTTTCACTTTTTAATGTGTTGCAGCTTAGTGCTAAAATCATTTTGTTGAATTTTTTTCCCCACATCAAATGACACTGAATAGAATGACAAAGCAAAATGGGAGTTTAGAAATTTTTGTACATTTATTCAAAATTAAAAACAATGTACCCTCACATTAACACGCAGCTTTCAGAGCCTTTACTCGGTAACTGTTGAAGTCTGGCAGCCTGGAGTCTCCTTGGGTCTGATGCAACAAGCTTCTTACACCTGCATTTAGGAATTTTCTGCATTGTTTCTCTGAGACTCCTCTCAAGCTCTGACAGGTTGGATGGACATTGGACAGCAAGTTTCAGGGCTTCCCAGAGATGTTCGACTCTGGCTGGGCTACACAGCAGCATTCACAGAGTTGTCCCTAAGCGACTCCTGTGTTGTCTTTGCTTGGTGCTTGGGGTCTTTGTCCTGTCAGAAGATGATCCTTCGACTCAGTCTGAGCTTGAGAGCGTTCTGAAACAGTTTTTTTTATTTAAGATGTCTCTGTTTGGCTCCGTCCAGCATTTCTGCAACCCTGACTAGTCACTCAGTTCATGACCGTGAGAAACAACCCCACAACGTGATGCTGCTACCATCAGGCTTCACAGCTGGGATGTTACTGTGCAGGCGATGAGTGCTGCCACGTTTCCTTCAGACATGACGCAAAACTTGATTTCATTACACCAGAGGACCTCGTTTTTCACAGTCTGAGAGTCCTTTCGGTCCTTTTTTTGCAAATTCCAAGTGGACTTCCTGGTGTCTTAAACTGGGGAGAGGCTTCTGTCTGGCCAGTCTATCATAAATCCCAGATCAGTGGAGTCCTACTGAAGTTTCTGCCTTCTCCACACAGGTTCTGCGGAGCTCAGCCAGAGTGACCATCGGGTTCTTGGTGGCCTCTCTTACCAAGACCCTCCTCCTACAATTGCTCAGTTTGGCTGGTTTGCCAGCACTAGGAAGAGTCATGGGTGTTCCAGATGGATTCCATTTAAGATTTATGGAGCTCACGGGAACATGTCTGGTAAGTTTGAAGGCTTTTTAAATCGCTTATGGATTTGGGGTTTCATTGTAAGAAGCAAAGAACAGGCAAAGTGTTTTTAAAATTTATAAAAAAAAAAAACACTTCACTTTAGAAAAGAATTTTATATGACAAATTAATATATACCATGAGGAGAGGAGGTTGGGAGCAAATAAACCACCTGGACTGAGCCGTGCAACGGGTGGCACCTCAGCACCACACTGAAGAGTGTGACGTTTTACAATGGCTGGAGTGCCAATCCTGCCACCAACCCCAAGGTTTTCCCTGCAAGTTGGAGGACCTGCTGGATGCAGATTAACGTCATAATCCCGGGATGGAGCCATTGCAAGTTAAGGGCCTCGCTCAATGGCCCAACATCTCGTGTTTTACAGGATTCGAACTGGCAACCTTCCGATTCAGAGCCACAACTCCACCTAATATACGCCATGATTGTGAAGAATTAACTTTGGCTTGAAAAACACCAAACTTCTCCTTTAACTTTTCTCTATTATAAACATTTGAAGGGTGACAGAAATCTGAGTACATGAACCCAATTGTAAAGGTCCCGTATGGGAATGCACCAATTGTGGAGATGTCTTGTATAACTGTGTCGACGAAATTTATGAGAACACTTAAAGAGTACTTTCATTTCAACAGACCCCTTCAGTTATTCAATCTTCACCTTACAGGAAACCTTTAATATTAGGCCAAGAGCAATTTAGCTGTGGAAACCGTAGTTCCAGGCACTCGGAAGATCTGTGCAACAAAAAGGGCAAGAAAGATGTAAGAAAAGACAGATGGCCATAAAGCTGTCAGCGTTAACGGATGTGCTTACATGTCTTTGAATGATGGATAAGTGGCTCGGCCTCGCAAAGGCCCGAGTGATGTTTTATTTTTATATAAGCTCCGTCCTACACAGTGCAGTGTCCCAAAGTGGCTTTACATTTATTTGACAATCTAGCACCAATGTTAAACACTTCATAACAAGGTAGGATTTATTTTTATAATATAAATGCTATTATTTTTCAACAGGGGTAGACTAAGCACCTCTGAAAGTTTATTAGTGCTGTAATATTCAGAAGGATGAGGATAAGTGCCAGCCCTCCTTGCTAATATTCCTAGGGCCATGTAAAATGAGCGTGTAACTAAAACATTCAAATATTTTCACTCCTGGAACATTTTAAGCATGCGGCAGTGCGGTGAAATCCTATTATTGTTGTAAAATAATACAGTCTATTCAAGCATACTATAAGCTTTATTCTCAAAGCAAGCTGTTCCTGTGTCTCTACAATGTCTTTGCTTTGCATCTTGTTGCAGCAGTCACACAGAGAATGTCGCTATTCAAATTCCCTCTTTTATTATTATCATTATTATTTTTCCCTCTCTGCTTTGCCATTTTGCAAAGATTGTTCTGTGTTGCTTATTTGCTTTGTGACTGAATTCACAATGAAAGGAAGTTTAAAAGGCTAAATTACTGATAAGAGCAAATAAGTCAAAGAACACCTGCATCTTGGAGCGTTTCTTACAAAACCGTTTTTGAAATGACCTAAATCGCTTTTTAAAAGCCGTTAGCACTGCAGCTTCGGTGCCTCAAGGACCCGGGTTCAATTCCAAACCTGCTCACTGTCCGCACACTGCCTATAAAACTATTCACCCCCTTGGAAGTTTTAAGATTTTATTGTCATAGCAAATTGAATCACAGTGGGTTTAATTTAGCTTTGTGACACTGCTCAAGAGAAAACGCGTCTCTGCATAGTGGCCCAGATTAATTACAAACATAAAACACAAACGAATTGATGGTATAAATATCCACCCTCTTTTGGCAGCCATGACAGCCTTGAGCCTGTTTGCCAGGGTCTCTCTCTGTCGGCTTTGCACATCTCCACGCTGCCATTCTTCCATGTTCCTCTTCATAAACTGCTCAGCTCTGTCAGGTTGCATGGGGATTGTGAGTGAACAGCCTTTGTCAAGTCCAGCCACAAATACTGTTTATAGGCACTGTATATAATCTGCATGTTTCCCCCATGTCTTCATTCTCTGCCTGATTGTGTTGCTACACATTTCTGGTTAACTGGCCTGAAGTGTGTGTGTGTGTGGGCCTGCAGTAGACGGACATCCTGTCCATTGGTTGGTGTGTGTCACTCGCACGTGATACGGCTCAGTTTGGCTACTTGAACATGAAATGTAACTTTTACAACCTCAGATTGGCTCGCGTGAGTCCGAGGAGGTGAGGTTACGTTATGTTAGGAATTGAATATACCAGCGACAATGTCAACTGTTAAGCTTTGTAGTGCCTTTATGGGTTCATCAAAGTTCTGGTATTGTATTTGCGAGACATTTGCACGTTCTTTCTTTATTGACGTTATACTATTACCAGTAATGGCGGACTGCAGGATAACATGCAGTGAATACACTTGACTAATAGTTTTCATCTTCTTTCTCTGTATGTTTAGCATTCGTTTGCTCAGAGGTTGATGTGCTTCCTGCTTCTCTTTTCTCCACCCTAGCAGCCCACTTCTTCTCTTCTTCGGTCGGCATCTTTTCACATTAAAACAGATTAAGTCAGTGTTTGTGTTGCAATTACTTAGTATGTTTTCCTTAATTTTTCACTTAATCTGGCACTTAAATCTGCCTCAAGAATGATTTCAGATATGATGAGGTAGGGCATGAGAACACATGCACCGCACGGCCACCCTGCTGTGCGCAGCCGAGAGTTGATTCTACAATAAAATAAAATAGAATTAAAAAAAGTCATAAAAATCATCACCCCGAAAGCGGACAGTAGAGGTCACATAGTATATGTGTATTAAATTTCAGGCCAATAAGTCAAACGGTTTGTGAGCTACCGGTGATTGAAAATCCTGGACAGAGAAACAGACAGCGACGGTAGTGTAACACTTTACATTAAGTGTCCATAATTACACTGTAACTACTATGTAATTACCTGTATAAGTACAGTGTAACTACGAGTTATTACTCCGTACTTACTGTGTAATACAAAGTAACACTATAGTTAATGACTCAGTTGTAATTGTTATTCCACAGTTTTTATTATTACAATGTAACAGTTTATAGCTGATTCAAAAACAAGCGTACTTACATAGTTACGATGTATCTGTACTTTCAAAATGCAATAAAAACATCAGGGTATGTAAGTACAACTATCTAACAGATACTCCATGGTCTGGGCAATTGTAATGGAGAATTGCAGTGATAACTGTGTAGGTTTTCGATGATATTTCAAGATCTTTTTTAAATGGTGAAAACACCTTTGCAAAATGGTTAACGGTTTTGGCTCACAGATCCATTATCCTGAGATGGAATTCTGTCTGGAGATATGTGTGTAAAATTTGTATGTTCTACCCATGTCTCCCTACGTCGTCTTCGTGGGTTTTACTGCCACATCCCTGGGACATGTAGGTTGGGTTCTTTTTAAAAAAGATCTTGAAATATCATCAAAAACCTACGCAATTATCACTGCAATTCTCCATTACAATTGCCCAGACCATGGAGTATCTGTTAGATAGTTGTACTTACATACCCTGATGTTTTTATTACATTTTGAAAGTACAGATACATCGTAACTATGTAAGTACACTTGTTGTTGGATGAGCTCATTAACTACTGTATAGCGTTACTTTGTATTACACACTAAGCACAGAGTAATAACTTGTAGTTACACTGTACTTTTACAGGTAATTACATAGTAGTTACAGTGTAATTATGGACACTTGATGTAAAGTGTTGCCTTCATTTCTATTTAACTGATAGCTGTGACTTTTTATAACCTAGGAATAGCTCGCCTGTGGTGATCACTCTTTATAACCTTGTCCTGTAGTATTTGCTCCCAAACAGGCCCCAGAGTGATGTGTACTTGATTATGTTGACCTCTTTTGTAAATCTTTTTGGGTAAAAACACCTGCTAAGCAAATAAATGTGAATATTAATGGCAGACTGACAATCTGATTTAGATTAACTAGGCAGCTCTGTTCGTTTTAACTGCATTGAGCACGCACACACATGCATAACAAAATCTGGCACATTGTGAAAACCAAACAAATGCTGATGAATAATTTCATTTAAAAAGCTTTGCACTTGAATGAACAAACAATTTTTAGAAAAATTATAATTCTGAAAACCTCAGACTCTCATTTCATCATATTAAGGAAGACGAAAATGAGAAGAAAATAACTTTGTACAATATTGTTAATGAACAATTGCATTCCTAAGTAAACTCCTGAAACGGATGCTAACGTTTATTTAAAAGCAGTGAGGCGTGCGACATTTCAGCGGGATCACTCTGTTCAACAACGTGTGGAACAAGGCAGTCCTCCAAAGCCGCGTGCACAGAGTCTGACTTCACTGCGCGCCTCTCAATGGCTAACCCTAACCCAGCGTTTCACAACCTTTACGGATTTGCGACCCGAATTTTCATAACAGTTTTAATCGCGCCAGCCCAACATTTTTTTGAAAGGAGCCCACTAATACCAATTTGTTCTTTATTAATTAATGATATATCATAGATGCATATTTTATTATACCTACTTAACTTTTATCGACATTTATCTAACTCTGTATTTATTGTTCTAGTATCAGAATGTAGTTTAAGTTCATTTGTGTTGGTTTCAATAGATGTATTTTTCATATTTTCGATTCTTGTTTTCTTTTTCACATCTTCGCGCCCCCCTAGGGGGGCCCACCCCACAGATTGAGAACCACTGCCCTAACCCTAATTCTCACCTTCTTTCTCCTTTTTAGTCCATGTGATGCTCCCTTGGGCAGATGTTAAAATCTGTAAGTTCAGTTCCTAATAAATATTTTTACTGGTGAAATTAAGTAAGGCTCTATATATTTTAAAATGGCTTCAGTGTTTCTGGTAAAACGTATTTGAGGAGGTGGTTTCTTTAAGCTGCTGCCAGCAAGTAAGTACTGGGCAGTGGGTTAAGAAAAATGAAGGCTTTTAGGACACTCCACTCAGCGGTCACTTAACTAGGTATACCTGTCTGGTGCCTTCAGATCGGCACAATGCTTCAACGCTGGTGATCAGGGATTTTGGTCCATGCTGACTTATCAGCATCATGTAGATCCATGGCCACACTTTCATGCTGCCAACCTCCCGTCTTCCTCATCTCAGATGTGCTCTATGGCATTGAGCTGTGGAGTCTGTTCAGGCCGTCGGGGGTTTTCTGAAATTACTGCCATGTTTGAGGAAGTATTTTGAGATGATGAGTGCTGTGAGATATGGCACAAAATCCATATCAACAATTTTAGACGGAGGAATAAAGGGATGTGTATGGGCAAGCAGCCATACTTGTGTACTCTGTGGAGTTCAAATGATGCTCAGGAGGCACTGGACACACACCAGACCTCTCCTGCCAGTCTGTGCTATTCACTCGAGGTAGGACGGATCCATGGATTCACGCGCCTCACGTCACATTCTGACATATCATAGTACAAACTAACTTTCAGTTGACCGGTTTTAATAATAAAATAGGGCACGGATTTGTCCTGATTTCTGATAAAAAGTACATTCTAACGTCTTTTGGATTTTGTTTATTTCATTTTTCTAAAACATTGAGGCAAGCTCTACTGACATCCAAGTTTGTAGAATTTATTAGCACCTGACTGATACATTTTTCCGGCTGCTTATGATGGCATTGGCATTTTAAAAACACAGCACTTGTTGTAGTAACTTGGCCCTTTGTGTGCTTTTTAAAGCACTTTCTACTGATGTTCGCTATGTGAATAAACTGATATTTTTTTATATGCATATTTTGGAATTTGTAATTTCACAGATGAATGGACTGACACTGGCCTGCTTTACAGTTATTGAATAACTTGAACAAGACCACAAGCGGTGTAGTGGCTAAGCCACTGGACCCCTGATCCCCAACGTTCAGTCCTCACCTCTAACCCACTGTATGTGCCTTGTCAAGTTAAGCTGGTAGCACATTACATGACTTCTAGTGCGAGGGGATGTCAAATTTGATGACGGCACTTTGCTGACTCGAGGAGTCACATTACACGATTAGACGTCTCAGGGCATGACAAATGAAGCACATTATTTGGCTTTGTGTTAGAGGGGATGTCAAACTTGATGAGGATGTCCAATTACAAGACTAATGGCATTGCAGGGCATGACATATCTGATGACTTTCCAGCACAGATTCCTATTTCCAGAGTATCCCAAGCGCTCCCCTTTTTCTAACAGTGAATAACATTTTGCCTGACAAAGCCAGTGTCTGTGTGAAGTGTTCTCAACTCTCACACGCACAGAGTCTGTCCCAGCGACTAAAGACAGAACCAAAACTGTTAAGAGTTTGTCGCCGAGAATTGCAGACTGCAAATCCTGAGTGCATAAGGATCTCAGACTATACAACTAGGGGGCCTGGGAACGCAGCACAAAGGCCTGTAATTCACTAAGATTATCTAAATGAAGTCTGAATTGTGTAATGTGACGTGGCCTTTGTTTAAACTTGCTGTGATCCTGTGGTAAAAATTCTATACATATAAACAGTTGTATTATACGTCTGTATTTGTAAACTGCCTGGTGCCTAACTATGAAAGACAGCCTATCATGTCTACACAAAATCTATGAACACTTTGAAATATAAAGAACATGTTTAGTTATTATAATACTGCCAGATATGCTCACTACAAATGAATATTTCGAGCATGAAAAACACAGAAATTGAATATGTTTCCATTGTTATAAATAATATAGCAAAGAATACCAAAAGCACAACAACAAAAACAAAAACATTTTACTTTAATCAGGCCGGGAGTATATTGGCTTGCTAGGTTTTTAATTATATAAACTAATTATACCGCTTTAGTTTTTCTTGTGTCAATAATTCTTAATATTTTATCCAAACATGTCTGTCTCTCTCAAATTTGCTTGCAGCTTTCTTGTATTTGTTTGAATTTTTCCAAACGGATTTCATTCACATGATTTCATCAGTAGCACTACAGCGTGTGTGTATCGCACCAATCAAAGTTCTAATGTATAGGCCACTGCTGTCAGCCATTAAATCAATGATAATGCACCTCTTTAGTCTTCCTGCACTGTCATTGATTACCTCCAACAAAAACATACAAATATTTTAAAACTTAACACAACACGTCACATTCTCACGACTGCCTAATCCACTTGATGGCCATGAGCCTATCCCAGCAGCACTGGGTGCCAAGGCAGGAATGATCCCATTGCAGGACAGACTCCCTCACACAGGGTCTGCAGAATCAGCGGTTAAGTGAGCAGTAGATGTGTAGGGAATGTGCAGACTAATGGGACTCAAACCTCAGAATAAAACGACCCTTCTGGAAAAGCAAGTGGACTGCAGTGACCAGGGCTTGGCAAATCAAACACACATGTAGTAGCCATTTCTCACCTGTGTACTTTAATTTTAGAGTGCAAGAAATGATCAAACCTGCAAATACATCTCAACAAGCAAGTGAGAAGAAAACCCATTGTCAACATTACAGATGACTACTTCAAAACTGAATCCATCCATCCATTCACCTTCCTAACTTGCTTATCCAATGCAATCTTCATAGAAACGTGGCTTCCACGTTACTGGAGGACTCTTTATAAAAATATCATAGAATCAAATCAGTGGGCCGTGAAATACAAACAAGAACTTGGCATATAAATACAATTCAGGTTGGCACTGATAAATATATAGTCAGTTAGTCAGTCATTGTTCAGCCCGCTATATCCTAACACAGGGTCACCGGGGTCTGCTGGAGGGCGCAAGGCAGGAGCAAATCCTGGGCAGGGCACCAGCCCACCGCAGGGCACACACACACACACACGCGCACACAAGGGACAATTTCGGATCGCCAATGCACCTAACCTGCATGTCTTTGGACTGTGGGAGGAAACCCATGCAGACACGGGGAGAACATGCAAACTCCACGCAGGGAGGACCCGTGAAGCAAACCCAGGTCTCCTTACTGCGAGGCAGCAGCACTACCCACTGCACCACCGTGCTGCCCTCATCCATCCATTTATTTTCCAACCGGCTATATCCTAACTACAGGATCACGGGGGTCTTCTGGAGCCAATCCCATCCAACACAGGGTACAAGGCAGGAACAAATCCTGGGCAGGGCACCAGCCCACCACAGGGCACACACACTCTAGGGACAATTTCGGATCGCCAATGCACCTAACCTGCATGTCTTTGGACTGTGGGAGGAAACCCATGCAGACACGGGGAGAACATGCAAACTCCACGCAGGGAGGACCCGTGAAGCAAACCCAGGTCTCCTTACTGCAAGGCAGCAGCGCTACCCATTGCGCCACCATGCTGCCCTCAGCTAAATTTATAGTGAAACAATTAAAATTAAACATGAAGGTTAACAGAATAAATGGAAAATTGATTGTCCTTTAAAATGAGTTAAAACGTTACACAGGTGCACGTTGAATACATAAACATTTCAAAGCCTTGGACCGACAGCACTAAATATTTGGCACCGCACAGCAGTTAAATGTAGCTTTACAGAGAGAGACTTGGATTTGAATACTCGCTGTTAAGTCTGGGCACGTAAGGTGGGCATGGGCTTCTGTCCTCTTTGTCATCTTCGTGGGCAGGGTATCAAAGGTCATCAAATGGTTGAAGGCTACCCAGTTTGGGAAGCTGAGGATTTAACGTGGGTAGAGACATCCTTTACATGGTCTGTGACTCTGTAATGGCCTGTACTGGTTTCTACAATGTAGTGTGGTGGGCCGGTAACATCTCTTCAAGAGAGGCCCACTGATTCAACAAGCTGATTAAGAAGCCAGGCTCAGTTATGGGGCACCCTATAGATCCGCTGGAGGTAGTAGCAGAGAAGAGAATGAAGAAGACAAGCAGAGTACCATCATGAACGATGCTGCAAATCCTTTCTCATTGACACACTAGCACTGAGGATTTATAGACAACAAATTTATTAAAAAACAACACGACTGGGGTGCCTTCATACTGCTGGGACTGTTGTCTTGTCTTTAACCAGATTAGTTTTGTGAGTGTGTGTGCGTTTGAGGGGGTGATTGTTCTTGTTGTTGTCGTCATGTGATTTTTCTAATCCACACTAGGGTCACAGGAGGGGCTGGAGCCCATCATAAAGAAAACCTGCACAGGGCATCAGTCCACTGTAAGGTGAACCCACACACAAACCCTGGGGCCAGTTTAATGTCACAACTCCATCTAACCTGCATGTCTTTGAACAGTGGGAGGAAACCATAAATAACACCCGGAGGAAACCCCTGCAGATGCAGGAAGAACATACAAACTCCACACAGGGAGGTCCCAGGACGCAAACCTGGCTCTCCTCACTGCAAGGCAGCAGCATCACCATGCCACCCTGTTGGTGGTGTTTGTTATAATATTTTCTGGACTTCTGTATAAAGCTACATTTCCTCTTGGGACAAATACAGTTCTGCCTATCTGTTGACTAAACCTTCTTATCCAGACAGGGAAGTCGAATTCTCACCAGCAAACATCAGATTCTAAGCAGGAACCAAGTGGTTTAGTCATCCCAAAAAGAGTGACCCCACCATCAGCAAGTTAGTGGGGAGTAACCCTCCCAGTAGAGGGGTTTAAATACCTTGCTCATGAGTAAAGGGGGAGATGATTGTAATACTGGCCAAAGAATGGGCCCAATGGCCACAGCTTTGAGAATATTGTGCTGGACTTTGGTTGTGAAGCTACGTATATCTCTCACCATTTAACCACCTAACAGATCATTTTTAGTGAGCGTACTGGTGCAGAAAATGGCTGCCATCACATCATGCAGGTGGATGCCACACATTAGTGGTGATTGAAGTGGCTCCCCCCTTATTGAATCACTTTGAGTAGTGAGGAAAGCACTATACAAATCTAAAGAATTATTAAAATTATCAAGTCTTTGGACACAGTTTTTGATTTATTGTTCAGTCTGTGGCATCCTCCTGAACTTTTGTCATTGGTTTATTGGGTCATTAATGTGACATGTACGGACCGTAGTGAAATTTATAGCAATTTTATGTGCTATTTAACATGCAACGTGTCACCACTTCCCAACACCTTGATCAGTGAGCGTAACTGTCTTACCTTGTGCGTCATCCTCAGCCTAAACAACTACCTGACCTCGAAACTTCATGAGCTATGAACAAGGATCAAGAAGAATATGATCGCTGAGGTCAAGTGAACAAATTTTATTTTCCAGGTCAATGTTCTACTCTCTATGTTGACTACTCGTTGATTGAGTATGAAAAATGTAAGAGAAGACGATAAGTAAATTGATTTATTGCATGTTTGTTAACAACATAAAAGTTGATTGAGTTTATTTTCTCCAGCTCATTTGTCTTTCGGCTGTAACGCCAGATAGAAGGACACGGTGCACTGAGGCACAATCTCTATGAATCCTCCTGTTGTAGGCCATCAGCTAGACACCAGTGGCTTTTTGCCTGTTTGCCTTTGGAGCATCCATTAAAGGAGACATGACACTCGCCTCCTGACTTGTGAGTGGAGTTTAACTTTCTGCTTACCTGCGGCAGCACTTGAGAAGCATCACATAGAAGAGAGAGCAGTACAGTCCGTGTTAATACAGAGGGGCAGCTCAGAATCATAAGGGGGCTTTGTTTCTGTTAGTAAATTGTTATGCCTGTTGTGTTTGAGGTGTCACATGGCAGCACAATGGTTACTGCACTACTACACAGATCCCGCATCACAGTTTTAAATCTTATGCCAGGCCACTGCCAGTGTGGAGTTTGCAGTTTTTCCTTGATTCTGTGTTACGTCGGTTTTCATTCCACATTTCACAAGCAGATTTGTTAGCTTAATCTAGAATTCTAAATTGGACCCATCTGAGCATGAGTTTGTTCATAATGGGGACTTCTCATTTCAGGTTATTCCCTGATTTGTGCCAAGTTTTGCACTGGCACCCCATGAACTTGAATGGGAGTAAATGGAGTTGAGAATGTTATGTTTGCTCAACATAATCATGTAGTATTTATACAGAAATGAGTGACTTGTCTCCAATATTAAAAACTAAATAAGTCATTTGATTTAAAATTAATTATTTTCCAGTGCTGGAGCACACCTAGCCAGATGTGCTCAAAGGACCAAGTAATTATATTTACGAAAACATCTGAATATTTTTCAGAAATCCTTGCAGGATGCGAAATATTGAATTATACTTTAAAAACATAATAAGTATGAGCCACAGGCAAATTAATGGAAGTACAGTAGACTCTCGCTTATATAAACGGGCCGGCAGAACGTTGGATAAGCGAAAATGTCGGATAATGGGAGGTGTTAAGAAAAAGCCTATTAAACGTCGAACTATGTTAGAATTTTACACATTACGAACCTAATACAGTGGAACCTCGGTTCATGAACGTCTCTGAACACGTACGATTTGGGTTATGACCAAAACGTTCGCCAAACTTTTGCATCTGTTCATGACCACACACTAGGTATACGAACGAGCCAGTTTCCCTTTCGGTTTGTGCGCGCCAATGATTTCCGCACGTGTTCAGGTCTCTCCCTGTGCAGCAAGAGAGAAAGAGCGTGAGAGACAGACAGACAGACAGACAAACAGACACAAACACGTGTGAGAAAAAGAGAGACACACACATGTGCGTGTGAGAGACACAGACATGTGCGTGTGAGAGACACAGACATGTGCGCGCACACACACACACACACGAGCGCAACTGGAGGCAGCCAAAGAGCCGAAAGGTGAGTGAATTATCGCGAGACAGAGGGTCATCACGTGGTACTTACCTGAATCTCTCTCTCTAAATCAGAAGAAAAGTAAAGATCTCCATTTCCGGGTTCAAAATGGCCGTGATGACGTCACTTCCTGTTAATTATGACGACGTTGCTTCCGGTTCCACAATCCTTCACTTCTGTCAACTTCTGATGACGTTGGTTCCGCCCCCTGTCTCCAATCGTCACTTCCTGCTGACCATTTCCTGTCCCATCATTCCTTGTACTATAAAAATGCCATTTTGTCTTCAATAAAACATTCTCTGTACTGACAAGTCTTTAGAATCAGTTTCATTATTGCTCTCTGGACGACAATATACGGGGACGATCCCCAAATCTTTATCTGTTTTGTTTGGCGTTATTGTCTTCAAGAATGATTTCTCACAGGTGGCACCGGCCTGGCCAGCCCCGCTTCATTTAGATGAGGAGGATTCACATGTAAGCAGCTAAAGCTACCTAAACGAAAGTGAGACCACATCTGGAGTATTGTGTGCCGTTCTGGTCGCCACACCACAGCAAAGACACTGCAACACCTGAAGCTGTCCAGGACTGGAGGACATGTGGTACTGTGGCAGACTCCGAGAATGAAGCCTGTTTAATGTTGAGCAGAGGAGACTGTGAGGGGACCAAATCCAAATCTGCAAAATTCTCAAAGGCATTGATAAATCAGATCCTTCAGAATTCATTTCAACTGAACTCGAGAACACAAGTGAAGATTAAGAGGAAGTGCACTTGGGACCGAAGACAGGATTCACTTCTCTACTCAAATCATTATGCGAATCTGAAACAAACTTAAAGCAGAAACCTTGACAACATTTAGAAGTGTCTGGCTGAGATACTCTGACAGCTTAACTATTAACTGAACAAACGAGTTGGTGGACTGAATGGACTCCTCAGGTTGTTCAAATTTTGTATGTTTTTAAGCCGTTGATTATAATAGAACATACTGTATAATAATATTATTAATCTTAACATTCAAAAGGCTATTAATGAGTCATCCACGAAAGACTAGCTACCAACATACAAAAGGGAACAAAGTGTGAATGTACTCTATGACTGTATATGTCTGTTTATAAAGTAAAAAACATTAATATCAGCCCTTCCACCTTTTGACTACGATCGCCTGTAGTGGTGTTAAAATCAGTGTATTACACACCACAAGGACGAAACACAGAAGAATCCTTTAACTAGCTCTTTTTTACACTCTCCATGATGACTAATAATTATAGATTTTTATGAAGTGGGGGGCATAAAAGGAGAAAGCAGTGCATCAGGTAAGCAGATTTGTGTTTTCTATTAAACAAAATGGAGTTACGTATATCGAGAGATTCTTCCTTATTGTGTCAATATGTTGTTTGGACATTCATGCAAGAATTTCACTGTCCATCTGTACACGTGATACTGCGAGAAGTAAATAGAACCGTCCAGTACCTCACTCTCTGCCCTGTTGTCTTTAGTTATGTCTTCATGTCCTGCATGTGTTTGTGTCTTGCTGCTGTCTACTGTTAGGTCTGGTCATAGAGCATTACATCATTTAAAATCCTGGCCTCTTTTTATATATTTTTTTAGTTTTTAAGAATTGCCCAAACTATTGAGGGAAAGTGACTAGCTGAAGACATCTTCCCAATGGACTGGCATACAGTAATTTACATTAATTTAACATTGGAGCGACCCAAAGCAATAAATGTTCCGAACATCCATCCATCCATCCATTATCCAACCCGCTATATCCTAACTACAGGGTCACGGGCATCTGCTGGAGCCAATCTCGGCCAACACAGGGCGCAAGGCAGGAAACAAACCCCGGGCAGGGCAACAAAAGGACAAGAGTTTGTGTATCTGTGTGTCCACCTGGTTGCTGTTTCTTTGTCCTTCCTACAGACGGTGGATCACAAACATTTGTAGTAATAAAATGAATTGCATTTGTCATTCCAACAGATGGCGCATCACAAACATTAACACTGTTTTTATGAATCCCATAACAAATGGCATATAACAGACACGAATGCTTTGCATTTTTTTTATTCCAACAGATGGCATGTTGCAAACATTTGTAGTGATGCATTTTATTACCACAAATGTTTGTGATGTGCCATATGCTGGAATCACAAATGCAATGCATTTGATTACTAAAAATGTTTTGTGATTACTACATGCATTACAAAATACATTCTAATAAATGGTGCGATGCAAATGTTCAGCGAGTATACACCTAATTTGAACCTGTCCAGTTTGAGTCATTTGGTCACAATACTCTGACGTCAAGATGGTGAGTTTTAGCTGCATGGAAGTAGAGAAGGTGAAGAAGAAGGAGTGCATATGTCCAAACACTGCAGGTTAGGTTGATCAATGACTCCAGACCAGGGGCCTCCAACCTTTTTTCCCCTGAGAGCTACTTTAACAAAGTGAAAATGGCCGAGAGCTACTCCTGTTTTCTAACGTTTATTTACATAGCTTATTTCAATCCAAACAAACTGAATGAGCTTGTTTTGCCTGAACATTTGCAAAATGTTGGCGTCCACAACTCACATTTTGCATTTAAACATCACAAAAAATATTTAGTTCACCTGCAAGTGTATTTTGTATGTCTGTATGCATTTTCTAGTGTATCTCACACTATTGAATTAAAACATGAATGCTGTCAAAACCAAACAATGCAATTCCAAATACACGGCTATGACTTCTTCATTTGTCATTTTGTCACATGTCACTGTGTCACTTTATTCACAGGTCCAGTTGCGTCACATGTGTGATGTGTTTTTTAGTTAGTGAGATGACTGGCACTGTATGGAGTCAACAAGAGAGGCAGGTGTATGGTGGAGTGAAGCCACTGAGGTTCACTCTTATGGAGTCATTTAAATGTTCGTCTGTCAGTCTTGTTCTGAACTTTGATTTCATGACATTCACGTCAGACTCACAGGTGTATGGAGACCCAAACAAAGCAGACATTTTCAGAGCTGCTCGGTGAAGATTCTTATAGTTCTCTGGTTCTACTAAGCTCCAGAAATGCTGAGAATGCCGTTGAGACTTTAACTGCACATTATTTTGAAGGTTTACTAATATTTAATATATAAAATCTAACGTCTCTCTGTCTGTATGACTGTTCACTTTTCATGAGACAACTACTTAACAGAGTTAGATTGTTTTTTTTTTCTAGAATTTGCTTGAACATTCCGGTTTATTTTGCAACCTCTCTCACGCGCTAAATGTCATAGTTCGCTTGCGGTACCGATTTATTTATGTGAATCCGAGAGAGAAGGGGTTTGGGCCCTCCTACGCACGTGTCAGCCTTGGGGCGTATACCTTACCTCCATTTAGTTAGCAAACGACAGAACTGCTTAACGGATTAAGATCGGGTTTTCTTCTAGAATTTGCTTGAACATTCTGGTTGACTTTGCGACTTCTCTCATTGTGCTATGTATCAGAGTTCGTTTGCGGTACCGATTTATTTGCATGAATCCAAGAGACAGGCAGCAGGCCGAGGATGGGGTGCGGGACCCTCCTCACTTACGTGCCAGCCTCTGGGCGTTCCTTACCTCCGCTTAGTTAGTGAATGAGAGAACTACTTAACGGAGTTACATCTTTTTTTTCTATAATTTGCTTGAACATTCCGGTTGATTTTGCGACTTCTCTCATTTCGCCTTGTATCATAGTTGGCTTGTGGTACCGATTTATTTGTGCGAATTGAAGGCCAAGGGGAGGGGCCTTCCTCACTCACTCGCCAGCTTTGGGGCGTGGTCTTTAATTCCACTTAGCTAGCGAATGAGAGAACAATTGAATTCCACTTTGTTTGATATTTAAAATAAAGTGTTACTAAGGTCTTGATGAGTTTGAGTTCAGATATGCTCTTAAGTGTGTGCCACATTGAAAAGAGAGATTGCAATTCAGATTGTGGATCGTGATTTTGTGTTAACAGGATCGTGATATGATTTTTTGGAAAGATCGCCAACCCCTTATTTGACTAATCAAGTTTTTAAATTTATGTAGGATTCATTAACCCTTTGATGAGCTACTTGGAAAGGGGTTGTGAGCTACCGGTAGCTTGTGAGTGAAGTGTTGGAGACCCCTGATCTAAAGTGTCTCTCTATGTGTGTCTCCTTGTACGTGCAGGTGCCCTCTGATGGACTGGCGTCCCAGTCAAGGACTCGTTCATCCAAGGCAGCTGATGCTTTTGGGGTGGACCCAGAGTCTGTGCAAAAAAAGAAGTGGATTTAAAAAATGTGTTCCTGGATATCTTCATGGCTACGTCTAACGGAATAATAAATCTGTAATGTTGGCATTGCCTTGGGTATTGGCGGGGAGGGAGTGCTTGAATTTATCTGTGGTGTTACTTAAGACTTACTTAAATTTTAAAAATTCATCCGCTGTGGAGGCTGAGGCAGCATGTGGCTAATGGAGTTTTGTTGTTGCTGATTGGTGTGCTGTCTGTGTAAAGGTTATGACCTGCATGCATTATCATTCAAACTTCCCTAACAAAAAGAAAAGGCCATAACTGAATTTCACTCATCTTTAGTGATTTCTTTTTCTTTCTATTTTTGTTTATTTGTTTTAAGAAAGCAGTGTTGAGATTTTCAGGACAATAGCAGATCCGTGAATAAGCTGCTGATTAAGAAATTGGCAGCAAAGCAAAGCAGCAGACAGCGGAGCTTTGGGGTCAGAACTGAGAAACCTGGGGCTGAACGTCATCTGCCAAGAGATAAGAGACGGGGTAAGCAATCTCAGCAGCGAAACTTGTAGTTGTTATTTATCTCCTTCAAATGTTTGAAATAAAACCAACAAAACACAGTTAAATGCTTGTGAAATAAAATGCTAACACCCACTCACCAAGAGTTACTGTGGGAACAGCATTAGGCGGCAGCTCCCCCATTGATTTTGCTGGCAATTTAAGGAAGAGTCATGTTAAGCCAACAAGAAATTCATTTAAAGGTATTCTGTAGTGAATGTAGCTGGATACGTTGAAAATGAACATAACTGCATACTGTCTCAAGGTGTAATATGAAAAAGTAAATGTGTTATCCTGTGTGAGATTGTAGCATGGTGGTGCGGTGGATATGGCTGCTGCTTCACACATTCAAATCCTGTGACCAGAGTAAGGAGTTTTTTCCTGCATCTAAATTTTTCGTTAAAAGTGTCTGCCTACTCAATACAATAAATACTTCCATTATTGTTTGTTAAGATAAATGCTCAAAAGTTCAAAGCAAAAAAACACATAACTCAAAATGTAATCAAGAAGTGGTGTGTGTGGACGTTCAGCCCCAAACACGGACAGACAAACAGACCCCAGATGTCCAAAAACACACACGTTTAATACTTATCGTCAATACACAACACCTCATAATGCTCGATTCAGACACTCTGTCCCTTGTTTCTCTCTTCTTCTACTGCTCTGTCACCCTCACTCCTCCTCTCACAAGCTCTGTCTGACTAATGGAGTGAAGCGGCCCCTTTTATAACGCCCCAGGTGTGCTTTACAATGATCTTCCAGCGGCACTTCCTGGTGTGGCGGACGTGCCGCATGAGCACCCAAAAGCACTCCGGGTGTGCCTCGATTTTTCTCTCGGCAGCACTTCCGGTTGTAGCAGAAGTGCTGCAGTCCAGGACTCCATAATCCTCCGGGCACCCCCTGGCAGTGGCCACAGGACCCAACAGGATTGAGCTTCCACACTCTGATCCCATGGCCCCAACGCAGACCATGGCGGCTGCCCTCTCGTGGTCCAGGGGAGGTATTGATCCTCTACTGGTCCTTCCAGGCGCCCAGGCCATATGTGGTAGAGAGTGGACCTTAAGGGGCCTTCAAAACCTGACTTGATTTTATTTTGGATAAATTAGCTGGCCTGGAGGACTGGGTTTGATTAGTTTATACTGTCGTTGTGATGTTACATTCTCTACAGATCTGAATTTTAATTGGGAAGTCTGAGAATGTTTTCATGTCAAAAATGCTGTCATTCGTCTTAGTTTTCCCCTTTTGTCCACACTCCTCTGGCGTTTTGAACCCCTGAAAATGGTGGCTTTTGAAAATGCTCTTCAGGACATCATACTTCTGAAAATGCTGGCTTGGCGTTGCAATGTGGATGGATGAGAACAAAGAGTTTTGAAAATGCAGACTCTTATTGGTTTGTGCTAATTACGTGGCCCTTCCCTGATTGGATCCTGCTTATTATAACGTCTCACTCCCTGACTGGCACCCTTCACAGAAGAAAGCCAGCGCAGAGGACTTGCATTTCATGCCCTTTGTTGTGTTGCTTACCTGTATGCATCTAAATTTGGTTTTGTATTGTTATAATAATTTACTGGTCACTACAGTATTGCAATAAATCCCATTGCTTACAGTGTTACCATCCCTTCAAACATTTTTCTGCATGCCCATTGTAGGTGAACAGTTACAGCATACTGTATACATTTTTGCCCATTTTTATGTGGGCACAGATACTTTCATAAATCATTTGAAAACTCTGGTGTGGACAGAGATAGTTTTTGTTTAAAAATGCTGTTATTAAGTGAAAACTTAGTAGTGTGGTCCTGACTCTGTTTGTGTGTGTGTGTGTGTGTGTGTGCGTGTGATGGATGACATTCCTGTCCAGCAGTGCTTTGTGTTCAGAATCTCCATGCAAACCTCTAATTGAAAAATGCGGCTTTAGAAAATAAAAAAATCCAAGAAATGCTTGTTGCATTGGGAGAATGCATTGCCATTCGTATTAAATCTCTTGGGCAACTTGTTTGAGATCTCTGGGTTCAAAATGAATTTATTAAGAGTTTGCTCTGCCTAATGAGTTATTCCACTGCCAGACTAAACTGTGTCACTTTTCTCAGAGCTTCGGTGGGTTGGCACCCTACCCGGGGTTTGTTTCCTGCCTTGCACCCTATGTTGGCTGGGATTGGCTCCAGCAGACCCCCGTGACCTTGTAGTTAGGATATAGCGGGTTGGATAATGGATGGATGGACTTTTCTCAGAGCAGTTCAAATTCTAAGGAGTTTCTATCATAAGGAATAAAGACTGGTGCTTACTCATCATCAAGTCCTTCCGTGAGAACCCTAAATCCAAAGACGACTGTTTCATTGATGTTAGGTAGATTGCCCAGAGGGGACTGGGCGGTCTCATGGTCTGGAATCCCTACAGATTTTATTTTTTCTCCAGCCGTCTGGAGTTTTTGTTTTTCTGTCCCCCCTGGCCATTGAACCTTACTCTTATTCGATGTTAATTAATGTTGATTTATTTTGTTTTCTTATTGTGTCTTTTATTTTTCTGTTCTTTATTATTTAAAGCACTTTGAGCTGTTTGTATGAAAATGTGCTATATAAATAAATGTTGTTGTTGTTGTTGTTGGTGTCAGCCCAGTGGATTCTCGCTCTTTACATCACTCTTTTAGGTAGCAGGCTGTTGCCACACTAGTTGGCAATCATATGCAACTTTGGTAGGCTTGGCGTTATTAGAGGGTCCCTGAGGCTGCTCCTTTACATGATGGAGTGCCCACTCATTCTGTTGGTAACTCTTCTCCAGGTAGATTCAACTTGTCAGCACCGTTACAGTATTGTTAAAATGAATAACCTCTTACAGAGTTTATTAGAGCATCCCTGCATATATTATTCAATCCTTTTTAAAAATGATATGCCCAGTTGTAACTTGGTTCATATGGAATTAAAACAGTCACGTATAAAAAGACGACTGATCTATTGAGAGATTTAAAGCTAAAGGTCTCAAGGCACCTAACTTTCAGTTCTACTACTGGGCCACAATGAGATGTCCACTAATACTTTGGAAGAAGACAGAAGTAACTACACCTTCTCTCTGAGTCTTAGAAATCTGGTCCAGAATCCCCTCTCTGCTCTCTGCTTAAATCAACAGAGATTATCTTCAGCTTACGAGTAACTACATGGTCTACCATGAACTCATGATGTGGCTTCACATACTTTAAGGCAGAGAGGCTCTTACGAGCAGCCCCCTGCTTGATATTCACGTATTTCAGCCTTTTGTTAACTTAACATAGCATTCATTCTAAGGAAGTTACTAGGCGTTTGACCCTTTAGTGATTCCTATATGGATCATTTTCAATGATGTCATCAAGAAACACATCAGTAGGCCAAGTCTTTTGGGAATGTCCTGCATTCAGACCATTTTAGGTTAAAAAATCTGTGCATGTCTCAGATAGCCTGGATCTAAAATCACTCCTAATCTACAAACAGCAACATTTAGAGGAAAACAAGATGGGTTAACGTTGTGCTTTGAAAAATTCAAACCTGCCTACCATAACTCAGTGGGAAAATACTGTCTTATACTACCTTAAACTTGAAAAAAAATGAGATTCTCTCTGCAAGGAATGGCACGTGATTTTTTTTTTTTTAGAATTTGGCAAGAATTCATTAAAGCTTAGCTAAAATAAGCACAATATACAAGGAAAGGCATCAGACTGGGCCCTCTTGTCGTGTGGCTCTGTGAATCAGAGAGGTGAAGGGGCCGCGTGTTTAGTTTGATGCGATGGTAACACAGTGTCTGTATCGCTGTATTGATAGCATCCTTGACTGAATTGTGCTTCAGTGTTAGGAAAGAGCACATTTGCTTCAAATTAAAAAATGTGGGGCTCTGGAAGATTCTTATTCAAGATACTAGGTAATATTTCACTGAAAACTCTTGTTTTTTGTATAAAAACAGTGCATCCATCCATATATTATGGAAACTAAGTAATCAAGTTCAGGGATGTGGGAGCTGCTGGCTTATCCAGACAGCATTGGGTGGGCGCCAATCTGTCCGTGAGCACACATGCATGCACACACCTCACTGAATCAGATTTAGGATTGGCAGTTAACCGAACTCAACCATCAATGTGCAGGGAACAGAAGTAACGTGCAATACCCAGAGAAATGTTCATGGAGACAGGGGAGTTGGCACTGCTGCCTCACAGCTCCAGAGTGACATCTCATAACACAGAACAGCCACCGGCCAGCTTCTCAGATGTAGAAACGCTTGCTACCGCCATCTAGTGGAAAACATATCACAGTCTGCGTTATTCTCTTTCAATTTTTTTTTCCTCAGAATCTTTAAACTACAAATGTCAGGAAAGACATTCGGCAGTGTCCAGTAGTTAATAGTGCTCCTCAGCAGCTCCAGATTCTGGGGTTTAACTCCCATTGAGAGGACCGTCTGTGTCTCAGGTGTACGTTGGATTTCATCCCAAACACATGACAGTTTAACTGCCATTCTAAATTGCCCACACAACCCTGAGTGGAAAACTAAGTGGGCAAAAGTATGGATACATTTTGAGTATTGAACACCGAAATGTGTGTCTTCATTCAAACTTGTAGGACACAGAGACATTTTCTTCTTCATTGTACAATAGAGGAATACGCTGGAGGATTTGTGTTCAACAGACTGTACGATATTACACAACCTCCCAAATTCCTGATAGTCCTTCATATAATGTACAATATGTGTGTGTGTTTGTGTGTATATTTACAAATTATTAAAGTCACTCAAACTCAGTTCGTGCACAATTACCCCAACACACAGTCCTTGCCACACAAATGCCTTCTCTTCGGGCCACCTCCACACTCTCTTCTGCCTCGTCCTGCTTCCACCCGACTCCAGCCCTGAATGAAGGGAGACGGCCCCTTTTATATTCTCCCGGATGAGCTCCAGGTGATTCCCGACACTCCTTCATTGGCCACGTCCCAGTGTGGCGGAAGTGCCGGCTGTTCTTCCGGCAGCTCTCCAGGCGCCCTTTTAATTCTTCAAGGCATTGGGGCGCCTCCTGGCGGTGACCACGGGCCCCTACAGGGTGGGGCTTCCATGCCCTCAACCCGTGGCCCCCAAAGCAACCAGGAAGGCGGCCCCCACGTGATCCAGGGTGGGCGTAGACCCACATCTGGTCCCTCATGGTGTCCCGGCGGGGTCGTTGACCCTGGCATCCCTGACAATATATAGTTATATATATATATATATATATATATATATATATATATATATATATATATATTGGTAAAAATTAGGCAGCAGACAGAAAAAAATTATGGCCACTCCATATACTGAAAAAACAGAAAAAAACAAAAAACGTCATTACAGATGCAGGGTTCACAACTGAACTGATTAACAGGTTGAGTTTGGGCTATAAACATAGTGGATACGATAAAGAAGTAAAGTCAGGGCAGCGGCAACAGGAACCGATGTGGCAGGAAGATGGATTCTGGGTACTGGAAATGATGTCATATGGGGTTGCCGGAAGTGACATCAACAGCGGGTGGACTGGTGGTGATGTCATTGAGAGGCAGGGTCTTCGGCTGAGTTGAAGAGGAGAGAAGATCAGGTGAGAATGCCAACCCCAATCTGGCTGACGAATAACACTATTTGAGCCTGTAAACTGTCCCTCAAGTGCGTGTATGTGACAATATATATTGTTTGTCCATCCATCCATCCTCTTCCGCCTATCCAAGATCAGGTCGCGGGGGCAGCAGCTTGAGCAGGGATGCCCAGACTTCCCTCTCCCCGACCACTTCTTCTAGCTCTACTGGGGGAATCCCGAGGCGTTCCCAGGCCAGCTGGGAGACATAGTCATCCAGCGTGTCCTGGGTCTTCCCCGGGCCTTCTTTCCGGTTGGACACGCCCGGAACACCTCACCAGGGAGTCGTCCAGGAGGCATCCTGATCAGATGCCCGAGCCACCTCATCTGACTCCTCTCGATGCGGAGGAGCAGCGGCTCTACTCTGAGCCCCTCCCGGATGACTGAGCTTCTCACCCTATCTTTAAGGGAAAGTCCAGACACTCTGCGGAGGAAACTCATTTCAGCCGCTTTTATTTGCGATCTTGTTCTTTCGGTCACTACCCATAGCTCATGACCATAGGTGAGGGTAGGAACGTAGATCAACTGGTAAATTGAGAGCTTTGCCCATAAAAGTTATGAACAGAATCGGTGACAAAGGGCAGCCCTGGCGGAGTCCAACTCTCACTGGAAACGTGTTAGACTTACTATCGGCAATGCGGACCAAGCTCTGACACTGGTTGTACAGGGACCGAACAGCTCTTACTCCATACTCCCGGAGCATCCCCCACAGAATTCTCAGAGGAACACGGTCGAACGCCTTTTCCAAGACCACAAAACACATGTAGACTGGTTGGGCGAACTCCCATGCACCCTCCAGGACCCTGCTAAGGGTGTAGAGCTCATCCACTGTTCTGTGACCAGGACAAAAACCACATTATTCCTCCTGAATCCAAGGTTCGACCATCTGACAGACCCTCCTCTCCAGAACCCCCGAATTGACTTTTCCAGGGAGGCTGAGGAGTGTGATCCCTCTGTAGTTGGAACACACCCTTCTTAAACAGGGGGACCAACACCCCAGTCTGCCAATCCAGAGACACTGTCCCCGATGTCCATGCAATGTTGCAGAGACGTGTCAACCAAGACAGTCCTACAACATTCAGAGCCTTGAGGAACTCCGGGCGTATCTCATCCACCCCCGGGGCCCTGCCACCTAAGAGTTTTTTGACCACCTCGGTGACCTCAGCCTCAGAGATGGGGAAGCCCACCACTGGAACCCCAGGCTCTGCTTCCTCATGGGAAGGCATGTTAGTGGGATTGAGGAAGTCTATGAAGTACTCCCCCCACCGACCCACAACATCCCGAGTCGAGGTCAGCAGCGCACCATCCCCACCATATAAGTGTTGAC
The DNA here is from genome assembly GCF_016835505.1 of Polypterus senegalus. Taxonomy (NCBI): domain Eukaryota; kingdom Metazoa; phylum Chordata; class Cladistia; order Polypteriformes; family Polypteridae; genus Polypterus; species Polypterus senegalus. The sequence goes on from NC_053166.1 coordinate 142,699,380, forward strand.
ACTGCACTGCTTCCCCCTCCTGAAATGCCAGACGGTGGACCAGAATCTCCTCGAAGCCTCGTTCTCCATGGCCTCCCCAAACTCCTCCCACGCCCGAGTTTTTGCCTCAGCAACCACCCAAGCTGCATTCCGCTTGGCCTGCTGGTACCTATTAGCTGCCTTCAGAGTCCCACAGGTCAAAAAGGTCCGGTAGGATTCCTTCTTCAGCTTGACGGCATCCCTCACTGCCGGTGTCCAACAATGGGTTTGGGGATTGCCGCCACGACCACCTTACGGCCACAGCTCTGGTCAGCCACATCAACAATAGAGGCACAGAACATGGCCCATTTGGACTCAATGTCCCCCACCTCCCTCGGGACGTGGTCGAAGTTCTGCTGGAGGTGTGAGTTAAAGCTACTTTTGACAGGGGACTCTGACAGACGTTCCCAGCAGACCCTCGCAACACGTTTGGGCCTACCAGGCCTGATCAGCATCCTCCCCCACCATTGAAGCCAACTCACCACCAGGTGGTGATCAGTTGACAGCTCCGCCCTTCTCTTCACCCGAGTGTCCAAGACATGTGGCCGCAAGTCCAACAACACGACCACAAACTCGATCATTGAACTGAGGCCTAGGGTGTCCTGGTGCCAAGTGCACATATGAACACCCCTATGCTTGAACATGGTGTTCGTTATGGACAATCCGTGACAAGCACAGAAGTCCAATCACAAAACACCACTCGGGTTCAATTCGGGGGGGCCATTCCTCCCAATCACGCCCTTCCAGGTTTCACTGTCATTGCCCACGTGAGCATTGAAGTCTCCCAGCAGTACGATGGAGTCCCCAGAAGGTATACTCTCTAGCACCCCCTCCATGGACTCCAAAAAGGGTGGGTACTTCAAACTGCTGTTTGGCGTATATGTACAAACAACAGTTAGGACCCGTCCCCTGACCCGAAAATGGAGGGAGGCTACCCTCTCGTCAACTGGGGTAAACCCCAATGTACAGGCTCCGAGTCTGGGGGGGCAATAAGTATTCCCACACACGCTCGGCGCCTCTCACTGGGGGCAACTCCACAGTGGTAGAGAGTCCAGCCCCTCTCAAGGAGATTGGTTCCAGAGTCCAAACTGTACGTCGAGGTGAGCCCGACTATATCTAGCTGGAACCTCTCGACCTCGCACACTAGCTCAGGCTCCTTCCCCTTCAGAGAGGTGACAATTTCACATCCCAAGAGCCAGCTTCCGTAGCCGAGGATCGGACCGCCAAGGTCCCCGCCTTCGGCCACAACCCAACTCACACTGCACCCGACCTCCTTGGCCCCTCCTACAGGTGGTGAGCCCATGGGAAGGGGGAACCACGTTGTCTCTTTGGGCTGTGCCCAGCCGAGCCCCATGGGTGCAGGCCCGGCCACCAGTCGCTTGTCATGGAGCCCCACCTCCAGGCCTGGCTCCAGAGGGGGGCCCCGGTGACCCAAGTCTGGGCGAGGGAAAACGTCATCCAAGGTTTTTGTTCTTCATAGGAGGTTTGCTTGAACCACTCTTTGTCTCATCCCTCACCAAGGACCAGTTTGCCTGGGCATAAAGCCCCGGACAACAGAGCTCCTAGGATCATTGGGACACGCAAACCCCTCCACCACGATAAGGAGGCGGTTCGAGGAGGAGGTGTGTGATATATATACGTATATATATATATAATATACACAAGTCTCCATGCATCATCCAAACCAACTTATCCAGAGCAGGGTCATGGTGAAGCTGCAGTCTATCCCACCCAACAAATCGCAGGGTTAACACAAACACACACACATGTCACACATCAGGGGCCAGATTAGCGTAACCAGTCTACCTAACCTGCATGTCTTTGGACTGTGGGAGGAAACCCACATAGATACGAGGGAACATGCAAACTTCTCACTTCAAAATGTAAAAACTGTTTACCCAATCAAGTTTATAGGAATTGAGAGAAAAAAAAAGTTTTTGTACTACTATCATGTGGAAAAAATACAGTGCTGTTGAAAATGTAAAGTTTTAGTGAATACCAGCAGACCTTGTGCTCTTCGCTGCAGTCGCTGTAGTTGGAATAATTATGTATCTAGATGCGACTTATTGAGCTTCTTTATATACAACATTTTTGGTTTGTCCTCCTAGAGCCAAAATATACTAAGAAACACTAAGTAGAAACACTAAAGGAAAAAATACTATTCAGTAAGTACTGCGTCTAGTTAAAAGTAAATCAGTAAAGGAGAGAGAACTAAACACTAAGGAAAAAGAACGGCAAGACCGCGTCAGCTATGGAGCGAAATGAAGTGAATGAAATGACGTGAATGGGAGGGGAGATGATGATATGACTCCTCCACCCGCCTTAATTCTCCATCCCTCCACAAACACACAAACACAGTCCCTCGGATCCCAACTCTCCTTTATATAAATCAGTAAAGGAGAGAGGACTAAACACTAAGGAAAGAGAATGGCAAGACCGTGTCAGCTGCAGAGCTCAGCTCAGAGAGAAATGAAGTGAATGAAATGACGTGATTGGTAGGAGAGATGATCATGTGACTCCCCCACCTGCCTTAACTCTCCATCCCTCCACAAACACATTCTCTCAGATCTTAACTCTCCTTTATATGTATAGATTTTAGAAACTGTTGCATTTTCATACATCAAGAAAAATGTAATTACACCTTTTTGTACAGTTTAAGAATAATTCTAAACTGATTAATAATGAAAATAAAACTACTCTCTATATATAAAACCTTAATCCTAAAAGTGCAACGATTTTTATATGACCTTTTTATGTCACTTTGTTTATCACGCTTTAAATTGGGCTTATTTTAAACTCACATATATATGTTTGGTATCATTCTTTTCAGAATTTGTCGAACTTTAATGTGATGTTGTTAGATTTTTTAAGATTCTTATTCCGTTTTTAAATTATAAACTAAAAAATATCAAGAACTCATGTCCCGCGAGACGAGACTTTGTGCCATTAGATTTACCCACGCCTGGGGCCGGAAATAAGACAAAGAGTAGGACAGCTGCTGTTTAGGCTTTTAAATGTTCGAAGCGATGCAGCAGCAGATCGAGCAAAGAGGAGGTAAAAATAAAAAACTGTATTTGTTTCCCATTGTATCACCGTTTAAGAGGGGGTTTCAGAGGAGCGACCGCGTCTCCTTGGGGTGCATTCAGCCGTCCTCTTCACAACGTGAGTGGCATAGATTTGAAGTGGCTGGCATGTAGCGCACTCCGGGTGGGGGTTGGCAAGTGAAGTGAGCAGGGGGTGAACCCTCTAGTGTGTCTATAAACATCAGTGCAATGAAGAAAACTAGCATGTCATATTGAATACAACAAATGCTGAAAACATCAACAAATGCAGAACAGCTCGTATACATACTTGTGTTTTATTATCTTCACTCCATGCAGTGTATCGTAGATACTTTAGTGTATTTAATATATCTGCCATTGGATACCTCATATGTATACACTGTACAGTCTTGACTCTGCCTATAGAGTTCTATGAAGCAATCCTGCGGTACACACACATGCATAGACAATCTGGTCTCGCCATACGTAATTACTTGCTGGGGGTGGAATTCTTTGCTCACTACCTTTGAGAATTATTTTCTTTTCCTGAAATTTTAAGTGCTTCATCCTGTCCCTTGGATGCCTGTCAAGCAACTTGCAAGTGTTGGTATTAGCAGGATTATGAAGACACTTTGGTTAGTAAATCTATCTGGGAATGTCAGGTCTTACTCACCTCCATAATCATTGATTTCTCTCATTTTTAAACTATCAAGCCTTCTTCAATAATTAATACATTAAGTTGTTAGAATTTTGGCAATATGTATAAAAATGATAAATGATAGTGTATGAAATTAATGCTTACTTAAACAGAAACTTTTCTAACAAAACCAATCAGTTTGCAGTGATTGGCAATGATTATCCCTGTTGCCTCCCAGAGACTAAAGATGGATGGCTGTTACTTGTCCATTCAGTTGCCGTCCTGCCTAATAAATGCTTTTTGTAAAACAGAAGGACATTCCCAGTCTTTCTGAATGGGACAGTCAAGGTGACTTATACTTGTATGAATGAACTGGAGCTTTCCAGGACCAGCTATAGAGAGGCTATTGACTTCAGCACACAGTTTAATTCAGCTGGAAAATTTAGGATAGTGGGCATTTGTTTCCATAGTCACATCTCCATGTGCTGTGTGTCATTAAGGAAAATCGCGTCAGTTTATGTCTTTATGGCATTTTACAGTTCTATAATGGAAGACAGGTATCAGGAAATCTGAAACAAACCAGCAATTTATGAGGTAGAAGTGCAGCCCGGAGAGCTTTTAAAACAATCATTTAAAGACCATAATTCCTTATGTGTTTAGGCTTTGAACAAGAAAATAAACCAAAACGAAACTTGCGTCAGAAGATCTATAAAAAGGTTTCATTATTTTTATATGGCTTTATGCAGTCTTAATTTAGTCAGGTCTAAATATATCTACAATAAGTATCCTAGATAAATAAAGTTCTGTGGCTTGTACTGAACGAGTGCCTCCCACTTTGCCTAAGCTGAGTGGCACGTCTCACAAATTGTCGAAACATACTGCATTATATCACTTGATTCCCAAAACTGAGGTAAGCACCAAGTTAACTGGAGAAACCCCAAGATGACCGCCTTCCTCTGCCGTCTTCCCACAATGTAAATCAAACAGCTGTAACATAACTTTTTTCATCCATAGCTGCAGACAAAGAAATAATAACTTTACAAATCTCAGTGGCGTGAGTCTAAATCCCTGAAATGACCACTTTGTGTGTTCTCCTCATGCTCGTGAAGGTTTTCCTATGGTACATCTCAGAGACGTGTGTCTTAGGGTAACTGGCAGTTCAAAACTGGCTTAGTATTTGTAAAAATAAATGTCATGTTTGTGTGTGTGTGTGTGTGTGTGTGTATGTGTGTGCACCCCGGGATGCTCGGCTGCTCCAACCAGTTATAATCTTCACTGTGTGCCTTGCATCGGATTAAGCAACTTAATTTAAAACAAAAAAACGAGACAATGACCACAGAAACGAATTCAAATCCTCATATCTCGTAAGATAAAATATCATAATTAAAATCAATGTATTTACTTGTGTACATCACTAAAACTTTCCATCTCCTTGTTTGGGTCAGTTGGCCTGGACAGGAATGATTGTATCGCTTTTGCACAACCATTAAATTTTATATTTTACTAATGGATTCATAATTTTCAGTTTGTTTTAAAACTTCAAGGACTGACTGTGCCGAAGAGCTTATCGTAATTCAGGCAGCACAGTGGTGCGTTGGGACCTGCAGTCGACCCTTGGCTCAGTTAAGGACCCCGTGGAATTTGTAGTCTCTTTGGAGACTTTGGTTTCCTGGCACATGGCGTGTATGCATAAGTGCGGCCTGTGATGCACTTGCTTCCCATCAAAATTTAGCTCTGTGTTGTGCCCACTACTGCCAGCACATACCTCAGATCCACTTGACATCTTTAGAATGTGAGAGAAAACCCAAACAGCACAAACAGAAAAACAAAAATGCACAAAAAGAAAGAGAATGTGCAAAAGGCAGACAGACAGTAGCTGAATGCTGAGCACTGAAGCTGTAATGCAGCAACCCGGATGACCGCGCCGCTCCTGAACGAATGGCTACACCCTGAAGCCGTGCTCCAGTCTGCATGAATAAAAACAATCGGGCCAAATAGTGTGAGACTAAGAAAGCAAGGAAATGATTTACTTTTTTAAAACAGATCTAAAAAGAGAAGGTGTTATTATTGGAAATACCAGATATGGAGCCAGGCTGGTGGCCAGCGGCATCCAGTTATATTCTATGCAACCAGCTGAGGGATGCAGTGGCCCATGGCTAGTGCACATGGCACGGCGTCACACAAGCTTGATCAGAGAAGCTTTTGAGGAGACACACGGCTGGGTAAAACATCATTAAGCACTTCCAGGAGGTGGCAGCCATGTATGGTTGGAAAGTGTCACATCAGGAAATGGCAGAAGTTAAACTTGCATTGACAGGGTAAACAGTAAGAAGCAGAGTCTCTGTGACATCTTAATTAATATTTGTATGTGACTGTTTGATGCTCATAGCTGGCATTACTTCCTTGAAGCTGGAAAAAGTGGCCAATGAGGACACATAGCAGCAGGAGTAGATGCACCATAAGTGTTCAGTGTGTTTATTATTCAATAAATAGTGGTCCAATGTGAAGTGCAGTGTAAAAGTCTCAAATAAATAATTAAAGCTTTAAAATAGTGTTCAGTGGAGGTTCAAATTCAAATAAAGAAATCCATACAGGTTGAAATCCACAGTTAAAACATGAATAAGATCTGTTCATCAAAGCCTTTCTAAAAGTAACGTCTCCTCTGCTTACCGTTTTTGGTCTCCTCAGTAACATGAGGTGTCCACCGACAAGCACACTCATCCCTTTTTATCTAGCTTGTGAGGACCCCATGAAGCCTGCTCCTTTGTCCCACTGCTGTCTCTCAGCCTTCAACGGAAGCCCACTTGGAGCTGTTAGTCATTCCTGCTCCTTGGATGCTGCCACAGCTCCACTTGGGACAACATTACCGACTGCTCTCCTCCTTCCAATAGAACAAATGGCTCAGCCACAAGTCTGCTTCTTTCCTTTCTTTTTCTTTCCTTTTCATTTCAACCTCCAATCTTTCTTTTTCTGTTTTTTTGTTTTCCCACGCCTGCTCCCCTCTCTGTCCTACTCGGCCTCCTTTTATACCCCAGTGGGCACAGGTCTCTAATTATGCAACCCAGAGCACTATAAGGAAATCGGCCGAATTTCGCGTTTCTGCACGTAAACGCAGGCTCCACCACCAACAACAACAACATTTATTTCTACAGCACATTTTCATATAAATAATGTAGCTCAAAGTGCTTTACATGATGAAAAAAAAGATAAATAAAAGGCAAAGTAAGAATTAAAATCAGAGAACACTAATTAACACAGAATAAGAGGAAGGTCCGATGGCCAGGGAGGACAGAGAAAACAAAACTCCAGATCGCTGGAGAGAAAAAATAAAATCTGCAGGGATTCAGAGGCCACAAGACCACCCAGTCCCCTCTGGGCATTCCACCTAACATAAGTGAAACAGTCCTCTTTGTATTTAGGGTTCTCATGGAAGGACTTGATAATGATGGTCATGTAGACTTCTGGCTTTTGATCCATCAATGTTGGAGCATCATGATGCTTTGAGTAGGTGATGGTGGTGCAGGCCACCACCACAAAGAAACCGGAAAAAGAAACAGAAGAGAGAGTACAGATTTTAGAGCCACCATGAATAGTTATTATAATGAATTGAATATACAGAATATCAGGATTAAATGAAGGTGAAATTATGAGAAGGCCATGTTAAAGTAATGTGTTTTCAGCAGTGTTTTAAAGTGCTCTAATGTATCAGCCTGGTGAATTCCTATTGGCAGGCTATTTCAGATTTTAGGTGCATAACAGCAGAAGGCTGCCCGCCTCACCACTTCTTTTAAATTCAGCTCTTGGAATTCTAAGCAGACATTCATTTAAAGATCTAAGGTTACGATTTAGAATATAAGGTGTCAGACATTCCGATATATAAAATGGAGCGAGATTATTTAAGGTTTTGTAAACCATAAGCAGTATTTTAAAGTCAATTCTGAATGACACAGGTAAACAATGTAGTGACATCAAAGCTTTTCCTAGTTAGGATTCTAGCAGCTGCATTCTGCACTCGTTGCAGTCGATTTATGTCTTTTTTGGGTGGTCCTGAGAGGAGTGCGTTACAGTAATCTAGACGACTGAAAACAAAAATGTGGATTAATTTCTCAACATCTTTCAATGATATAAGAGGTCTAACTTTTGCTATGTTTCTTAAGTGAAAAAATGCTGTCCTAGTGATGTGATGAATATGCGATTTAAAATAAATTCAGGTTACAGTCAACAGATACCCCTAAGTTCTTTGCCTCCGTCTTAACTTTTAATCCTAATGCATCAAGTTTATTTCTAATAATCTCATTGTATCCATTATTGCCAATCACTAAAATTTCAGTTTTCTCTTTATTTAACTTGAGAAAGTTACTATTCATCCATTCTGAGATACAAGTCAGACATGGTGTTAGTGTATCGAGAGAGTCGGTGTCATCAGGTGCTATTGATAAATTACAGCTGTGTGTCATCAGCATAGCTGTGGTAGCTCACGTTGTGCCCTGAGATAATCTGACCGGAACGGAAGCATGTAGATCGAAAAGAGCAGCAGACCCAGGATAGAGCCTTGTGGAACACCATATAGGATATCATGTGTCTTTGAGTTGTAATTACCACAACTAACAAAGAATTTTCTACCTGACAGGTAGGATTCAAACCAATTTAAGACACTGCCAGAGAGGCCCACCCATTGACTAAGGCGATTTCTAAGAATATTGTGAGAAAATGGTATTGAATGCAGCACTCAGATCTAAGAGGATGAGAACAGATAAACAGCCTCTGTCTGCATTTACCCGCAAGTCATTTACTACTTTAACGAGTGTAGTTTCTGTGCTGTGATTTGTTCTAAAACCCGACTGAAATTGATCAAGAATAGCATGTTTATTGAGATGTTCATTTAGCTGCATAATGACTGCCTTCTCTAGAATTTTACTTAAGAAAGGCTGGTTAGAAATGGTTCTAAAATTTTCAAAAGCAGAGGAGCCGAGATTATTTTTCTTGAGTAGGGGTTTAACTACAGCAGTCTTAAGACAGTCTGGGAAGACCCCCGTATCTAATGACGAGTTTACAATGTCAAGAATACTATCGATTAGTACGCCCGATACTTCTTTGAAAAAACTTGTTGGCATTGGGTCAAGAACGTAGATGGAGGGTCTCAGTTGAGAAATTATTTTATGTAAATCAGGTAAATCTATCCTGGTGAAAGAGTTTAATTTGTTTATAACGGAGTACTGGGGTTTAGGATTATCCACAGTGTTGGGGAGATATACTATATTATTTCTAATATCATTAATTTTTTGATTGAAAAATACAGCAATACCCTCACCGACTCCTTCATCAACACTCCAGGGCCACTCATCCACACCAATGCATACACCCATGGCTGCTTGGAGCTTAGGCGCGCTGTTTCTTTTTAAACTGCCACAAACCCCTAACTGCCAAGACCACAGACTGACTGACTCACATACTCGTCAACAAAAACACAATTTAAAAAACTGGAATTTAGCAGGATTGTACATCTTGGTCAGTGGTGTCTGCTAAAAAAGGGCATTTCGATATATATCAATATTTAGAAGTAAGCAAAATAAAACTAAAATACACCAAAATCTCTAAAATGCTTTAGCTGATATGATTTAAATTTTATGGCATTACAGAAAAAACAAAAATGAACAGACCTGTTTTTTTTTTTTGTTTTTTTTTAAATTTTCAATATTTATTGATAACAACGATGTAGCAAGTTTGCTGCTCTAACACGCCAGAGGTCATATTTATAAAACTTACGTATACACAAAAAGGTGACAAGGGGAGGACTCTCCATGGCCACCTTTTGAGATTCCAAGCATGTCCTTTAGCCCACCAGTGCGTCAACAACAGAAATAAGCAAACCAATTTACTGTAAAGCGCCTTGAGCAGATTGTCGGCTGCAGATGAGTCTTATGGTGCAGGTTCACTCCTCCCCACGGACTGATGAGGTGAACCATCTAACCTGCAACTCCACTAACTGGAGAAACAGAGAAAAATCGAGTGCACCAGGGAAGACTTCTGGATGGTGTTTGCTAAGGTAAGGTCACAAAATAAATCACAGATTTCATGACATAAACATCACACGATGTATCATCAAGAAGCAGAGATTCAAACTGCCTAAGAAGGAATTGCAACAAAAAGTGATATCTGATACAGAAAAGAAAAAAAAAATCAAAAACAATCAACAGCCTGACTTGGGCTTTATTTTTCTGACAAATTTCACACCTCGGCATCCTTCAGTTCTGACAGATTTAGGACTTAAAAGACAACAGAGGAACAAAAATGTAAGGCCGAAAATTGCAATAGCAAGCAGCTTTTTCAATGTGTGTGATTTCTAATAATACGTGTGCAACAATCTTTAATGGAGAGATGTGCTACTTACTGTAAAATTAAGTTTGGACTGGAATGATGACAGTTTGCCAGCTCAATCTGCTTGATGTGGATGAACAAATTAATGGAAATGTAACCCAGTTGAGGAGTATGAAGTGCAATTCTAGAAACCGAGGCATCAAGATGCAAATATAGGCCAGAGCTCATCTACCGAGGATTTCCCCTTAAAACTAATGTTAAGGAAAAAAATAAACACAAAATTAAAAATCAGAATGTCAGCCAACCATGGATACAACAGTACAAAAGCTGTGAAGTAACCTGAAAGAGTCGCCCTCTAATGACTAAGACTAAGACTCTAATCATCAGCCATACCACCAGCACCTCAGAAGAGGACATCTGAAGCTAAGCCTGTTCAGGCTCAGCCAGTACTTGGATGGGAGATCAACCAAGAAAGAGCTTGGGTTGCTACTGGAAGAGGTGTTGGTGAGGCCAGCAGGGGGCGCTTACCCTGTGGTCTGAATGTGTATCCCAATGCCCCAATACAGTGGTGGGAACACCGTGCCATAAAAACTGTGCCATCCTTTGGATGAGATGTAAAACCAAGGTCCTGACTCTCTGTAGCATCCTTTGTATCCTGATGCCCAGGCTAAATTGCCCACCAGAGCCTAGTCATTCTGACTCCCTAATCATCTCCTGTCTCACCACTTCACTACCTAACTACTAATGTGTGGTGAGCATACTGGTACGAAAATGACTGCCACCGCATCTTCCAGGTGGGTGCTGCACATCAGTGGTGGTTGGAGTGGCCCCACTTTGAGTAGTAAGAAAAGCGCTACATAAATGTAAAGAATTATCATTATGATGCTAAACTGCCAGGTAACACTGGGCTGATGGTTCACAGAAGTGGTTCTCCACTGAGGGCATTAATTATAATAACTGCCCCTGTGTGCCTTCAGTTGGTGGCACCATACGGACTGCCTGGTATGGGTGCTGTGTCATCTTCAGCAATGAGTCCAGCACCACTCATTGCACTAAATGACCAGCAGATTCACACACAAAGACAACATGGAGGAAGGTTTAATCCAGACAGCATGCACAGTGAGTGCCGTGGTAGTTGGTTTCCACTTTTGAAGACTCTGCCACTTACTGGATGCACTTTATATCACAGGTGTACCTAGGGCAACTTTTCAACAGGACATTCACAAACCATACATGGCTACTTCATGGTTCGAATCTCAACATTGACTCCCAGACCAAGTTACCAAACCAGGCTACAGAGATACGAAAGCAACGCTGGTCCATCTGGAAGGTGCCTGGGCTTTAGGCTAACTTTAGAAAAACATTTTGTAAAACAAATCTGTCTATTTGACATCCAGGTGGCACAAAGTTGGGGATATTGTCCCACAAGCATAGGGGTTGAAACCCTGCCTCATTTTCTTTTTGTTTAAGTTTGCACATTTTCCCCGTATTAGTGTGTGTGTTTTTTTTCCCTGCAGGAACTTCACTTCCCTTACAAATCCAAATGATGTGTAGGTTGGATCTGTTACACACTCTGACATGTGTGAGAAAATAGGTTGGCGTCCCACCCAGAGCTGCTTCCTGTCTTACACCATTGCACCGAGGAGACCCTGGCTGCTTGCAGCACAGGATATAAAGAAGTAAGTTCATGAAATGGACAGATGCACACTTTCATGTTTTCTCAAACTACCAGTTTACAATTCTGGGCTTTCATATGTAGATTCTGAAAGCTGTTGTCAACTCCCTCATGAGCTCAGACTATCTATTTTTCCAAACAAAGCATGGAGCCGTAGTTGCAGATGGCTTCACTAAATGTATTGTTTTGTTGGCAGGGACATTGCATAACATTTGCCTTCAAACTTTTCATGGTATTTTTAAAAGGTATTTATATTTATAGGCTAAATTGGGCCAAGTGTGTGCCTGTGTGAGATACATTTTCATTTATCCGCTTAGCAGACACTTTTATCCAAAGTGACTTACAGAAGAGATCAACATAATCAAGTGAATATCATTCTGGGTACCTGTTTAGGAACAAGTGTTGCACGACAAAGTTACAAGATTGATCATCACAAGTTGAGAGATCAGAACAAAATACAAGAGACTTACAAAAATCTAACAGCTAATATCTGACAGGAATTCACTTCTGTTTCTTCAGCAAAGTGTTGCAGTAGTCCGGACGTGACAAGACCAAAGCCTGAACCGGAGGTTGTGCTGCATAGACACAGTCTGATCTTGCAGATGTTGCTTAGAGTGAATCTGCAAGACTGACAGATTATAGCAATATGGGCCCTGAAGGACAGCTGGTCATCGATCACCACAACAACGTTTTTTTATAGACTTGGTAGGTGTTAGCAATAATTGGCCAAGCTGAACAGAGTTGGGGCACCGAATAGATAAATGAGCTGGGTGAACAAGAAGGTCCATCTTTGCCAGGTGGAGCTGAAGTTGATGCCCCTTCATCCAGGTTGCAATATCAGTGACATTTGAAGAGATGCTACCTGATGCCATATCCTCTGGAAAAATAAAACTGGTAAAGAAGCATATCTCCAGAATAGCACTGATATGAAAAACCAAGGAAATGGATGATATGGCCAAGTGAGGAAGTGTTAAATGAAAAATGGAGAGGGCCCCACACCACTTCTTGGGGGACCCTTGACATCTCTTCATGTTAGGCCACATGGTAGGATCTGGCCAAAATGTAGGAACTTACTTATTCCAATACAGGATCACTGGAGGCCAGAGTCTTGTTTTTGGCATCACTGGGTTCAAGGCAAAAAGGTGTGAATCCAGTGATGCACAGGTCAGAGAGAGTGGCAAGTAAGGTCTGGTGGTTGACCGTGTTGCAGACTAATAAGAGATCTAGCAGGAAGAAGACAGGTGGCACGTTGGTAGTTCTAGCCAGCTGTAATACGTTGACAACAGCAAGTAGAGCTGTCACAGTGGAATGTCCCTTCTTAAAGCCTGACTGATTAGAAATATGCTGTCTGTTCTGTAGAAGGAATGAAGAAACCTGGTTAGAACATGTTCCTGTGTTTTGGGAAGAAAATAGAGAGACTGGTCTGTAATTATCAATTTGAAAAGGGTCGAGAGTGGGCTTCATGAGAAAAGGAGTTATTAGGGCCTGTTTGAATAATCTAGGAAAAGGAGCAGTGGCGAGTGTGGCGTGGTATTGAAATGTGTGTGTCGTTACAGAAATGAATGAGGGAGTGATAGCCCGGATGAGACATGAGGGGATGAGGTCAAGTGGACAGGCAGTGGGACAATTACAGTGGAGTTTGGAAATGTCAGTAGTGGAGAGAGGAGAGAAAGTTGTGGTGTGTTCTGGACTGACCAGTAGGGGTGATGAGAACTGACTACTGATGAGAACCGCCTTTTCAAGAAAAAAGATTGCAAAGTCATCAACGGTCAAGGAGTTTGAGGGTGGAAGAGGTGGAGGGTTGAGGAGACAGGTAAAAGCAGAGAACAAGCTATGAGGATCAGAAGTATTGCTAACCCTGTTTTGAAAGAAACTTACAATTGTGTGCGTGTGTTTGTCCTGCAATGGACTCTGGCACCCTGTGCAGTGATTGTTCCCACTTTGTGCTTGATGCTTTTTAGGATAGGCTTCAGCTTCCCTACAACCCTTAGCAAGCATGTTTAGAAGATGAATAGATGGATAATACATGTGATAAGGGTTGCATGGTGGCACAGTGGTAGTGCTGCTGCCTCACAAGGAGACTGGGGGTCCACTTCCGGGTGATCGCTTCCTCCGGGTGTTCTGGTTTCCTCTAACAGTCCAAAGACATACCGGTTAGGTGGACTGATGATCCTAAATTGGCCCCTGATGTGTGTTTGTGTGTGTTGTTCCTGCATTGCACCTGATGCTTACTAGGAGAGGTTCCATCTTCAGCTACTTTACTTGCAAATTCCAAAAAGAGAATGGTACAGAGAAGCAATGGCTGCCTAGCTGTCTTTGTAGACTGCTCTCTCAGTGATGTTCCTACCAGATCTCAAAAGACCTGCCTGCCCTGCATTGAACTGGCACCTTGTCCAGGTTTCCTTTCTGCCTTAATCCATTCTCCAGCCTCCACCACCCTGACTTAGATTATGTGCATTTCAAATGTTATATTATGACTCCAAAAGCGAAGTTTTCTCTTTTATACAGTGCATTAATGAATTTAGTGATAAGAAAAGCAAGATAACCGCAGTTGTCTTATCAGTTGCCAAAAGTGCTGACTGGCCTCAAAGCCAATATAACGCATTTCATTTTGGAAGTGCGGCCTGAGAGTCACACACTTATTGAGACGGTGCTCTCTATATGCTTTACGTGCTGTCTGGCCTATTAGGAGCTTGTACTGTGTCACCCTAATGATTTATCCTGGAGAAGAAAGTCCAAACTGTCTGCAATTTTCCTTAAGTCACCTTTCCATCGTTGGTTCCACTTTTCTCACTGGTCACTGTGGCACAACCTCTGGTGAATTAGTAATGATAGGTTAAGGACTTTTTAACTTTTCTTATTTCAGTCAGAGTAGTGAACCTGATCAGCAAAATATAATTTACAAACCCTTTCGCAGTTCGCTGAAGCTGTTTTTTTTTTTTTTTCTTCCATTTGCCCTCCTTGTAGCCACGTGACTGGCATTTCTTCTTTCTGCAGCCTTCTATGTTCCTTGGCTCCTGTGCTTCATTTTTATTGCCTTGCTTATTTTTGAACATTCTGCTGGGCATAGAATAGATACATGTCCTTCCAATTTAGTATAGTCATAAAAGTGTGAAGCTTAGCCAGTGATGCAGTGCTTTAGAATGCCTGCCTTTATTTCATGAACAAAAGTAATGTTACAGTGAACTTGTCCATTTACACTAACCTCTTATTTGTAAGGGTCTTAGGTAGTGGATAAATCAACGAATGATAAGAACCTGTTCTTAGAAACCAGACCATAATTACATAATACACAACATGAATTTATGTTGTTATCTTTAAAGGATTTTCATATCTCTGTTCATTTTCCGATCTTGCTTATTCCAATACAGGATCCCTGGAGGCCAGAGTCTTGTTTTTGACATCACTGGGTTCAAGGCAAAAAGCAGCCCTGCATGGGCTGACAGGTGACTGCTTGGCACAGGCAGTCACACACCCTCACTTATTCCAGGCCGATTTAGAGATGTAAGTCAGGCTAACCCACACATCTTTGAAATGTGGGAGGAAACCAGAGAACATTGAGAAAACCATGCTGAAAGCACCCAGGCCTGCATGTGAACCTCAGCTCTGAAACTGTGAGCCAGCGTCAATAACCACGTCTCAGCTCAAGAGTTCTGGGTTCAAAGCCAACCCTGCAGTGCCACCCCATCTTCATGAGGGTTTTCCTCTCACATCTCACTGATGTGCACTCTCAATTAATTGGTAACACTATATTGACATTGTGAGCCTGTCTAGCAATGCACTGGCACCCTGTCCAGGCATTTCTTCTGCTTTACACTGAGAGCTACCAAAACAGAATATCTCGTCCAAACTGAGTGAGTTTTAGAATAGATTTGACCTTCATTAACAAGCACATAGAGTAGGAGAAGTAGACAAATGACATTATTCCGAGGACAACAACAAGGAAAAGCGAGTGCCTGAAAAAAAGCTTGCAACTTAAATTTTAGCTTGTGGGTACACCCAAGGAGATGGCAGTCGGCCAGCCCGCCTGAATTCCAGTACAACAACTGCCATTCTAACAATGACCATATACGGCAGACTATCTTGTGCACAGCTAATATCACCTACTGCAGCCAAAAAACCTAATAGCTAAAAGATTTCATGCCATTCCCGGTTTTATGTGGCACCCCCATCAATCTCAGGTTGACATCAAAAATAAGTAAACAATTATAATATAAAAAGGTGTAAGGATGCATGCACAGGTTTAGAAGCTCTAAAAGAACAAACATATATAAATATGGGGGACACTATAATATGCATAGAAGGCAGCTCGACTCAATGCAAGACGGTAAATGGCTATAATACATGATGGGAGTTCACCATGACACAAGATGGCATGAATCTGTGCGACAAGATGGAGGTGAGCATTTTGTGTTATGGAACATAGTTATACTATGAGGCAGAGAGTGTCTTCTTCTTCTTCTTCTTTCGGCTGCTCCTGTTAGGGGTTGCCACAGCGGATCATCTTCTTCCGCATCTCTCTATCCTCTGTATCTTGTTCTGTTACACCCAGCACCTGCGTGTCCTCTCTCACCAAATCCATGAACCTTCGCTTAGGCCTTCCTTTTTCTCTTGCCTGGCAGCTCTATCCTTAACACCCTTCTCCCAATATACTTAGCATCTCTCCTCTGCACATGTCCAAACCAACGCAATCTCGCCTCTCTGATTTTGTCTCCCAATCATCCAACCTGAGCTGACCCTCTAATGTACTCATTTCTAATCCTATCCATCCTCGTCACACCCAATGCAAATCTTAGCGTCTTTAACTCTGCCACCTCCAGCTCTGTCTCCTGCTTTCTGGTCAGTGCCACCGTCTCCAACCCATATAACATAGCTGGTCTCACTACTGTCCTGTAGACCTTCCCTTTCACTCTTGCTGATACCCGTCTGTCACAAATCAATCCTGACACTCTTCTCCACCAATTCCACCCTGCCTGCACTCTCTTTTTCACCTCTCTTCCACAATCCCCATTACTCTGTACTGTTGATGCCAAGTATTTAAACTTATCCACCTTCGCCAACTCTACTCCCTCATCCTCACCATTCCACTAAACTCCTTCTCATTCACACACATGTATTCTGTCTTGTTCCTACTGACCTTCATTCCTCTCCTCTCTAGCGCATATCTCCACCTCTCCAGAGTCTCCTCAACCTTCTCCCTACTATCGCTACAGTTCACAGTGTCATCAGCAAACATCATAGTCTACGCGGACTCCTGTCTAATCTCATCTGTCAACCTGTGCATCACCATTGCAAATAAGAAAGGGCTCAGAGCCGATCCCTGATGTAAACCTACCTCCACCTTGAATGCATCCATCACTCCTACCGCAGACCTCACCACTGTCACACTTCCCTCGTACATATCCTGTACAACTCTTACATACGTCTCTGTCACTCGTGACTTCCTCATACAATACCACAGCTCCTCTCGAGGCACCCTGTCATATGCTTTCTCCAGGTCCACAAAAATGCAATGCAACTCCTTCTGGCCTTCTCTATACTTCTCCATCAACAACCTCAGAGCAAACATCGCATCTGTGGTGCTCTTTCTTGGCATGAAACCCTACTGCTGCTCACTAATCATCACCTCATTTCTTAACCTAGCTTCCACTACTCTTTCCCATAACTTCATGCTGTGGCTTATCAATTTTATTCCCCTGTAGTTACTGCAGTTCTGCACATCCCCCTTATTCTTAAATATCAGCACCAGTACACTTCTTCCCCACTCCTCAGGCATCCTCTCACTTTCCAAGATTCCATTAAACAATCTGGTTAAAAACTCTATTGCTCCTAAACACCTCCATGCTTCCACAGGTATGTCATCTGGACCAACGGCCTTTCCATTCTTCATCCTCTTCATAGCTGTCCTTACTTCCTCCTTGCTAATCCTTTGCACTTCCTGATTCACTATCTCCACATCATCCAACTTCTTCTCTCTCTCGTTCTCTTCATTCATAAGCCTCTCAAAGTACTCTTTCCATCTGCTCAACACACTCTCCTCGCTTGTGAGTACGTTTCCATCTTTATCCTTTATCACCCTAACCTGCTGCACATCTTTCCCAGCTTGGTCCCTCTCTGTAGCCCACCAGTCCTTTTCTTGCTCTTTAGTGTCCAGCCTCTCATATAACTCATCATACGCCTTTTCTTTAGCCTTCGCCACCTCTCTCTTCACCTTGCGCCTTATCTCCTATACTTTTGTCTACTTTCTGCATCTCTCTGACTATCCCACTTCTTCTTTGCCATCATCTTCCTCTGTATACTCTCCTGTACTTCCTCATTCCACCACCAGGTTTCCTTTTCCTCCTTCCTCTTTCCAGATGTCACGCCAAACACCCTTCTTGCTGTCACCCTTACTACATCTGCTGTAGTTTCCCAGCTGTCTAGTAACTCTTCACTACCACCCAGTGTCTCATCTCCTCCCTAAACTCAACCTTGCATTCTTCCTTTTTCATATTCCACCATTTGATCCTTGGCTCTGCCCTCACTCTCTTCCTCTTCTTGATCTCCAACGACATCCTACAGACCACCATCCTATGCTGCTTAACTACACTTTCCCCTGCCACTACTTTGCAGTCTTCAATCTCCTTCAGATTGACTCTTCTGCATAGGATGTAATCTATCTGTGTGCATCTTCCTCCACTCTTGTATGTCACCTTATGTTCCTCCCTCTTCTTAAAATACATATTCACCACAGCCATGTCCATCCTTTTGGCAAAGTCCACTATCATCTGACCTTCTTCATTCCTCTCCTTGACACCATACCTACCCATCACCTCCTCGTCTCCTCTGTTCCCTTCACCAACATGTCCATTGAAATCCGCTCCAGTCACCACTTTCTGTTCCTTGGGTACACTGTTCATCACTTCATCCAACTCACTCCAAAAATCTTCTTTCTCATCCATTGGTCACCCAACTTGCGGGGCATATGCACTAACAACATTCATCATCACACCTCCAATTTCCAGCTTCATAATCATTACTCTGTCTGACACTCTTTTCACCTCTAAAACACGCTTGATATACCGTTCCTTCAGAATAACCTCTACTCCATTTCTCCTCATATCTACACCATGATAGAACAATTTGAATCCACATCCGATCCACCTGGCCTTACTCCCCTTCCATTTAGTCTCTTGCATGCACAATATATCAACCTTCCTTCTCTCCATCATATCTGCTAACTCTCTCCCCTTACCAGTAATACTGCCAACATTCAAAGTTCCTACCCTCAGTTCCACTCTCTTTACGTTCCTCCTCTCCTCCTGTCTCCGGACACGTCTTCCTCCTCCTCTTCTCCTTCTTCTTCTTCGGCCAACAGTAGCCCAATTTTCACCAGCACCCTATTGGCTAACAGTACTGGTGGCGGTCATTGTTAATCCGGGGCACGACCAATCCAGTATGGAAATTTATATTGTTGTCCTCATATTGATTTGACAAAAAGTTACACCGGATGACCTTCCTGACGTAACCCTCCCCATTTATCTGGGCTTGGGACTGACAAGAAGAAACACACTGGTTTGTGCATCCCCTGTGGCTATCCTGTAAAATAAGAGGAGTCTTTATTTATAAGATGATGCATGACTGTGTTATGACATGGACTATTATCTGTGCAGCAAGATAACAGACAGATCTCTAAGACTGTGGTTTCAATGACACAGCATTAGATTTTAAACCACAAGCAATTCAGTTCTTACCTCTCCCTCCCTCTGTGGCCCTGAGCAAATCACTTCAGCTGCCAGTGCTTTAACTGGAAAAATACATGAAACTTCTTGTAACAAATCCTGATGTGCTAAATCACTTTGGATAATAATAATAGTATAATGAAAAATGGTCATGATATGAGGCAGAAAGTGCCTTTACTTTATGAGAGGCAGCTATAAGAGAAGATGGCAGATGTCAAAGCTGTCTAGATCAATGTTTCCCAACCTACCTTTCTTTGAAAGTCAGTGAATACTCAGGATGTGTTTTTTAGCCAATCTGAACACTTTTTAGTAAACATTTCCATCACAATTACAACATATTCTGTCCTATGTGTTAGCTGAACATGTAACTTAACAAGGCGACTTGGATTCTCTAACTCAAATGGTTGTAAAAGCCGTTCTATAGAATCCAGACCCCCTAAATCTGGATGCTCCAAATTCCAAAGGGACCCCACTCTCTGATCTAATGTTAGTAAATGTGGACTATAGAATCTCTGCATTATTAAGAAATCAGACTTAGAAAGAGAATACTGGCACTTATGTGTTTCTACTTCACTTCACTTTAGACCGGGGGGTTCTCAAACTCAGTCTTGGGGGGTCCCACTGTAGCTTCAGGTTTTTGTTTCAACCAGATTCCTAATCAGTGACAACAGCCGATAACACTGAGCTCATTTAATTAGCTGCTATTTTATTCTCTTATTCTGCACTCAGAAAAGCACAGCAGCATGATTTATATTTATAAGACATTTAGAAATACTTATTTTTGCTATAGATTTAAACTCTTTTTTTGTTGATTTCATTATATTTTGCCCTATCTCTGTGCAGTTTGCTCCCTTCATTGTATCTTAATAATGACAATTAAAAATGATTAAAAATCCTGAAAAGATACAACTACTTTGGTGTCAGACCCCCTATTTAGTAAATAATGGATTAATTAAACAATTAGAACACCTAGAAAAGTAGAATGAAAATTAAAATTTTAAATTAAAATTTAAAAAATTAAAAAAAAAATAAACCATTCCCATATAACTGCTTAGTACATGTTCATAGTTTTCATTTACCAATCTTAGTTTTCTAATTTCTATATTGTTCCCAAAACATTAGCCCAGGAGTCCAGTTAAAAACAGAAGCTGGTTGGAACAAAAACCTGCAGCCTCAGTGGGCTCCCAGGACCGAGTGTGAGTACCCCTGCTTCAGACAAAACATAATGCAAAGTAAGTCAATTTATAAAATTTTCCAACTCTGTGGTCCATGAAGATTTACTTGGTCTTCTGCCGGTTCATAAGTCAAAAAGGTTGAAAACTGCTGGTCTAGATGACTATGAGGTAGGAGACTGCTGCCTTACAAGGTAGAAGATGGCTGCCTGTGAGATGAAAGAGGTGTCCATGTTACCGCACAAGAAGAGAGATAGGAGCAGGCAGTGCCAAAGGATGGATGGATAGATAGATAGATGTAATTTGGTGACAATAATACAATAACAGGTAGGTATGCCATGAGATGCGTTGTTGGTATGTTGTGAAGCTAGTGAGCCTTACTATAAGACCTGCAGTGGCTGTGTTATGTGGGCCTACTGCATCATTAAGGCTGATTACAGTTGACCCTTGAAGTGTACCTTTGTCACTTTCTAACACACCACATATACACTGTTTGTTGAAAATAAGCTCCTTCTTGCCCACTCCTGCCTGCTAGTTAATGGTGTCTGGTTGTGCCACCTCTGCAGGGCATTAAATCTCAATCCATACTCTCTTCATGTGTAGATCCAAGCCGATGGAAGGAGGTGCCCACCTTCACTCCCTCAAAGTTTTTAAGAAGCATATGACACTCTTATTCTGTTCTCTTATTATGGTAACTTAGGAAAGATTAACATGTCTTATGTTGATCTCTTTGGTTTAAAGTTCTTTACTTGTGATGATCAATTTTATAACCTTGTCTTGTAGCGCTTGTCCCTAAACAGTCCCCAAGACTAATGTTTACAATACTATGTTGACTTCTTTTCTAAATTACTGTGGAAAAAAAGAGTCTGCTAAATGAATGAACGTAAAATGTAAGACTGGCCATTCTGCACAACATAGCTCAACAATTCCTGCTCTCTTTGTGTTTTCACAAATAACATTGTGTCCATGTAATTGAAACTCTCCAAGGTGCTGCTTGTTCTTGTTTTCCAAAGTTCTCTATGTGAAGAAATTTGGTCTAACTTCAGTGTTACATGAACACTTTACTGGTTATTATGATGTATGTGTTGTTGTGTACTGTATACTGCATTTTAGAATAATGGTTGGTAACTACCCTGCTTACTCCCTTCATCATTTTGAACACGTCTATAATATCTTCCCTCTTTAGATGAAATAGTTCAGCTCCTTCAGTCTTCACTTATCACTCATACTCTGCCATCCTGTCTCAACATTTGAAGTTTTTCTTGTAATTTGGATATTAAAGCTGCACATAATATTCCTGCTATGCCTTGCTTATACAATTTCTGTATAACTGCACTCCACACAGCGTGGGCACTATATGACTCTGCCTCCAGCTAGCCATTTTCAGTACTTCTGAACACCTTTTTTTGGGTCAAGTCTGTTAAGACTTTTTATCTAAAGTCATAAATAGTACTTTATTTGTCTCCAGACCCTTCACAGTGTCATTACGTTTTTCATCTTACTTGTGAATAGTGGAATGGCCAGTACTGCTAAATCACAGATACAGGCGATTTTGCATGTTCTCCCCATTGGGTTTTCTGCTTTTCCTCCTAAATCCCAAAGATGGCCACGTTAAGTTGAGCGACAATTTCAAACTCACGTCATTGAGTATGTCTTATGATGGTGTAATATTATAATCAGCTACTTTATTTCATTTTTTCTGAGTTTTCCTTGGGCTTTTATCAAACACTCCGCATGCAGAAGTCCAAGGAATGTACTTCTAACATTTGTTTTGGATTAGTTTTTATAATGTTATAAATTTGTAGTCATTTCCTGCTATTTTGTTTTCCCTTAAGCACCACCATTTTAGGCAATGTTTGTTGCCGGTTGCTATGTTGTTGTTGTTAGGTAAAGTCAACAGGAAGTGCAGTGCTTGACATCACCAGATCAAAAGTATAATAAGTTAGCATTTTATACTTCTTGGTTGTCCGAGATTGCAGATACGTTTTTATGAAGACTTGTCAGTGCAGTTTTTCTTCACTTGTTGTCCTGACTATGAATTTTAGTTTGACATCATGGTTTATTGATTTTTGTTTTTGGTATTAAGCTTGGCCTGGTATTTTTAACTGCAAGTCAATTTTGCCTGTCACACACGTGTGCATGGGAAGCAGCTGAAGGGCTTAGACAATACTGTTTATACATCTGCCCGGGGGGGACGCTGACGCTCTTTCTGAGTTCTCTGCAGGTCTTACCGGAAATCCCACCAGGAGCCGCCATTTCCAGGAAGGACACACCACCTCCGGTTCCGGCCCCAAGAATGAGGTCACTTCGGTTCCGGCCCCAAGGGTGATGTCACTTCCAGTTCCGGCCCAGAGGACGACATCATTTCCGCCCTCTGAGCTATAAAGCTCACTGCCTTTGCTTAGGCAGGCAGTTCTGTTTTGGACTCTGTTGTGTGAACAACTGTTTGAAAATGCCTCAATTACTTTTGCAGCCGGGAAACCGCATTAAACGGGTGGCTGCCCCAAACCTTTCCACGCCTCTGGTCTCCAGTTCTTACAGTGGCGTAGTCGGCAGGATGGTGTCCCGAAGAACCGGGACACGGACTTCAAGGAACCAGGTGGGTGAGTACGGGGCCGAGTTTCGGGGCAGGGAGTGCGCGGAGGGTCAGGAAGGACGCGGTGCAGGCTCTGCTCCACGAGCATAACCCGGGGCTACCAACCCATCTCGTGGAGAAGGTAGAGGGGACCCACAGGCGTGGGCTGGCTTCTGGGGAAAACACGAGTGGCTCAGTATGCTCTTCTGGGTAGGAAAGCCGAGCGCCCATCGGGACCAAGGTCCCTGTTAGCGATGGGCTGTCCCCAGGCCGGCAGGTGAAGAATATAATAGACTGGGAGTTTAACCCAACAAAGGGCTGTCAGAGCAGGCTATGGCTCTCTGGCAACAGGTGGGTGAGTGGCTACGCCATTTGATTGACCCCTTGCAAATAGTGCAGCAAGTGGCCTGTTTTTGCTGCTACAGCGATACCCCAGGAATTTGCCCAGCCGGCCTGGGGAATTCCATTCCATGGACGAGCTGCTACAGCTCTTGCAACCCAGAGGCGGCTGTGAAACCTGGGAGGCAGAACAGCCGCTCTGTGGACTACCGGGAGTTATGTCCTACAAAGCAGTCCCTTCCACGCAATCCAGAGCCTGTTCGAAGTCGCGGGCCGTCTGGCTTGCGACCTGTCGGGAACAAGGCGGACCGTAGGGGACAATGGCGGGGTTGTTTGTGTGCCCTTAGCAATCCCTGGCGGATAAACATACGGGAGAGCTTCTTATTAATGGACATATGATAACAGCGCTGTTTGATTCCGGCAGTAGCGTGTCTGTCGTTGCTCGCCGTTTTGTTCTACCGCAACAATGGATTAAGAAAAGACCAGTCTAAAATGTATACACGGAGATATCCGCCGCATACAATACCGCCCGGTGTTACGTATGTCTCGGAGGAACCCTTGGCGACTTACGAAGCGGTACACCGGATCCTCCGTTTCCGTAATCCTCGGCGGGACTGGTCTGACAGTAACGCTGTAGTTTAGAAAGCATTCCCCGAAAAGCTTTTGGCCTCGTTATAGATGATAAAGACTCATCTCAAGCTGCTTCCACACCGTGTAATCAGCCGACAGGGAGTGGGGCGGTAGGCCAAGAGAGTGACGAAGATACTCCCGGACCGTCGCGGGCTACTACGTCATCCACTAGCGCCCGGCAGCGAGGAGGATTCTCCGCCCTTGAGGTCAGACCGGACCCGCTCTCTGAGTTGCACTTTCAGTTTAGAGCGACTCCGGCTTCTTTCAAGAGAGAACAGTGGAATGGCGACTCTCTGAAGCACATAAAGAATGCAGTGGTTCTCGTTAACGCCAACGACGCATTTGCCCATGCCACAG
This sequence comes from Polypterus senegalus, assembly GCF_016835505.1. Taxonomy (NCBI): domain Eukaryota; kingdom Metazoa; phylum Chordata; class Cladistia; order Polypteriformes; family Polypteridae; genus Polypterus; species Polypterus senegalus. The sequence continues at coordinate 142,723,863 of NC_053166.1, forward strand.
GGACCTCACTTTGTCATGGATAATGAATTATTGTATCGGGTTGCTGAACATGAGGGAAGGTCCGGAAGTTGTTGCTAGTCCAGCGGACCTACGGCGGCAGGTTTGCGAGTTAGCCCACTCTCACCTTCTTGGAGGCCATCTCGGCTCCGATAAAACATTAGAGCGCATTAAGCTCCGTTTTTTTTGGCCGGGGATTAATGAGGAGGTTCGCGCTTTTGCATTTCCTGCCGGAGTGTCAACTGCGGCAAATTCCTAGGAAGGACCGTGCTCCTCTGATTCCCCTTCCCCTTATTGGCGTTCCTTTGACAGGATTGGGGTGGATATAGTAGGACCCTGGAGCCCTCAGCCGAGGATATAAATATATACTCGTCCTCGTGGATTATGCAACCCGATTCCCTGAAGCCGTTCCATTGCGCCGGCTACCACTAAAAATATTGCACGGAACTAGTAGGAGTCTTTTCACGCGTGGGCATTCCTAGAGAAGTCCTGACGGACCAAGGAACGCCTTTCACCTCGGAAGCGTTCAAGGAGACTGCCAAGTTACTGAAAATAAAGCATTTAAAAACCTCGGTGTATCATCCTCAAACCGATGGGCTAGTGGAGAGATTCAATCAAACTCTCAAGCAAATGCTACGGAAGGTAGTCAGCAAGGATGGGAGGAATTGGGACCAACTCCTCCCCTTGTCCTCTTTGCCTACGGAAGTCCTCAAGCCTCTACGGGTTCTCTCCCTTTGAATTACTATACGGAAGACAGCCCCGGGGCTTATTAGATATTTTAAAAGAGGGCTGGGAAGGGGAGGCACAGCCCTCCACTAACATTTTGGAGTATATCGCCCAGTTCGCGATAGATTTGATGTAATAAGACCTATACTAAAAGTCATATCGAGGAGGCACAATCAGCACAGGCCGCCTGTATGACCGTGGGACGCTCTCCGGGAGTTCCAACCGGGGGATCGCGTCATGGTATTGGTTCCTACTTCACACTCTAAACTGCTCGCACATTGGCTAGGCCCCTATGAAATTAAGGAGAGGAAGGGATTGGTCGACTATTTGGTGAAACAGCCCAATCGCCGACCAGCTGAGCGAATATATCATGTAAACCTGCTGAAACCGTGGAAGGAGAGGGATCCCGATCCCTCCTCCGGACAGCCCTGCTCTCTCTTGCGAAGTAAGTGCCCTTAATTTCGCGAACAGCTATCTCCCAGACAGAGACAGGAGCTCGAAGCAGCTATCCGCTCGGTCCCAGAGGTGGTAAGTGAACAACCAGGTCGGACCTCTCTGATTGCGCCGCGACATAGTGACTGACCGGGGTGATCGTCCGTGGCGACCCTACAGACTCCGGAGGCAAAGAAAGTAGAAGTGGAACTGGAAATCAAGCGAATGCTGGCACTAGGAGTGATCGAGGAAAGTAGTAGTCCCTGGTCCAGCCCCATCGTCTTGATTGCTAAGCCTGACGGCAGTTGGAGGTTTTGCAATGACTTCCGTCGGCTCAACCAAGTTTCCCGATTTGATGCTTATCCCATGCCTCGCGTGGACGACCTCCTCGAGACTGGGACCAGCCAAATTCTTGACTACACTTGACATGACAAAGGGGTACTGGCAGGTTCCTTTACGGAGTCCGAAGGAAAACCGCGTTTAGCACTCCTAGCGGACACTGGCAGTATCGTGTCCTTCCATTCGGGTTACACGGGCCTGCGACTTTTCAGCGTCTGGTGGACAAAGTGCTCCGGCCCCATAACTCGTTCTGTGCTGCCTATCTGGATGGCGTTGTCATCTATTCCAGCACCTGGAAGGAGCACATACAGCAGGTCACAGCAGTATTACGGACATTGGGAGAGGCGGGCTCGCATCAACCCCAAGAAATGTTACTTCGGGTTGAGAGAAGCCAAATATTTGGGCTACCTAGTGGGCCGGGGTACTGTGAGGCCACAGTGTTCCAAGTTGCAAGCCATAATGGCCTGGCCCGTCCAAACCAAGCGGCAAGTCCAATCCTTTCTCGGTTTGGCGGGTACTACCGCCGGTTTGTGCCTCGTTCTCGAGAGCGGCGCCTTGACCGACTTGACAAAGAAAAGAGCTCCTAATACGGTGGTATGGTCTGATAAAGCGGGGCTGCATTCAGTGACTTAAAAGGGCTCTGACTTCAGCACCTATCTTAATCTCCCCTAACTTCTCTCTCCTTTTGTCCTCCAGGCGGACGCTTGGACACAGGCTTGGGAGCCGTGTTGAGCCAAAGCGTCGGCGGTGTTGAACACCCGTTATGTACCTGAGCGGAAACTGTTGGACGGAGACCAGGTGCGGCGGTGGAGAAGGAGGCTCTGGCGATCAAATGGGCGGTGACGCAGCTGCGGTACTACCTCTTGGGTCGCGTGTTCACTCTGGTGACGGATCATGCGCCTTTAAAGTGGATGGCCCTTCACAGGGAGTCGAATCCGCGGGTCACGAGGTGGTTTCTTGACCTGCAGCAGTACAAATATACGCTCGTTCATCGACAGGGGTCCCTTCATGCCAACGCCGATGCCCTCTCCCGGGCCCACGACCTCTCGGTGCAGGTCGCCCGACCCGACGGGTCTGGGCTGAGGGGAGTCTTGTCACCTGCGTGTGCATGGGAAGCAGCTGAAGGGCTTAGACAATACTGTTTATACATCTGCCCAGGGGGGGGCGGGGTACGCTGACGCTCTTTCTGAGTTCTCTGCAGGTCTTACCCGGGAAATCCCACCAGGAGCCGCCATTTCCAGGAAGGACACACCACCTCCGGTTCCGGCCCCAAGAATGAGGTCACTTCCGGTTCCGGCCCCAAGGGTGATGTCACTTCCAGTTCCGGCCCAGAGGACGACATCATTTCCGCCCTCTGAGCTATAAAGCTCACTGCCTTTGCTTAGGCAGGCAGTTCTGTTTTGGACTCTGTTGTGTGAACAACTGTTTGAAAATGCCTCAATTACTTTTGCAGCCGGGAAACCGCATTAAACGGGTGGCTGCCCCAAACCTTTCCACGCCTCTGGTCTCCAGTTCTTACATGCTTTAACTTTCATATGGAAGAACATGTGGACAGTAGGGGGTGTCTTGCAGATCAATCCCTAGACAACAGTTGTGATCCAGTGGACTCTTTCATTCAGCACAGAACCTTTTAATGACATTCACAAGCAGTTCAAAGAATGTTAAATTCAAACAGAAACAAAGCCAATGATAACTCACACCTTCCCTCCTTTGTGCTCCTCCTCTACTCCTGACTCGTGTTGCTGAGGACAAGAGGCTGCTTTTCAAGTTGTGGTGAGGAACAGCAGTGGAGCTACTTCTAGAATGATGTTATTGGACCTGAGAAGCATGTCCAGGCCACAAGGAACATTCAAGGAATGGGTATATGGGGGGCTCTCCTGGCAGTTCTCTACACCTGATCCCAAGGACCAAAACAAGGCTGCCCATCAGGACTACAACTTCAATGTAACGTGTAGGTGTCTAAACACGAGTTCCACCAGGGGGGAGCCATCTTCCAGTTAATGATGGACAATTCACAAACGGTTCGTTCTTTTTGAATGGCTCTTTTTCAGTGAATCATAGACATTGATTTGCTAGCGTTAATGAATCAATACAGTAGAGCTCGATGGGGGTGCTAAAGTGCAGGTGTGATGCCGTCAGCTTCATTTGTTTAGATGTTTAAAGCACATGACAAGTACCACCCATCTGATTGATTCATAATTTTTTTCTAGTAAGAACTAAAGCATCATCAGTGAATGAGAATTCCATCACTGAACACTCTCACATTCATCATACAAGTACAACAGAACAACGCATTTATATTAGAAAATATTATTTGTTTGTTTTGTACTGTTCCTTAGTGGAATTGTTTTAAACAGAATATATAAATATACTATTAATGTTTATGTCCTTTTGTTTATTCATCAAATTAGTTACACAAAACTGAAAGTTATAAAATATTCTAATTTCTAACAATTTTTTGCTTTCAACTTAGTGCACACTTTTTAAAGCTCATTAAATACACAGAGCATATATCATTCACTGATTCATTCAAGCTGTAGCTGAATTATTACCCGAGAACGAGAATCAATATCCTCGTTCATTTGACTTGTGAACAAAACTCGCTATTCTTGTTCATTTGATTTGTGAATAAATCATTACACGAGAGCAAGTCATACAATTCTCGTTCTGTAATGTAATGTCTTACTTTAATTATGTTATCATATGTTGTGTACGGAAACAGGACAGTGTCGTATTGTGATCGAATTATCATCATGTTCAATTTATAATAAATCATATATATATAAAAACTATGTACAAATTATTAAATTATATATTTGAGACACCGCCAGGGGAGACCTGAAAACCTGACACCTCCATGGGACTTAAACTATGTTGTCTAAATTTGGGTCACGCAAAGTCCTGAATCACAATAGTGCTGAAAGGAAGGGATCACGAATGATTTACAGAATGTATTGTCGTCAGTCCACACAGGCAGCTAAAGCAAACATACTTAATTCAGCTACCACCTACGTCTGTGATTCTCCAAGGGGGAGACCCCACACACCCCAGGCTGATGATCACTGGTGATTCTCCAAGAAGGAAGGGATGAAGATCACCAATGATTTCGAATGGAAAAGTCAAGATGATTGTCCACAGCAATTGTGGGTTGGAAGATAGAAAAAGGTCAAGAACCACTGCTATAAATGAATCAAAATAATCAATTCATTTAAACATGTAGTTTGAAAGAATCAAATCACAACATCTAGTGTATGAGGGAGATCATATGACCCTGGAAGACAATCTCACACTCCCACTCCTTTATATTGGCCATTTGGCCAGGTAATAGAACAGGATGCCCACCTGTCCTCACTGTCTCTCATTCAGGATTTGTTCCCACATTATGCCCAATGCTGCCCAGAGTTTCCTCAAGCCCCCTCCTTATTAGATTTCTCATTTGTAATACTTTACTCTTCTCTACATTAAATATCATCTGACGTGAATGTTATCCGTGTCCAACTGTTGGGGTCACACAGCTCCTAGATTGTCTGATCTCCGTAATTTAGAGTCATCTAGAGATGTAACCAATTTGTTTTTGCTTGACTGAATTGGTTGCCCTGTTTGCTAAATTTAAACGGATCTCCCAGGCCCTTCATTCAAGGTCACAGAAGCGTGGGTTTATGACTTGTTGGTGGCCATTAGCAGAGATAAGAGCCCTCCTGTCAAGCGACAGCTGTTTGAAGGCACTTGAGTATAGCAGCAGGTCAAGTGCACACTTACATCTAACAGCTTTGTTGTGTCCATTTTAATATTCATTTACTACAGAAAGCAGTCCAGCATTTTAGCACAGAAGAGTCCAGTATATTAATGTCAGATGCCCAAAATAAGTTTTCATCAGTCTCTGAATGTACAGGGTGTTGTACTAACTCAGGTATGATGTATGCTGATCCAGGTTATTTAGAAGTCAAGATAAGAAGAGCTTCCAGGAACATACCTCATTAATATGTCCTGGGCTTACCTCTGATTTGCAAGGGAGCTGCCTTTTCTAAGCTGTGATACAAATAATGTAAATGGGCTTTGCCAGTTTAAAGGTAGGCATTGCCTAATACGGCTTCTGGGAAACGGCTCTGTTCTCTCTCTGCTTACAAGTCATTATGTGATGTCTCAATATCTCAGAAAATGTGTGACCTTTCTTTACAAGGTCTAAAGCTGAGTGTGCATTTTTTTTTCTACAATAAAATGCATTTAGGCCGTATATGAGGCGTCCCAGGGTGTGCCAGTGTTTGATATGTTCACATCAGAGACAGTCAGGCTTCTACACGATGACAGTGTTTTACTGGCCTCTTAGGCTGATGCACTTATGCAGTTCATTGCTCAAGGAATGGAGAAGGTGAGTCAGTGGGCCATCTTTTTTTTAAACTTCAAGACCCAGTTGATTCCCACTTGATGGAATCTCCCATTTTCAGGTGGTCCACATTGTCTATGGAACATCCTCACTCTGGCTAAAATAAACCCACCAATGTGGAGGTGGGTTGGTGCAGAGGCTTGTACTGCTGCCTCACATCTCCAGAGTCCTGGGCTTAAATCCTTTGTACAGCACTAATCTCGGTGCACTTTTAACCCAGCCTCACCATTTTACGCCCACATCTGAAGCATAATAAGGTTACTGTCTTTATTTCTCTGATTTTCAAACTATGGGTTCCAGCCCACCAGGCACATGTAGGGACACAGCAGTCCTGGTAAGGTTGACACTCTTAAAAAAAAAAATCAATTCCAATTCTAAAGATTGTCTTTAAATTGATTCATATAGTTCTTAAAGAAACATAAAGATAATTCAAAATGTTCTTCAATTGATACATAAAAGTAATCCAATATTAATGTAGTTGTAGATTTGACCAATAAAAAGGAAATAAAAACAAAGAGATGCACACCTGAGTGTGAGGCACTTTTTAATTAAAGGAAGGGATCACGAATGATTTACAGAATGTACTGTCATCAGTCCACACAGGCAGCTAAAGCAAACGTACTTAACTCTGCTACCACCTACGTCTGTGATTCTCCAAGGGGGAGACCCCACACACCCCAGGCTGATGATCACTGGTGATTCTCCAAGAAGGAAGGGATGAAGATCACCAATGATTTCGAATGGAAAAGTCAAGATGATTGTCCACAGCAATTGTGGGTTGGAAGATAGAAAAAGATCAAGAACCACTGCTATAAATGAATCAAAATAATCAATTCATTTAAACATGTAGTTTGAAAGAATCAAATCACAACATCTAGTGTATGGGGGAGATCATATGACCCTGGAAGACAATCTCACACTCCCACTCCTTTATATTGGCCATTTGGCCAGGTAATAGAACAGGATGCCCACCTGTCCTCACTGTCTCTCATTCAGGATTTGTTCCCACATTATGCCCAATGCTGCCCAGAGTTTCCTCAAGCCCCCTCCTTATTAGATTTCTCATTTGTAATACTTTACTCTTCTCTACATTAAATATCATCTGACGTGAATGTTATCCGTGTCCAACTGTTGGGGTCATGCAGCTCCTAGATTGTCTGATCTCCGTAATTGAGAGCCATCTAGAGATGTAACCAATTTGTTTTTGCTTGACTGAATTGGTTGGTAAGATACACACCTGAGTGTGAGACACTTTTTAATTGCAGTCTAGTGCTGAATTCCAGTCTGGGCCAGTGTCGCTGTGTTTCCCCAATTGGTGGATCAGAACTGGTAAAGGTGGGGGATTAGTGGAACAAATACTTCAATGGTTTAAAAGACTCAAGATGTTATAGTGAGTTTGTCTTTTGCCAACCAGAGAGAGAAAGAAACTGAGAGAGCCACTTGGAGAAAGCCAGAGCCCTACAGCAATATAGAGGGGCTTCTAGCCCCCGATGTCCACAAGCCCAGCACTTCACCCTCCTATTCAGCATTCTAGCAAAGCCTATCAACACTGCGAAAACTGCAAGGGGGATCCCCTACTCGTCAAAAATGTAGAAGCCCCAAGGGGGACAAACACCCACCCTGCTTTTCCATCTGCGTTATCAGGCTGTAGGGACACTAAGCCCTTTAGAAGTGCTGAAGCTGGCAACACTCCTGGTGTGCAGTGAGTTCATTGTATTTTTGGAATTTTTTCTATATTTTTTTTTTTCATTTTAAGAAAAATATGTTCTTTTTCCCTTTTTGTAACTAATTTCCTGAATACTTTAAATTAAGATCTCACAAATTGTTTACTTTTTACCACAAATAGAGACACACTCTGTTCTTCTTTTCTGCCTGTCTCAACCCACAATCCTCTGTGCTTTCCTTGTTTCTCTTCCTAACCCCAGCAGTCTCTGCATGTTGCTTGTTTCTCTCACTCACCCCATAATCCCCTGACCTTTGTTTGGTTCTCTCTCTCACCCCATAATCCCCTGACCTTTGTTTGGTTCTCTCACTTACCCCATAATTCTCTGCAGGGTATATAGTTTGTCTTATACTCTGCTTCCATAAACACAAAGTGACATGCAGTAATTTGAGTTATGAAGGTGTTGGATCTATGGACATTTAAACAAGCTATCTGTGCCACATTATAGTACCTGGAGCGATGCCGTTACTTTCAGTTTGACATTTTTGAGCATGAGTCATGAAGATTGATCAGGCTATTCCTTCATATCCTCTGTTGAAGAGGATGGAATCAGAACACCAACATTAAAGTAAGTGCGCTTGACCTGGTAACTCCACTTCAAATTAGTCCCTCTTGTGTCTACGGCATCACCGACCGGCAGCTTCTTCGCTTCTGTGCAGTCTATGCAGGGACAGCTTCCTGAAAAAACTCACAGGGCGACAGGAAAATTGCAGCTGACAGTAAGCAGATACTTTGTCGAAAGCAAAGCGAAATGTGGGAGACATGAGACTACTGTACGCTGGAAATGGTGGATGTTGAAGAAAACAATATACAGAAGTTGAGCACTGAAGGGTTAACAGATTACTTAAATATCATTCATAATTGCAAATAATTATCCACCGTGAAGTATATTAGGATGTTCTGTTAATCAATGCCTAGCAACAGGAGATGTGGTTTGCCAAAATGGGTGAGAGTTACAGGCAAGAAGACACACAGAGCACGACAGCTGGCCAAACTTTGCCAGAGGTGCTATAATGCTTGTTGTGTGCCATTTACTAATCTGCACTGCCAGTGACATAATGTCATCACTGGGATCTGTCACACCAAGGCCATGGAATTCACTTTTTCTTCTGGTCAGTGTCATGGTTGCACCATTTTCTTTTAGCAAGTCACAGGAATGTGTGATGTGACCCAAAACAGTGTGTAATGTGAGTGTCAGGTGATCCTTAGGTCTGATTTTGGGTGATATAAAAGTTCTTTGTCAAAAATGTAAGCTGATGCATAAGAGAGGACACAAAATAATACAAGCAGAGTTGCTGGGCCAATGCTTATTATTTTTACACAGATATGAGCTCAGCTTTTGCAATAAGTGGCAGATAAACAGGTGAACGCATCCCACGTGCAGTTTAGCACCCTTGAATAAAGGTAAATTTATTGAGGTGATTCGTTGAAAATGACACACCACATGAAGGGATTCATCTCCCTCAATATCCATCTTTCTTAAGGGCAAAAAGAACAGCCTTTCTTCACTGGGTGAAACATCCCTGTTAGTTTTAGCCCTGCTTATGTCATGGCCTTGGTGAAGTATCTTTTATTCTCCACATCCCAAAGATGGCCATGTCAGTTCATGACAGTAACTTGGTCCTTTGTGTGGTGGTGTCCTGCAATAGACTGGCTTCTCTCAAAAGACAAACTGGAATAAGAAAGTTATGAAATGGGTAGATGGATGGATGGACATAGGCAAGAGACCCTAAGCATAAGGAGGAATGCAGTACTTGTCAGTTGAGCATTCCTAAACCAGTTTTGAACCATATGGGCACATGAATAAATTGCAGCTTCCATACAGCAGCCTAACAGAGGAGTTCCTAGTGAGCAGGGCAAGGGAGGTGCTGCCTGCCCTAAGGGGCCACCACTGACAGCAAAGTCTTAAGGCCAGGATTGAAGTGCAGACTGGAAAAATGTGGAAGGCCCAGGAGGTTGTCCACCAAGTTGAAGCAAGGTTTCCACATTTGTGGGATTGGTTGATGAAGGGTGGACAGGGCTTGGTACCCTAGCATGATAAAGCCTATGGTAAGGAGTGTCACCAGCTTGTCCAGGAAGAGATATGAGCCACAGCAGAATTGTGGGGATGTGGCAGCTGGGTACACGGACCAGATGAGAATAGGCACTGGATTATAAGATCTTGTTAATGGACTTGTGGTGAAGCGAAGCACAGTGAATAAGATTCCTGGTTCAGTCTGTCTATGACACCCTTTCAACTACAACCCAAGCTGTTGCCAAAAGGCACTGGGAGAATGGAATTGCTGCTCGTACCATGACCAGATGGCCTGTAAACAGATCCTTCCAACAAAGCAAGTCAACATGTTGATGAAGGGAAGTGAAAAGATACAACTACAGTGAAGAAAACAAGGCAGGAAACTCATCACAACTCAAGACTGACAGCTGCTCAATGACCTGGAGGAGGCACATCAGCTTCCCAGTTGCCATCACAGTAACTCCTTCTCAGGCCAGACATTGTCCAGATGTCTGCAACAAGGTATGTGGCCGTGCTGGAAATGACTGTCTCCTGAGAGAACTGAATAGAGAAGGCATAAGAAAAGAAGAAGGCAAAGTATGAGGATCTGGGCTGTGAATGCAGTAGAACCTGGGATGTTCAATGTAGGCCAGTCGAGGTGGGCTACAGAGGGCTTTGCTGTCACATCCTCATACTGGACACTATAGCACTTTGGCATAAAGTTGGCCATCCAGGGCATCATAAAGGCTACAGAAAAGGCTTCCAGATGGCTTTGGACCAGGAGGGGCAATTAGATGGTCCACAAAGCTTCTTTGCCACTGGTCAGGGATTGATCACTCCTGGCCAGGTCCCATAGGTGAGGGGGTATGAAGGTCTGAATTACCTAATGACACAAGTTCCACCACTGAGGATGTGTCAAAGATGCACCAGGAGATTTATGTTAGAATTGGCATTTACAGCAAATATCCCATGATTCTAAATGTGTTCAATCCAGAAACCTGCACAGGAGACTGGAATTGAGATTAGCCATCTGCTGCTTTCAACATGTCATCCTTTAAAAGTGAAAATATAATTTTTCAATATTGCACTGACTTTGACAGTTCACTCACCATTAATGGATATTTAACACAAATCCCAATATTACATCAAATTTGTGGGAGAAAATGACTAGGGAAATCTGTAATGTGTCTAATGGCCAGAACCTAACGGCTTTTCCTGAATTGCTTGGGAGTTGGATACAAGGTGTGAACTAATCGTCTTCAGATGAAAGAGGAATGCTTGCTGCTCATAATTAATGTAGGACTTACAGGCGAGCAAAGCAAAGACTCTTGTAAAATGAGGTCTCTTTTCATCAACACCCCTGGGCATCTGCTTGGAAGAATTCTTGGCTGTCCTTTTGTAACTAAAATTTTGGACTTGTGAGAGCAGCTTGTGTCTGTAGGGAGAACAGTGCCTACTTGTACTCCTCAGGTCAGTCTAACAAATGTCTTATTTTGTTACACTCCTAGATTCTTCACATTTTTTTTCTTTATAATTATCCCCTGGATTTAATGATCATGCACTTACTTGCATCACTTTTAGTTGTGTTCTTGTTAGTTTTGTAAAAATGTCTTATGATGGGTGCTCTCTAAGGGGTGCTTTATAAAATAAGGACTGAAGGACTGAATAAAGAACACATAAGACCCTTGAAGTCGATATCAAGGAAATTCCACGAGGCTCATAATCCCCTAAATTTTAAAACTCTTATTGCTGTTAAAAGAACAAGTAAGCAAAGTGTGCCAAAAATTAATTCACTAATTGCCACCAGTTTTTGTGTTTTGAGTATTTCTCACAACCCTCCTTTCTTCCTCTCATATCTCGGAGACATGTGTCCGGGTTACCGGCGAGGGTTAATTGGCCCTGTGCTTGTGACGTCCTTCATCCTAAAGGCGTGTGTGCATGTGTTAGGCTTTTTGGAAAATTTAAATTAGCAATGTATGGGTATGGATTTATACAGGAGTAAGCCCTGCATTGGACTTGAGCTTTGTCCAAGACTGGTTCATTTCTTGTGCATAACTACCAGGATTGGCACCAGCTCCATGCTACCCTCATCTGGAGTAACTAGACCTCAGAATGTAAGTATTTATATTTATGTTGTACAGGCAGTGGCACAGTAGTAGAGCTATTGTCCTGCAGTAAGGAGACCGGAGATCACATCCTGGGTGACCCCTGTGTGCAGTGTGTATCTTCTCCTCATGTCAGTGTGGGTTTTCTCTGAGTGCTCCAGTTTCCTCCCATGGTCCAATATGAACTGGTGTCGCTGAATTGGCCCTAGTGCGTTGTGTGTGCGTTCACCCTGGCAGGAGATCTTACCTGCCTTGTGCCCTACGGTTGCTGGGATAAGACGCAACTGCTCAAACAGACTGGTTAGAAAGATGAATGAATGAATGTACTTTGCATAGAAAATGGCACGGTGGTTAGAACCGCTACTTCATATCTGAAGAAAACTGGGTTCAGATCCCAGCCTGGTCATTGTCTCTGTGTGTGGTTTACACATTTTCCCCACGTTATATTTTCCAGGTGCTCTGTTTTATAATCCAAATCATAAACAGATGTGTGTCAAGTTAGATTGCGTAAACCTAACATTGCAGACTAACAAGCTATAAAATGAAATAAGGTCTGAGATTGACAAGGATTGGTTTCTAATTAAACAATTGCACTGAAAGGAAAACCTGCAGGACCCTCCAGGACTGTTATTGCCCACCCGTGGTATATCATATATTGGGGTTTTCTCCTACAGTTGAGGCAGGAGGCATTGAAATGATTTGAAAGCATTCACAAGTAATTCTTACTCACACAGTACAATCTGCATTTCATCTTACTTGGTCTCTCTGTCTTAGTATGTTCATTGGTCTCTGGTACAACATCAGCTGGCACGGGCCTCGGATGAAACTGTAGAAACAGCATGGCTGTCTCCACAGAGCAGCAGAGACAGCAGCACGGCCTTCTTCTGCATGAATGGAGCAGAAGAGAGACGTTTTGTCTCTCTCTTCTCTCTTAACTTAAGTCCAGTTCTGTTGTCCTTGACAGGCCACTTGGACTTCTTGGCATTTCAGCCAAGAGCCTCCATTCTACCTCTGACTGCCTGAATTCCTCCAGGCTGCCTTCTTAGAAGGGGAAGGGGTGCTCATACTTGTAAAACTTGTCATCCGCCAGGTGGCCCATAAGTTCTTCATATCCAACTAAATCCACGCTTCCGATGTCACAGAAGGAGTATCATAGCAGCAGTTTTGCACTCAGTGGGGGTGCAGGTTATAGCAAAGCAACCTTGTGTAATCGGTTATAAGCAGATCGATGCAAAGTCTTCAATGCCCCAGTCGAGAGTAGTTCAGCACCGCACTGACTTAGTATTTGAAGCGAGGAGCTAAACGCCCGCATGCAGAAGTCTTATCTGATCAGGTAAGTCGTAAATGTGCCCAGAAGAACTGGCATACAAGAATTCCCCTTTAACATTAGGATTTTTAAAATTCAAATAAAAAACTATGGCTCAAATGTAATTGATAAAGACAATCGACAAAGTATTTGTATATAGTGTCTATGATAATAAACATAATCCCAACATACTGTATTTTACATGTGCAGTTGAAGCCACTTTAACGAGTTTCAGATTTGTATCATACCTCTCATGACGAAAATGTTCCAGGAGTACTTTGTGTGTTTTTCTCAATATCAGACACAGGTTCATAGTAATAGTAGTAGACGTCTGAACCCGTCACTCTGTGGTCCTCAGTCCTGCTCCTTAGTTGATAACGTCAGCCCTCCGAAAGAAGACAGCTTGGAATGGGCTGCTGCTCATTATAAGGCAAAAGAAAGAAAGAGATTGGTGTCAGAGAGCAGAATGCTGTCACATGTCCCCGAGAATGATACACACCGGAAATTGCTGAAGATGAGCAGTGGCACTCGTAAAACTGAGCTCATTTCTACTAATACATCAGACATGGGGAATGAAATTTCAGTTTGGCAGGGGTTTAATGAACACTGCCATATGCTCTGGCCTCCCTCTACACCATCCTGACTCATCAACTCTGGAAATGTGATAAGGAAGAGAGGAGTCAAATTAGATTTAATGGATAGAAATAAGAGCATGAAGCTCCACCACTTTCTCAGTTGATGGGATACATTAGCACTTGGCAGGAAGTGAATGCTATTCCTTCTGTTTCCACCATGGACACCACAGTAGCTCTTCACCAATGCCGGTTGTTAAATACAAATTTATCTCCATGTTTTCGCAAGATTTCAGGTAGTCTTTTGGCTTCTAAATAATTGTGTGTGTGTGTGCACTGATTTATGTCTTGCACCAAGTCCTGCTATTGACTTCCCAAAACTCCGAATTGGAATAAATTGCGTTAAAATCAATTAATGGATGAACAGTTAGTTATAACTTAGACTGAATGCACACAAACACCTTTTCATTCATTTGCCCATCTTCTCGATCCCAGTCAAATCTTCTCACTAGTAGGACAACAGTTCATAATATGGCATCTCAAGGAAAAGAAAAGAGTAAAAACTGTCAGAAACGTTGATTATGAACAGCATACGTCGCCTGAGCCAGTTGTATGTGCATCATCTTAAATGTGTATATGGCTGGAAACCCAAAACTGAACAAATTATAAATCTGCCGTAGGGGAAACAAAAGATCTTTCAGCATATACAGTTGAAATGGTTTGTATTTTTTGTTAGCAAATTGTTTTTATTTTTAAAGAGAGAAGAAAGGCAAACAACAGGATAAGAAAAGTGCCACTTCAAAAAGAGAACAAAGCTGAAAAGTCACTGCAACTGAGCCCCTTAAATGTCATGGTGGGCAAACTCGATTACTGAAATATTAGTAAAATGTATACTAGCGCAGGAATTCATTCCGACAATAATTATCATTTGCCAAACAATTCTTCTCAGCCATGTGTCTTTTATGTGAGCGTACTGGCCTGTTTCCAGCACCTCCATTTCTTAACTGAATCGTTTTGGTCTAAAACAGGGCTCCTTGATGACATCAGCAGTGGCCTTGGGTTTTCACTTTAAACAAAATTTTAATTAGAACCCATTTATTTACTACTAAAGCAATATAATTTTGGGGCTTAGTTTTAATTAACTAGTTTTATTACGATTCAGAACCTCTTGATTGCCTATTTTAGTTTTAAAGAATGGCATTTAGCTTTTAATTGTCACCTGTTTTCTTAATCAGCCATCAGTTAATAATGAGGTGCAAATGACAAAAGAGCCAGCAGCTCTCCAGCTAACAACCATCCATCAAGTATCCAATCTGCTAAATCCTAACTACAGGGTCACGGGGGTCTGCTGGAGCTAATCCCAGCCTACACAGGGCGCAAGGCAGGAAACAAACCCCGGGCAGGGCGCCAGCCCACTGCAGGACACACACACACACACACACACACACCAAGCACACACTAGGGACAATTTAGGATCGCCAATGCACCTACCCTGCATGTCTGTGGACTGTGGGAGGAAAATGGAGCACCCGGAGGAAACCCATGCAGAAAACATGCAAACACCATGCATGGAGGACCCGGAGTCTCCTAACTGCGAGGCAGCAGCACTACCCACTGCGCCACCGTGCCGCCCCACAGGGTCATGGGGATCTGCTGGAGCCTCCAGCTACCATACTCCAGTTTAAACCTTTCATGCATCATGAAGTATCCGTGTTAGTGCAATATTTTAAAGTAAATGACAGTGAAAGGAAGGACCAAGAGGAACAAATCTGTTCCAGACAACAAAACACATCGATAATCTACTGAAAAAATGAAAAATCTACAAAGTGATAAAGATTTGTCTTGGAAGAATGAAAGCCCTGAGTAACAGTGCAGATTGGCGCCACACTACCAGGTCCCTGCAGGGGCCTCTTGAACCTGCCACCGTCTGTAACGTGACCAAGGGATGAGCCTGGCAGATGAGGACACTCACACAAAGTAAGGGGTAGGGTTCAAAGTGGCAGTGCTTTTATTAAACTTAGGCACACGCAGCCCACTTAATGCATATCCACCACTCCTCCAGTGAGCTGCAACGCACAGAATGCACACATCGCCAAAGGGTTTAGTTATTGTTTAAACAAACTATAGAATTAGTAAGACGTGACATTCACAAACTGCAGGCTTGAGATTTTGCAAAGAATGATATTTAAACAAGAAGGGCGTCAGTTCTGTGGTCAAAGAGGTCTTGGTGATAAGGGAGGTCAGAGAGGAATAGTCTGACTTACTCAAACTAGAAGAAAGACTGCCATTAACAGCACTTAATTACAGTTGTGCTTTTGCATGCAATTAATTCAGAACTCCTTTTTAAATATATAATATATTGCTTGGTTTTTCCATTTCTATAGTACATTTAAGACAATTAAAAAATCAGTTCTGTCAGAGCAATACAACAAATTCAACATTTTTTGCAGATCCTTCCTCCTTCGATATACGTCTAAAGATCCAGTCTTCTTATAGTCTTAATCTTGTACTCCTCACATCCTTTTTTAAAAACAAAACAATAACTAAAGTGAAAAAAATAAAACGTACCTCTGTTCTACTGGCGAGCCCAAAGGCTGAATTTTGTGCATGGCTATTCCTCCAGACAATGTTAAGTGGTAATTATTTTCTGTTTTAAAGGAGGGCTACAAATGCAGACAACATGTCACTTTATTATGAACCTGCCAATCAAAATGTCACATCAGCACTGAAGTGCACTTCCACTTGAAGAAGGTGACAGATGGAAGACAGTACCTTCCTGATGCGACTACTAAGCAATTATTTCTTTACATGATCCAAGCTTTATTTTAAAATATAATTTGCATGTTCTAAAAAGTTTTGCATTAAAGTACACAGGAAAGTAGAAGGTGGCTGTCTGTTTTAGATGGAGGAGTAGCTCGGTGGCTGGGGTAGCGGACTGTAAGACACCAATGAATAGGGCAACTAGTGAGTAAAGAATGGGATTTAAGAATAGGAATACCTTTAAAGCGTCTGACCATTGTGTCAGTTATGTTAAAGGCACTTAATAAAAGCTTAAGGTCTCATAGTCAGTCAATATCAGTACCTCACTGAGCGACTGTGCAAATTTAGTCCTCCAGCTTTAGACATATGAAACAACTCTGGATAAAGGTACCTACGAAATATAGAATAATAATAATAGAGAATAAAAGTAATTTTAAAGCAGCTTTGAGATGTGTTGGCTTCACAAAAGTGCAATTAAAATTCAGTCTCTATCATTAACTCTGCGTGAGCTGTGCGTAGCTACCCATACACATTGACTCTCAAATCGACTTCATCTAATTCAGGAGCCCAAGGGGCAGCAGCCCATGTCAGTAACACCTGGTTCAAGGCTGGACAGGGTGCCAGGCCATCATGGGGTACACAGACATAGGCAGGGAGAGTTCCTGGAAAACATCAACCTACCCGGTGGATTTCGGAGACCTTCCCATCCAAAGTTTCCTAATGGAGGCAAGCTGAAAGAGGCACTAAAAGAAATGGTAAAAGAAGAAGAGAAAAGCAGTTTCTGGGTTTGGATTAGGAGGGAGGACCAAGGCTGGGGTACTAAGGTGGCCACATAGGGTGGTGGAAAATCAGCAGGAAAATCTATGTCTAGTTGCAGGGGGTGGTAGAGAGACATGTCTGACCACTGCTTCTCCACCCAGAGGTGCTCCAGGTTTAAAGGGCCGAAACCTCTGAGAATGATAACTCCAAGTAGTTGACCATGCAGCTGGTCATATGGCACTGGTGGACGTATGACAGGCAGCAATGCCTTGCGGGACAAACATTTACCTGTGTTCATAATTTGCACACAGGGCCTAATTAACTATTGGGCTGTGGGAGCAGAACCAGGGAACCTGGATGAAAGCTAATGAAGACAACAAGTGGCCAAGAGATTCGAACCCAGAACATATACAGTATAATATGTGAATGACTGGACAAGGGCGGTATATTCATCTCCCTAGAACAGTGTTGACAATAGAAAGGCAACAGAAATCATTTATCTGAAAGATACAAATGTGGTTTTGTCCATGTCTGCAGTGTGTGTCTCTGAGAGGGTCACCTGTCCTGACAAAGCTTGTGTCCCAATGAAGGCCGCAAGGGTTAGTGGACCAGAAAGAGCAAAGCTTTGTTGTGACCCTGAGCAAACCACTCTACCTCCTTTTACTCCAACTGTTAATAATAAGTGTGCCTTATCCTGTTTATCCTATAGTTTACCTTGTATGAAAGCATCAGACAAATGTGTAATAATAATAATAATAATAATAATAATAATAATAGCAAGTTAATCTAATGCACGCAGCTTTGAAATGCAGGAGGGGAGCCAGAGTACCCGCTTGTAAGCCCTTGCAGACAAATGAAAAGTAAATTTGTGGGGCTTTGTGATAGACTGGCACCCCTTCAGGTGATGGCTCCTGCCTTGTGCCCATGACAGGTTCTGCCACCCATTGACCCTCAATTCGATTAGGTGAGTATGATAATTTAATAATAAGAATAATCATAATGTAGTGCATATGAATATTCTTAGACTTCCTAAGAAAAATAAAATCTGCTAAGTCAGGTCAGTCTCCAACACAATCCCACCACCATATGGCCCTGAAGAAAACAAGTGTTGTGGTGTGAAATTTTGCATATAAGTTGATAAATATTTTGTATGTCTTTATTTGTAACTTATAACACTAATGTCTGTCTTTAATAAGAACAGCAATAGTTTGATGGTTAAGACCCAGTCCTTTGTAATTTTACAACAGGGTTAGGGGTCGTGTCGAGTGCCTCAAACCAGTTTGACAAGTAATTCCCTGCAGGACCCTCTCAGTCAACCCCCACAGAAAAGCCAGACTGCCTAGCTGGCAAACATCAGCCCAGCAAATGGTTTAGGGGGCAGGTGTGAAAGGCATTGTGTGCCCCATTGGTCTAAAGTTGCCTGAAGCCATTAAGTACCTTGACACCATATTGGCTGTAGGGTTTGGACAGAGAATTTATAAATGTGTTTGCTTTACACCTCCCTCTTTCTCAAACCAACTGATGAAGGAGCATTTCACACCCCATGAACTGAAAAGGACAGCACAATGAAGAGCACAGCTCAGCAGCCATATTGAGACAGGCATGCGGCCTGTTCTGAAGAAAGCTGACTAAAGATGAGGACTTGACTAGAGACGTTTTAAATGACTAACAAGTCTGTGTGCCGCCTGAAACTACACATCAGCATTTATCAGGTTGAATGGTTGCCAATATTCAAATGTACTTTGCTTATTGCTATTATTTATTAATATTATCAATAATACATTGTTTAAAGTGTAACTTAACTCCTGCTTGTCTTTTATTACACCTAATTACCTGAAGTTATAAATGTAGATGGGAAGGTGGGGAGAAGTTGTATGGCACAATACCTGATAAACAGTGGCAAGTCTGTGAGATGTGAGGCATTCTGACAAAGGCTACATATCAATAATAGAAAAGGGT
Organism: Polypterus senegalus; assembly: GCF_016835505.1. Classification (NCBI taxonomy): domain Eukaryota; kingdom Metazoa; phylum Chordata; class Cladistia; order Polypteriformes; family Polypteridae; genus Polypterus; species Polypterus senegalus. The sequence continues at coordinate 142,742,918 of NC_053166.1, forward strand.
AAAGTAGAGTAACATATTACTCTTGTCACAAACTCCACAAAGAGCCATAGCAAGGTTTGGGGCAGCCACCCGTATATTGTTTTCCTGGCTGCAAATTGCAATAAATGACAGCACTGTTGTGCACAAACTGGAGTCCAAAGCAGAGCTGAGGAAATAAGGAAGAGGTGGAGACTTTTAAAGGACAGGGTAGGAAGTGACATCAAAGGGGCTGAGATCATTAAGGTCTTCAGCCATAGATTCGAGCCCAGATGTGAAATCAAGGGGGCCAGAGCCAGCAAGGCCTTCCTCTATAGGTTCGGACATCAATAGGGCCAGGTGGAACTTCCTGTAAATGGTCTGCAGGAAAGCGAGAAAAAGAATCAGTGCACTCTGCCACATCCCGGTCAGATTCAAGATTGCCCTCACCCAAGACCTTTAGCTGCCTCCATGCGCACGTGTGTGACACTCTCAATAGACAAGTAAACCTTCCAGAGCTGACATTGAGGAAGAAATTCTGCAAAAAAACTGAATGTTCTGCTCCTTGCTATTTACTGTAATTCTTTATAGAATAAAGATGATGATGATGATGATACATTTTATTTATATAACATCTTTTCTATGCTCAAAGTGCTTATGCTGACTTGGAGAGCGGCTACGTTATGCTTGTCATGATCTGAGATGATCTGCTCAGCACAGCTCCGTAGTTGTTGACTGTTTTGGAAACTACAATTAATAAGACAAAACTGATATTAAAGAAGCAATGGTCCATATGGGGAACGCTATGTGTCTTAATTCTGGAGAGAAAAAAGTAATTAAACTCTACTAAGTCTGATCTTAAAGTTTCACTAAAATGACTCCTCATGGAATTGTGTGTGAATATCCATTATCTTAGTTCTAGGGAGGGAGAAGTAAGAGAAACAATAAAAACTCCAACCCTATTAAAGGGAAATCTGCTTTAGTAAAATGAGTCATGCAAGACAAAACTAATAACTAATTGAAGTAGATAAGATGATTTAGAGGCATAATGAGAATATTAATTATAATTAGCAAGAAATGGGCCTCAACTTACAATTTTATATACAAACCTTGATCATTATTTGTGTAGAGGAAGTGCCACTGTAATGTTTTATAATATCGCCAACATGCCTGAAGGAAAATACTAACTGTATGTGCTTCTTTTCTTGTTAATATGCTTACTTTTTAATTGTTTTCTAGTAATAGCTATTAAAATTCATTATAACTGCAGGGCAACATGGAAAACGTAAACCGAAGAAAGGGTTTCCTTTTGAAAAGGGTGACCAGCATTGATAAAGTGCTAACTTTAGACCTTCTGCTGGTTTGGAAAGAACAATTTGCACTTTTCATGATTAGATATTATAAAGCACTGAGGAAAAAGCGGGCCTAGGAGGGTGGTGGAATTATAGAAAAAGAATACATTCTCTTAAACATTCATGCCAGTCAGCACCCCACACTCATTATTTAACTGCTCTGGCACTGTTATTTGTCCTTTTTGTTTTGCTGTGGCATATCTTAAATATTCATGCTGTTTTTAATGAAGAAATTTGGAATTAAAAAAGAAGTTAACACTCCAGGAAATATATAAATAAGAAAAAAATAATTGATGGATAAATTTGAACACAGAAACTGATCAAGTGATTGGCAGAAAGCTATAATTTCTGACTTTTTAAAAGCAGTTAAATATTAATTACTCAGCAGGAAGCTTGTCATACCCTTCCTGGTTATTTGCACCACAATCACCAATAATAAAATGTGGGGGGCAGAGGGAAGTATGAGCATTATCAGCACGACCTGGAAAGCATAATGTGAGAGAAGAGTGAATAAACAACCGCTGATTTCACTTCACATCCCTCTAGTCGGAAATGCAATTACCATGAATAATAATATTATTCATAATAATACTAGTATGAATGATAATGATAATTATTACATTTCTCTGAATACTTTGTACACAATATAGCAAAACCCAATAGCTATAAAGTGATTGTGAGGAATACCAAATCAGTATCTATCTATCTATCTATCTATCTATCTATCTATCTATCTATCTATCTATCTATCTATCTATCTATCTATCTATCTATCATATAGTGCCTTTCATATCTATCTATCTATCTATCTATCTATCTATCTATCTATCTATCTAGCCTTTAGAAAACAAACAAATGAGAATTTGTACTGGTAGGTCCAAAATCCCAACTTTCTAAACCATTCAATTTCTGTATTTCTGTTGATGGTCCACTTGTCAAACCTGCTCCTGTTGTCAGAAATCTTAGTGTTTTGTTTGATTCATCATTTAACTTTGAGTTACACATTAGGTCTCTTTCCAAAATTTCATTCTATCATCTCCGTAACTTTGGACGCCTCCGTCCATTTCTGTCATCGTCTGATGCTCAAACTCTGGTTCATTGTTTCATAAAGTCTCATATTGATTACTGTAATTCTCTCTTCATTGGCCTCCCTGCAAAATCAATATAGAAGCTACAGTATCTTCAGAACTCCACAGCGAGAGTCCTCACCCACACAAAGCATTTGCTCACATCTCCCCTGTTCTCTCCCAGCTTCACTGGTTACTGGTTCCATCAAGGATTAAATTCAAGATTCTGCTTCTCACCTTCAAAGTCCTACATATCCTTTGCCCCCCTCTCCTTACACTCCTTGTCGCTCTCTCAGGTCCTCGAGCAGTGATCTCCTTACTGTCCCACTCACCAGACTCTCCACCTTGGGAGGACAGGCAGGTCCTTCGGTGCTATCGCCCCTCAACTCTGGACATCTCTTCCTCAGTCTCTCTCCGAGATTGCTTCTCTTTCTGCACTTTTAAATCTAAACTGAAAACTTTCCTCTTCTACGAACTTTTGTCATCTGTGTAATTTTTATTTTTTTTACTCTGTATGTAAAGCGACCTTGGGTTTGTGAAAGGCACTCAATAAATGTAATTTATTATTATTATTAATGTAAAGAAAGACTCTCAGAAGCTAAGTGTAGTGCAGCCTGGGATTTGGAAGACCACTTGTTATAGGCGTGTGCAGGTTGTCAGACGTTAAAACCAAACTTTTCTAGTACACAAAAAATATATAAAACAACATAATTTGGTTAATGGGAATCAGACCGTTGTATGGAGTCTGACAGTTCTTAAGTTTGTACTGTTTAAAGAAATGCCACTGTCACCCCCCCCCCAAATACACACATTTTTGCTGTCATAAGTGACCTCTTAGTTCACCTAAATGGTAGAGCTGGCCCTGCTCAACACAGTTACGCTCATTATGTCATCTATAAATTCAACATCAGCAGTTTGAAAAAGAAGCAAAGTTTTGAATGTAGAATAAAGACAATGAGAAATCAGTGACATTTTTAGCACTCTGTCCCTTTATTGTTAAAGCATCGCTCATGCCTACTATAGCTTAGTATCCATCCATCCATTTTGTAAATCCACAAAATCCAAGTTTAGGATCACGGATGCTCTTTCCAGCAGCATCAGGCACAAAACAGAAACAATCCCTGGAAGGGCTAAAGCAAGTCACACAAACAGCCACACTGGGTCAGTTTACAGCTGATAACCAACCTTTGGAATGAGAGAGGAACACACATGTGGACATTAGGGAGAACATGCAATGTCCAGGCCCCTGGAGCTGGAAGTCAGCAGCCTCGACCACCCCATAATGGATTAAATAACTTTGAGAAGTTCTATGCAAATGTTATATACTGTAAGTGTGAAATTACCTGGCAGTGACATTTGTTAAAATATCTGGATTTCAGCCATTTATTTATAACGTATGTGATTTGATGAATTTGCTACTAGTCCTTGACCTTGTAAAAACGGATGCATGTATAAGTACCTTTATGAGTGTTGTGGTGAGTGGCTGGGGGGGTCATGCCCAGCCAGGACACCTAGAAGGGCCAGGAGGCAGACTATATATCCCCAGGGCCAATAGAGGGCAACCGCCCTGGTTAGTGTTGGGACCACGGGAATGGAGCAAGGAGGCTCATCCCAAATGGGTCCCGTGGCCACCGCCAGGGGGTGCCCCAAGCTTCATAGAGCCTGGGATGTCTGCATTTCCACCACACCTGGTAGTGCTGACGAAGGAACTTCCAGGGATGCCCCGAGTGCTTCCGGGTGCTCATGCGGCACTTCCGCCACACCAGGAAGTGCCGCCGGAAGGACATCAGGGAGCACCTGGAGCACATCAAGGTGAATATAAAAAGGACCGCCTTCCTACAGAGGGAGAGCCGGAGTTGGGTGGAAGAAGGCAACGCTCGGGAGTGAGGAGGAAGGACTGATGAGATGCCCTGAAATGAAGGGTGTTTGGTGCTGGAGCACTGTATGTGTGGACACTTATATTGTACATATTGTAAATAAGCCATGTGTGATGGACTTAAGAACGGTGTCTGTCTGTGGTCGGGCTGGCTTTCACGGTGTATAAATTCATACAGTGTGTGTGTCTGTGATTACTGCTTTATTGTCAATGCCGAAAACTTTATCTGACCTGGCACATCTTGTATGGATTACTGCTGTAAAAGAAAAATGATAAAATGTAGGCCACAACACAGAATAGTGCACTAAGAAAAGAATAAATAATAAATGCTGGCAGAGTGATGAAGACACACGCCATGCCCAGGCTTCACAGTCGCGAGGCTTTTTCACTCTCACTGATTGTTCCATAAACCCGCACAGCCTTCCCTTTGTCCTTTTTCTCCCTTCATGCTTTCTTTGCTATTCATTCATCAGGAGTGTACTGAGCTTTGCTGTCAGCAGTGGTATCAGTGGAGGACATCTTAGGAGTTAGTAGAGGGCGCTGGTAATGCTAGCACACCGTTAAAATGGGATTGGCGCCCCCTGTGGGCTCTTTGTGATCCAGCTGTGTGCAATGCAGGGGCTGAAGTCCTCACCTCCTTTTAGAAATGGACTTGATGAGCTGCTTCTTCTTCCTTTGAAGGTTTATTCTGTCCAAAAGCAGATTAACTCTTCGAGGGCTGAATATTTTTTTGGTGGCTGGCAGGAATACACAGCAGAGCAGCCTTTTCTTCCCAACTGAGGCGCCGTCCGGCTGTGGTGAGACAGCTAAGCGAATGTGCAAAGCAATAATGCTAGGTGGACAGCATTTTGTGTATTATTGCTGAATGGCACTCTGACTTATTGGACCCTGATTTTGATGCAAGTGATCTGGAGATCAGAAACGAAAGTGATGTACCAGCATCAGCTGACTGGTCCCCAGCTGATCGTAGTGCTGATCGCATTCGTGTAGCAGCCAGCAGCTGCGTGCAGACACTCCTACATGTCATTGTATGTCGACATCCACCTCGAAAGAGTTAAAAGTTCTGTACCAGTTAAACCAGTTCCAGGAAGCTGCACTTTTTTGGCAGGAGTCTTTTTTCCTGTGGGCATCAGTCCACTGCAGGGCACAGGTCTGGCTAATTTAAAGTTCCCAGTTAATAATTACATTTTTTTATTTATATAGCACTTTATCTCCAATCTAAGGTCACTTTACAAAATATTGTTTTGACAAATAGGTACACAGAAAGACAAAATATTTCAGATAACACAACACAAGCCCAAAGAGTAATTAACTTAAAAAAATAGATAACATGAGAATTTGGGGCCACCTGCCAATCACTGCCCCTCCGCCCCACACATTCGGAGGGTCTTCCACAGTTCCTGGTGGTTCATTTTCAATGTGCCAGGGAGCTGGTGAGAGCACTTGAGTTGATTGTACTTTTGTGATTTACAGATCACGTGATCTTCTGCTCTGTTCCTTTTGAATACGTCTTTGGATTCTGCATTGAGACTTTGTCTGCTCGGATTGCCTTGCGTTTCAGGCATTTCCATTTTGCCTTTCAGCTCCATGGAGCTTCATAGTGAATGGAATACTTTTTGTGGAGAATAAATCTTTTATTTCGTAAAGATTCAGTGCTTGCCTTTATTACTAGTCGGGGCTAAAAAGTGATATCCCCCTCTAGTGGTCATTTTTGAAGGTGCTTTTGGAACCTATTGGGATTTCTGTGTTTTGGAATTCTTAGTCCATGACAGGGAACAAACACAGGCTGATAGTTTGGTACAAAGTGAGATGAACCCTGAGTGGGGAGCCAGTCCATTAAAGTTAAAAATAATTCTCAAATCTTTAGTGTGCCCCACATCGCCCTTCAGTGCCATGCACCCGACCACTTCATTTTCCTATAAGTAGCAGGGTGCAAGCACAACAGCTTAATGACACCTGGCCGGCTGTACTTTTCCAGTTAGTTCACATTGAGACAGAGGACCCATCACGGAGAGAAGCTCTAATAAATAAGGACTTCAATGAGCAGCTCCCATGTGGCCCAATTTGAACAGTTCATTTCTTTCCTAATAAGTCCAATCAGTTGAAGGTGAATTGCACTCAGAACAACTGCCTCGTCTCTGGTGGGCTGCTGCTGACCTGTTACACACCAGCCTATTCACGATTCTCATAGCAGCCAAGATGCTAATTGTAGTCATCTGCAAGAGCTGCTTGGAATAGTGACAGGGGCCATAATTATCAGCCGATCCAAATAAAAATATCAAGCAGCGTTTGAAAGTGTCCTCTTTGGTATGAGCTCCAAATAATAAATAGTAAATGCTTTCCTCCCCGCTTTTAGAATTTGCTTGTTTTGTAACGCTGGCAGTTCAATGTATGTAAAGGCACTGCCTGAGAAAAGTACTCGGTAAAACAAAGCCTGATTGACATCTTGTTGGATTCATTTTGGTTCCTCCTGTGGCGACGGTGCTGCTGGAGTGTTTGCTAGCAGGACATGGAGAAGTATCTTGAATTTGAATGATGTTTATGTGTTTCCATCCCTCTTGTTGATGAAAACCTCCCGATGCTGCCTGCTGCCTTTCTCCCCTTTTGTTCTTTATGCCTGAAATCACACCGCTCATTCATTCTGTTCCATTCAATTTATTTTTATATGGGGTCATTCATGACAATTTGATCCACAATTCCAAATGGCAACAGAGGAGAGTAAGTAATGTCGCCTGAATTTATTTTTGAAATATTACCAGAATAGGAGTTAGCATTGAACGTCGGGCAGCATAACACACTCTCGTCTTCATGTTCTGTTCTCATTCTCTCACCCCGGCTCTTGCCATGCAGAGGCATACATACAGTGCCCTCCATAATGTTTGGGTCAAAGGAACATTTTTTTCTTGATTTTTATTTACCCCTCTGCTCCACAGCATAAAATGACAGATAAAGCAATTCAGACATTGTGATTAAAGTGCATATTGCAGACATTCATTTAAAGGGATCTCCAGACATTTCTTTCACACAACACTTTTATTATGTGGCCCCCCATTTCAGGGCACCAAAACGTTTTGGACACAGCAGTGGCAGGACTATGAAATCAGTTGTCATGTTTAGTATTTTCTCACATATCCCTTTGCATGCAGTGAACGCTTGATGTCTGTGATTCACAGACAGCACCGGGTGTTGCAGGTCTTCTTTGGTGATGTTCTGCCAAGCCTCTAATGCAGCCATCTTCAGCTCCTGCTTGTTTCGGGGGTTTTAATCTTAAGTTTTCTCTTCAGCATAGAGAAGGCCTGCTCAACTGGATCTAAATCGGGTGACTGGTTTGGCCATTCAAGAAGTTTCCATTTTTTAGCTTTGAAACACATCTCTGCTGCCTCAGCTGTATGTTTGGATCACTATCTTGTAGGTTGAAGCACCATCCAAAGAGTTTGGAGGCATTTACTGGAACCTGAACACATCAGATGTTTCTCTCCACCTCAGAATCCATTGTTTGACTACTGTCAGCAGGTCCATCATCCATAAAGAGAAATATGCCAGGACCTGTGGCATCCATACATGCCCAAGCCACAACAACCCTACCACCATGTTTAACAGATGTGGTGGTCTGATTTCGATCACGAGCAGTTTCTTTTCATTTCCAAACTTTGCTCTTGCCATCACTCTGATAAAGGTCTTTGTCTCGTCTGTCGTCTGTTTCTTTTCTACTTCATGATATTCCAGAGAGTTGATTTTGGCCAACCTAAGGTTTCACTGATGTCTCTAATGGTTTCTTTCTTGTTTCTCAGCCTCATAATGGCTTCTTTGACTTTCTTTGGCACCTGTGACACCAATTGTTTCTAACATTATGTAGAAAAAGTGTTGTCATTCCCATATGGTGTGACCAAAATGCGTGAAAATCCCCTTAAATTAAAGTCTACAATGTGCATTTTAATCACAATGGAATTTTAAACTGTGGGGCAGAGGGGTATGTCCCAAATATTACGGAGGGCACTGAATAAAGTCTTACTTCTGTCTTATGCCAACGTGGTAGTGGTGGCCTTGTAGTGACACCCTATTACTAGCTGGCCACTCCCTCACAATGCCAAAATGCTTCCACAGCCATTGTGGGAAGTTTGTGTTTTATGTGGGCTTGATCCAGTCGGGGTGGGTTGTCTTTGGCCTTGGAACCCCTGCAGATGTTTTTCCTCTCCACCCAGTCATCTAATCTTGTCTTTTCTGTTGTTACTTGTTCTTTAGTCTTAATTGTTGTTTTTTTCATGTAACTTTCTCTTTGATGTCTTGAAAAGCACTTTGAGTTACATTGTTTGTACTAAAATGTGCTATAGAAATAAATAAATCTATCCATCCATCCATTATCCAACCCGCTATATCCTAACTGCAGGGTCACGGGCGTCTGCTGGAGCCAAACTCAGCCAACACAGGGTGCAAGACAGGAAACAAACCCTGGGCAGGGCACCAGCCCACCTCAGGGCGCACACACACACCCACACACCGAGCACACACTAGGGACAATTTAGAATCGCTAATGCACCTAACCTGCATGTCTTTGAAATAAATACAATACAATACAATACAATTTATTTTTATATAGCCCAAAATCACACAAGAAGTACCGCAGTGGGCTTTAACAGGCCCTGCCTCTTGACAGCCCCCCAGCTTTGACTCTCTAAGAAGACAAGGAAAAACTCCCAAAAAAAACCAGTACGGAAAAAATGGAAGAAACCTCAGGAAAGGCAGTTCAAAGAGAGACTCCTTTCCAGGTAGGTTGGGCATATAGTGGGTGTCAAAGAGAAGGGGGTCAATACAATACAGTACAATACATAGAACAGAACAAATCCTCAATGCAGTATAAAAGTAAAACTTTTACAAGTACGGAGCAGAATTTAACAATAGATGATATCACATAATATGATTTGGATTTGTTTAGAGTCCTGGAGACCTCAGCCATCAAACCACCTCACCCATTTGGCCATTCTACGGCTGAAACAGCGCTGGACCAGCCAATCCGATGAAAGGACCCCTCTACCCCACGATTCCTGCAATCCTGCATCAGGGATTACTTTACCTTAGGCAGGCAAAACAACTTGGCAGGTGGGCCATGGCACCAAGTGCCACATTTGAGTACTGAGAAAAGAAACAGAATAGGTGAGGGTTAGTAACAAATTATAACTATTATGTTACTTATGTTTTAGTGCTAATGACTAACATCAGAGATGCGGTCTGTACAGTTAATCAGCAGCTCTAGTCAGGGTGTGCTAAACTGAAGTAGTGAGTCATCAGCCGGGATTTAAAAGCTGAGACCGAAGGGGCATCTCTTATAGTAGCAGGCAGACCAGTCCACAGTTTAGGGGATCTACAGCTAAAAGCTCAACCTCCAACTGTTATGTTAATCCTTGGAATCCTAAGCAGACCGCCATCTTGAGATCTTGATGTGCGCTCTTGTTTGTAAATCATGATAAATTCAGACAAGTAAGCTGGATTATGGCCAAATGTTGTTAAATTTTGTTGTTGTTTGTGACTCTCCATGAGACATGTCTAGGAGCCTCTAGAACGCAGAGCCCTGTATAACCTGCCCAAGGATGAGATCATTTTTTTATTTAAAAACATGTATTGCCACAGACATCTCTCATCACATTCTAACCTGCATGAGGTCTAACCTGCCAGTTGCGCGGAAGGCTCCACACTCCCACCAACCCAGTGCAAGTGGTGGTCTAGGTCCATGGCATAGCCATATTACTGCACTAAAACTCTTAAATAATAAAAGCACTAAAACAAACACCATATTAATACAAAGCCCAAACCCCCTTCTAAAAACAGGATGTTAAAAGAATAAGAACCTTAAAAACAATACAATAAATAAATAGTCAATTAAAAGCTCAATATTCAAATAAGTCCTTCTCCAAGCTTGGGCTCTTTGAACAGTTACTCACCAGCTCCTCTTGCTTTCAAACCTTTCTCTTGGTTCCACATGACCACTGGCTCATCCCACTTCTGCCACCATTTGTGACAATCTGGGTTGGCTCCACACTCTTTGAGATACTTCTGATACGCCTGTTGGTCCCAGAACCATCAATAACATTTATTCATTGAAATACGTGCATTGCCACAGACCCCTCCCATCACACGTTTTAATAGCCTTTTAAGTAAGGGGATCAGTGAACGTGGAGTGGGGAAGATTGTCGGTAGCCACAGCTCAACTAGCGAGAGAAACAGAGGCTGGCAAAGTCACTAGATGAGTATGTGAGGTGAGAAGCATGTGTGCTTGGTGTCGTACATTTGGCTGGGGAAGTGCTCAAGGTACCCCAGATATTAGACAGAGGTTCAAATTCTGTTTAGGCAGGCCAAAGGGGAAACTGATCATTTATTCCATGCATCCATCCATTATCCAACCCACTATATCCTAACTACAGGGTCACAGGGGTCTGCTGGAGCCAATCCCAGCCAACACAGGATGCAAGGCAGGAGACAAACCTCAGGCAGGAGGCACTTATCGATAAACAGCATGTATGGATGTTCCTATTACCTTTCACAGGTTAATATAATGGATGGAGGTCAGATGACTACCTCCCATAGCCATGCATTGCCCCAGTCCACCGGGTGGCAGCATCCCTTGGGTGTCGCTCTCACTTAGACATCCGCAGGGCCACATGGGAGCTGTAGCTCTGGAGGGTGGTCCTGCTGGTGGTCCTGAGGGGCCACTACAGGGAGCTATTAGGAGGACACTCCCTGGTCAGGCGGTGATGTCACCTGGCCCACAAGTGATTCTTGGACACAATATTATTGCATTCGAAGTACTTCTAGGTCTGGATTAAAAGAAGCTGCTCTACCTCAGCAAAGGTGAGTCAAGGTTTGGAGTGGAGAAGGAAGAAGATCGCCTGTAGAAGAAAAGAAAAAGAAGGAGTCAAAAATTATTGTGGATTGTGGACTGGGGAAGAAAAAGACTCAGTGAAGGTACTTTGGCAAATATAAAAAACAAGTTGTGTCAAGTGTTTGGAGTTTTAAGATGCCCCCTTATGGGTCACAACATTCCACAAAGTGTTTATATAATAAATTGTAAAGGTAAAAATGACCAGCCACATAGAGTCCAGCAATAATCAGGCACAAAGCTCAACTCTAACATGTATTTGTGTTTGTGAAAGAGTTTCTCATGGACCTGCAGCTGAGCCTGCCATATCTGCGCCTACTCACTCTGGGCCACATGGCCTTGACAGCTAGGCTTTGGACTGTGGATGGAATAAGAAGTCACTAAAAAGAGCTCAGTTACCAATAAAAGTAAAGTCCAGCTGTAATGTGGTGGCACCACCATTGCTCTCAGGACTAGAAGCTTCTTCCAAGAGCTTTGTGTATCTGCAGAAGTGATATGTTTGTGGGGTTATGTTTGCATGTGCTGAAAAAGGTTAACACTGAGGACTTTTCAAAGCTGTCATCAGCAAACTGTGACCTTGGCAGCACATTCTTCAAGTTACAATCGATATTAGTGACTTGACAACCTTGCATTGTGGCCTGCTTTCTTTTTTTTCATTTCACATTTTAAAAAGAGGATCGACAGGCAAAGAATACCCCGTGTTCATTTGTCATCTCGCAGCAGTGCCCTTGAGTAGCACAGTCAATGTAGCACCGTATTAATAATTTAAAAGTGTAAATATGGCAGGTGAAGGGATTCTTTATTTAGGCCACGCTAAACTGACACCCAGGTATTCCAGCACACAAACATTATTTTGCTACTCCTGTGGCAAGTGCTGCTGAACTGCTAGAAGGCTAGCTAATGGTGGCTTCTCACCACTTCACTGGGAACAGCAAGTCTACATCAGCAGGCAGTGGATAGAAACTGATGGCTGGAAATGGGAACATTGCATTTCCTCCTTTTCAACACCAAATCCCGCCACCCAAATTCTCCATAAATCCCCCCACTCTTCCTCCACCAGCATACCACTGGTCATTCTAAAAGACTGAAATGTTCACCCTAATGTGACACCTCATTTGGTATACTGGAACTTCTGCAAAACCAAAATGATCGCTGTCAGAAAGTCTGACCAAAGGACCAGGCAGCTTGAAAAAAATATGAATAATTCAGTCGTACATTCATTTTCTGAACCATTTATTCTAATGCAGGTAGACAATGAGGCTTAAATACAGTTTGAGTGGAAAAAAACTCATATGAAAATATCTAACCATTCAGACTTAGTCCATCACCTGCCTTGCACCAGCATATTCAAAAGTGAAATGGATAAATTGATGGGCAGATAAAACTTTTTAATTTTTTTAAGGAGTTTCACAATGTGTTCATATTTTTCAACTTTATATGCAATGTAATAAATAGACTGCCATCCTGACTGTAATGGAGAATGAATGGTTCCTTATCCAGCCGGGAGCCATCATGGAAGGAAGGCACAGATTGAGGCACATCCCAGCCAGAATGGTTCCTTTTCCCTTTCCCAGTTAGGAAGAAGACAAAATGGATGTACTGGGAGAGACTGCCTACCAAGAGCAGTTTATCTCGCACTACAATAGTTGACAGTACCCCTCTGGCTCTGCCCCTGTATGGACATGTGCAGGGTTGCGTAGGACTTGTAGTTTGGAAGGGCAGCCCTGTTGGGGTCCCTGAGTAGCACCAGTAAGCACTGCTGGTAGGGGACTCCCCTGTTTCATGGAGGTCTGGCCTGACCCCGAAGTGCTTCCTGAGTGCAATGCTGTGGTGCTGGAAGTCCTCCGGAGTCCAACATAAAAGAAGAGAAGAGAGACACTGTAAGCTGTGGAGCTCCATAATAGACAGGAAACATATGACTCGTTTTTGACACTTTGAGTCAGATAACCCTCCCCCAACCCTAATCTAGTGTAACCACACGCATTATTTGTGTCAGCAAAACCCGCCTCAACCCTAATCTCGACCAAAGTCCAAGCAGGCGCATAATGGAGCATCACAATTTTGAGCATGGAGGTCACGTGTTTCCTGTCTAGCATGGACCACCAGACCTTCCAGTCAACAGTGGAGGTCACGTGTCTTCTAGAGGGCTAAAAATAGAGGGGTACCCCAAAAAGCTCAATGTCTTACATAACAAGAGTTTAAGATGAGTCAAACAGTATGTCATCGGCTGGGGTTTTCTCATATCAGCGAGTCAGGAATTGAAATGTTGATAAGTAATTCTTATGAACAGAACAATAAAAGTTGGAGCAGATTGGTCAGATGTCATTTTCAGGTGCAGGTTTTGACTCTCTTTCATTGTGGCCACAGCAAGAGTACCTTGCTAATCCTTTTGAAAGTGTAATAAGGATAGGGACCACCAGGTAACAGCACCTGGAACAAGGCCATTCTGTCTCCTGACTGCCTAGTAGATAATAAACACTTTTAAGTTTATTACATTTGATTTTCTCGGTGCAGTCTTATAAGAGCATTTTTTCAGGTTCATGATTATTATAGTTAGAGACAAACACTAAATATCATTAATTCAAAAGTACAAAGTGATACAATAGATTGCTCTAAAAATGAGAGTCTGGCTGGAATGTGTCAACTCAAATGGCACTGCGAAAAAACTGATGTGCAGCGACAAAATAAATGTCTTCTTTTCCTCTGAATAATTGTCCTTGTAATCTTCTGAAGTGTTAAGTGAGACAGGAGGGAGAGTCGGACCACAGGGACATACAATAGTGTGAAATACAACGAAAACCTGTAAATACCCAATAATCCAAATTGGCTGGCAATCTGTTTAGAGATCAGGGATTTATCTGAAAGAAAAACACTCCTGGTGCTGAAGATCAAATAAAGTTTAATGGTGTCATTAGCTCCAGTCAAGTCAATATGATAACAGAGTCCCTTGCAATCAGCCTGGTTTATTTTTATCATTGCAGACATTTTATGTACCTGCAGTCACTTGTGTGTTTGAACTCCATGGCAACAGCAGCCACACAATTTTATTTGAGCACTGAACATTACCTGCTTAAACGCCATTTTTTATTAGATGATGTTAAGAAGATTTATTGCTCATAAAGTCTGTGCTTTACAGGAAAGAACAATTTTGATATATATATCTATATCTATATATATAGATATTTATTCATCTGGACCTACCCACGTAATCATAATGAAAAAACTCAACGTCGCCGAAGTGAATACAAAATTTAGTAGTTGTTTCAAATTATTTATTAACAGAAACAAAAATTATTCCATGAATGTTCACCCCTTTAAAATGGCAAATTGAAGAAAGTTAATCAGTAAATTAAAAGAAGCCTCCCTGTACGGAGTTCCTATTCAATACATGCGTCAGTTGGTTAGTGCAGCTCCTCATATACTGCGCCTTCAATTTTTCACATTATATTATGCTGTGGCCTTGTAATAAAATTGTTTAAATGCATATTTTCCCTCATCAACCCCCATGACAATGCAAAAATAGATTTTAAAAACATTTTTTGGCAAATTTGTTGAAAATTAAAAAATAAAAACCAAACTGACAACAGTATATAATATTCAAAGTGTCTCTGCACATTTTCTGCGCATTATGTATATGTTTGAATCCTACTGTTTAATTTATGCTTCAAAAAGTAGAGGTGATCACTGATCTTTGGATTAAACAGAAAGCAGTCTTCCAAGACATCACTTCCACTGCAACAGTGTGGCTTTTGCCCCTGTCCTGAGTTCTGTTGGATGGTAAAGCCCCTAGAGGCCAAATAAAGCCATTATAGAGAGCAAGGCCAGTATTTTACTTCATTATTGAACCCAGCTCAGTACTCTGGGAATGTGGTCGAGGCAAGCACAGAGGGAGAGACATGACGCATATCACTGCAGTACAGACCCTGGTGTGAAGAGAAAGGGAAAAGAGGCTTTACAGGCAGAAACACTTCTGCTATTAGGTTTTAATCCCCTTAAAAGGGAACTGCTGAGTGTCCCCCGGTGATTCAAGGCACATTAATACAGCATCACAAAGCTAATATTTCATTACTTTGTTGGATTTACAAAGACTATGTTAGTCATAGTCACCTGGGGTGTGAGAAATGCAGTCCTTTTAGAGTGTTTCTTTTGGGCTAACAACATGACATACAAGTAAGAATAAAAAAGAGGAAAGTCAAATTGTTTCTATGTGAATCTCAGCAGGAATGTTCAAATAAGGGATGAAGTCACTTATGGGCACTGCCGGGCTCCAAAGGTCAAGCAGATATGAATGTTTGAAGGTGGGCTCTCTCTGTCTCTCTCCATCCCTTGTTTCAAATATATTGCTTTGATTTGTTATAACTGGCCAGTTCTTCTAAAACTAATTGGATCCTCATTTAGTGTTTGCCAATTAATTGAACTCGCTTAAAGTGTAACTTCAATTTGCTTTTTGAACTATATCTGGAAAACCTGAGTCACTCTCTCTCTTTCCAATGTTTACAAAGTGGAGGCTTAAAACACCCAGACTTCACAGTTAAAACAGTGCCAGTCTCACCAGCATTTTAAATAAATAAAAGGGGCGGCACAGTGGTAAGTGGCCCAGGGTTTGTGCCCCAGCTGCTCTCTGCATGGGGTTTGCATATTCTCGCAGTGTCTGCTTGAGTTTCCTCCCACAGTCCAAAGACAGGCAGGTGAGGTGGATTGCACATTGCATTGCTAAACTGGTCTGTTTGTGTGTGTGTGTGCCCAGTGACTAGTGAGAGAAACTCCAGCTGCCCCACAGCCTTACACTGGAGAAGTGGGTTAGGAAGATGGATGGATAAAAAAAGTGTGCTGCATATGGTCAGCCAATTCATTACGCTGTGAGCTCAACTCAATTTTATTTTTGTATAGCGCTTTTCAGTGACTATAGGCTCAGTGTGCTGTAACTAGTTTACAGGTAAAATGCAATTACAGATCTAGAATCGACCTTTATTAACTAGCACAATTCCTATGACTGCTGTCAGACCATTATTGAAAAAAATAAGCACTAGACTCATTAATAGCGTCATTAATACTTTTTTTCTAATAGTACTTCTAATAGTTGTGTTGCAGCCTCAGTCTTACTCCACTCATTACAATGTACTTGAGATGATTCAGTTTGGCTTTTGCATCAGTCATAGTACAAACACAGCATTACCTCTCATTGTCAATGACATTTTAATATCTCAAGGGGACACTACAATTTTTATGCTGTTATTTCTAAGCATGACATTTGAGACCTTTCACCATTCTATTCTGTTGAAAATGGTCTTGGGCTCTCAGACCTTGTTCTTGCATGGTTTAGTTCATACTTATAAACTGACTTCAGTATGTTCTGAAATGTGACATCATTCAGTTCTGAAGTTTGAAATGGTGTACTTTAGGACTCAGACTGTTTTCACTTTACATCCTGACCCTGGGAAAATATTCTTAGGAAACATGATATCTGCATTCACTGATATGCAGATAATACTTGGCTATATCTCTCTATTATATTAAAAACAATCCTGGGACGAGATGAGATGTTAACAGAGAGACACTTTCATGTCCAATGAGACGAGACTTTGTGCCAAGAGATTTAACCACGCCCGGGGCTGGAAATAAAAGACAAAGAGTAGAACATCATAAAGAGGTTCAAAAACATTGCCGCGGTACACATGCAGAGCAGGTTAGAGATGATGAAGGTACTAAAATTAAAATTCTCAATAAAATTATAGTAAAGATCGCATTAGTGCAAACCAGTGGAAATTATTACTCGGTGAAATAACGGAACAGCGAAAAGAGATGGAATATATTGTTTGGATTAAAACTTTAAGTCGCCGACTTGTAGATCATGTAAATCGTGTTGCTATCAGGAAAAAGTTGTGTTTCTTCCTAGTGAAGAGGCGTATCCACAAGAATTAAAAAATTTGTTGTCTGGTGAAAGTAAAATCCACATACGCAAGCGGCAGAGACACAAAGTGGCTGGCGCGTAGCACAGGTCTTGGCGAGTGAAGTGAGCAGGGGGCAAAGCCCCCTAGTATCTCCTTAAAACTAAACAATATTTATCATATTGTGTTCTTAATTGCATTAATGAATTAATGAAAAAACATAGATGTTATTGATGAGTAGGAATAAAAAAGACAACTGATAACTGATAATATTAAAGTGAATACGAGGTTTGATAATTTCTTAAAAATCAAGAACCAAAATCTCCCTATTGATAAGAAGTATTCAGACCTTTGCTGTGGCATGCCACATTGAGGTCAGGTGCAACACTTTGCTTTAATTCTCCTTGAGGTGTGTCTAGAACTTGATTGGAGTCCACCTGTGGCAAACTGAACTGATTGGACATTGTTTAGAAAAGTACACACCTGTGTATGTAACCTCCCACAATTCACACTGCATGTGAGGAGAAAACCAAGGCATGAAGTCCCAGGAACATTCTGGAGACCTCCACAATTAAATTGTGGTGAGGCAGTGATCAGGGCAAAGAGATAGAACTATTTTCAAAGCTTGGCGTGTTACCAGGAGCATGATGGCCTCAATAATTTTGAAATGGAAGAACTTTGAAACCAGCAAGACTCTTCCTAGAGTTAGCTATCTGGCCAAACAGTGTAACCAGGGAAGAAGGGGCCTGGCCAGGGAGGTGATTAAGAACCCAATGATCACTCTAACAGAGCTTCTGGAGTTCTCTGCTGTGATGGGATAACCAGTTGGAAGGACAGCCATTTTGGCAGCACTCCAAAAATCAGGAGTTTATGGTAGAGTGGAGTTTGCCAAATGGCATTTAAAGGACTCTTAAGAGCATATAAAAAGATTCTCTAGTCTGATGAGATTAAAAATGTAATTATTTGTTTAGAAATCCCAGCACTATGTCTGGGAAAGACTAGGCACTGTTCATCACCTGCATAGCAACATCCCTATGGTGAAGCATGGTGGTTGAAGCATAATACTATGGAGGTATTTCTCAGAGATGGGGACGGGGGACTGGTTGGAACTGATTAAAGAATGAATACAGCCAAACAATCTTGAAGAAAATCTGCCCCAGACTGCATGCAACCTCAGACTGGGGTAATGGTTCCCTTTTCAGCACAGCAATGATCAGAAGCATATAACCAAGACAATGCTGAGTGGCTTTGAAACACGTCACCAGACTTTAACCCCGCAGAACATGTGTGGAGAGACTTGAAAATAGCAGTTTACAGACCAATCTAACGGAGCTTGAGGGGATCTGCCAGGAACAATGGGATGAACTGCCCAGATCCAGGTGTGTAAAACTGGTAGAGACTTACCTAAGATGACTTGAAGCTATGTATTACTGCCAAAGGGGCTTCTATAAAATACTGAATTATGGGTCTAAACACTTATATAAATTAGAGATTTCAGTTTTAAAATTTTAATTAGTTTGCTTACCTTTTTTGAAAATGTGCTTTGCTTTGTCATTAAGGGTCATTTAGTGTAGACAGCAAAAATGACAAATTTATCCATTTAAAATGCAGTGTGCAGAAAGTGACAGGGCATGAATATTTTTTTAATCCACTGCAAATGCTGCTACAAGAAGCATTAGTATAACTAGAAAGTACAACCTCATGACTCCCCTACTTAACTCCTTACATTGGTTTGTAAACTAGTCATATCTTAGTTCTAACATTAATGAGCTTACATTATTATTATTGTCTGTTAATCTGATTGAAATGTTCCCCATTTTCATTGTGATCATGTATGTTAGTGATGTAAGGTTTAAATATGTCTGTCATTGCTTTGTAGCTTGAAACTTGTACCAGTGTTTAGAGTCTGTACTCAGTGAAGAGCATGTGCAGATAAGTAAAGGGAGATGTAAAAAAGAATTGGGGGCCCAGCTGGAAACATCCTGTTTAGTAAGCAAGACAAAGGGTTGAATGAAAATCCCATTTCAAATGGCCTCACCTGCGATAACAGGAGCACACGTGAACACTGGAACTCAGGTTGGTTAAACTGTCTTGTCTTTTGTAGTCCCTTACCGGCGAGGTGGCAGAGCTGAAATGAAGTAACGGTTCTTCTGAGAGGACAAGCCTAGGACAGAAGTTGAATCTGTTACTGCAGGGTCACACTCTCTCCCTTCACCTTGTGTACCCTTAAATCAGCCACCATAAAGCATTTAACAAATTAAATTTCGTTTCAAGCTGCAATGTGCAAAAATACATTTTATAGTCAGCAAGTTGGTAAGTATCTGTGTATTTAACAGAGTAGCATTCAAAGACTACATCACTCCACTAAATGTGGTTAATTTGAAGATCACATAAATTATTTCAGCTTTCACGCGGCACGTGGCCTGGGTCAAAGTGATTTGCAACTGTTCAGTCATTAGATTATCATTACCAGCACTGATTTAATTAGCTTTCTGTCTGCATATTATCTATTGAGTTCACCAATCTTTAAGACTGCAGATGCTTTGCTGCTTATCTGTTCATTTTTATACAAGCACAATCTTTTGCTAATTGGTTCTGTATATGAAATGAAAAGAATAGATTGGCACGATGCTTTTGCAGTGAGACAAAAATCTCCACCAACAGACCCACTAATGATGAAAGTTGTCGA
Source organism: Polypterus senegalus (assembly GCF_016835505.1). NCBI lineage: Eukaryota > Metazoa > Chordata > Cladistia > Polypteriformes > Polypteridae > Polypterus > Polypterus senegalus. Next base: position 142,762,616 of record NC_053166.1, read on the forward strand.
AGATGATGTCGATGACATTTAAATGTCACCATAGAAACTGACTGCTGTCTTACGAAAACAAGTGAATTAATTGATAACACCACTATGGATTAGCATAAGGAAATTGTTTTCTGTTCACGTTCCTCAAGGAAGTTATATGTGTGGCAAGGAACAAGCTTTTGTTTGGGTCTTTGTTGAGAATTTCCACGACTTTGTCTCTCTTCCAGCAGGAATTGTAAAATCACCCAGTCAGTACACAAAGTAAAATGTCACAATAATGATCTTATAAATGTATAAAAAGTTTTTATTAATAGCTGACTTTTGCATGTACTACACTTGGCCACATGATGGCATTACAAATCTCACAAGTGTATCTTTCTTGCTGTTAACTGTTTAGAAGCTTAGCTTTGCACATTGATTATCAACATTCACTACTTCTTTGACTTCATGCTCCGTTTGCTCACCTTACTGAGTTTGCAGAAGCAAAACAACTTGCTGAGGTATAAAAGACAAGTCTGCTCTGTTCCCAGCAGGTACTTTGGGGGAATGCCCAGGCTAGCCATGATCAGGCCCTGTGATTTCTGTCAGTGTGTCATGGCTGGAACACTTCCTACAGAAAGGATACTTTCAATACATGCATAGACCACTATAAATGCCTCCCCTTTGTCCTAAAAATGGGTGCTTCTATGATGAAGCCCCCCTGCCAGGAATTGGTGCGATCACAAAAAATACCTGCTTATACTGACAATCTCACTCTTTTGGTCACTACCCAGAGTTCGTGACTGTAATTCACAAAGGGGATGTAGACTGACTAAGAAATTCTTACCTTCATCTGAACATTTAGCTTCATCTTTACCACCACTGTACAACGCAGCACTTTGCAAAACTATTTTTGTCTTCACTGATATGTGACCGACTCTTATGATCACTTCACTTTTGCTCTCAGTCATGAATGAGTCCTGAAATTACTCCACCCTTGAAACTCCCTCTCGTAATTTGCTCAGAAAACATTTGTTCAGAAGGGAAACATGACAGCAGTTTTGGTCCAGTTTTCATTCCGGTAGGACACATTTGGAGTTGCCATGTAGGCTCACCAACCTCAAGGAACGTGGGGTGCTGTGATTTGTGACATGAGATGAATAATGAGCATGCGCACCATGGTTCTAATCCATTGGAGAAACTAAATGCAACCATTGGTGGAAAATCAGAAGGAAGAAATTATTTAAATTTTTTTTCAGTCCAACTTAAGATAACCTAGGGAAAGAAGACCCAAAGAATAGCATGGCAGCCAAGTGTGAAAGGCAGGAATCTGTCTTACATTTGGAATTGTAATGCACCACATCGTGGAAAGAAAAAATATATAACACATTCAACCAATGATCTTTCTTTTTTTAAAAACACCTTTTGCATAGTGCTGTTTACAGGTACAGGTTAGAAAAAACATTCATCATTACTGAGCTCATTCAGTTCAGTGTTTGGGCTTTGGGGGGACAGGACAGACCCCAGCAATATCAAGGTGCAAGGCTGGAACAGGCACACCTCTCACACCCGGAGTAAGTGATGAATGATGATTTAAAGTTACGATACCACAATTACCTTAAAGTAAATCTAACCAATGTTGGTTCTTTTCTGCCCTCTATGGCATTCCTGAGGGAAAAGAAAAGGGCAATAAGCAGATCCAACAATTTAAAACATAACAAACAACATAATTATGAAAATAATACTTCAGAGAAGATAGGACATTAAAGAAAGCAGATGTTAAAATTGCCAAAATGGAAAGACAGTAGCATAGAACAGCAAAAATCCACTAAGCACTTTTTTTCATGATCATTTTGCATGTTGGTTCTGCTTACTACTCTCTTCTTTTCTCCCAAGGTCATTGTATGCGAATAATCATTTTGGTGGCAGTGTGCAGGGCATTATGTGGTATTCATAACATGGCATTTCATATTTAACATTCATAACATTGTATTAAATTTTGAAATCTCTCCCAGCTGTATCAGGTAATAACATTGGACAACGGGGGGACCAGTCGCACATACTGTACATACAACAACAGTCAATCAGGGCCAATTATCCCAACACACACATCTTAGGGGATACAGACGATTAAACAAAAAAACAAAAAAAAACAAAACATGTACACTCTGGAGGAAGTGAAAACTCCACAAAGAGAACAACCAGACAAAGGGTTAAAACCCATGATATTGGATGATAAGGTGGTGATATTGGCCACTGTGTACCCTGCACTGCTATATGACATTAACACCTAATACTGTATATTATTTTAACCTTTTAACTAACTACATATATATTATCCTTGGTGGATGTGGAAATTCGAAGTTGTAAGGTTGTTTGCTACAAATTATGGTGCTAAAGACAATTTAATCAAGAAGGATGCCTGCTGATTATTTTCAACTCCTTGAAACTAAAGAATGAAAGAGATATCAGTCAAAGGATATCACCAAAGCAATCAAGTTCCCAAGTCATGTTAGGCAGTTCAGATTACTTTATGGCCTTCTAATGGAGGTCCAATCAGATGTGTAAAGAGAAAGACCACTCATACCAAACATATTTGATTCTTTCAGCATAATCCCTGTGAAAATTAGATAGATAGATAGATAGATAGATACTTTATTAATCCCAAGGGGAAATTCACATACTCCAGAAGCAGCATACTGATAAAAAACAATATTAAATTAAATAGTGATAAAAATGCAGGTATAACAGACAATAACTTTGTATAATGTTAACGTTTACCCCCCCGGGTGGAATTGAAGAGTCGCATAGTGTGGGGTCTCCTCAGTCTGCCAGTGGAGCAGGATGGTAACAGCAGTCTGTCGCTGAAGCTGCTCCTCTGTCTGGAGATGATCCTGTTCAGTGGATGCAGTGGATTCTCCATGATTGACAGGAGCCTGCTCAGCGCCTGTCGCTCCACCACAGATGTCAAACTGTCCAGCTTCATGCCTACAATACAGCCTGCCATCCTCACCAGTTTGTCCAGGCGTGAGGGATCTCTCTTCTTTATGCTGCCTCCCCAGCACACCACTGCGTAGAAGAGGGCGCTCGCCACAACCATCTGATAGAACATCTGCATCATCTCATTGCAGATGTTGAAGGATGCCAGTCTTCTAAGGAAGTATAGTAAATACTATATGTGCCACTCAAATAAAACCTTCTTGTCTTGAATCTTTGCAAAGCCCAAAGAATCAACTTCATATGACAAGACCCTTCTCCGGAACAAAATGGTTCTTTTTCAGGCAATGGTTCCACAAGGAACCATACAACATCATAACAGTGCCATAACAGAATCACTATTTTTAAGAGTGTATGGCAGACATTTTGATGGTGAGTAAGACGGCATTAAAAAAAAGTATGGATTTCTTTATGCAAGTCAACAAGTAAAATTTGGAAATTCAGAATAGCAATTTTTTCAGGGATAGAAGGATGACACACAATGGCTACGGCACCATAATAGAGAACAGTTTATGCCAAAGGTAATCAGATTCATTCATGGAGGGCTGCAGGTTTTTGGCTAGTCTGAGCCCGACAATGCCTCTCAATCAGGGTAGACAATGCACAGTTAATCCAGAAAGTATTCACACCCCTTCATTTTCTTCATGCTTTATTGTGTTGTAGGTTTCATTTTAAATTGATACATTTGTGATTTGTGCCCACTGATATACACTCAATAACACCTAATAACAAAATGAAAATATGTTATCAGAAAGGTTTTCAAATTTATTAAAAATCCAAAACTGAACTGAACTCTCATTCATATAAGGCCCTTATTTCAGTATTTTGTAAAAGCCCATTTGACAGAAACTACAGCTTCAGGTCTTCTTGGTAAGTTTCTACCAGCTTTGCCCCGCACTGGATTTGAGCCGTTTATCTCTCTATTCCAGGCAGATCCTCTCAAGCTCTGTTCAATTTGATGGAAGCTTCTGTAACCTGCCATCTTCAGGTCCCTCCACAGAAGGTCTATGGGGTTTGTTTCAGCTTTGGCTGGGCCACTCAAGGACAGTCAGAGACTTGTCACAAAGCCAGTGCAGTGTTGTCTTGGCTGTACGCTTTGGGTCATTGTCATGCTGAAAGGTGACCTGTCACCTCAGTCTGTGGTTGCCTGTACTCTGGAGCAGGTTTTCTTCAAAGACTTCTCAGTATTGGGCTGCATTGATCCTCCTCTCACGTCTGACCAGTCTCTCCATCCCTTCCACTGCTTTTGCCCTGATATGCAGTGTAAATTGTGGGATATTACGTACACAGGTGTGTGCTTTTCTAAATGATGTCCAATCAGTTCAGATTGCCACAGGTGGACTCCAATCAAGTTCTAGATACACCTCAAGGAGAATTAAAGCTAACTGATGCGGCTGACCTCAATGTAGTGTGCCACAGCAAAGGTCTGAACACTTCTATGAATAAGGAGACTGCGGCCCTTGACCTTTAAGAAATTTGCAAACCTTGTATTCACTTTGACATTATGAGTTATTGAGTGCAGATTGAAAATTGGCAAATTCATCCACTTAAAATTAAATCTACAACACAGTAAACTGCGGAAAGTGAAGGAGTCTGAAAGTTTTTGTGACAGGCATTGTGAATTGTGGGACCTTCTACATACAGTTGCGTTCCTTTCTGAACGATGTCCAGTCAATTCAATTGGCCAGAGATGGACTCCAGTCAAGTTCTCGACACATCTCAAGGAGAATTAAAGCAAACAGGATGCGCCTGACCACAAATTAGAAGGCCACAGGAAAGGGTCTGAGTGCTTTGATTAATAAGACATTTCAGTTTAAATTTTTTTAAGAAGTTTAAAACATGTTTTTGAAAACAGTTTTGTCATTATGGGTTACTGACTGCAGTTTGTTGGACATAAATGGCAAATTTATCCTTTTAAAATGAAAGTGTTCAGAAAGTAAAGTGAAGGGGCCTGAATGCTTTCTAATTCCACTGTATAAATTATGAGAATATGACCCATCGAAAAAAATCTGGGCTTGGAGATGCTGAAAAGCTGTATGACACTGTAAAATGAAACATATACACATACTGTATGTGTTTCATAACGTATCGTTAAACTGTATGTACAGGGAGTCATGGTGTGGCATGAAAGGCTTTAAAAGCAATGCCCAGGCTTACAAGGCAGCCCTCAAGATGTTGTGACCATCTCTTCTTTAGTACCTTATTTCATAAGCTGAGCTTCACTGTGCACTCCTTTTTTTAACAACTCCACCCTGATACCAGCAAATATTTACTGGCAGCTCTGGAGACAAAGACACAGGAGTACAAAATGCCCAGAAATTATGAAATTATATAAGGGGGCAATTCTCATAGGCCCAAGACTAGTGTATAAATCGTAGCCTGGCCCCTGTTTGTGTGGAGTTTGCAAGTTTTTGTGTCTGAGTGGGCACTATGGTATTAACCACACTCCAAATTCATACATGTTAGCTGTATGACTGGCAACTCCAAATGGGTATGATATGGGTGATTATGTCCTCTGATGCCCTTTCTAGGATTCTTTCTTGCCAATGACAGGCTCTTGCCCCAAGACTGGATTCAGAAAGCGGAAAAAGTAACACTAACATTAGTAGTGCTAGTTTGATTCTGCTAGTCTCCGTAGAATGAGCTCCTTTCAGTCCAGTGTGTTTCCATGTAATCAAAACCCCCACATCAAAAGTGGAAAACCATGGTGCATGCTGCCCTTGCCATTCTTATTTTGTCATTTCATTAGAAATGGGAATATGGGCTGCTCAGATGTGGCTCGACTGTCATTAAATACCACTTTTCTTTTTCAAGGAGAAGAGTTGCTCTGGCAACACAGACAAGGAGAGGGAGAGAGGCCTGTAATCCTTTCAGACGCTGTCCTCCCTCTTTTGTGTAAAGCTCTCGGAGTCTATTTTATCATTTTACAGGAATGGGACCATTGCAAACAAGCTGGACAGTAAATCGGTGCTTTAAAATCTGACAGGAACAATGGCATTTTGTGTCACCTCACCCCAAAAAATGATTGATATTTGCAGCAACAGAGCTAAAGGGCGGCATTCCCATAACATCACAGACGAAGGCCAAATAATAAAATAATACAAAATGATGTACTTTGTTTAAGACAGCTTGGTTTAAATTTGACACAGTGGTGGTGGGAAAGGAAGTGAGTCAAGGGGAAGAGGGTGACAGAAATGCAAACTCACTTCAGTTTCTAATGACAGATTTCTGTCTCATTCCACTAAAGGTGGTGGATACCCCACATTTTGCAGTGTATCCCTTTTATGGATAAGGTCAGCACTCGAAGCCCATGTGGAGGCCTAGACAAAAAACAAAACACTGCATCAAAAAATAAATGCAGAAACATCAGATGTAAAAACAACAAATCAAAGTATTGGCAAACTTAACACAAGCAAAATGCACACAAAGCAATAATAAGTAATAATAATTATAACAATAAATATCTTAAACTGGTGCTGTAAGATACATTTCGATATGCATGTGGGTGAGCGTATGATGTCATGGATAATGAAGTATCTGTCTGGCAGACCACAGGTGGTGAGACTCCTTTTGTCTTCACTCTGTACACCTCCAACTAGAAATACAACACCAAATCTTGTCACTTGGCACAGATTGTCAGATGATTCTGCACTTATTGGGTCTATCAATGAAGGGTATGAAACATAGGAGAGGTGTCAGGTGAAGAACTTTGAGAACTGTCTGCAGCTGAACTTCAGCAAAACCAAGGAACAGGTTATTGACTTTCACCACACCAAAGGGCCTCTATGCCAATGTTTCTTGCTGTCTTTATGTGGTCTCGGACAGATGATATATCTCAGTTGGCAAGTCTGAAATACCATGTGAACGTTAAATGAACTCAGAATTACAAGTTGGGAAATTCAGACAAAACCTCGACCCACTGGAGGGCAGGTTGAAATACGAAGATGATCATCAGAGTCCCCCATGGTGAATCAAAGACGATTGTGAGAGAGGAGGGAGGGCGGTCTCTCTTGATGAGCTGAGCATGTCAGAACCGGGAGTGGAAACATATTGCACAACAATACTGGCTGCTTACATAACCCACTGTGACGGACTTTGCAACCCACTACCATTATAAGGAACTGGAACTTACAACCCGCTGATAGCAGCCCATAACTCAGTGGTTGAGAAACACTGCTCTATTAGCAATAACTTATTCAGGGGGTGAATGTGGAGGTATTGAACTCCTACAGGTACCTGGGGGTCCACATCAATGGCAAGTTGGACTGGTCTTGTAACACAGAGAAACTATATAAATAAGGGTACAGCAGGCTATTTCTCCTCAGGAGACCATATTTCTTTAATGTGGGAAGTGACATCCTTCACATCTTCTACGTGTGCATAATGTCTCACTGGAAATTGGACTGCAAAGTCAAAAGTTTATGTTTCTTTTTCTGTTTAGTCACTGTAATGTGTGTTTAGGAGTATAATGTATGTATATATATTTTGATTAATTAATTGACTCTTCACCATAAAAAAAGAGTTGGGGAATGATCCCATAAATTGTCCAGTGGACAATGCAAAAACAATCAAAATACTTCAGGAAAGTAATTGATAAATGGCAACAGAAAAAGGCCATTTTTATACAGAACAAAATGGCTGAAGGAAATGATGTGGCAGGAGATGACATTATAAAGAAATGACGGAAGTGACGTCTTCAAATGGGGACAGGAGGTGATGTCATCATCAGGGGACCGGAAGTGACATTTTGTGGAAGTTTTCTTAAAGAAGTTCTGGGGATGGCATAAAAATTTAGACTGTGTGTAGTAATGGCTGATGAGCAATTGTAAACTTTGTTTGAAAAAGCTAAATTAATTTTACCTGTGTGAGTGGGCCACTGTGAAGAAGTGTTAACAGAACATAACATGATGTCCTTATTATCACTAACAGGTGCACCACTCCTAATTAAGAAGCTCATTTGTAATTACGACGTCTCAGAAAAATGAATATAGTGTCCTGTAATGGGAATAATCTTTAGGAACAAGCTTGTGGAAAGGGAGGTGACACATCTAATTAAAAACAAAAATAGTGAATCTGAAACTCTCTAAGAGTGCAAGGTTAAAGACAGTCACTGCAATAAAAACCTACAGCGCAGGGCCCTCATGTATAAATGACGCATATACACAAAAATGTTGTGTACGCATGTTTCCATGCTCACTTTGAGATGTATAAAAACTAAACTTGGTGTAAAGCCACACACATTTTCACGGCAGCCTCACACTGTGTGTACGCAAGTTCCTGTTCAGTTTTCGTTCGGCATCAAAAATCACCAAAAAACTAACTGGCATTACATTATCTGTAGCAGGAGAACCTAGAAAATGGCAACTCCACACAGTCGCAGGTACTTTTTCTAACTAGTGTGGCAAAATGCAAGCAGTCTTATAAGGATAGTAAGTCATCTCAAAGAGCCATGTAAAGAGCAGAGAATTGATCCATTGTGGCACTCAGTGCTGACGCTACACTATAAAGGTACCTTCAGAAAATGAATTTGCTTATGTAAATAGAAAGCATTTCAGCTCTAATAATGTGCTGCTCTATAGGCCACAGAAAGTGTGTTGCATTGTGCAGGCATGTAGCCTGCTGCATAATGTGGCACACAATCATGGCTTTCCCATACCTGAAGATATGCAGTATGATGAACTTGACCCTGACTCACCAAATGAGTAGCCAAAACATTGACAGCATTACAACTTCGTTTGAATGTAATTAGCCGAATGTAAAAACAGGTAATCAGATGCCGCATTTATTTTTTAACCAATTAATTTCATTTGTGGTCGATATCACATATTACAGCCCTTATATTCCTTAGCTCATTGGCCAAATCTCTTAGAGCATCCACTGTTGCATTTTGTGACTCCAGAACAGTCTGTCAGCACACAGCCAGATGGTCGCCCAGCTGTTTCTGAGCCAGAGGTGTGAGCCGCCAGCACCTGATGATGTGCTGGGCACAGCAGCAGCACCATCACCACCTGGAATCGTGTCCTCAGCATGGGGGTCAGCTTTTGCAATATTGTCTGGAACAGAATAAACAGATGGTGGTCTGTGACTCACCTTTTCACACTGAGATTGATATCTGACCACCTTATTATTTTGGGCACTGTGCGACTTTCTGAACTTGCCTCTACCACTCTGTAATAACCCATCAATTTCCTTTTGTTGCTTATACCACTGCTTAAGCAAACAAATAGTATGTTTTTCCTTTCCTCCACTTCACATTTGCTGAAGTTTTTTTACCACACACTTTTGTCATTGTCTTTGAACAAAACACTGAATGAAAAGCGTTATTTATATTGGTTTACATATTCAAAAATGCAAAATTGTGGGAGGAGTTGGGGTGAGGGTATAGGCTTTCACATTCTTTTGGATTTATGAAGGGGAAGTGCATGGAACTTGGCATACACAGTTTTATGCATCTGGATTTTTTTATGCACGCACACATTTCTAGTTTTGTCCGTATGCCATGTTTTACTGTGAATTCTATACACACCATTATACATGATGCCCCAGGAGTGTCTGACTCCAATCCCAGCGAGCCACACAGGCTACAGGTTTTGTTCCAATCTTCATTTTTAACTGATTTGCATTTTCAGCTTCACACCTTTAATTGATTCATCCTTCCTTAACCAACTGCCAAACAATAAACAGATACAAAGCGAGCCAACAGATAATAAACTAACTTGGGGGTCTCAAACTCAGTTCCTGCAGAGCCATCATTTTTCCTCCAACCGGTTTCTTAATAAGAAGCCAATTGTTGCTGTTCATAAAAGCGATCGTGTAATTTTTTGGATTCTCAGTGCTCTTATTTCACCACACCAGACATTCTTGTTTTCTCAGAGCACTGTTGGAATGTTTTGTGGACGAAAAAAGATTAATATTTCTCAGACCTTCACTTTTCATTTTGTTTAAAAAGATGCTGCATGATGGACAAACAACATCATCTGTTGACTCAGTTTATATCTCATTATTGTTTGCCTGCTGATTAAGGTAAACAAGAAACAATTAAGAGTTATGGATCTTAGGCAAGTTAATTGAAATTAAGGCAAAAGACGTCTGTTTGATTAGCAGCCGTAAATGGTCACTAATGAAGAAAGTGGATGAAATGAAAACCTGCAATCACTGCGGCTGTTCAAGATCCGAGTTTGATGCTGCGGCTATAGACAAACAAACCTCTAAGGAGGTGAGCTGAAAATTGTTATTTTAATACACATACCAACTTCAGAAGCAAAGCTAAAAGAATTCTAATTAAGAATTTAAAAATTTAAATCAGTCTTTGATGAAAAGCAAAAAACATTGGATTTGTCCAACACCACTTTCAGTACATGGAGGGCCATTTTAATGGTAACATACTGAAGGCCAATGTGTGCAAAAATACAAAATTATTACTTCTATAGAGCAAATTATCCTGAAACAAGTTTGTAAATCAATAAGCTTCTAAACTTCTAAATATCATTATATCAAATTGACTCTCATCCTAATACACAGACAGACATCAATCTGGAAATGTTCAAGTAAGGTTCAGGCATGACTTACATTTGTAAATGTGTTCAAAAATCAGAACTTCTGCCTTTCTCTATGTTTGTATATACTGTACCTTTACTGTACCTGTTTTTTTACAAAGAATGCCTATAGTGTCTCCATCTCTTTCTCTCCGCACTGCCAATCCTTCAGTTGAGTGTTACCTTCCTACCTCCCAGCTCTGACTCACCTGGACAAGGCAATGCAGACTCTTTTATTGAGGACCAAGGAGTACTTCTAGTGCCAGGGCTTCACCTGTTGGAAGCACTGCCAGGTCATACAGAAGTCCCAAATAGTAGGGAGTGTAATTTCCCACAGCACCAATGCAACCCAGCAGGGCTGAGCTACCGGACAACAATTCCCAGCATTCCCTGCTAGGGTCTAAATGGGTATCGATGTCCTGGGCTGCTGCCACAGAGTGCTCCTTCCCTGACTGAATAGACAGTCCTTCCCTTTTATCCCAGCCAGGAAAGGTATTGTAAATACAATGGGCTGGGATACCTGTCCATCTGCCTGGGGCTTCCCTTCCCGGCAAGGTACCTTCCCCTCTCCTGGTCGGGATGCCCATCCATCCTGTATGGCACTTACACTATCTATCTATTAGTTAGTGCCTCTGTATTGGTGGTGCCTTATTCACATTTGGTTATGTTGCAGCCTTCAGCTAAAATCATTTCATTTTCTTCCTGCATCAAATGACACTCAATACATCAGAATTACAGAGAGAGAGAGTGAAATTTTGCAAATTAATTAAAAATAAAAAAAAGTTAAATATCCCAACTGATACAAGTATTCAGATCCTTTGCTGACATTTGAAATTTGGCTTAGGTGCATCCCATTCTATTGATCATCACTGAGATGATTCTTCACTTGGTTTGGAGTCCACCTGTGGTCAGTTCAATTGACTGGACATGATTAGAATTGGCACACACCTGTCTATAGAAGGTCCGACAGTTTAGCAAAAAGCAAACTATGAGGTTTGAAGGAAATGCCTGCAGAGCATAAGGACAGGATCGTGTTGAGGCACAGATTTGGTGAAGGCTACAAATATATCTGCAGCATTAAAGGTTCCCAAGAACACAATGGCCACCATAATTGTGAAATGGAAAAAGTTTGGAAAAACCAGAACTCTTTTAAATGGTGGCCATGCATCCAAACTGAGCAATCGTGGGAAAATGGCCCTGGTTAGGAAGGTGATCAAGAATCCAATGGTCGATCTGGCTGAGCTCCAGAGAGCCTTTGCAGAGATGGAAGAAACTTGCAGAAGGTCAGACACCACTGGAACACTCCAGTAACCTGGGTTTTATGGCAGATTGGCCAGATGACACATGAAAGCCCACCTGGAGTTTGCAAAAATGCACCTAAAGGACTCTCAGACCAAGACCTACGGAAGCGTATTAGGGCCACGGTGGAAAAAAAAATACGGACACAGTGAAGAAAAAAAAAAATCTAAATGTCGAGATTAAAGTCAACATGTTGACTTTATTCTCGACATTTCCACTTTATTCTCGACATTTACGTCAAGATTAAAGTCGACATTTATACTTTATTCTAATAGTTTATTTTGTCAGTAGAATGTCGCAAACTAAACTTCATCTTAAAATGAATGTTTAATTTACTAGATTTTATCAAACCTCGTCATTCATTAATGTAGCACATTAAATGCTTTATATTAAGTGTTCCTCGACCCAGTTGTTAATCTCTATGCGCTTCTTCAACTGACTTCCTCTTGCACTGAGAGGCGCAGACAGCGATCGCTGCACATTGACTTCATGATGTTCCTGCTCTAAGAACATTCAGAATACTAAGAGAAATACTTGATATCTTCTTCACGATGAAATACATTAAAGCATGTATTAAACATGGGTGGCGGGGGGCACGGTGGCGTGGCTATAGAGCTGCTCCCTTGAAGAAGCGCATAGAGATCAAAAACTGGGTCGGGGAACACTTAATATAAAGCATTTAATGTGCTACATTAATTAATGAAGGGGTTTGAGAAAATCTAGTAAATTGAACATTCATTTTAAGATGATTAGTTTGCGGCATTCTACTGACAAAATAAACTATTAGAATAAAGTGTAAATGTCGACTTTAATCTCGACATAAATGGCGAGAATAAAGTGGAAATGTCGAGAATAAAGTCAACATGTCGACTTTAATCTCGACGTAAATGGCGAGAATAAAGTGGAAATGTCGAGAATAAAGTCAACATGTCGACTTTAATCTTGACATAAATGTCGAGAATAAAGTCAACATGTCGACTTTAATCTCGACATTTAGATTTTTTTTTTCTTCACTGTGTCCGTATTTTTTTCACCGTGGCCCTAATACGCTTCCGTACAAGACAAACAAGATTCTCTGGTCATTCAAAACCAATTTTTTGAACTATTCAGCCTCATTTCTAAACATCATGTCTGGAGGGAACAAAGCATCACTTATCACTCAAACAATACTATTATAGTGGTGAGGCATGGTGGAAGAGTCATGCTTTGGGGTTGTTTTTCAGACTGGGACACTAGTATGGCTTGAGGGAAAGCTAATTGTAGCAAAGTGTTGCTCTAGAGCACCCAGGGCCTCAGACTGGGCTGAAAGTATGTCTTTCAACAGGACAATGACCGTAAGCACAAAGCAAAGAAAACACAGAAGTGGCTTAGAGAAAACTTATGGAATTTCCTTGAGTGGCTCAGCCAGAGCTCAGACTTGAACCCAATCAAACATCTCTGATGAGACCTAAATTAGTTGTCCACCAATGGTGTCAATCCAACCTGACAAAGATTGAACGAAACAAAGTAGAAAAATATCCTTAATGAAAACCTGGTTTAGAGCACCCAGGACCTCAAACTGGACTGAAGGGTCACCATCCAACAGAATAAAGTAAAAATAACACAGGAGTGGCTCAGCGACCACTCTGGGAATGTCTTTGGGTGGCTCAACCTCAGCCTGGATGTGAACCCAATTGAACATTTCTGGGTAGACCAGAAAATAGTCGTCCACTGATGGTCTCCATCTGACAGTGCTTGAAAGGATCTGCAGAGAACAATGGCACAAAATCTACTAATCTAGGTGTGTAAAGCTTGTCATGTCAGACCAGGCTGGAAATGCTGCTGAATGTGCTTCAGCTAAGTACAGACTCTAGTCAGAATACTGGTATAAGGGTGATATTTCAGATTTTATTTTATTTTCAATGAACTAGCATTTCTAAAAACCTGTTTTCGTTTCATCATTCTGAGAGATTGAGTGCTTGCTTGACATGGAGAAAAAGTTCATTTAAATGATTTTAGCATAAGGCAGCAAGCAGCATAGCAAAATGTTAAAAAAACTGAAGGTGGTGTGAGGACTTTGTGAAGGCACTATATGTCAAATTTACAGTGGACACTATGGCATACATGACTTATCCAGGTATACACTAACAAGTCCCTTATGTGCCTTCTGCTGGTTTGCTGCCACCTTTGGTACTCATTTGAAGGGTTGGTAAGCAGGCTTTGATTAGTTTATACATATGGCCACAAGAGCTATGCTTCGAGGATGAGTCATACATTTTTGGTCACTGAAAGGTCAATGAAGGTTCACTTAATTTGTTCATTCTACAGTGCAGTCCTTTGCCTTTTCTTTCTCTGTTATACTTTGTGTGTGTGTGTGTTTGTCTTTACACAAAAGCAAAAAGTTTGGTGGCCACCTAGTGGACTTTTAACAGGACTGCAATTACATCCAGATAAACAAGAATGGTTAATCAAAATTGGGCTCGATATCTTTTTCCAAAATCTTTTGTGGCTTCATGCACACACAATGAAAGTCCAAAGACATTTAGCAATTTTTTAGAAGCCAATTCCAATCTGCTTTCTGAACACAAACTCTGTGAATGTAAGGCATTAAACGGTCTAGCCCCCGCCTATTTGAGTGTCTTGCTCCATTGTCACAATCCCCCTCGTGTTCTTAGATCCACAGATCAGCTGCTCCTAACCGTTCCCAAGGCACGTTTTAAAGCTCGTGGTGAAAGGGCTTTCTCCGTCTGTGCACCCAGGCTCTGGAACTCCCTGCCCTTAGTGGTTAGGCAAGCCGCTTCAGTCGCCACATTCAAATCTCGCCTAAAAACGCACTTCTTCACATTGGCTTTTAATTCTTAACCTGTTTCATTTTCCACTTGCCTTTTGCTATTTTCTCTATTTTATTTGGTCCCTTGACCTGTTTTTAGTATCTCTGTTTTAATTCTCTCTTAATGTTTATTTTTAATATTTTGCTTTTAGTCCTGCTTGTTGTAACTGTACAGCGCTTTGGTCAGTTGTAATGCTGTGTTTTTAAGCGCTCAACAAATAAATATGGTATGGTATGGTATGGTAAGATCGATCAGGGCCTTCCAAAGAGCTCTTCACACCACATGCTCTGTGTGTAAGTCCCAGTTAAAGTGTGGTTTTGTGAGATGCAAGGTTGGATCCTAGACTGAGAAGGAGCAGATCTCAAAAAACACTGGACCTGGGCTATCAGGGGGCAACGGTAACAACAACATCAATGCAGCTTACAAATTATAACATTTGCCAAGGATGCTGTAATAGCTGGAATCAGTGAACACAACTCTCAGCAATTGGAATTTAATTAAATATATTTAGTTTTATAGAGTATTGTGTGTGTGTGTATGTGTGTTTCTGTGTGTGTGTTTCCACTTCCCAGTCTGTGCTCATCTTTGGTATAGACAGTAACATTCATCAATCCATTCATCCATTGTCCAACCTGCTGTGTCCCAACTACAGGGTCATGGGGGTCTGCTGGAGCCAATCCCAGCCAACACAGGGCACAAGGCAGGAAACAAACCCCAGGCAGGGCGCCAGCCCACTGCAGGCAGTAACATTCAACTATATAATATTTATATGAGGAACTAACCTTTATTTTACAGTATACAGTTACTTTCTATAGTGAACACCTGAAGTCAACTGGCGTTCATCAAGGTCTTGCCACTGTCTTGCACTCAATGTTGCCAGCATGGGGTCCAGCAACCCTGAACTGAATACCTCAGGAATTAATATATTATGCTGTTATACTGAGCAGCCTTACAATCCTCTTTCAAGTCAGAGAAAAACAGTGCAATTGTACAGATATGCTGTATTTTCTCATAAATATATTCTTTATATGGCAATTAGTCAGTGGTAGAGACTGAGCTGGCAGCTGTTGGGTTTAAAAATTCAGTCTTCTGGCCACAAAGTAAACAGTGTCCTGTTGGGCAATGTCCTCAAGCCCAAGACAAATACAACACAAGAGTGGCTTAGAGGAACATCTCTGTGAATGTCCTTGAGTGGCCCAGGCTGGGAGCATGCAATGATACAGCGTGTTGTCACACCCATCACAAGATCCTAAATTAGGACCCGAGTACAGCTGGTGACACTTCAGCACCACACTAGTTTTAATGGAACAGTATGAAGCTTTTTACAGTGGCTGGAGTGCCAATCCTGCCACCAACCCCCAAGTTGGAGGACCTTAATTGGAGGTTAAGCTCAAGGGCCCAGCGAAGTGGCATCACTTCTGGGATTTACGGGATCCAAACAGGCAACCTTCCGATTGTTGGCACAGATCCCTAGCCTCAAAGCCACCACCATACCTTGAGTGGCCATCACTAGAAGGATAGACCTGAAAACAGCTGTCCACTGACATTTTTCATCCAAGCTGACAGCGCTTGAAAGGATCTGCAGAGAAGAATGGCAGAAACTCTGCAAATCCAGGTGGATACTCATAGTCAATTTCCATGTGCCACTTCAGTCTCTGTAGTGTATCAAGGACTATTCACCTCCTTGAGAAGACGTGGTAAGTCCTAAACAAAATGGCACAAGGCCCAGATTAAGCCGATGTTACATTACATGACTTCTACTTAGAGGGGAAGTCAGACTTCCCGACTGCAGTTGCTGATCTTGTCACCGGAACATGTCAATTTACATGACTGAAAATCAGAAAGCATGACTGCCAGATGACTTTCCGGCCCAGTCATCGTGCTCGCCCCTTTTTCCGACTGCCAATAGCTGGCAATATATGAAAGATTAACCGGTATGGCATGTTCAGCCATAGTCTCATCTCTTTTTTTTTGTTTCTGCCTTCCTTCACGGTACATAAAACATCAGACAGACAAGCCTGTCTTCTCTTTGTGACGGCCAAAACCCCATGTTCTTTGTTCCTCATTGCTGCATTGTTCTTCCGGGTGAGCGTTCATTGGCTGTCAGCTCTCCTGCACACACAGTCCACCCCTATGACTACAGACAACATCAGACCTGCTTGATTTTTATCAGAGCCGGTCATGGACTAGCTGGACTAAGTCACTGGGCATGGCACATTACTTGACTGATCTTCACAGGATTGTGCCTTCCACTTGCTAAGATTAGGTAAATGAAGGTAACAACTAAGAAATGCTGGAAAAGTTGTCTAATGTGACATGGCCTTTATAAAAATACCATGAACATTGCTCTGAACTGCCAATACTATTCTACATTGTGAGCCATGTTCAATTGACTCTGCTTTCAGTTACAAAGTGGCACAATTTTCATGGCATTAGAACTTATGCAGCTCGAGGCTGGTGTGGATGATCACTGGGGTTGGGATCTCAAGGTATTCCTCCTGCAAGATACCCTCATCTGAGCATCTGACAATACACAACAAAGAGAACATGATGACAATGAAAATGCCCAGAGTGGCAATAACATACGTGTATATGTGATTTGGAAGCACAAACAGCTGGTGGACAACAAAGCACGAGTTGATGAAAAGGGCTTATAATCAGATTGGTCAAAACAGCATCACAAATTCAAGAAACATAACAGAGTAATACAATTAGTTATAAAAATTCTAAACTAGGAAATGTAGAATGTGGTTGCTAACTGACAACTGAGTACTCTGCAGATGTGAAGTGCTTACATGCAGTAGTCAACTCGGCCCAGATTGCTTAAGATGACTTAGGCTTGTTTGGTCGTTAAGCAGAGATGCGCAGCAAGCATAATCAAAAATGGAGCCAGACATGTTAGAAGGCACTGTTTGTTTCTTCAATCCAATCTCCACTCAACAGGAAATGCTCAGTCCAGCCTCTCTTAATTCTCTCAAAAACCCACCCTGACCCTGCACTAATCAGAGGTCCTCATCTCTTCAGGAAGGGCCTCGGTTTGACTATTCACACGCACCCCTTAGCCTTTTTTTTCCTTAAATTCATTCATTTAGCTGATGCAGTATGTTTGCCAAAAGTGACTTGAAAAACACAAGTGCATGTACAGTAGATAAAGAGAGAAGAAAAAGAAAACAATGCATGCATCCCTGCAAAGATCTTGTGTTACAATGTGTAAATGGTATAAATTTATAGCAAATTCAGAAAATATTCAGACCCCTTTACTTTTCACATTTTGTTATGTTGCAACCTTATGTTGAAGTTGTTCAATTTAATTTTTTCCCCACATCAACCAACACTCAGTACCTCAGAAAGACAAAGCGAAAACAAAATCTTAGGAATTTTTGTCAATTCTTTAAAAAAAAAAACAACTGAAACTGACACAAGTATTCAGATCCTTTATTCCGTACTTCATTGAGACCCCTTTGGCAATGATTACAGCCAGGAGTCTTCTTGGGTTTTGACACACCAAGCTTTGAATACCTGGATATAGGTATTTTTCTACCATTCTACTCTGTAGATCCTTTGCAGAATTGAAGATCTGCCTCTCCCCCTCATTCACTGGTGAAGAAACCTGTCTTTCATGAAAATGCACAGCAAATATTAGCATCATTACACTGGCTGTCTGTGTATTTTAGGACTGATTTTTAAACTTTGTTAATTGTCTCAAAGGCTCTGAACAAATTTGCACTTCTCTCTGTTACCAAATGCCTAACCTCTTACATCACTAACCGCCATCTCGGATCTTCAAACTCCAGTGTACTCAATGTTTCAAGATTGAAGCATAAAATAACTGGTGAGATAGCCCTTTGCATTTATGTACTGTGAAAACAGACAAGAAAACAGTATGAAGGTTTTGGTATTCTGTCCCGTATACTTGGTAAAAAAGCAAAAATATCGGGTGATACGTCTTCACAGACTTGAGTTCATAACAGAACTGAAGATTGTTACAAAATGGCTGGTAAATATATGAAACTGACAGGAAGAGGCGAGATTAAGGGAGTAACAATGGTGGCAGGGCAGAATCCTGATGACTGGAGGAGGAAATGATGTCATCAGAAGAGGCGGGGTCTGCATGACCGTAGAGGGAAGTATTGTCTGACTCCTGAGAATAGGAACGGTGGTTAGTGTGTGGAATCTTCTGCTGGTCTGGAGGGGAAAGGGAGAAGGAGTTAGAGGGCAGTACGGGGAAACACATGTATTTAAGCCCGTAAACTGTCCCCCCATGCTCATGTGTGACAGCGGGCAAAAATTTGGAAGGAGTTACCAATAGAGAGCACAGTCGAGTACTCCCAGGAGAGTACAGTCAACCATTTTTAAAAACTATTAAAAATGCTATTTTTAATTTTGCCTCTCATGATCTGTAATACTGATTAAACTTATTTCTACATATTTACATTTTTTAAGTTGTATCCTTGTTCTAAGAGATGTGTATGGCTGTCTTCATTGAACATCACTACTGATAATACTTTTTTTTTATTCATGTTTAACTTTGCCAGATACTACACGTTTCCTTTTTCTTTCTCGTTCTGGTATCCTGTTATGGTGCTCTGAAACTTCTCTAAAAATGACTAAAGTAGCCATGTTTGATGCTAGAAGGGATTAAGATCTTCCTATGTTGAGACCAGCAGAACTCTATTATCTAGAACATTTTATCTTATGTAGACATTAATTAATCAACCCTGCTCTGATCAGGCTGGGCAGTCAGTCAGTTGGCCAAGAGATTTTCGTTCACCAATATTTATGCCAGCTAGAGATTTTGTTTTTATCTCCTCCCTGGCAACCTGACTATAGCATATTGTATATCAGTCATTCTTGACAATTTTCAGAATTTTTATGACTGCAATTTCACCTTTTTTTGTAAAGCACTTTGTGTTACACCCTCTGTATCAAAATGTGCTATAGAAATAAATGTTGTTTTTGGCAACTAGTAATGGTCGTGTTAACACTGAAATCATTTGCTTTTCATACTTGTTAAATGCCTATGCCAGCTTTTATGTAAATCAGAATACTGTTGCTGGATTTAATAATGTTTTCTCACACATTATTATTTATCTATTTATATCTATATATTGATAGAGAGATACAACTTTCATTGTCCCTAGGGAAAAATGTGGATTTTTACATAAGGTCAATAAATAAATAAATAAACAAACACTATAGTCTAAACACACACCAGAATGACTAAAAAGAAAGACAATTATGTACATTGTCTCAAAACTTAATGTATATATTGTTTACAAAAACAACATACATTCATTTCTTGGCAGGTTAGTATGTTTTGTGCTTCAAAATATATATGACTTATGCTTTAGATGTCTCTATTACATAATAAAACACTACTGTCTGTGTGTGTGTGTGTGTGTGTGTGTGTGTGTGTGTGTGTGAGAATGTCTGGTCTCTTTGAGCAAGCTGATTGGTCAGTTTGGCTTTGGTGACGTGATCAACAGAGGAAGTGCCGGGAAAAAGAGGTGGAGACAGGCAATGAGGAGAAATGGTGTAGGAATCACCTTCAAAGGCAGGAGGATGTACAGTGCATCCGGAACGTATTCACAGCGCATCACTTTTTCCACATTTTGTTATGTTACAGCTTTATCCCAAAATGGATTAAATACATTTTTTTCCTCAGAATTCTACACACAACACCCCATAATGACAACGTGAAAAAGTTTACTTGAGGTTTTGCAAATTTATTAAAAATAAAAAACTGAGAAAGCACATGTACATAAGTATTCACAGCCTTTGCTCAATACTTTGTCGATGCACCTTTGCAGCAATTACAGCCTCAAGTCTTTTTGAATATGATGCCACAAGCTTGGCACACCTATCCTTGGCCAGTTTCGCCCATTCCTCTTTGCAGCACCTCTCAAGCTCCATCAGGTTGGATGGGAAGCGTCGGTGCACAGCCATTTTAAGATCTCTCCAGAGATGTTCAATCGGATTCAAGTCTGGGCTCTGGCTGGGCCACTCTAGGACATTCACAGAGTTGTCCAGAAGCCACTCCTTTGATATCTTGGCTGTGTGCTTACGGTCGTTGTCCTGCTGAAAGATGAACAGTCGCCCCAGTCTGAGGTCAAGAGCGCTCTGGAGCAGGTTTTCATCCAGGATGTCTCTGTACATTGCTGCAGTCATCTTTCCCTTTATCCTGACTAGTCTCCCAGTTCCTGCCGCTGAAAAACATCCCCACAGCATGATGCTGCCACCACCATGCTTCACTGTAGGGATGGTATTGGCCTGGTGATGAGCGGTGCCTGGTTTCCTCCAAACGTGACACCTGGCATTCACACCAAAGAGTTCAATCTTTGTCTCATCAGACCAGAGAATTTTGTTTCTCATGGTCTGAGAGTCCTTCAGGTGCCTTTTGGCAAACTCCAGGCAGGCTGCCATGTGCCTTTTACTAAGGAGTGGCTTCTGTCTGGCCACTCTACCATACAGGCCTGATTGGTGGATTGCTGCAGAGATGGTTGTCCTTCTGGAAGGTTCTCTCTCTCCACAGAGGACCTCTGGAGCTCTGACAGAGTGACAATTGGGTTCTTGGTCACCTCCCTGACTAAGGCCCTTCTCCCCTGATCGCTCAGTTTAGATGGTCAGCCAGCTCTAGGAAGAGTCCTGGTGGTTTCGAATTTCTTCCACTTACGGATGATGGAGGCCACTGTGCTCATTGGGACCTTCAAAGTAGCAGAACATTTTCTGTAACCTTCCCCAGATTTGTGCCTCGAGACAATCCTGTCTCGGAGGTCTACAGACAATTCCTTTGACTTCATGCTTGGTTTGTGCTCTGACATGAACTGTCAACTGTGGGACCTTATATAGACAGGTGTGTGCCTTTCCAAATCATGTCCAATCAACTGAATTTACCACAGGTGGACTCCAATTAAGCTGCAGAAACATCTCAAGGATGATCAGGGGAAACAGGATGCACCTGAGCTCAATTTTGAGCTTCATGGCAAAGGCTGTGAATACTTATGTACATGTGCTTTCTCAATTTTTTATTTTTAATAAATTTGCAAAAATCTCAAGTAAACTTTTTTTACGTTGTTATTATGGGGTGTTGTGTGTAGAATTCTGAGGAAAAAATTGAATTTAATCTATTTTGGAATAATGCTATAACATAACAAAATGTGGAAAAAGTGATGCGCTGTGAATACCTTCCAGATGCACTGTATTGACCAGAATATGAATGATGTTTTCACAGCACGTAATGGAGGTCCATCTACCATTGATGGTAGTCAAAAGCAGACAGGTGGTGAGTAAAGTCCCTCAAAATGACAGAGTGTGAGAAGCAGGCTTTATGGGAATGTGATCGAGAGAGGTTCAGACACACGCGGGTAGTAAGCAAAGTAACACTGAAGGTACACGTAGGACAAAAGCTGTCAAATATCAAGTATTTCTAAATGTATTCCTTTACCTGTCTTCCACAGGTAATGTGGCTAGTTAGGTCATAAGCTCTTACTTCAGCTCATCATCTTTGTCTTAGTGTTGTAAGAACACACAATAAAGTCATGTGCAATGGCATAAGGGATTTTTTCCTTCATTAAGACACACAATAACAGCAAATAATTTAGAAGTGAATGAGTTTTGTTTTATACAGACTGAACTGCTGTTTTTTACTATAAGTAAACTTTATTACCTTTTGTATACATAGATAAATAGCACTGACATATAAATGCAGACAGAAATACTTAAAAACATATAAACGAAATAAAAGTTTATTGCATTATACTACAAAATGTCTTTCAGACCCTGTTGTAGGCAATTAGCCAAAAGGACTGTGATTTGTAGAGCAATAAATAAATCTGAGAATCTCATATTTAAACTTTTTTTCTGGATCTGAGTTTTGCCACAATTTACCATGTGGTATTTATTAGTGGTTCAGATATACAATAGGACAACAATTCCTTCATTATAGGGGGGGGAAGTAAATGTACTAACCATTTTTTAGATTCTCAAGGAAAAGGGTTCAAAGTATTTGTTTCTTTATATTGGGAATTATAATGAGCTATAAACATTCATAAGGAAATATTTATTTTAAAAAAATCTGCCAGCATTACCCAACCTAAAAAAAGACATTACCAAAGAAAAAGGTTAGGGTCAGTCAAACATCTAACTTTGTTTCTTTGGAATTGCACACACTGTCTGTTCAGGATGAGTCTGTGTTACACAATCACAGCTCTTCTTGGAAGGGCTTGTCACCACCCAGGAGCACTGCATGTACTTAACCTATTTGAACTTTTTCCTTAAATGTACCCTACTTTTGCCCGCATCTCACAATGAAGACAACTGTCTACTCTTCTCAATGAAATGTCTGTTCTAGTGAACCTACAGCACAAGCTCAGGTTTAGTCATTACGTGCTACAGACAATGGTTACAATATTATATAACCCACCCCAGAGAGTACTGTTACAAAACAATAGAAAAGCAGAAAAAGGCCACTTGGTTCAATTCACCTTGGTATTTTTTTTTGATTTAATATACTTTGTTAATTACACAGGGGAAATTGTCTTTTCACTTGACTTTTAGGGGTCTGCCATTATACAGGCCCCCTGGAGCAATTTTCAGGTTTAAGTGCCCTGCTCAAGCGCCCAACAGAATAGGATCCCTTCAGACAGAAACGGGATTAGAACCAGCATCCTGTAATTGCTGGTCAGTGTATGTTTTGTTTCATAATAAGTACTGAGTATAAACATGAATGTTCTGAGGGTGCTTGCCTCACCCCGCCCAGCATCAGGATCGTTATGTGCCATCCTTTGTCAGCATTTTCAATATCTAACTTTTTCTCTACAGATCTCATACAACTTAATTTCAAAAAGTAATATGAGTGGATATGACAGCTGTGCCAGGAACCCCAAGAATGCAGTCCAGCAAGTTGTACATTTGATGAAAGCCTTTATGTAGGTGACATTTAGATGCCTTAACATACTGAACAAGGTTGTCCTTGATATGTTCTCACTAGTCTGAACTGGTATGTTGGCATTCCAAAATATAGCAGGAAATTCTTATGCTGAATAGTTTCACATTATTGTGAAGTATGAGGCTTACAGTGACTGGCAAGGAAAATACTAAAAGCTATCTGTTACATTTTTTACACAAATCCTGTCCAGACAAAAAACATACTGCATAAGGCAGGATCATTTAAGAAATATCACAGACCTGTGTTTGGGCTTATGATGGGCACAGACTGGTACCTGCAGTGGGTGATATTTCCCCATAAGTAACCACTGGCCTGAACTAACAGTGGATAGGGTAGCTCTGCGAAAGAGACACAAATGATTGATACTTTGTATTAAAGACAGGTAGTGCCAACTCCCCTCAGCAGAGGACCTGTCCCTCCATCTCTAGATGCCCCATATGCAGGAGACACAAGTCACAGACACCTCCTAGTTACTAGACCCAACAACGTATCGGGTATATGGTGCAGAAAAAGGATACATCAGTTATAGTGTCCATCATAATGAATGGGCAGTCAGGGGCTTTCCTGTGACACCCAGCACTTCAATGTCCTTGGACATTTCAGGAGTGCAGGGACACTCAGGAACTTTAAACGGTGACTTTAGGGTGGAGTCCTTAAACAGTCATCATGCTGCTTTCAACCTGGAAGTGATTCCAAGAAGTACTATAACTATGCTTGTGAAAAACTTGATAGCAGTCTCCCTGAGAGGGTAGATGAGTGTACAGGTCAGAGGAGAGAAGGAAAAGGCACTTGAATGGCGGAAAGAAGAGAGATCAGAGGAAACAGATGGTAAGTAAGAGGTATAGAAGTGGCCAGCCTTTGGCAAACATACAGCGCTGGGTAGGTGAACAAGCCAACCTGCCTATGAGCATGTTTGTATTTTATTTTCTCCATTTATTTATACATCCTTGTATAGTTTAATTTAATAAACACTTAGTTTTTTACTTCTTCTAGGCAGTAGTACCGGAAGAGCACCTGCTGTAGGTAATAATGTAAAGTCCATGTGTTTCTGCAGCACTTGCCACTCCCTTCCTATGCATGCCGCTTTCCATTTTAAATCCTTGTAAGGTATATCTTGTCAAGAGCTACAGTACATGTAGCTGTGCCATCAGCACTGACAAATCACCCTCTCACCATTTGGTCTCCTCAATGCCTCATTAATGTTACAAAGACCATGACCTAAAGGAATTATTCTTAGTAAAGCTTCATGCAACATCCTCAAAGGGCTGACACTGCTGTCTTTAAAAAGTGATAGCTAATCAAGCATCTCTGCTGTCAGCACATAGGATGAGAAACAAGGGCGCGGAAGTAACATGCTACAGTGGTGTGGAAAAAAAATAAGGGATAAGGAAAAGCATGCATAAGAAAACAAACAAGACGTTATTGTATTTAAAAGAAACACAGAGGAGTAACTCAAGGCATGATCCCCAGAGTAGTGCTGGAACTGAGAGAAATGATCTAGAAATACCCGGTGTTTAATGAATTCAACAAACTGCAAATTTTGACTGATTGTTTAAGGAAACTGACTAAACTACAATCCTCTTGGGTCACTCATCAGTACTGATTTGCTGTATTAGCAAGTAAATAATTGTATAAATAAAGATCACATTCCTCCACTTCTCCTCTAAGATTATTGCATTGCTCTTTATTGCTAATAACATTTAACTGCATGTCTCAAAAGACAGGGTAGCCCAGTTACTGTCAGGGTGGAGTTTGCACATTGTCTTTCTAGGCGTACTCCAGATACAATGGAGTCACAAAGGTGTTTATGTTGCTTTGCATTTCTAAAGTGGTCCGGTTTGAGTGAAACTAGCTGCGTGTGCAACCGTAAGTAGGATTCACAGTGAGCTAACCGACTTGCAGTCCAGTGTTTGTTCCAGCCTTATCCCAAATACTGTAGGAATAGGTTACAATTACCAGCAGATTCACAGAAAGAATGAATGGACCTTCAAAAGATAACTAGAGCCACATGTTGACCATGGATTTTCTGTGACCTTCAGTACTTTGGCCTCTTCCTCTGTTTCCCTTTCCTCTGCTGATAGCTATGGCACTTTGCTTTATCATCTCTCACCATATTTCTGCAGTGTGCAGTTTTGCACAGTCAAAATAAACATAAAGAAATAACAATAGCTAAGAAATGGATTCTTACTGATATTCCAAAGTACGTAATATGTGTGTGACCTCTAAATGTTTAAATACTTGCCTGAGTCTGAGGGAAATTCTACATTAGTTGCCAGACATTATGTCAAATCATCATGAATATATTATTAATCTCATTGTTTTTAAAAATTGGAAATTCTTACGAAATGGAAACTGTATTCATTATTATTTATAACATATTGCTTTTTTCCACTCATCTTATATGACAAAGTTTTGTTCATCAGCATTAATTGATTGTTATAAACATATTGCTTCAGTACAGAAAATTTTGTTTAATTTGTATTCAAAAACAAACAGATCTAAAACACGATACAATTATAGCTAAGTGCACTTATTTGAAGAACAGTGATTACTTTTAATATGCACTATGGATTATTTATACTCATTTAAACATACTTAAAAAATTGTTGCCAATTTAAAAAGAAGTTTTCAGCCTGTCTCAAGTGTGACATAAGCTGCTGCAAAACAGGCAACCACAATATGGCATTTGGAAACGGCAGTGGGTATAGAACAATATAATGATGTAATAAAAAAAAACACTGACCAAAACCCGGGAACACAAAGTACCAATTTATGGCTTGTCACATCTACTGTAAAGCATCGCTCAAAGACATTGATCAGTAATTGCCTGGACTAGGTTGAGATATCAACTTAACAGAACAGTTTAATTAAGCTTATTTTACTCAATGAACTAAAGACTTCAGTAATTTAAAAAGACTGATTTACATTAGGAGTGGCAGGTGGAAATTACCCAGACATGCACCTGTGTATTTAGAAGACTATCCAAGGGACCTATTTAAGTCATGTGGGTTGAATTTGAAAGACATTTGGCTGCCATAACAGTTCCTGGTAACAGGAAGGTTATGAATTTAAATTTATGGAAGGGAATGTTTCATAGCATGTTTTCGATCTTCTTCTTCTTCTTCTTATCATCATGTTCTCGATAATGGCAAAAAATGATAAAATAAATTGAAAAAATCAAAGCCAATTCTGCTGCCACAATATTCAGAAAGATACACACATACACTGAACTTCAGTAACACCAATATTGTCCATATCTATGCTTCACAAGAAACGTGTGGCAAATTCACCAACTGCAGATAACTACTTCAGAATCCATACGCTGCTGCCAAGCCAAAACAAATCTGATGCTTTTGGCAAGTAGACATGAGCCAACACCTTCCAGTAATGAAGACATTAAACTCATAACATTTTACAGGGAACTCAACAGAAAGCAGATGTTCCCACAAGGGAAATTGGAAACATGTGACTACAAATATACAAAGCCATATTACGCTTAGATATGCAATGGCTCTGGATGTCTTTCTGGTTAATGTAGCTGATCAAAAATCTTGCACCACTACACTACTGTATATGCAGTAATTTTGAAAAATTTTTATTAATCTCAAAAATGTTTTTTCCCCCCAAATTTAAAACTTCTTTTTGACTCAGGCTCTTTTCACATCTTTTTTTATTCGACTGAAACAATTAAGTGTTGAGGTGTCACATTCTACAGGAAGAAATACTGAACTAATGACCTGACTAATGAGGAGAACTGTTGTTCATTGAGTAATGTTAATTACTGAATGTATGGGCAAGGCCGACACACAAGTATTACTGCAGATTGGGCAGGTGTTTACAAACAGGAAGCTTCAGGATATGTGAATTGAATATAATGTAGAGTATTTCATGATGATCATGTACTACATACCCAAAGATGTGAATATAGGCAATCCATTCAGCGTGTTTCTAATTCCTCAATCTGTCTCAGGACTGTGGGAACTAAAATGCAGGCCAGCAGCATCGGGCACAAGGCACAGACCAACTTTGGATGGATAGCCAGACCACTGCAGTGTGCACTGACACACACCAAGCCAAACTGGAGTTAACCTAACAAAGATATCTTTGATATGTGTGAAGAAAGACACAAACAGAATGTGCAAACTCCACATAGGAAAGGATCTGGCCCTGGGATTAAATGAATTAACTCTGAGACTGAGTCATCCACACTATCCACTGAGCCACCTTAAAAAAAGAAAAAAAGAAAAATTTTTAATGTCAATGACATAGGGTGACTTAATAAATAATAGTCATCCAATCTGAATTACAGATATAAGTGAAAATGAAAAAGGCTACTGAGCATTTCCCTATGAGTTATGCTAGGCTACTACTATATTGGAGGATGAACCTTGGACTGGAAATAAAATAAAATTATAATCTAGGAAACTATATAAGTAGTGGAGTTTAACTAAATTAGGCTTAGTTCCATAAACACAACTAGATTAAGGTTTGTTGATGTGCGAGTAAATCTAGCATTGGAACTAAATCTTTATTCACGTTGCAGTAAATATAACATGGCAATAATATAGTGTAAAGGAGTGAAGAAACTGGACTACTGCTCACCGACCCTAGAATGAGAAAAAGCTCGAACTTCTCCCACCACCACTACTGCCAGTCATGAGAAAGGAAGAGTACACTTCAGCCATTTCATTACAGACTGTGATGGGTCTTAGATCAGCTACTAACTCCCACCCCCCTCCCCTCCCATCTGCTGTAACATAAATGAAATAATAGTAATACATGCTCCTCTTCACATACATAATCTCTGAATACTTAACATATCTACAAATGCAACATACAGGTATACACTGTGGTGTGCTGGCTAAGGCACTACATTTTAGAGCAAAAGATGTCTACTTCCAATTCCATCCCAAACTACTTACTAACTCACCTATGCTCCAACTGTAAAAAGTATTTGTAAACAATTGTACCAACGTCTACACTTGTATTTCACCTTGGGTAACTGTGTCAGTCACATGTAAAATAATACTTTGATTTAATCAAAATCAATTGAAATGCAAAATCTCCATGTGGTTTAAATATACAAGCAGAAATGTAATATACTTAAAGAAAGTTTAATTACTCTTTAAGATTCCTTGTACTAGTGAGTAAAATCAGCTGGTAATAGCAGCGAGGATAACAAACTTCAGTTCACACCAATCTCCAAAAACAGTACATGAGAGCTAAGGTCATTAGTAAATGTCAAGTTAAACTCTAACTCACCTGGGCCAACTGGCTGCTCAGCCCATTCCTGGGTGTTCTGC
The DNA here is from genome assembly GCF_016835505.1 of Polypterus senegalus. Classification (NCBI taxonomy): domain Eukaryota; kingdom Metazoa; phylum Chordata; class Cladistia; order Polypteriformes; family Polypteridae; genus Polypterus; species Polypterus senegalus. The sequence goes on from NC_053166.1 coordinate 142,791,465, forward strand.
AGTGTGCAAATCTGTTGGCAGGCGTTCATGGTGTTGGTAAATTATTACTAAGATCTGATGCCAGATCTTCCCCAGGGGATGCTGCTTGTAGTGCGTCTCTACATTCTGATCATCCTTTTGAAGACAGAATCCTTAGGGCAGTAAGAGGAGAATGAAAAATTAACATTCAGTGATTACTCATTTAAGAACAGTATGAAAAGCTGTACCAACTCTTTTCACAAAATTGTACTATTATGAGATCATTTGGTCATCAGCTTGATTTAGATACAGAGCTGACAGGGCATCTCTTATAATGGCAAATACACAATCCTTCTAGAATTCTGAGACGTTGTCACTAAATATTGTTTCATGCAAAAAATTGTTTATTTTTTGAAAATCTGCATCTTGTGACAGAAGTGTGCACTGCAATATACAAGTATACATGAGTTTCACGAGATAAAGCCATTCACAGTTTCATCTGCATGTCAAGACTAAGGGTTTTTCTAAACAGAACTCTTAAATGCAAGTGAAAGTAGATTAAAAAGAGGAGCTGCAGTGTATGGTCACCAGTCCTAGCTGTAGTTTCAATTTATTTATGAGGGTCCATTGGCGGATTCATTCAAATCTCTAAGGCTCACATCTCTTTTGCATTTATATCAGCTTGACTCTGACTATATTTTCATATTCTCTTTCAGTAGAAGCTGCACTAATCCTTATTCAGTCACACCATCTTCTCAGGTGTAATATTCTGTTGATCTTTACTTATGTACACTTTAGGCTGTACTTTAATTATAAAATGGAATTGAAAACTCTTGCATTTACTATTTATTTTGAAATATATCATTGTTTTCAGTGTAAACCACTTGTACTTTAAGAATAGTGCAATAATAAAGAAAGGCTGATTGATAATCTTTGCATGAATATTTTAATTTAAGTGTCATTTTAATACAATAGTAAATGTTGCTTAACACAAAAGAATAAACCAATTTATAACCTGCATTATTAAAAAAGCCATATTTTGCAATAGACGTATTGGCCATTTTAAAAATTTCCCCTATGTAGTATGAGGTAGGACCCCCTGCTATCTCCAGGATGTGCTAGAAATACTCCTTGGAGGTTCTGCTCAGCATTGACTCAATAGCATCACACAGCTCCTGCAGTTTTTTCAGCCCCACACTTATGCTATAAACTTCCTTTTCCACCTCATCAGAAAGACTGTTTGGTCAAACAACAGCTATAAACACTTTTCCATAACTGTATGGTCTCTCTTTTCCATATACAGTACATTGTCATACATGCCAACCTGAGGAGTGTCTCATAGGTAACCGTACAGAGAACCATGAGTGGAAGATTGAAGATGAAGTACAAACACTACCCTGGTTTCCATTTCCTTCAGAATGAAGAACGCACGCTACCACATATTCCAGCACACTCAAAAGTTAAACCACCTCCTTCCCAGACATCTCTGTTCACTGTGAGACCTGTTTCTGAGAAGGACGAAGCTCCTCCTTTGGAAGGCTTTATTTATTATTATTATTATTATTATTATTTTACTACACTTATTTTAACTTCACCTGTTTGTTGTCTGGTACAAATCTTGTAATCAATATTTAGCCCACTTCCTATTGTCAAATGACTTGAAATTTTGCACACTTACTCACTTCATGACAATACATGAATCAATAATCAATTTCATTAATTAATCAATTAATTAAGAAATTAAATTTTCATATGAAGAATAAAAATTTCACCAATAGATGGAGCTAGTAACGGACAGAAATATTAAAGGAAGTGTTAAAATATTTATTACAAAATTATACAAAACAAACCCAAGACTAAAAAGTTGAAAATAATATATATATTTATAATACTTTTTAAAATCCACGCTCATATTTAGTTAAAAAGTGTACTAAAAAGTAAAAAATAAGTCTCTCATACATCACTCATAAAATAAAAGCGTGGGTGCTTTTCATCAATCAACATTCCAAAACGCTTCTCTTAGCAAAAGCACCCACGCTTTTATTTTATGAGTGATGTATGAGAGACTTATTTTTTACTTTTTAGTACACTTTTTAACTTAATATAAGCGTGGTTTTTAAAAAGTATTTTTTTATATAAATATTATTTTTTGGCTTGGAAGATCTTTATATATTGACCAAAGACATCAAAATTGTTTTCTTTCCATTTTAAACTGGATATTAACTGTGGGGTCCCCTGGAGCTCCAACCCTTTTACTGTGTTTTAAGTTTCTTTTGAAATATATATATATATATATATATATATATATATATATATATATATATATATATATATATATATATATATATATACACATACACACACACAATAGCCCAGGTGTAGGTATCGTATGGTTAGTCTATTTCATCGGTCCACCGAGTGTCATTGTGCCAAATTCATCAACTGCTTATTTCTGGTGTTTATTCTACAATCATGCACTTGACATGGGCATTTTTTTTCTCCAAGCCACCATGACAGATTTTCATGACCATGATGCTACCATTTTTTGGCACTGATGGACTTATTCTAAACGAATTTGTTCCCCATGGACAGACGGTTAATCATTGAACTGCTAAGGCATCTACAGGAAAACAACAGGAAGAAAACATCCGGAAGACACTTCATAGCATGACAACGCACCTGCACACACTGCGTTGTCAGTCATTTCACCCACCGCTGTATTCACCTGTTCTCACTCCCTTTTCCATTTTGTTCCTAAAATTAAATTTGAGACTGAAGGTCTGTAGGACTGAAGAAGATTTACTACCAATTGGAAGAAACATATAGGAGGCTCTAGACAAAGTAATAAAAGATGAGTACAGAAAATGCTAACAGTAATGAGAGAAACACTCATCAGGTGCTTGATGACTTATTTCCGGCAGCACTTCCAGGTGTTGCGGAACAGCTGCTCTGTAGGCCTCAGCAGCAACTACAACACCCCCAGGCGGCGCCCATGGATCCCAAAAGGGCTGCTCCAAACTCCGTCTCCCATGAAACCCTGCAGGAGTAGTAGGCACTGCTGCAATCCAGAGGGGCTGTCATCTAGCACTCTGGGGTAGGTAATGCTCTGGATAGGCTGGTTCCCCCGTCCTCCTAGTGTGGAGGCGTCCCAGCCGGGTAAGGGCCCTGGCTGCCCACCACAATATATACATATATTACAGGATATGCACACACACACACACACAATTTGCATCAACAAACAGGTTTATCTGAGTGTCTACAGTGTTTATCAAAGTGTCATCACTCCATGGAAATGACAATGTTGACATCGATTTTAGAACTAACAACTAAGTCTTGTGTAGTTCAATCTTAAATTCAAATTATTTGTGTTAAATGGATTATGATTAGATGCCTCTCTACTCTATGGGGAAGGTGAGGGAAGGCTTTTGGGAAATGGAAATGAGCACTTAAAAGTGCCCCCTGGTATAACTCATTTGCATTTAATTTCTGCATTTTCATAAATGATACTTTTGTTTCACATCAACCCAAGAGAGAGGTCACACATACACCTGAATTCAACCATACTGTTAACTCTCCAGTACCATTTTAAATTTATAAATTTTAAATTACATATACATATATAACCATTAAATTTAGCTTCAAAAAATGTTGTGCCTTACAATAAATGTTGTGTTCCAATTTATCTCAGGGCTGGCAAGGAGAAGCTCTACTGCTGCAAAGTTCATGCTGTATTACTTACTACTAGTGTGGTAATCAATGCAGCTGCATACTAAACAATATGAGAGGCATAAAGGATGTCTGGGGATTCCTAAGCAGCAATCATGGAAAGGCAAAAAGCCAGATCAGGAAAAGCAGTTTTTTCCTGTATAGACTGAAAAACCTCTTGTTAGGATTAAAATAAACACAACTGCTCCTCAGGGTATGATGAAATGATAACACACACAAGTTGAAATTTTTAGCTTGCCATTAACTCAATGCGAGAAGTCAAGAATAAGTTTAACACGTAAAGTAAATGGTCAAATGGTCCCTCGACCCGCTGGAGTCTCCAGGGCAATCCGGGGACAAAACAGTATTCGTGTTAACAGAACATTCTCAAAATTGCTTTATCCAATTTAGAGTACGGAGGCTGACACCTATCTTGGCAGCACAGGGGTACTTGGATTTTATAGTCACACAACAGAACACTCGTTTGGCATGTACATACAGTATACGTGTAAACTCATGCCGACACATAATCCCCATCTTCACTTTTTTAATGCCTGCTTTGTCTCACCATCAACAGAGAGGGATCAGGGCAGGAGAAAAAACATTTTCACAAAAAAACACGTAAGCTTCTACATCAAATCTCTGCATATTTGTAATTGAATTTTATATTTCATAAACTTTTGTGATGTTCCTTTAAACATTATATTCATGGACAAACACAGTGCATTTAATAGTGCATAAACAATTGCTATTGCTTTTTTGTCCCATGCCTGGCAGAGACGCCCCTTCAATATTGGATCCGGGGGAGCAGCCATGGGGTGCACTCTACGTCCCCCGGTATGCATGGTGGCAGCCCTCCTGGGTTACATCAGGGCCACAGGTGTGGGACTTCAGGACTCAGATCTGTTGGGCTCCGTGGCCAACACCCGGAGGAGCTGCATGGCTTAACGAGCCTCCGTGGGCTGGAATGCAGCCACACCCGGAAGTGCAGCCTAATTAGGCCAATTACCACCTGGAGCACTTCCGGGAGGGCTACAAAAAGAGCCTGCAGCCACTGCTCAGGGGCCAGAATTGGGAGGAAGAGGATGAGGTTGCCGGGGGAGTGGTTTGAGAAGAGAGTGCTTTGTGCTTATCTTTAAGTGCTTGTGGGACTGTGTATTGCCTGTGGGGTTCACGGGGAAGACGTTAAGAAGAAAATAAAAGTCTTGTGCCATTTTACACGTGCCTCTGGAGTGAGTCTGTGCCGGGTTGGGCGCTAGATAGTGCTAACTTCACAAGGCATTGAGTTATATCCTTCTGTAGACATCAGGCTCATTTGTTAGCTTCATTTGCTCTCTTGGTGTGTTAGAACATTTGCCTGAAGAGTAGATGCTCCTCAACAGCTTTTTGTGAACAGGTAGTGGAAAGCTGGTCATCAATGTCTTTTCCATGAGCACAACCAAATAAATGCTTTTGCAACGTGTGCACAAAGTTTTAGTCGCATCATTCAGTGTTGGTATGAGAGAAAAGAAGGCTTGCGACTGATTAAAAAATGCATTTTCTCTTTGGCATTGCTGTTTTGTAAGATTCACAGCACAGGTTAGCAACCTCATCTCTGTATTTTTTCCTGGCTACATCCAAACTGCCTAGGAATGTAAACGGACAATTATGGTTGACAACTGGGACTGACAGCTGCATCAAGCATAAAGTGTGTTGTTTTCTTTAGTGTGATTGATGATTTAATGTCTGCGTTGGCTGAACTGTGTTTGCTGACCAATAACACTTTTTTTAGGTAGGCAGTCTGTTAAAACCAGGACATATTGTTATATTTCAGTTATTTCTCAGGACACAGTCTGAAACTGGGACTGTGCCAGCCAAAGACGGATGTCTGGTCACCCAGACCACTGGGTGCCAGGTTGGAAACAGCCCCAGATACCACTCTAGTCCAGCACAGGGCCCACTCACATACATATCCAGACTCCCACTGGGAACATTTGTAGTCGTCAACTAATCTAAATCTAGTGTGCATGTAGAAAAAGAACTGAAAATCTCATACTGACCTTTAAGTATTTTGACACTCTTGATATTCTTCTGCTGTGAAACATTCTGACTTGTCATTGTTTACACGTCTTAAACAACTAATATCATACACTGTATTATCTATATCTATTATTTATTTATATTACATATCTATTGACTATATTTATGTATCTAGATTGCAAATACCATACATTACATCAATATTCATATTGCTAACTACACGTCAAAATTGCTGCTACTTCTTTGTCTTGTCTTTGTACAATGTCTTGTCTTGTTTGTGTTTTACTTTTAAATTTTAATTCTATTTTTAATTTATTATTTGCACGTCATGTTGTTACACTGTGGTGGTTCAGATCTAATTATGCAATTTTCATTACGCTCTAACTTATCAAGTTTATTGCATAGAGAATCCACAAAAAATATTTTTGTTGCCTATAGGTGGCAGCACCTGCCCTGCATAACAAAATGGCTGAGAGACAGTTGTCAGTCGAACAGCAATTGGTTTGTCTTGTATTGTTTTCCTGCATTGCATTAAAAATTGCATAATTAGATCTGGACCACCCTATACTTGTATATGGTTGAGATGACAATAAAGTTCACTTTGACTTTGATCTGCCTACACATTTGGAGGCAAGGAGGGGTAACTCACATAGTCACAGGGAGATTGTGCAAACTCCAAGCAGCATTAATGTTAGCTGTGGTTAGGGTTGCAAATAGGGAGGAAGCAGAGGATATGATATGCATGGGGGCCCTCAAAACCTTCACTTATTATTTAGTGATTGTTCCATTGTCCTGGCAGACTAAAGTATATTTCTCTTGTCTTCAAGGAGAATGGCAGTAAGTATACCACTGAATGAGGTATGTCAGTCAGTCAGTCATTTTCCAACCCACTATATCCTAACACAGGGTCATGGGGGTCTGCTGGAGCCAATCCCAGCCAGCACAGTGCACAAGGCAGGAACAAATCCTGGGCAGGGTGCCAGCCCACCGCAGGACACACACACACACAAAGCACACACTAGGGACAATTTAGGATCACCAATGCACCTAACCTGCATGTCTTTGGACTGTGGGAGGAAACCGGCGCAGACACAGGGAGAACATGCAAACTCCACGCAGGGAGGACCTGGAAAACAAACTCAGGTCTCCTTACAGAGAGGCAGCAGCGCTACCACTGCGCCACCATGCCTCCCTGAATGAGGTATGCCTCTTGTAAATCCACTTTGAAACAGGACCTGCCTCTATGAGGAAACACCACATGATGCACCACTCAGTTCATCTTGATGTCTAGTTTTGCAACATGTCAGTATTTTTGTGGTCCCCCCATTTCTGGCCCTGTAGACTCAAACAAATCCTAATTTTAGGACTGTATTTTGTGCAGGTAATTGCACTCTTATGATAAAGAATAAACCAATAGGTTTCTTCAGAAAATAATTATCAGAAAGACTTAAAGATGTGCATGCCACATCAACCAAACCCAAGGGTTTCAACCTTTAATGGGAAATAAGGGATCAAAGTTACTCCTTTTCACAAAACTTTGAAAAAATAAGTCTTGTTAATGTAGGCTTGTCCAGTGTCACTTTATATTATGAGCTTGCTGATCATGAATATATTTTTGATATCTGGTTCTTTATTTGTAGTCTTAGCCTTCTAAGAGCCACTCCCAGAAGGTTAAAAATAACAAACTTGAAACATACACGTGTGTGTGTTGTTTTAGACTATTTCAAGGTCTATGATTACAAACATTATTTTTGATGTGTGATCCTTTACTAGAAATCTATCCCTCTATTTGTCTCTTTTGTGTTGGGCCCCTGTTTCGATAGCTAAACAGAAACATATGCTGTATTGGCATCATAAACATTGTGGGTCCCTATATTCCTGGGGCCCCCTGCCAATTGTGCCCATACATTAGGATAGCCCTGTGTGAAACATAACATGTTTTATTACATTTGAGAATATTTAGACTTTAAACATTTAAACTGATGCACACATTTTAATATTTCAAATATTTGACACGATTATTCTTATTATATACTTTTACCTCATGAAGTAAAAATGTAATTTCTTATGAACAGCCTAAACTATGTCGACTTACGCTAATTCAGACTGTTTTTTCAGTTATGGCTCTGGACGCGTACCCTGAAATCGGGCACTGCCCCGGACACGACTCCAGTCATTTGCAGGACCCACTCACGTCCACATCCAGACTCACACCGGGAACACTTGCAGCCGCCAACTAACCTACCTCAACATCTTTGGTGGGATGAGGGGAAAACCCACGTAGTCACGGAGGGAATGTGCAAACTCCAAGTAGCACGCGTGTTAACAGTGGTCAGGATCGCGGATAGGGAGTCCATAAGGATCTCCTCTCCTTACTTTATGACCGCGGCTGTCCCCCCAAAGTACACTGTTGTACCTTTATGAGGGTCTGCACCGCTGACCGAGAAATCACAAAAAAAAAAAAACTACATGTTGCATACCCACTTTAAAACAATTGTGATTTTATTTTTGCAAACGCCTGAATTCGGCAGAACTTTTTTTCACTTTTTGTTACGTCTTCTTCACTCCTTCTCACTACGGCTTCCAAAATCCAAGTAATCTTCTTTTAATTTTAGATTGCTCCAAAATCCAAGTAATCTTCTTTTAATTTTAGATTGCAGTTGCACCTATTAGGATGCAGGGACGAATGTAAAAGCTGTTGAATGTATATCACACGTCATTCTTTAAGCGGCGTGTCTTAATCGCGTGCAGCTTATCTCTCAAAGCCGACACTTCATTTCTCCTTTTCTAATCAAATGTACGCTTTAACAACGCGGACGTAATGGAACAAACAGTAACAACGCCTGTTTCCAAGTAAGCGAATCCTAAGAAACGAAATAACAAGCGGACCTGTTTGCCTTATGCGTTTGTTCGAATGCTGCATTCCGTCTGCCTGTCTCTTTCACGTTCTCTCTTTCCGTGCACGCGCGCATATAAACCAGTGGACTTGGCGCCCACGATCTCGCGTTCTTTTTTTTTTTCCCGCGCAGTCCGTGTGTTAATAGCTCACGAGCCGCCACGGCAGCGGCCGCACTTCGGTGCTGCTCTTTTTAGCCTTTAAAAGAAATCTCCGTCGACTGGTGGCTGCCAGTTCCTCCCTCGCTTGCCCGCCCATTCGCTCCCTCTCTCTGTTTTTTTTTTTTTTTAACACACATAAATTGGAGGCCAGAAACAGAAACCTTCCATACTCAAGTGTCGCCTTCTTATTTATTGAGACACCGCCGTGCGTTTTCTCTCTCCTTCCTTCATGCAGCTCTCCGCAGCAGCACTCCTTCTTCCCCTGGCCGTCGGGTTACACCACGGCTGCTTGGGGGCGAGTATTCTGGCCGTGCCTGTGGACGCTAGTCACTGGAACACCATGAAAGTGCTCATCTTGGAGCTGGTGAACAGAGGCCACGAGGTCACGGTGCTCAGGCTCTCCAACACCTACTACACGGACGAGGTGTCTTCCGATTTCCACATTGAAACCGTGCAATTGCCCCAGCACAAAGCCAGGAGCAAGGATGAAATTGAGCAGGTGTCCCTGGCCTCGATCTTGCAGAAGGCTTTCAATGACGAGCCACGTTTTCTTTCCGCGTTCTGGAACATTCTGGAATCTATCCGAAGGATATCTGGAGATTACGTAGTGGGCATTGAGAGCACTTTTGAAAACAGTACACTGTTGGGACGGCTGCAGGATGCTCACTTTGATCTTGTTCTTGCAGATCCCTTCTACCCGGGAGGTGCCATTCTTGCCCGCTACCTCAACTTGCCCATCATTCAGTTTGGAAGATGGTTGCCCTTTGAAGATGTGCACTTTGCTGTTGCTCCATCTCCCCTCTCTTTTGTTCCAGTATTGAATTCTAGACTTACTGACAGAATGACATTTTCAGAAAGATTGCAAAATGTTTTCTTGTACATCCTGGGGGGCATACTGGGCCAAGTGTACATATACTCTACTTATGACCAATTGTGCCATCGCTACCTGAAAACAGGAGAAACTATGTATGATCTTTACAAGAAGAGTGACATCTACTTGGTAAAAATGGACTTTGTTTTTGAATTCCCCAAACCCACTATGCCCAATCTGGTGTATATTGGCGGTTTCCAGTGTAAGCCTTCTGAATCCCTGTCTCCAGAGCTGCAGAAGTTCCTGGATGATGCTGACGAAGGGGTTGTCATTTTTTCTTTGGGCACCTTGACTAAAACTCTGCCTGCACATGTCGCTACAGAAGTGGCTGCTGGATTGGCAAAGATTCCTCAGAGGGTTATCTGGCGATACGTTGGCAAGAAACCTTCCATGTTGGGTAACAACACAATGCTTCTTGAGTGGCTTCCCCAGAATGACCTACTGGGACACAGCAAGATCAAGGCATTTATAGCACACGGAGGAGAAAATGGGTTGTACGAAGCTATTTACCATGGAGTGCCAGTCATTGGAATCCCTCTGTTCGGAGACCAATATGAAAATCTTTTGCGTCTTAAAGTAAGAGGAGCAGCAATTCTTTTAGAGAACTTGAAATATTTGACAAGGGACCAAATTTATAATGCTGTCAAAACCATTACTGAAGATCCATCCTACAGGTACAATATGAAAAGGCTCTCGCGCCTGCACAGAGACACTCCAATTCATTCTAAAGAGCTTGCTGTGTTTTGGGTAGAATATGTGGTACGAAATAAAGGAGCTCAGCATCTCCGAGCAGCAAGCACAGAGCTCCCCACCTACCAGTACCTGTTGGTAGATGTTTCTGTACTGTGTTTTATTGTTCTAGTATTTTTTGTTTATTTTATTTGGACCATACTGAAATTAATCATTAGAAAAATAGAATTTTTCAGAAAAAAGAAAACTGACTAACAGTAAAATTATCAACTGAAATACTGCTTCAGGTTACATCAAGATGCCTCATTGTACTTTGCAACAGATCTGTGGTTTTGCAGCACAAATGCTTACGAGCAGGCAAGGTCTTTAGCAACCATAAAGAACTGTGGTTGTTTCAGTAAATGTCTGGCAAATTCAGGAAATTTATCAGCCGTGTGTGTGAAAATGTTGCTTTAAGAAGTGGCCACAGACACATGTTGCAGTTTTGGGTAGATGACAGGTCTAGACATTTTATTTCCCCACAGCATTTTATACAATCAGTGTCTGAGAGGTAGCAGCTATTGCCTGTGGTTCAGGATGCCCATGTAAGCGGGAATGTGGCTGGATATTCAGTTTAGAAAGAAGCCTGTGCTCAATTTAAAAATCCATTTAGGAGTTTTCACTAGGCTCCAGCCCCCGGTGACCCCTGAATTGACAACGTTGTGCAACTTATTAGGTTAGTGCTGTCACAGCACAGTTTTATTTAGAAGAGGGACATTTGTTGGGCTATTTTAAGTAGAAATTTAGCTAAATTTACAGATGGCTTTCTAACTGTGTTAGTGCAAGTTAGCAACTTACCAAAGAAAACAAAAACATCCATGCTGGAGAACAAAAGATTATAAAAAGACCACCATTAAATATATAGAAACACAATCAGAAACTATCTTTCGGCTTCCATTAAAGGGGTTAACAACTTTGAAAATTCAGAGTCAAGAAAAGGCATTGTAAAGAACTTCAGCCTTAATCTGCTTTACTGTATACAAACAGCAGTCATTGGACTTTGAAATCTTTTAAAGTTCATTCTGTCAAACTTGTTATTTAAAGATTTAAACTGTCAGTTTTTTTTAATGTCACTGTTTTATCATAATTATAATTTCAGCAGTTGCAGGAAGTATAAATAAAAATGATCATTACATGCACTGTCTGCTTATTCATGATATTACGTTGTACCCATCGGGTATTTAGGTAAAGAACCTAACTTTTGATTGCACATACCAGAGAAGCAGCCGAGAGTTTTTGTAACACAGTTCAGCTTTCAACAGTGCAATTCATTTTTAGTCTTTTTCTGAAGATCTCCTCTTGGAAGTTTGTGAAGATGTGATGGTTTTCTGGGATGTTAAAGTATTTCCCTACATGTTAGCTTTATTAGTCTGCTTTGAAGAACAACATAACTAGAAGTTACCCTGCAGGGAAGATGGTGATTGCAGGCAGAAACATGATTGTCTCAATCAGCCACTAGTTTGGTGTCATGTTTAATGTAATTTAGTTGGCAAGGGATATGACTGTGCTGGCATTTCTTACCACGCATTCATAAGAAGTAATTCAGTTTATTTAAAAGAAATGTTCATGTAGTTTTAAATGACTGTGAGTCATTAAACAGGGCCAAGCCCAAATCATGCCTCTGGGGAAGTGTGCCAGAGACCTCCTTTCCAAGTCCGAGTCTGAATGTTTTCTTTTCTCTAGTCCTAAAGATAAAGTAGCAAACCGGTCAGAAATATACTAGTAAACAGGTTTATAAAGATGTCAGTTTTTATTGCATATATCACAAACATAAAAGTGCACCCATACCATTGAGCCTTTAATTCACTGCTAATTCCAGCTGGTTCCAAGCAACTTCTTCTACCTTACCTAGTTTAATAGCAGCAGAAAGTTTTTAACTTTGATTTGTACATAAAACAAGGAGATTAGTGTACAGTTTTAATAAACAAGCCTTAAAATAAAACAAGAGGATAACAATGATAGCAGCAATACATATAAGGACATTACAGAGTAATAAATTAGTTTAAAAAAAACAAACAACAAACTCAAGTGGTTGTGAAACACTTTGCTGGCTCATTTTGAATGGTTTAAAAAATAAAATAATAAAAAAAAAAGAGAATGCAGTGTCAAGCACTATTCTTTGAAACTGTGGACCCTCTTTCATGCTCTAACTCTACCTGCCAGAGTTTTTTTCCTTTTCTACTAACAGAAGTGTTATAGGGCCTACACGTGTTCAGGGCATGAATGGTTGTTTTCTAAACCTACTCTATTGTGTAGATACTCCTTTTGGCATTGCGTTTGCAGGATAACTTGGATTTGTTTGCTCCGATGTCTAAACTGTGATGGGATCCTTCTTTAGTTGCACTACTGCTACAACTTTAGTGACATTCAAACCCCGTGCTCTTGTGATTCTGATCTACCTCTCTAGGCCCCGCCACATAATGTGGGTAAACATCTGGCAAGAATTTGTTCTTGACCTTACGATTAGTCTGAATTGTTAAAAAATACTGCTTCCCTTTTTGTGCAAATAGAAAATACAAAAATAAAATACACTATACATAGTAACAAAGAATTGAGGTACTGCTATTTGATCTGGGAAAAAAAGCCAGATAAAAACCATTACATAGCCATTACTATTATACATTTTTTAAATGAGTGGCCAACTAAAATTTAAAGGTTAAAAAAGGAAATTGAAACACTTTTGTGCCACTGGTTTAGTGTGGTGCCAATTTCTAAAAGAATATTTTAAGGCTAGACAATCTTTAAAAAGATATATTCATTATCTGTAGCAGTGTTCAGTAGCTGCACTTTGCTTCCCTTTATGCCAGAATTTTCATATTTTCAAAATTCTTGCTTGGTTAAAAAATATATTTATATATTTATAAACAGCTTTAAGATTAATTTAATTTGGTTCTACACATCCACAATAATTGTCAACCATCTGCCACAACACACATTCTGATTTTAGCACTTTTTTTTTTTATACATATAATATATATTATACATTAGTGAGAAAGTATAAATAACATAGTAAGAAATATGAATGGGCATTAGGACTGTCCCTGTGTGCAAATCATTATACAAGAATTCAAGCGTAAAAACCTCAAGACAGAAAACATAAGATTATTTAAAAAAAAAAAAAATTAAATAAAAGCTGCCATTTTCTACTTGAATTAAAACTGTGAGATTCCTGCAAAGGTGTATCTCATTTCAGACCCCAAGAAAGTCACAATATTTAGTGTGCAATTCTTTGTACTGTAGATCATTGTGAACTTTGCAAAATACAATTTCGGCTGCCAAAAAGTCTAAGCACAAGTAGAAATTGTCTAGTTAAGGCATGTCTGATGCCTCCTACTTCACCATCGACTAGATGGGTGAATGCTGTAACACTCTCTACTGCCCTCAAAAAGTTATAGCAGAAGTTTAAAAAAAAAAAATACATTCCTGCAAGAAATGTGTATATTTGGTCATTGGCTTGTAACTAAATTTCAAAAACAAAAGACAAACACAGATTACAATTAAGACGTAAAGCCGAGCATTCAGTTTGTGAACTGAGAATCAAGTTCCTTACGAGATCAGTCTCTATACTTTGGATAGTACTCGTGGGCAAATGTTATTAGTTTAAAAATAATCTTGCATTGAAAAAAAAACTGTCAGAATGTCGTAAAATAAGCCACTAATGAAGTTCAGCAGCCCAAAGTGCCTTGATCAGAATGACTGACTAGCATAACAATGGCAAAGACCTGCTGCACACGTATTTGTTCTGATAGGGCATTTTCATTCCTTACAAGAATATCCTGAAGTCCTTTAGCCCGCCATTTTATCATTTGTGCTCAGACAGCGGCTTGCTTTCGTCCGACCCTGGTTTTGTTTCCAGGCTTGACTGGCGGTTTTTCACTCTGCTCAGCAGGAAGCTCACAGGACATTCCTGTACTTTCTCTCTTGCTCTTTATTTTTTTTTTCTCTCTTTTTGGTTACCGGTAGTTTACTGCTTCAGCTGGTCCCTCTGTTCACTCCACAGCAAACCCACAGGTTTCTTCTACAGCAGTAAGGAGTTTCTCATAGAGCTTTTCATACGTTTCATATGGAGGAATATCAATTCGATTAAAACTAAAGAGGAGTAAAAATTGACAAAGTTAGCTCAAATTTATCTAAGTACAGAAGATGCTAATGCATAGTGCATGGTCAACCCAAACTAAAGCTAGCATATCTGCTGAAAATGGAATTGGTAACCACTGGATGAATTTCAATGTTACTAAGCCTACAAGTTTATTATTAGTTCTCTGTCTAAAAATTATCCAAGAGTCCTACAAAAACTGCATTGATACTGGATAGGGCAGAAAACTTCATTCTCTATACTCGGTACATAATGTACTAAGGACAAAAATGTGTGTGTGCTAACATCCTGTCTAAACATTCTCGTTTTGCCACTTTGCAACTATTTGATTTCATAATCTTACAACTTGCTGTACTTTTTTCATTTTACAATGTGACCTAACAGCTCTTTATGTAATGAGTGATCTGTAAAGTTTGCATTTGTCTCTTACCTGTGCTTGAACTAAGTGAAGAAGTGAAGTGTACAGCATCAAATTATACTTACCAAGTATGAGCTTTCGGCAGGTTGTCTGTGTTTGCATCTATCAGATGAATAGTAAACAACCGGGGTCCTGCAGAACCTGTAGAACCTTACAAGCATATATTCTAGTTAACATTTACCAAGAGGAGATCTTTTTTTGAATACAAGTGCCTCATTTGTGTTAGGCATTAAAAAAACTTAAGGATTTTTTTTTTAATTAAATACACAAACATAGAAGTAAAGCATCAAATGTACTCTTAGCAAAGGCAGATAAAAATTGCAGTTGTATAGATAAATTCTATTAAAAACTTTCATTTAACTCTTTCCACTCATGTTGTAAATTCATTTTTTTTTTTAATATTACTTTGCTATCTAGGCAGCAATGCATTAAATCCAGCTTTTATTTATTATTTTTTTAAAGAAAGACAGAAAAAAAAAATAGCTCAGCTCATTTGCTAGCCACCTTGGAGTGCCTTGAATCCCTGAAGGGGAACACGAGTGGAGCCTGTGACAAATTGAAGCAACCTCCCTCTTCTCTCCTCATCAAAAGCTTCCACCGCTTGCCAAAACCACTTGACAATGTTGCTATCAGCAACGCAATGCTTCAGGCGAGTGTTGGCTTTCCAGTCATTGAGATCTATCTTGCCAAGGCCTCCAATGATAAGCTGTAACATGAAGAGAAGACATTTTTTTTTTTATAGCTCCACCACAGGTTAACCCTCCACTTTGTGCTTCTAGGCCTGACCTTTTGAAATATATTCTACAAATTATAATTAATAATTGTATTGCATTTAAATGCTGAATGTAATACACTATTTTGCCAGACACAGCTGTTTAATAGTTAAAATCTGGAAAGGCATTTTTCTTTTTAGCGTGGTGATCTGCAGTGGGGATTGGTACCTCTCCCATTCCCTGGTTCTACGACGGCAGTACATTGCTAAAGGCACATTGTCATTTCAGATTCCAGTCTATGGAAGCTTATTCCTGCCATTCAAAAAAAAAGTTGTACTGCATTATTTCACAATATTGTGTTATTCAACAAAAGTATTACCTGCTGCACCCGCATGCTTCTGTCATTTAGCGGCAGCCAGTGAAGAAGGGATTAAACGGAAGTGTAGTATGTAATTAAGTGCCAAGAACTGAACAGACATTACACTGTAGGTATACATTTAGCTTTCATCAAATTAAAATGCTTCGTGTAGATGTTTGAACAAGGGTAGAGTGGTAGCACAGTGCTGTCATTTCTGTGTCACAGTGCCAGGGTTTGCACCTTCTCCGTGTACATTTGTGGACTGATCGTTATCAGTGAGTGTGAACAACTGCAGATAATTACCAGTTTTAATTCTGAATACATCTCACCAGAAAATGTGCTGTGACGTGAACAGCATCTATCCTTGTTTTTCTGGATATACGACTAGTTATGCATTTAGAATCTTTTATTTTAAAGCGTTTTAAATGCAATTTCATCACAAAGACTTTGTGGCATAGTTTCCTATCTTTTCATAACCATTACACTTTAATTAAAGAGAACCACCAAATTTTACCTAAATGTCTTGTCTTATTTCTAGTTTTCTTTTGTAAATAGTTCGGATGCATTGTTTAACTGATTTTGTGAACCACTTACCTTACCAGGTTAATGAGAGCTGCCTATCCTGGCAGTTTTTTGCACAAAGAGGAGACCAACCAGGACATCCATCCACTCCCTCACACCTACTGTATACCAGCAGCACAAGCTGCATGTCCTTGAAATGTATGTTGGTTGGGAGTAATCCGTTAAAAGCCACACAAATCTCACACAAAAAGTGATGGGCCTATGATTTGAACTCAAGAGTGTAGAAGTATGAGGCAACATCTCTGTCCACTATCATGCAATTTATAACCATCAATCAGTTACAATTATTATCTTTTTATTTTTGTAGCTATACTTACAAACATGACAAACAGTGCCTATAGAATGTCACTGACACCACTGGAGGCTTTCACATTTTATTATTATAACACTGAATCACAGTGGAGTTCATTTGGCTTTTTTGACACTAAGCAACAGAAAAAGACTTAAATGGCTAAGTGAAAATAGATTTCTGCAGAATTATCTAAATTAGTTAGAAATACACACCACCAAAATAATTGACTGTGTAAATGTTCATCCCACTTGATGACCATGCACAATAACACTGACTGCAGCAGGCAACAGGTTTGAAAAATAACAATACTTCTGTGAAATAACACACTACATTTTCTTTGGTGCAGGAAAGCATATTCCTGCCATGTCTTGATTTAACCACAGAAAAGCAGCCATCCATCTATGAAACCGAGCATTCAAAATGAGAAAGGAGAAGGTACTGTCAGTGAAGGTTTTAACCAGCTTGTGGGCAATATGCTTGGAAACAGAATGAACTTGAGGATTACACATTTTGTTACTGTTATACACCTTTGTTTATTATAATATATAAATAAGAGCCATTGACCTGTGCCAACGGCTTATTTATAATGATGAATGAAAAGGGGTGTGTATGTTTTATATTGCATTACTGTCATCATTATTGACTTTGTACAATACAGAATTACAGAAGTCCGCTCTTACAGTACAAAGTGATATTTAGAAATACCTGTGGGGTTGTTTTTTTTGGTTTGGTTATACCTTGTGCTATAAAAATATATAAACAGTATTTTACACATCTGTCAAATGAATTACTCCAGGCCATACTCGTCTACTTAGATTGTCCCATTAATTATCCTGTTAGAATATTTAAAAAAAAAAAATCTGAGTAATCATTAACATTTATTCAAATGCATTCATTTTCAAGCAGACTGTTTTAACACTGTGCTAATCTAATGCAATTCAAAATAAAGGGTCTCTCTAGGAATGGTGTTCCTTTAGTTAGAAAAATCACATTTTAGTCATTCAGCAGTATATCCCCCAAATTATTTCAACATCTTTTGAGCACACATATACAGTACATTACCTCTAGTTCCTTATGATCAAATGCTTTTAGTAAATGTTGGTGAATCAGCTCATTAAATCCTTTTTGTAAAGCTAGAAACTGTGCCTCGATTCCTCTCATGAACCTCCAATTTACATACAATCTGAAACAAAAGGACACTGGTCTATTAATAACAGAATAGCCAAATAAAAAAAAAAACACCTTAATTTATTATTCCTTAGCAGAGACGTTCAAAGTACAGCATTTGTAAAAAAAATAAAATCCACACATTAAATCAATAGAACTGGCATATATAACAAAGTGAATATTAAAATATGAATCGATCCACTTTTGCCACACAGTTTTTCAATAGCACATGTTCACCATTACGAATGTCGATAGTGGTCTGATTAGGTCTGATCATCACAACTAGTTTAAAACCCACTTGAGTAGCAACATCAATCCCATCTAGTGGTTAAAAACACCCATATATTGGCTGGTAATATCAATTCAATAAAAACCCACCGAATAAACAAGCTAATTTAAGGGGCAGGCTCAGTTATAGGGTGCACTCTGGAGCCCCTGAAGGTAGTAGCAAAGAGAGAGAATTAAAACAATACTGAGTGCCATCATGAAGAACACTGCACATCCTCTCTCTGACACACTAACATGGAGGGCTTTCAGTCAATGAATCATTTAGCAGAAGTGTGAAAAGAAACACAACTGGGGAGTCCTTTAGACCAACAGCAATACTGTACAGTATGTCGGCATAATGCCTTACTGGAGATTACAGTAAGTCACAAGTTTTCTTTCTTTTTAGGCATCTAGTATGTGTGTGTGTGTTTCTTTACCTATTTATGTATTTATTTATTTAAAAGTTTCCCCTGGAGACAAATACAATTATTCAATCTGTCTTTCTGTTATATAGTGCCTTTTCCTCTCCCCCTCCTCTTAGCCCTTTGGCAAGTAGCAGTATTAGATCCATGGATGAAATAAAGAATTGGGCTTATCTTTATAGTTAGATTTAATAAAGATGAATACTGGAAAGTGTACTGGAATAGTTTCTTTGAGATATGTCAGTTTTACTTGCTGGCTTTATGTTGACAGTTTTACATCTAAATTTTAATTTGCTAATATTCAAATGACATGTACTTAGTTATCCAAATATTGTAGCAGCTGCATGGTATACAAGGCTGTGCTGGATATTATGCAAAAAATAAGAACTAATATTGTAATTGAGCACTAAACGTTCCAAATATCCATATCATTAACCTCCTTAGCATTACATTTTTTCTCAAAAAAAAAACGTAAAAAGTGTTGCATTTTTTGCCTTGAAATATATTTTTATTAAATCTCATCTTTCTACTGTAAAATGTGCAAAACATTAAAAATACAAAGTCAGAAGTGTAGAAAATATAATAATGATAATAATAATAATATGAACAGCACACTTCTCAGAATCACTGAGTTTCACTGCCTGAAGACAGATTCCCTTTGTCATTGCTGCTGATGATAGGAATTTCTTATGAGATGCCATCATGAGGATAGGAGAAAATTTGTCTATACCATTGCCCAAGTAGCACTCTGCGCGAACACTGTTGGCACTTTTGCAGCCCGAGTAAAACTCAGGTCTTATGCAAGAAGCATCTAAGCCATTGCCAAAGTGACACTCGGGTCTAACGCTAAGTAGGTTAACAGTTTCCATTTACAGAGGCTCATTCAAGCTTTCAATATCAATACACACCATAAGGGTAACAGTATTCATTACGCAGCAGACCTAAACAACCAATTTAACATATATACACTTGTGTGTTATATTTTTTAAAACTTTTATGATACAGTTCATACAGTAGAGGAAGCCGTTTACTCCAGCATGTGGGACTTGTGTGCAGAAGTATTCTGTTTCACTTGTGCTCAATTTTTCCAGGTTCTGCATGGCGAGAAAGGATGTGCTTGGACAGATTCCAGAAGACACTTCAATAAATTAAACCTTGATATACATCAACTTTGTATAATCAAAGTAGACTACTTTTTTGTGGCATTTAAGGTGAGAGAGAGCACTACAATGTATGCGACAGCCTCCGACTGTATCTGTCTTTCCTTCATATTAGTTTAATCTGTGAAGTTCTCCACCCTCCATACCCCCACGTTTCTTTAACACTGCACAGAGCCCCTCTGTTTATTTAGCTAGCCAGCTTGCACAGCTTTGTTGGACAAAATAAAATGCAGGTGAAGCCAGTCTCTCTGTCAGTAGCTGACAAAGAGAACTTTTCCTGATGGTTTGTTGGCAAGTCAATGAGCCTTTTTCAACTCAATAGTGGAAGTGCAGAGAAGAAACATGAAAGTAACTGGTGACTTGTACTTGCAACAAAAGGTGCTTCAGCAAAATGTATGGCTTCAGAGATGTAAGCAACACTGTAAATCCTATTTTTTTTATTTGTATCAAAACTGTTCCTTACTAACAGTGTATCTTTCATTTTTTAAGGTTACATTTAAAGTCTGCATTGTGGATATCCTGAAGACCTGCAAACTTAAATGAGTGTGTATTTATGAAAAATCTAAAGCAGCCTTCAAATTCTGTTTATGCACTGTATTCAGTAGAGTGACATTATTCTTACAAGTGAGCTTTATCCGTTGCAATACAATGTAAACTTTTATTCAGAATGTGGCCATTCTATACAAACAAAAAAACATCATATTTAATTTGCCTACTTAACAGGGCACCACTGTCGTGCATAAGCTACCACCTTCACTAGTTCTGCTTGATGTGGGTGAAAATTATCCATGGGTACTTTGGAAAATAAAAAAATAAATAATTTGGTTTATTCTAGTGGTATACTCTCCTTTCTGGAAGGGGCACCTAAAGACACAGCTATACAGTTTAAAAGTGGCCCACTACCCAAAACTCTGCTGCATGAACCAGCACGAACTTTAATGACAGGATGAAGTTGACAAAACTCAGAAGATGTTCCTACCACATACTGAAGTAAAAAAACTGTATAATTTCACAACATATACAGCTTAGTTGTGCATGTAGCTTTACTTTATTAAATGTTTTCTATTTATATAAATAGAACTATTCCACCTAAAGGGGTTTTATGTGTACACATGTAAAGTATTAAATGTTGCAAGTAAAAATATTAAATGGGAGGTTTGGAATTTCAACTTGAGAAGGACCTAGTGATGAGTCAATTATGATTCCTATCTATACACAGACAGTGTGTAGAAGCAAGACTAGGCCACTTCCAGAACTGAGAAGTATGAGCTATGAGGAGAGAAATGTTCAGTTTAACCAAAGAGAGATGAAGACATGATTACATTTTTTTTTTTAAATTATGAAAGGAATTAGTACAGTGGTTCCCAGTTAATACTTTTAAGTACTTCAAGAAGAACATGGGGACAGAGATGTAAATTAGGGATAGATATCGCAGAAATATTTGAAAGTTTTTCTTCACACAGAGAACTGTAGACACATGGAATGTGATACCAAGTAGGGGAGTAGAAAGTAGTACTTTAGAGTCTTTTAAAACTTGGTTATTTAAAAAAAAAAAATTGAATGATAGGATTGCAGAGCTTTGTTGGACTGAATGGACTGTTTGGACTAAAACAAATCTAATGTTCTAATCACGTAGCTCATTAAAAACATGTACATATAGTATTGGATGCTCAAGTTCACATTTAATCTCCTAATGCAACACTTCACAACCCAATTAAATTAGTGAATTACATCTGCCTAAACATTTATAAATTATGGATAGGTTCTGAATCAAACTTAAAACACATATCTTGTTACAGTATACTATCAATGAAAATCTAATTTACATTTTCTTCGGTATCAGGAAATCATGTGCCAAAACTGTTTTTTAAATTTATATATGAACTACTTCATTACAGGCTGTTTGATGCTCTAAGCATACATGTCTGACTTTTTATTCACACTGGGGGGTATCGGAGTACACAAACAACCAGACTTACATGGAGTGTCAGCAACTACAATACTCACTTTAACTGTTCTAACACATGACCAGTGCGTGCTTTCAAAATCTGTGTATTAAAATTTAAAACTAAATATTTTAAGTTACATCTTTTTTTATTTTTACATACATACAAGAAGTAAATCAATTTGGTTTTAAGCATAGCATGAACATAATAGCATGAAGAAGGCTAACAAAATATGAAATAATCAAAATTGTATAATTGAAGTACAGTACTAAAGCAATATAAGCAATATGCAAAATTTGATAAATAAATACAAAAGTTAGTGCATTTACAGAGAACTATTTTATTTTACACAGTAAATAAGCCACATATAAATAATCTGATTTCTAGTGTTCACCAAAATCATATATGTGGCCTGGCAAAAGTACTGCTTCAAATGGAAAGGCCAGCACCTTTAAGTTGTACATTTTTGTTTAAAAAATGCTCTTGAATCTCTTAACATGACATACACACACCCAGGTATTTTAGAAACATGACATTTATATTATTGTGCAACCAGGTTGAAAAAAAAAACACAATGGCACAGTTTGCAAACATTACTTAATGACAAGGTGGCTATTATGTTGAAAGAAACGGGATAATGAATTCCAATTAATGGCTTACCTAATAAAATTACAGTTGGTCATTTCAGATTCTCAGTCACATTATAACTGACAGATGTGCCCAAGAATAAATGCTTTAAAGTGATGTATTACTTCTTGACTCACCTTACATACTCTTTTTTATTTTCCTCTGTAACTGCAATATTTCTACCGTTTGGTTTAAGTTCATGTTGTAGAAATTTACCAAAAGCATTGTGTTCCACACAAAATGTATGATCTAGCACTGAGGTGATGTCATTTTCACTGTTAAGGGGAAAAAAACAAACAAGTTGAAACACTTATGTCTAACTGTTCAACTCATACCTGAAATTTAATAAAATTATTCAAAATATTACAAAAACATTATTTCATTATCTTGCCAATGTTCATAACTTAAATACTCTCTTATTTAAAAAATAGCAGTGATCTAAAAGATAAACATCTAATAATCCATCTTCCTTCAGAACTCAGTTGCACTAGTAGAGTGTCACAGACTGCTAAAAGCACAAGGTGGTATAAGGCATGAAACAATTCCAGGCCATCAGGATTAGTCTGCTTAAATACATTTTAGACTTCACAACGCATTAACCCAATCATTTTAAATACAAACTCAATGGCTTTGTACTGTTTGTGCATTTCAGGAGAGACAGATGACCACAGGACAGCCACTTAAAATATTGTGATAGCCTTTCTGTAAAATGCAACTATAAAGAAGGAGTGTGGTACTGATAAAAATTCTTTACATTTATATAGCGCTTTATACAGTGAGTGGGGAGCCACTTCAACCACCACTAATGTGTAGCATCCACCTGGATGATGTGATGGCAACTTTTCTGTGCCAGTACACTCACCACATATTAGCTATTAGGTGGTGAAGGGGTCAGTGAGATAGATAGCTAGTTAGAGCCAGAGTTTGATTAGGGGGGCAGAATGGCCAGGCTGAGCTGGGTAATTTAGAAAAGGACGTCAGAAAACACCCAGCTCTTTACAAAGGTTGCCAGGGATCTTGACACCTTGGTTTTAAGTCTCATCCAAAGGATGGCGCCATTTTTACAGCTCAGTGTCCCCATCACTGCACTGGGATATTGAGATTCACATTCAGACCAGAGGGTAATTAAGCCAAACACCTCTTATAGCAGCAACCCAGGCTTCTCCAGGTTGGTTTCCCAATCCAAGTACTGGCCGGGTCTGAACATGCTTAGTTTCGGGGGGGATTACCTATTCTCAAGTGCAAGCGGAGTACTAAGTACTTCACACAACAATAGAATTAAAAAGCATAAATCCCAGTTTATGTTCCAGAAAGGTTTTCAGTATTTAAAGGGAACAATCCTGTTTTTTCTACCTTTAATAACAAATAGCACTCTTTGATTTAGAAACTTTGAGGGGGAAATCATGCCATGAAATGTAGCCATTTTCGTATGTGGCCAGCAAAGAGCAGATTGGTGATGTCATTACTCTAACCATGAGCTGGGGGAAGAGCTCAAACCCCAAGAAGTAATGAGGTGGTGTGGACTAAGCCAGCCCCCAACAAAATACTAGACCAGTGGCATCACTGGAAGCCTCTACAAAAATGGCTGTATCGTTTCACACTGCTGTATTTTTAAAACCCCTATATGGAAGAGTTTTTTCACTATTAAAAGACAGATAATCATGACTGTTTTCTTAAAGCATGTTAGCTTCAGAATGTGACTTTATTTTTATTTGTCTTTTGGATAAGTCAACTATATGCAATGTGACATTACAAGCAGACCAGACTGCTTAAGTGTATTATTATTAGTTATTCTTTTCAGGTCGATGTATTAAACAGCAACTGAGAATCTACCTGCAGTGAAAACCAGAGCACACACCTGTTTAAATGATCAACATAGAGTGACTAAAAGCCTTTGAACTTACAGAATCCAAACCAAACTCTTGTGCAACTCTGGATCAACAGTTTCCAGATCTGATAATTGTATTGGTTTTCCCAGTAGCTGCTTGTAGAAAGGTAATGTAAACCCTCCATTAATATAATGTCCATGAAAAACAGCCAGGCCCATTATACGACCCACAAAGTGGAAGTATGACAAATGATCCTAGAGGGTACAGAGAAAAAAAAAAAATTATAGCGGAGGAGAATAACTTTAACATACCATCAAGGCCTTCAAACAGAACATTCAAGAAAACTGGGTTTGCTGGGGTGTCGACTCTCTTAACAAATCAAATTACCTTTAAGTCCTAATAGACAGACTGTGAGGCTGTGTTTTCATACACAAGTCCAATCATTTTCTTATTCTCGCACAATTTAGCAAAAAAGAAACAACAAGACAGAACATGGAGACAGACTCACTGGATTAATTGAGGAGTCAGGATTGATCTGAAGCGTGTAGATGTTATCTGTTGAATACTGAAACAGTCCATAATATGGATTTAACATTTCATGGCACAGGAGATATAACCATTCCCTAAGGGGAAAAAAAATAAAAGAGAAAAAATAAATATAATTAAGAACTTGAAGCTAATTCTTGAATATATGCTTGAGTAAAATCAAAATAAAGAACTCAATCTGACTGAAATACCACTGTGTTCACTTAAACTCAACAAAACCTTGGCAAGCTCTTGCTGAAATGTGTAACTCACATGGATCACCAGTGGTCCAGACATGTGGGTTCAAACCCAAGCCTAATTAATAACCATGTTCAGTTTGTTTCTTATTAAACTTTTCTTGTTCTTTCAACTCCTCTCACTTACAAAAACAAATGCATTTCGAGACTTACTAGTAACAGAAATTATCCCAGTATAAGCGAGTGTAATTTGCCAAACAACCGAGGCATTGAAGGTATTACTCCATTAATGCCTTTAATATAATAAATGGATTCATAAGAAAAGATGGATAAGCAGGAAAAAAGTACTAGACATAAAAAGGAACATCCAATCAACTAGTCTCAAATAGATTAGTTTTTGGATTGCACCCAAAGTATTTCTTATTAGAAAATGTTACATTTTAGAAATGTCAAAATACAAAATTGGAACACCGCACCTAAAGTGCAAATAGCAACATTAAAAAGACATTCTATAAGTAATGTACATTATTCTCTGAGGCACTACATGTGAAGGACTTTGTTGCTTGGAAATAGAGCCCCCATCTCCCCTTTTGGACTTTTACCTTAAAGCTGGCATACTTTCACACACCTTTAATAATGCTATCCTAAGACTTTAAGCTCACTTTGTAATTTACAGATAAAGAGATGATTGTTTAAATTTTCATAAATAACAAACCATTTTAAATTTCACAGCCCTGAACTAGCAGTGGAGCACTTGAGCCTATCTTGGCAGCAACAAGTTCAAGAAACATACCTTGGATGTGATATCACTCCACTTCACATTTAAACAAAATTCTCTCTCTCTGTCACTCACTCTAAACATGTCAAGTTTATTGTCATAGGAATTCAATACAATGAAATTCCTAACTTGCATGTCTCCACAAATGGCTGACAATATAACAATAACAACAAAACATTACAAACACACACAAAACTCCATAGAACAGCCATGCTTTGATACAGCTGACCGACCAACTCGAGACCATTCTTACTTATGACCAAGGGCCTTAGGAAAGCAATAGGGTAAACACCAGCAATAAGTTTGTTTTATTTTATATATATATATATATATAAAATATATATATTATAAAATATATATATATATATTATAAATATATATATATATATATATATATATATATATAAAATATATATATATATATATATATATATATATATATATATATATATTATAAAATATATATATATATATATATATATATATATATATAATAAAATATATATATATATATATATATATATATATATATATATATATATATATATATATATATATACACGCATGCTCACAGTATTCAGAGCATCAAGGGCCATGCCACACAGATTTTTTTTGTGTGTGTGTGTGTGTCCGGATAAGTGCTGATAGTTCACACTTTTTCCTTCCATCCTGAAGATAGAAATGTCTTGTAAATAACACCACAAGATTTTTCACTATTTTTCTTCACAGGTTTTCAAATGTTTTCTGACTCTGGAGAGACCTTTAAGGTTTGTTTTGATCGGCACTGTTCCACATGGCTAATTCTTATGCATTAGGCCTAACCAGCCCTCCCTTACCCAGAATAGAAGATTTGTTTGTGCTTCTATGTACCAGCAGCGAAGGTGTGCATACAGGTGACACACACAAGATTTAGGGAGCATTCATTGCAATGGCTGGTCCCAAATGCAGCCGTGAGTCAGCGCATGATTATTTGTTTTTATGACTGATGTTAAGCAACTTAACAACCTATATAAGTGGAAACTGTCCCTGAATCTATTGGTGTGAGTGCCAATGGTACAGTACAATTTGCCAGATGATAGGAATGAAAAAAACAGCTGTGCAAAATGGCCGAGGTCTTTAATTATCCTGTTTACTTTTCTAAGACAGCGAATGTCGTACAAAAAATGAGCCGGATATCAGTAATATTCTGCGCCCTCTGTAGTGCTTTAAGCAGAGCCAGGATGTGATGCAGCCAGCAAGAACAAACTCTGTGTACCTGCAAAAGTTAATGAAAACAAATGGGGAAACACAAGCTACCCCAAAACACCCAAGGAAGTAGAGGTGCTGGAGAGACTTTGACATGAACGTAACTGGCTCATATTAACCAAGTAACACCTCCGAGTCTACTTTGACATTTCTGTAACAAAGTGACAATCTTTCATCCTTAAAATTGTTGAAATCTTTAACCCAGTCAAACCATCCATTTATTTTTGACTCTGCCTAATTAAATACATATTCAGGAAATACAACCTTAACCTACCGTGTATGCCCAGTAAGGCAGGAACGCAGTAAGCACCAACACTTCCACCTAAAGTCAAGGTTAACTTAAATGATACATTTAGACCTCCAAACAATACAACAAATGCATCTTACCTTGCAACTCCACCATAATCCAGGCCTTCTTCACCCCTGAATTTTACCATAAGTCGCTTCTTCAGGTCTTTAGGTCTCATTTTCATGATTTGTCGGTAAGACTCCTAGTAATTAAAGAAAACCTTTTTAATAATTTATGTTGAACTAGTTCATGTTTAGCAATGAGCATTGGGTTCAAAAGTTCAGCATCCAAATCATATTACAAGGCAAACTTAATCTGCAGAAACTGCAAATAGGAATTTGAAATTGAATAAATTGTTTTGGATATATATTTTTTCATAAAAAGTGTCAAAACTCTTATACAATATATAAATATATACACAACCTATTGATGGAAATAACATCACATGGAAAAATAAGCACCTCTAGACTGTAGGAGTAACATTTACCTCAAAAATCTCCTCTCTAGAAACTTCAATGCGACAATGACCGGCTTGTGGCTGCTGAAGAGAGAGTTCATGCCTCAAAAATTTTAGTTTTTGAACCAAGTCTCTTTCATAGCGTGCAGGCACTTCAACTTCACTGTCTTCTGGAGGCACATCAGTTGGTACAGGTAGCTGTTGGCTCGATTCCTTTACCTGAGAATGCTGACTATTTAAAATAGAAAATCATGCTAATATTAATATGAATTGCTTTGGAAGCTTTAAAAAAAAAACGCAATTGGTATACAAATTAAAATAGAGGCTAGGCTAAAGGCTTCTAACTTTTTAAAACATTTGTATGGCCTTATTAGACAACAGCTACCAGTTTTCTGAACCTGCCCATCCTCTGGTCCACCTCTTCTGAGATGTATGTTTTTGCAGAGATAAGCAATATTTTTTTTAACCATGTTTGCAGTGGGACCCAAAGAAAACATTAATTCTAACAAAACAGACTGCAGTTGCAAGCAAGCAAACGTGTTTAATTTTACTATTTGGAATCCAGACTTTAAGCAAAAGAAGGAATGCTACTCAAACTCATTACAACACAGTTGCAATTTATAACCACATTTTTTTCTCCCTTCCCAAATTAGGAATAGAGCATTGAAAATCCATTTGGCAACTGGAGGAGTACATGCATGACTTCTTGATTATCAGCCTGAATCCTTTGCTACTGATTATGGAATTCTAGAAGTTGATATTTTCCTCTACCAGCAGCACCTAAAGGTATAATAACATTTAAAGTTGTTACTAAGTTCTGAACCCATTTGCTGTGTTTTTTCCACCCCAAAAAAAAGGAAAAAAAAAAAAAAAAGTATTGCAGGGGGACACAGCCTATTCTGACAACATCGTGCCCATAGCAGAATATCTTCCCCCATTACAGGCCACACTGAAAAATCTCCCCTGACACTGAAAGAATAGGTAGAAATTAAACATATAGCATAACCTCTCCATAACATTGAAAATCTTGTACGCTGACGAGACTGTTAACTGAAATTTTCACTTTATTCAATTTCTGGTGCTTTAAATGGTTAATTTAAATCAAATGATACATTTTTTTTCTTTTCTTTGCATTTGAGACTCTAAAGTCAATATTTACTCAAAATCATGAGATAAAATGAAACTGTGAGCACTACAGATGTGGCGTCACTTATTTTCAGAATAAATGCAGAGGTTTAAAAATCAGGCTGCCTCAAATAAGCGTACCTCATTATATGATGCAATCTTGGATCAGTAAATTGAGTTGTTCGGTTATTGTGGTCAACAAAATATATTCTTCCAGATACTGTACTTCGGACTTCCCAGCCAGGTGGCAATGGACCTAAATCTTCACAGCTAACACTGTTCAGATCTCTGAGAAAACATAAATGAAACCATTTACATTACTCAGATATCATATGAAAATAAATAAAAAACACAGAAATAACATATTTATTCAAAAGGGTCTCCATATGTCGAAATCTATTACACAAGGTTTGATTACCTGGGTATTCTTGGATCGTGCCATGTGCTGACTCCGGTCTGCGTGTGCAGGAAGTAAACTTGACCCTGTACGGTTGTTCTTTGCTCTAAAGGTAAAGCAAAAAAAAAAACCATTAATATATTATGTATTTAAATTAGGTTTTTAAAATGCATACTTAAAGACTAAATATACTTTTCTTTCCCTTCAAGTTGTGTTTTCACATGACAATGTTAAAAGCATTAAATCAAAATAAACTAAACTAAATACAATTTGTAACACTGCATACAAAGGAAAGCACAAGATGGGTTAATACTATATGCGATATGACATCTGCAATAACAAGACAGTTAGGCAACATTCTCAACCAGCGTCACACAAGCTTTTGCTAAAAGCGCGAAAACTTCATGGCAGTTCTTACAGTCAGAAAACACAATGGCAAACCATGCAGAGTTACAACTAATAGCCAGGACTCACCGACAAGGAAATGTGGAGGAAATTGTTTAATAGCCTAAAAAGGTGTAACTAAGCATGGAGACCTGACTGAGACACTCAAATAAATAGTTTAATACAAGACTGCCCCAAAATTTACTTTCTAGAAGCTGGAAGTCACATCCTAAATAATTTAAAAAGCTGAGGAGAGTAACTTCAGAAAAAAGAAAACTGCAGACCATTTTCACACAGAGGAATAACCACCTTTGGAAAATAAAACGTGGTATGTGTTTAGCAATTCATTTGATTTCTGAAAATAATATAGAGTAGTACCTTTCACAGAAAGAACCAATTACAATATGCTTTATAAAAACAAAGTCAATAAAAGAGATAAAAAATAGACGATCTGTAGATTAAACTGCTTTTACTCTCCTGGTTTAGAACAACAAAATGGTTTAGTGGCAAAACTGCTGAGCATTTAATCCACCTTCACACTACTGACTGGAAAGTATGGGCTTCAATAAACAGATCAACCACCTTGACTATTTTTACTTGATTTTTATTAATGGTGAATATACTTATGTGCACACAGCTTATATCTAATGCAGCAAGGTTTGAAAGTAATGTAATCAAATAAACACTTATAGGGTATAGCTGTCCAGTCACAATTTAAATATAATTCAAATGTGTTAATCAAAATTAAAGTAATGACTGACCTTGCTCCACAATTTCAGCATCAACTACAGACATGCAACATTACATTTTCTATTCATATTTTTAATAGGTAGCTTGTACCACCTTCAGTAAACACATCAGCTTTCCCCATCTTAACAAACCTCCTTCACAACTAATTTTTGGACAGATAATGCTCTTTACTCTGTTTTGTTCTGCATTTTTGTTAACTCAAGCTGATGTCACATTACACAACTTCAGGTCAGAGGGTCTAACAAACAAAACAACTGTACTTGCTGATCTTGTCTCCCAATTATGTCAATTTACAAGACTACCAATCACTGAGGATGTCAAATTACACAACTGCATGACAACTTTCCAGCAAAGGCTCACATTTCAAAGTATTGCAAGCTCGCCCCTTTTATTGACAGCCAATAATGTGCTACAAGACAATACTGGCTCCCGTGGAAAGTGTTCAGAGGTATGGCATTTTCAGCTGCAATCTCTGCATTTTTTTCCCATTCTGTGGTGGTATGTAAAACATAAGACATCGGGCAGACAAGCAAGCCTCTCTTTTGTTTGTGAGGTTCAAAATACCAGCGTTTGAAATACTCATTGCATCATTAAGAACATTAAAGAAAGCAGATGAAAAATAAAGAAAAATCTATGAATATATTAATTAGTAGTTCCTGAAAGCTTTTTAATTGTTGCTATATTGCAGATGTTCCAAATCAACTATTATAATGTAAACCTACCATAACCCTCAGGCAGCTCTGGTGATTGATGCCCATGTGGTCTATGCTGAGGAGTATACACATGACCTCTAACGTCTTGATTTCGTAGCCTCTCTGTTTGAAGCCTTTGCTCCTGATTAGGTGATTCCAGAAAGTGGCAGTTTCCTCCACCAGCAGCACCTGTACTGTCTGTATATGGCAAGGGCTCCTCCAGAAAACAGCTAAGAGGCCTTCCTGGTCCCGAGTCTTCATAAACTGGTCTAAAAAAAAATAAAAAATAATAAATTAATACTTAGCCATACAGGGTCATATTACATTATTTGATCAGACATCCCCTTTTAGTAAGAATCTTGAATTAATCATGCATGTAAATATACTGTTTGATAAGAGTTAACAATTCTGAATTTCTTCATGAGTATTATATTTTTTTTTTAGGTTAAAATGAGACATCAGGTTAAGTAGATTCCACCAGGTTTGAAACAAAACATACCACATAACAGCCAGTAGGTGGCAATACTCTCAAACTTAATCATCCTCTTCCTGCCAAGAAAAATCATGTATATATGTACATACATATATAAAAAAACACAATTTGTATAAAAAAATGTCCATCTCCCACACCATCTATACTAATGTAATTGGAGGTTAGGCCCAAATAAAACACTACAATCTCTTTGGATGAGATCTGGGCATTGTAAGTAAGTAATACGAGTACACACTAGGATGTTCCCGATTTAAGTGGTAACCTACCTATTACTGTTCATGACAATTACAGGTTTTTATATCCAGAAACACTGAAATAATATTATGGACTAACCATATGTCTATGTCTCAAATGTAGTTGTTTCTTAACCTCATTGTCTAAGTTTCTTTGCCATTTTGAAAAGTGAATCTTCTTAGCCATTTATAAACTTTATATAAATAACAATCCATCAGTAAATCCTGCTATCTGTAACATGCAATAGCTAAGGCCCAATTTGTGTTTTTCATGTCTACTTGAACGTGAAGGATTGCACAACCAAACTGACATAAATGTGTATAAAAACAAGAAGTATGTGCTGTCTCGAGTTTAATGACCCACACGATGGTGTAGTTTCAAAATGTTCAAATTGTGCAACAAGTGTCATATGACTGATTAACCTAAAGACCATCTGTGACTCAGAGGCAAATCAGTTTAATAATGGAATCCTTAGAAAAAAGCTGACTAAGAATGAAACTGCCCTAAAATCTCAGCACAGATTAAATCTAGATAAATATATCTAAGTTAGAGATCAAATTAAAATGCTGTAATATCAGCAATTCTAAATCAAATAATTTTACAGTTTTAACAGATCAAAGATTAAATTATCCTCCAAGATCAAAATACATTTTTTAAGTGATTTTTTCAAAAAAGGAAGACAACACCACATTCATTAAATAAAATGGTCATACATATTCAAATGAGAACTGAAAGATCTGAAGTTTATTAATATAAAACAGAAATATGTATTCCTTCATACCTAACTAAATTGTGTACTGAAGTTGAGAAGCTTTTTTTACTCACCTACTTATTTTATATGGCGCTTGTGTTATTTTATTTAATTTACTTTAAGGCTGATAGAGGCTTAATGATTATCAGGATTTAGAAGTTATCCTGCAGGGAGAGCTACTGAAAAGAGTGGAAAAGCTGAAATATCTAGAACTAGTGAAAGCCCAAAAGGAAGATCTGGATGCAGGGAAGACCCAGAGAGTGCAGTGTGGATGGAACAATTGGAAGTATCATTATTTTGTGATCAAAGAATCAATGCAAGGGTTAAAGACAAGTTTTTGAAGCCAGTGGCAAGACCGGCAGTGATGTATTGAGATGAGACACGAGGGCCTAAATGACAATTATAGAATTTGAAATGACACAACCAGGAGAGATTACCTAAAAAAAGTTAAAGGAAAATGGCCTGAAGTGGTATGGACATGTGATGAGTTGAGACAATGAACATGTGAGCAAAAGAGTGATAGGAATCAACATAGAAAAGAAGAGAAAACGAAGGAGGCCAAAGTGGAGGAGGATGGATAAAGCAAAGGAAAACAGTCTGACTGGGGAACAATGTGCAGGACTGTGGTGTATGGAGACAGTTCGTCAAACATAATGACCACACACAAAAGAGAAAAAACTACAGATAAAAGAGAACAAACACGAAGGAGCAGATACACTACAAAGGCAGGACCTGTTTTGGGACTACATAACAAAGTCCTTAGGAACTATAGTGATCAAGCTTCCTGTTATGTCATGAGACTGTCTACCAATTTGCCGTATCTGTCAAATCTACAAATCTATTTTTTATGTAGATGTGCTCAAATTGAACAACTCAATTAAGTCTTGTGGGTGCAAGAAAAAAGGCAATCCACATAACATTTCCAGTGGCATCACAAACAGGCATATCAGTGAAACGCAGGTATCACCAAAAAAACAAGCTCTACTAAGGCCCCCCACGTTTCAAGATTCAAATTGGATTTTTTGAAGAGCAGATTAGATAAGAAAATTTTTTGTATGTCTTAATGTACCCATTACAGCTATAATTGAATCTTAAGTAGAAATAACGTATCACATTAAACATATTACAAAGGCATGCATTTTGCACATTATTAGCATATAATAGGATACACAAGTAACAATGAGTGCTTTTTTATTCTCCCCCATGTTTTTGATATTGTTTGCTGTGGTCAAACGCTGCATTCCATCGACTGCCCTTCTATTATAAACTTTATCTCTGTTCTCAGTGAAAACACGGCATTAAACAATATTCTTTCTAGACATAACTACAAAACACATGGATATTTTTCGATCTTCCTTTAAAATTAGAAATTACTCAGAGTTGTCCAGGATGCCAAGAAAATAGTTTGTTAAGCACCTGACACTTCAATGTCTCTTTGCATTTGCAGAACTCAAAGCTCAACATAGAAATGTTAAGTCAGGAGACATAGCTATAGAATGTAGGTATATATTTTGCATTTACACTTAATATTTGGTGGAATAAATATTATTGTTTGCTTTGATTGGTTAAAGAACAATTTAATTTAAGCAATCTAAATTCCCCTGGCAGACAGAATGATTTCCAATTAATAAGACACTGTAGAAGAAGAAAGCAGCTGCAATCAACAGCACAAAAATGTCACTGCACAGTGAGACAGGTTCTCCCATTTTCTATGAATCTTGCAAGTCAAATCAATCATACTATATAAAGCTGGTGTCCAAGAAGGATAATTAGAAGATTTTAATTATCGTAAATCAACATAAAATAAGTCAACTGGTGAGTAATAATTCATTCTCATCCATTTTATTAATTACTATATGTCACATTTCCAGGAAAGGACTGAAGCCCTAGTTCCTCAGCCAGGTTTCTTTTGCCCAGTGCCCACAGCCAACTAAGCGTTCTGCTAAAATGCATGAGGAGGAATTCCATAGGCAAGGGCAGATTACATAGCGAGAAAATATTGAAAAGAGAATTTTGCTGTAACTTTGGACTCATTTATGTAACGATTATGTATATTTCATCAAACAGTTAGTACACTGTAAACATGCAAACAGAGATTCTCTAACAAGGTGTTTAAAATAACTATACACATATGTTATGCGTGTTACAACCTCCTGAGCTGTAATGTAACAAAATTGATTTTCAAAACATATGCTACAGGAGAGGAGTTATTAGAAATTTCTTAATTTGTATTTGACATGTAATAAAATATAATTTAAAGAGGAGTTGCCATTACTTTGAAAGCACTAAATACAAATGCTCTTAAGCACAAAAGATGGAAAGCTAATTAAAGCGAGTTCAGGAACACACTGCTGAAAGTAGTCAGTCTTATATTCTTTAACTCGCTTATAATAATAAAAAGCTGCCCTTTTTGTCGTAACTATTTCATTACTGTGTGGTCCCAAGTGAATAAATTCATCTGTGTGTTTTATAGAAAATGTGCTAATGACTGTGTATTTGCAATTTGCAAGGTGTCTTGCATAGAAGCACCATTTTAATGTATCCAAAATACATGTAGTCAGAGAGGCCTCTCAAAGTACTTGGTCATATAGTATAGAATAAAAATAAATAAATAAATGTATATAAAAAAAGAAAAGAAAACAGTTGTTAAAGCAAAATCAACATAACCTACCCTTCATTCTCTAAAAGTCCTCTGCAATCCACAACAGGTCCACCAGTACCTATCCTGTCACGAGTCTGTAAACTTACTAAAAGAAATTGAGAAGAAGAGTAAATAAATAAGTAACTAAACAAGATTTTAACAGGTAAAAGAGAATCACTTTGTTTCATCAGATTTCTTTAACATGCCATGTCACAATAAACATCTGACTTTCAAATCAAAACAAGCAAGTAATACATAC
This sequence comes from Polypterus senegalus, assembly GCF_016835505.1. Taxonomy (NCBI): domain Eukaryota; kingdom Metazoa; phylum Chordata; class Cladistia; order Polypteriformes; family Polypteridae; genus Polypterus; species Polypterus senegalus. The sequence continues at coordinate 142,826,898 of NC_053166.1, forward strand.
ATTTATAGTGAACAGTGTGGCAGCCTGCAGAACACGACTTTTATATTTAGGGTTAATAACAGATTCATTTGACTGGGCTCTTACCTACAATTTGACCACGAACTGTATCATTATCAGTTGGATTTAGTTTGCATAGATCCAGACGTTGGTCTGCATAGGAAAGAGTTACAAAACACTTAATAATAAGTGCCTCCTGTATTTAACAAATTCAGTTTACAATACATTGATAAAGACAATGAAAATAAATTGGTACAAAGGATACTTACAACCAGTGTCTTTCAGTCTGCTGATAGCATTTGATAAGAGTCTCACGCAACCGAGGAAGCCAGCTCCCTGTTTTTTGTGGATCTTTTTGTGATTCCAAATGCTGATGGTTATAGAGTCAGTTTTTCCAATGTACCTAGTGTTAAAATAAAGGAAAATAGAGGGGAGGAAAAGAAAAACTGAGAACATTTCCCTGTCAGCACCAAGCATATACCTGTTAAATATCAGCACGTCCCCTTACAAAAACACTTCTTGTCAAATTAGAGTAAACATTGAGCATTTTTTGACATGTAACTTAGAGTTGCAAAAACTTTAAAATGCCAAATAAGACCATTTGGTAGATTTTTAGACCATGTTTTTTGGAGATCAATAATTTTTTTTACGCATGCAGATTGGCAAAATACTGGCATAGCATGTATTTTAAGGTATGGATGGTAAATATTTTCTTAAATATCTATAATTACATTGACTGAAAATGGTATTAGTTGATTAAAATATGCCTTTTGAAGCTTTCAGACAACGTTTAGATTGATTGGAAGGAGAGAACATAGCCAAAACATTATTTTAAATGTCTAATAAAGCTAAAAAAAAAGAAATGCACTGCTGAATTTAACACTAGAATTACCAGAGCCTATGAAAAAATTCGTAGATCCGTCCCACCTTAAATAGCTTCGCACCTCTGTCAGTGTTTTTTGTCCTGTAAATGTGTTGATAAGCAGCAAGCAGCCTGTTATCACATCCCCAACGCCGCACAGTTTTCTTAGCTCAAGTCTGTTTACCTGCAAGTCAGTTTCTTGGAGTTGTATATAGAGTGAGAAGTCAAGCAAAATAACACCTTTTATAAATACTATATCGTTATTTGGAACACATGCATCTCATGTGTGTTCCGTGTCTACAACAATCTATGTACAGTATTCACATCATTAAAACAGAAACTTTTTCATGTTTTAGTAATTGACAAAATGTAGACATGAAGTGTATAATGTGTAAAGCCTGAAATCTAAATATCAAATAAACACTTTCACAAAAGGTACAAATATAACAGAACAAATGTGCTTTTATTCAAGAATATAACTGCAGAAAAAGAACCCTTGTTAGGGTACGACATTGACACACTTTTGCTATGACCGCTTTGGTGGCGCAACGGTATCAACTGTTGACTGGTAATCAAAACTTCACGGGTTCGACCGAAGACAAGTCCGTTTTGAGAAGTGAGCTGCTCTTGTTCTAACTATTTTAGAATAAAAACATACATTTGATTTCAGTCTGTAACAGCCAGCGTGAATGTATGATACTTGTAAAGGTTAGCTTTGTTTTTTTAATTCAGTTTTATTCTCTCGGTTGCGTTCACGATTACATGCGACACTGCTGTTTTAACATAAAGATGTGCTATAGCTCTGCAGTCTACTTGTGACTTTACGCTGTAGGAAGTAAATAAACCAAGGTAAGTAAATAACATTTAGATCTGGACGGTGCATGTGCCCCAAAAAAAGTTTAACTGCATTCTCATACCATTGCTTGCATACTAAAGTGTCAGCAGGCACTTTTCGTGGCATTACACATATTTTTTGAGCATGCCCATGTCCAAACAACACAGGAAGCTCTACAGTCTACTTGTGACTTTATGCTGTAGGAAGTAAGTAAATAAATTATGGTAAATAACATTCGATCTGGCTTTTATGCACGTAACAGTGAAAAGTCAAGCAAAATGACCCCTTTGGTTGGCTAACTAAAAAGATTACAATATGCAAGCTTTCGAGGCAACTCGGGCCCCTTCTTCAGGCAAGATATAAGTAACATATAAATGTTAATGTTTTGGGTACATGCACCGTCCAGATCTAAACATTATATCTGAAGGTGGAAGCTGCCATCGCTGTACTTCGTATATAATAGCCAGATCGAATGTTATTTACTTATTTACCTTTATTCATCTACTTACTTCCTACAGCATAAAGTTACAAGTAGACTGCAGAGCTTCCAGTGTACTTATACAAAGTACAGCGATGGCAAAAGTGCGAGAATGCAGTTAAACTTTTTTTGGGGACACATACACCGTCCAGATCTAAACAATAGCATGGAGAGTCGCTTGCGTACTGAAGAGTCCATAGCTGCAGGTGGAAGCTGCCACCACTGTACTTTGTATGTAAGAGCTTGATCGAATGGTTTATTTACTTACTTCCTACAGCGTAAAGTCACAAGTAGACTGCAGAGCTATAGCGCGTCTTTATGTAAAAACAGCAGTTATTTTTGGTGGGATCGTGAATGCAACTGAGAGGATAAAACTGAATTAAAAAAAAAAAAAAAAAACACAAAGCTAACCTTTACATTTACACCGGCAATTACAGAGTGAAATCAAATGTATGTTTTTATTCTAAAATAGTAAGAATAAGAGCAGCTCACTTCTCAAAATGGACTCGCCTGGGATTGAACCCATGCAGTTTTGATTACCAGTCAACAGTTAATACCGTTGCGCTACCGAAGTGGTCGTAGTAAATGTATGTCAATGTCTCACCCTAATGCAGGTTCTTTTTTTGCAGTTATATTCTAGAATAGAAGCACACTTGTTCTGTTATATATTTGTACCTTTTGTGAAAGTGTATATTTGACATTTGGAATTCAGACTTAACACATTATACACTTCATGTCTACATTTTGTCAATTACTAAAACATGAAAAAGTTTCTGTTTTAACGATGTGTTTACTGTACATAGATTGTTGTAGAAACGGAATACACATGAAATGCACATGTTCCAAATAACGATACAGTATTTATAAAAGGTGTGATTTTGCTTGACTTCTCACTCTATACAACTCCAAGCAACTGACACGCAGGTAAACAGACTTGAGCTGAGAAAACTGTGCGGCTGTGGGGGATGTGATAGCAGGCTGCTTGCTGCTTATCGACACATTTACAGGACAAAAGACGCTGATGGAGAGGTGCAAAGCGATTTAAGGTGGGATGGATCTACAAGTTTTTTCGTTGGCTCTGGTAATTCTAGTGTTACTGACAAAGCAGTGATCATCCACAACAGATAAATAGGTGTAACAAAAACATATCAAAACTGGCTCAAAAATAAAAATGGTTCATGGAAAGTACCCAAAGATCCATCACTGCTGACTCTATCATTTAAAAAACAATGGTGAAGTCTTGGAAATCTAGGGGACTTGCAAACATTTGTCAGCTTAGCTCAGTGAATGCACAATGGGCATTTTTTGGCATTTTAGAGAAAAAAAAAATTCACAATTTATTCTGTTCTATAGGGACTACAATTCAATATAAACTAAATGGTGTTTTAGTCTGAGATTAGCAACTCATTTACTTTGTAATATAAAGATGAAAGCAATTCAGCCACCAAAAGCCACATTAATCTTGACTTTTACCTTGGTAATATTAATTATTCAAGGAGCACTTTAAATACTTAGTTTTATATTGAGAAATATCTGCCAGACTAACAAAATATTTTAAAGAAACTGAAAAAATAAAGAAACATCCAAGCCTATCCCACATTCTACTGGGTTTTATTACTGTTTCAAAAAGAATGCATATGGAAATTGTGTCCTTCCATTTTCTAACCCTATGATGCCATGAACTTCAAAGAGTAGGTGTGGAAAGCCTGCAGAGCAAAGCTATTGCGTTACTGTAATGCAATTCCCATTTTCTCTCTCACACACATGCGCGCACGCGCACACACACACACACACACACACACACGCGCGCGCGCACAATAAGATATTCAATGTCCTTTCATTATCTATTGCTAGCCAAGAAGCATTAGAAATTAAAAAGACTGCTAATGCTATTTCAGGGATAAATTTCACATTTATGCTACTAGAGGGTTTGCAAGACTAGTACATTAGAGATATTAACAAAGACAGCTGCTTTTCATAACTTAATAAAATATTCAATAAAGGGAAAATAACAAAAAAAGCAACAATCTGCAATAAAATGCTGATGTGCTGCACAAAGCAATGAAACGAAAGCGCCAAAAAATTGAAAACTTTCATGGCGTGAACATTTTTTCAAGTAAAATAAACATTTAACTGGGGCAGCATGGATGCTGTGTCTTGGGGTTCAGTCATCTTCCTGGACAGTATCTCTATTGAATTTGCACATTGTTCCCACATCCGAGTGGATGGAATAAACTTGAAAATAGTAACCAGATTTAATTATCAATTCTTTCAGTCAATAAGAGATAATGCCACCTGGTTCACATAGTTGAGATGTACACTGTCTTAGCCATGACGGAATGACTTATTAATCAAGATAAAAACAAAAGAGGATTCTGTATATTGTATGTCGCAACCTTAATGGATCAGCATGGGCCCTACCAAAAATTCTACCATTCAGTGGATACAATTGCCACAGTGGCAGAATAACCCTGAGACCATCTGCATGCATGATGCTTTCATGACTCTTAAGCAGCTAAATTTTTTAAACAGTTCAACAAAATTACTCCTCACATGTCCTGCTCAAGACTTTTGTTAAGAATTCAGCTGAAGCACACAATACACTTCACACTATGGTATTACCATGAAATCATAGGTTTCAGAGAGAATAGTAGATATTCACATCATTAAAATGGAATATTTTATAAACATTTAAACTAGGAAGACAAGCAAATATAACTACTACAGTTGAAAGAAATGAAAATCTTAAGATACTAAAGATAAACATTTTTCTTTTGTAATCAATTTTGTTTTCTTTATTAACTAGGTGCTAGGACTAACATGTAGACCTTTATACAGGGAATAACTAGGGCTTATGGAGTATTAATTAAAAAAAAAAAAACAAAACAACAGCTAAAGAAATAATTAGGCAGTCAGTGGTGTCTTTGAATAATGATGTCCATCTTAAATTCTCAGCAGCTGGGTTAGGTCTTTAGTCCCATGATGACCAGCAACTCCATAGCAAGTTTTTATCTGGGACATCCTGTATTCCCATTAAGTCTCCTTACACATTTTTGAAATGCTTACCTTAGGTAAATAGCAATATAATACTAAAGGTGCCATATCCAGGAAGTTCAGCAGGCATCTCTGATAAGATTGTGCTTTTGTCTGAAATTTTTTAGCTTCCAGGCAATCTAAGGGATTAGTAGAGTATCATCTCCGGACATGTGTTTACACATGTCACAAAAAGACATGTAAACCACTAAATATCCAGAGGGCACACAGAGGACGAGGGATGGGCTAGGTAGAAACATGTGCTCTGCTCTCCTATCATAGATTAAATTTGTATTTTCTCATTATGAATGAAGCAAAGCACTTGTACTGTAAACTTTTTATTTTATACCTCTACTTTTATCATGTAATTATGTTACTTGTGAAACTGACTCCAAACCAAAGCAATTTACAGGCTAGAACAAATGCATCTCTACCTTACTAATAAATTGAACAGTACAGTAGTGAGTTCAGAACCAGACGCCTTACACTTTCTGCTCCTTTGTCCACTAGGCCATCACACTGCATGATTTTCTTTCTGCTTTCCACTCAACTACTTGTGAGAGACAAAACCTCCCACTCATTGCACAGGAAATAGATGTGTGTCATCCCATTAAAATAAATGCTTTATGAGTAGAAACATACACTTTAATACAGCAGAATTTTTTTAATGTGTAAAGATTGTGGTAAAGATTTCAGAAAGACGGTCAGCAACATGAAAACACATGCCGATGCAGCTGTTGACTGTTTCCCACATATTCATTTTGCTTAAAGGGCAAGTTTGATATTTTTTCAAGTCAGTGTTACTTCTTCACAAGCATGGTATATATATACACATTTGCCATGTGAAATTGTGTTCTACAGTTAAGAGTTTTCAATATATTTAAAAATGTACCTTGCCCTCACTGCTGTTTACAAATTGGGACATGGGGCATCTCCAGAAAAATAAAAACTTAAAAACCTGCAGGTGATGCAGCTTCATTATAAGAAAACACACCTTCTATGTTTCTGACAACAAAATGGATCTGGAAATGATCATTTTATTGCATATTCCTGGTAATATTTTTCTTGTGGTAGGTATATGTTTTCTATTCATTTGTGTGACTTCTCACATAAATATGGAAGTAAATCAAAATAAAACCAACCATGTTACACAAAACATTTACTGTCATTTGGTTTTTTGAGAGAAACCACACCCTTTGGGATTGGGATAGGGGTAGAGAGATTTTTGCAGAAAGCAAACGCTTAAGTGGCATGCACAGCAGGTCTTTTAAAATGGCTGAATTGGTGTTTTTTGTTCAAAACATGGTTAAAACCACTTTACAATGTTTATGGAATTGCAAAACACTGAACAATACTCAACAACCGTTCTTGAATGCATTCAGCAAGTTTTTATTTTACAAAGGTTCCCCATTGGCCTCCATTGTAAAGCACCAATAAATTTAAAGAAAATGTTTAATTTTAGAACACAATTTCACATAGCAAATGCAAATATATCATGTTTGTGAAGGAATAACTGACTTGAAGAAATACCAAACTTATCATTTAAGACACACACCTACATGCACACATGACCTCCTGGCTGTGCACAAAGGAGGCCCAATGACACTTAAAAACATAAGCAATTTTTACAAATGAGCCATTCAGACTATTAAGCTTTTTTGTTTAGCAATCACTAAGGTGTCATCCAGCCCGGTATACAGAGCTGCCCCTGGGGTCCACTACATGCCTTGGTGATCCGTTTGATTCCAACACTGTTTGCATACATTTGATCGCATATTTTATAAAGCACACTTTACCACTATTTACAGTCATGTTTACATTAACGTCACTTACAGATCATAGTGCTGGTTCCACTTTGGGTCTAATGTGCTCTTTACTGTATCAGTTGAGTGGCATTGACCTGATCCATCAACTACTACTTTGGCAAAAGGATCTGGTAACCCTGTAAAAACAACAATGTGGGTGAAAAGAGAAGTAAGGAAATGCTTTTTCATTATTACATTACAAAATTTACACACATTCTAAAATACAATAATAAATAAAGGAATGTACTCACTAAAGAAATCTTTCTTTGCCAGGTTCTTGGCACATAAAACTGTATAAAAAGAAAGAAAGAAAGAAAAAAGATGAATAAATAAGTAGAGAAAAACACATTTAAATTTCTGTCTACAACAGAGTCTGCATTTTGCATTTTTGTTCATTTTTACTCTTCAACATGAAATGCCATTTTGCAATAAATTACTACAGCAAATTGTGCTCTCTTATAGTCAAAGCTTTAAAAATCACATACATTAAATCCTACACACTGTAAGCACTTGGGACTTAACATTGTGCCTAAAGTCTGCCTATTTGATTCCAATTATACACACACTCCACTTTAAAAGTACACAGACAAAAAGCAGAACAGACAAAGGCACAAATGCTACTTGTGTACAGTAGTTACCCAGTTACAACATAAACTTAACATAATAGGAAATAGCATCTGGCTTTCCTTATTAACCCCTGACTGATACTGGTTGGATTTCAAATAGGCTCCAATCACATTCTAGGTGTATAAAAATAAAACTCCTGTTAAAAAGTAACAAAACTTGCACTTATTGTAAAACTTTATGCAAGATAAAAAAAAAAAAAGTATATATCTGAATATTCAGCTTTCAAACCTGCTTATAGTAGTAAAAATACCCACAGCACTGACTTCAAGGTAGGAACTTGATGTGAGCTGGACTGCTAGTTAAAAGCCAATTTAAATAATAAGGTGACCAAACCAACAGCCCGTTTGTGATTCTGCCAGCACCATTCTTTTCATTTCTATGGTGGGAGTGGGCACATGTATGTACTGGTTAAACAATATGTAAAGTATATGAAGACCTACAGTATAAACCATTAATCCAAGGATCTTAAAATTGAACTTTCATGAAACTCAATAAAATTACAGCATCTTATTAGTTAATATAAAACATAGTATTGAACAGCATTCCAAAATACAATAGAAGTTTTTCAAAATAAAGATATTACACTCACTAATCATTCACTCTATACTGCATGTTTATTATATGAAAGTAAGAATTTCAGTGTACTCTGTGCGTGCGACAATAAGTCACCCTATAAACCGAATCTTCCATGTATTTTAGAAAAATCATACTCCTCTTTGTAAATTTAATAAAATCATATACATACAAAATATGATCTGACTGTAAACATGTGAAATATGGGAAGAAGCCGGAAATCACAAAAAACCAAGATAAAATAAGTCAACGTTTCACAGAAAGCAAACTAATCATAAACTTAACATAGCCAACCGAACAATTACTCCAACCATGCACGTGTAAATCCACAAGAAGTAATACACCTCCCCAAAATATTCTTTTTTATGTATTAGTTACCTATTGTAGTGTGTAGAGATGATCAAGAATTTTTTAATATTATGTTTCAAGAAGAACAGAGATAAAAAAAAAAACAAAAAACTGACAGAGCAGATGCCTATAGTGGCCAACACTGAACAAAAGCAAACAATATTTAAATATCCATGAAAAAAAAACAGACATATTCATATTGCACAATCCACATGTGAAAAATCGCCCAGTCATATGCCGCAACAAGTACATGTATTTTTATAAAAAATACTGCTAAATAAGTCACTTCCAGAAAATGCTCTCATGAGCTAAAGCATTTTCAACATCTAACCAATATACAGATGCTATTGAAAAAGGCAAATAAAATGTCTGGCTAAATTATAAAAACTGCTAAATATAAAATCAAGGGGCATTTTGTACAGACTGCATAATGTACTAGTGAGACCACATCTGGAGTACATTGTGCAGTTCTGGTGATCACACTACAAAAAAAAAAAAAGACAAAGCAGCAGCAGAGAGCAACCAAGTCAATCCCAGGGCTTAGAAATGTTGTTCTTCCGCATAACACAGGGACACAGGGAGTTATATCTGCTTAGTTTCAGCAAGAGAAGACTGCACGGAGACCGAATTCCAATCTTTAACTAAATGGTGAATCACATCCTCTAGGACACCCGTGGAAATTAAGATTTACATTTTGAACTGAAGACAGGAAGAACTACTTCATGCAAAGAATCATAGGAATCTGGAACAAACTATTAAGACACAACAAGAGTAACATGACTATTCTCCCCAACCCAAGCGTTTTAGATATTGTTTGCTGTTGTCCAACTTTGGTCACCAAAGACTTCGGCTCTATCAAAAAGTTTATCTTCATTCTGCATGAAAACAATTTCTCAGCTATCATTACAAACTAGACATAGCATTAAAAAATAATTTTGGAGGAGTATTCCTTTAAGACCTTTTACCACTAAATGGCAGAGATCAGGTGAAATGGGACACAAAGACAATTAAAAACAAGTTTAAATCTTTATTTACACTGGTGGTACCATAAGGATGACATGTACATCTGCACAATTCAGTGTGAACTTCAGGAGACATGGGTGACGTGATAGCCAAGAACCTAAATAATAACTGTGATAATAACTGAGACCTTAACAGATGGACTGAAACTCTGTAGGGATCAGTTAGTCATAATTAAACTATAAGAGCAAACAAACAAAAAAAATATTAAAACGTATTAATTATAAAAAATTAATACATCAAGATAATAATTCATTTTAATAAAAATACACTGCTCAAAAAAATTAAGGTAACACTTTATCATCACAGGTTAACACCAATTCAGTTAAGCTTCAGGGATATCAATGTGTCCAGTTAGGAAGGACAAGCTGTCAATCAACTTCACTTGCTTTGCTGCAAATGAAAGTGACAGCAGGTGCACTGGAGAGGCAACAGCAAGGCAACCCCCAAAAAGGGAATAGATTTGCAAATGGTGGCCACAGACAATTGCTCTCTCTCCTTATCCTCCTTGACTGAATCTTCTTTAGTTTTGCATTTTGCTATTGTCCTTGTCACTATTGGTAACATGCGTCGATACCTGCAGTCGATTCAGGTTGCACAGGTAGTCCAGCTCCTCCAGGATGGCACATCCATACGTGCAGTCACAAGTAGGTTTGCGGTGTCTCCCAGCACAGTCTCAAGAGCAAGGAGGAGATACAAGGAGAAGGGTCATTACATGAGGAGAGCCGAACAGGGCCGTAGAAATACATCAACCCAATAGCATGACTGGTATCTGCTTTTGTTTAATGCAAGGAAGAAGAGGAGGAGCACTGCCAGAGCTATACAAAAAGACATCCAGCTAGTTACTGGTATGCATGTTTCTGACCAAACTGGAGGGTGGCATGAGGGTCAGAATTATTCTAGTTGGACCTGTGCACACAGCCCATCACCATGCAGCTCGATTGGCATTTGCCAGAGAATACCACAATTGGCAGCTCTGCCATCGGTGCCCCGTTCTCTTCACAGATGAGAGCAGGTTCACACTGAACACATGCGACAGACATAAGAGTCTGGAGATGCCGTGGTGAACATTATGCAGCCTGCAACATCATTCAGCATGACCAGTTAGGAGGTGGGTCAGTTATGGTCTGGGGAGGCATATCCTTGGAGAGTCACAAAGGCCTCCATGTGCTAGGCAAAGGTACCCTTGACAGCTGTTAGGTACTGGGATGAAAATCTCAGAGCCATTGTCAGACCTTAGGCTGGTGCAGTGGGCCCTGGGTTCCTCCTGCTGCAGGACAGTGCTCGGCTTCATGTGACCAGAGTGTGTAGGCAGTCCCTGGATGATGAAGTCATTGATACCATTGATTGGCCCACACATAATCCAGACCTGAATCTAACTGACAACCTCCTGTACGTTATTTATCTGTGCATCAGATGCCGCCAAGTAGCACCAAAGACTGTCCAAGAGCACGGCGATACCCTGATCCAGCTCTGGGAGGGAATCTGCAACTAGGAGCTACTCAGCTATGCCATGTAACTTCCAGCACAATCAGTGCAACATGAATGTTTCAGACTTCACTTCTTTCTCCTTTACAGTAAGTAATTTATGAAAACAGAATTAAAAAACTGAAATCTTACAAGAGACTACAATTAATTCATAATTGTGGGCCAATCCAGTGAAAAAAAATTTTCAATGCATCCGCAAATCCGCTATACTCAAGCAAGTTTGACATAGCATTAATACACAACCAATCAGGGAGGCATTTAAACAAATAATACCACAATTAAACAACTTGATAAAATCAAGGGCAAAGCTATTATATATTCTATTTCTGAAGGGCACTACATAGAATAGATTATTTTACACTTCTTGTGGATACTGTCTGGAAGCCGTATAACCTTCAAAGCAGTGACTTTGTGTGACCCACCAGATAGAATTCGGAAATGGAAGCTGAGCAGTTGGTTACACTACACTTCTCAGAAGGCTGGCGGCATAGCACGCATGAATAAAAACAATCCAAATCAATAAATCACTAGCTTTCAAATGACAACACAGAAAACTAAAGAAACAAAAAATATTGTATTTATGAAGCTTCTTAAAATAGTGCAGCCTGATCTTCTACACTTGCCAGAATTAAAAAAGTGCATGGGGAAGCACAAAGAAAATAAATGACAACAGAGAATGCTCTTTTTGAAAAAGTGCTACCTCGCTTTAAGTGGTTATTAAAATGATAAAGGCAAGAGGCCAAACATGAAGAAATACATAAGCAAAAGGAGAACATGTTCGACTGAAACTAAGTGTATCAGCATGCCATAAGGGGTTCAGAGGAGAGCTAGCATCCTGTGGTCATACCAAGAAAAATAATCACTTCTGTCAGATGTTTCTTGTTAATCATCTTGGGAAGTATACAGGATCATAACTTATACTTCCAACCACGATCTCACACCTGAGTGAAAAGTAATGTAAAACGTTTTGGTCATGTTGTGTAGTTCAGTGCGAGACCACAGCCGACAATTACTTTTAATATAGGCAAAGCAAAGTTCTGTGATGCACCGGCAGTCTTCAGAATTCACACATTTAACTAACATTGATGATGATGGATCTTTATTACTCCGCAGGGAGAAATTTGGCTTTTAAGAGAAGCTATTTAAATCAACTAATAAATGGAGAGATAAATGCTTCATATATACATAAGACTATGGTCTGAACAAACACCAGAATGACAAGACAGACAGACTTAGCAGCCACAAGTCACAGTAAGGCATTATGCAGCCGTATCATACATACAGTTGCATGCTGAAAATGTCCCAAATACATTTTAACTGATATGCTGTTAAACAAACCACCTCTGGAAAAAGCTCCCCAACATCTACCTTGTAGACTATGTTAATTTTCAGCAGTTGCCTTAAAGTGTTACGCTGGATTCAGACTCAAAAGGGTTTTAATTGTGATGTTGGTGGCATATAAAACCCCCAGTTCATGACATCACATCACACTTTTAACAGCTAAAAGCACGAGAAGTTTCACTTTTAAGTGGCAACTGAACAGTGCAGCAAACTGGACCGAAACAGGAGTTCTGCCTTGGCCACTGCCCTCTCAGCTTTCCATGGCTACATGTGCTAACACAGCCACTACAGGCGACTACATAACCACTTTAGTGCTATCAAATTTGATGCCATAAGTTAAACTGCAGAAAACCTTAATTATGGAATCTAAACCCTCATTTATAACTAATAGTCTGACGCTTGCTGAAATTAAAGACATTGTTTCTGTTTAAGATCCTGCTGACTTGTAATATACTGAGAGTAAAAAGCAGTAATTAAAACAAGTTGTTCCAACCCAAAAAATGTGATTTTTATTTAGCATCAACAATAGGAAATTTTATATATAAAAATAACAAACCACTGTTTGTTTATATCAAATCCAGCTACAGTAGTTAACTATCTTCAAGGACAATGGCATACAGTATATGAATGTCAGATTGCACCTCTGGTGACCAAGTGACCTCCAATAGCACTGACATAGACTGCCAGTGTCTCTAAAGAATAGACAAAGGAAATGTACCCTGGCACACTGTGATCTGGAAAATCTGTTAAGATGTTGCCAGCACTGTGGAGTCTCAACAAGCTACCATTGTGGACACCGATAAATTGGGAGAGAGCTGGCACACAAGTGATTAGAGGAGAAGCAATTCAGAAGGCATCCCGAAATCTAATCGGCATTCAGAACTTGCCATTTGTTATTCTTGATTGAAAAGGATTTTTTTGGGGGGTGGGGGTAGATTGGATCTCAATGCCACATACAAAACACTAAGCAGTATTACAATTATTAACACAAAGACTACAGCTTTATTCAGGGAAAAAAAAGCTGCTTTCCTGCTACAGTATATCTCAATTATGTGTGCAGTAAACTAACAGGCAAATCTGTAAGCGAGGGTATGTGACTGGATAGATTACAGATGGACAGATGCACTGTCAAATTACAACTTTCTTCTAGAGATTTAAATCATAAGGGTGGGATCTGGGTATGTGAGCTGAGACCCAATGATCGCTCTAGCAAAAGTACAACACATTTAACAAGGAATAAGAAACAAGGGTGTTTGAACCACACAAACAGAAGAGAGGCTTATTTCTCTAATGTTTTGTGTTACACGTAGCATGACAGAATGGAAAAAAACAATAAAGTGTAGCGATTGTAGCACAGCTCAATGTCCTGGAAAGCATTCAGGATTGCAGGATGTTTGCAGGATAGCAAGATATATATATATATATATATATATATATATATATATATATATGTATATATATATATATATATATATATATATATATATATATATATATATGTGTATATATATATATATATATATATATATATATATATATATATATATATATATATATATATATATATATATATATATATATATATATATATATATATATGTATATATATTTACCTTAATTGAAGTGCATCACTGCTTGCCTCCAAAGTAATGCCAGAGAATGTCTTGCTATCCTGCACCAGGCAAGGGGGTAAAAACGACTCTTAAGATGACCGGCTTCTGCTTTCTTAAATTGATCTAAATCAGTATTATTTCTAGGTAGAAACGGATTCACTGTAAAGAACCAGTTTCAATTCTGCATGCATTAGCGTTGCTAGTCTTTCATTTTGTCATTAATGTCACAAAAAATCTCTCTCCTTACACTTCAAAAATGCACAAGTAGGTTAACTGGTGATTTTAAATTGGCCCTGTGGGTATCCTTATGCCTATGTGTGACTTACAGATGACACTTTACATTTCACATATTTGATTCTCATACATAAATTCCCAAACAGTGTACTGCATAAAGCTATGTAACATCTGGAAAAGAATGCTGTGAATCTCGAGATAGTAATAAACACACACCAGAAAATTAAATTTTGACAACAAGTGTAAAAATTACAGATCTAGATGTGTGCACTTACTGTATAACCATATTATTTCATTCACTTTCCTACTACACTTTGGCATGTTCGCCTTAAATATGTCATTTAATACAAATACACTTACTGCCTTACATGCCGTGCACTCATCCAATATGACAGCCTTCTTTTCATGGACAGCAGGATGGTTAGTATACAGTTAGTATGCATGAATAGGTGCTACAATGAAGTGGTATGCCGTCAATGGCTGGTTTCTGCTTTGTGCCTCGTGCTGCCAGGATTACCTCTGACCTCTTAACCTTGAATTTGATGATGTGGCTCTGAAAATGTGTAAAAAGGTTTGAATTCTTTTTTGCCAGAATGCATTTTCTTTCATTTCTAGGACTGCCTGTTGCTCTGATCATGCGTCTTTCCAACAAGGCATCCTTAAATTTGATCTCCTCAATGGAAATCCAATTAAATCAATACACACAGCAGCTTTTATTCCCATTGTGTATCCCTTAAATGGGCTGACTTGCATAAATTGAGTAAAACTGTAAAAGAAATTTCCTGTTCCATGAGCCGATTGTGTCAAGCCGACTGACTCATCTCCTGTTAGCAGACCAAAATAATGAGATGTAAGGTAGACGATAAAAACTGCCAAGGAAGATCAGCACTGATTTACTAGCAGCAGACGGATCTAAAAGGGAGCTGGGCGAGTGGAAAAAGCCTGCAAAAAATGTGCTGGAAGGTAAAACCACTGAAGGACCACTTTTAGAAAGCTTCTGCAGAAATAACCCAGCATCTTCAAGGATGCAGCGCCAGTGCTAATATGAGGCTATGGTTTATGCTTTTTCCATCTTTTTTACTGCTCGAGGTCAGAAATATGGCATTAAACAATGTGTGCCCCTCACGGTAGAAAAAGGTCTTCTTACTTGCTCTTTTGGCTTTTCTTTGCTTGCCCTGCGAATGAGAGTAATTATGATTTCCCTAAATTTAAATGGACCTTTGTAAAGAAACTTAATCAAAAAAATGTTATCAGTTCATTAAATTGACAAAGGTATTGAGAAATATTTAGTGTGTAATTGGATTTAAGTAAAAAATATATTTTGATTTACTTAAATTTTTCTTGTGTAGGTAATGAAGTAAACAAAAAAAATCATATTTAAACGAAAACGAAAGGTTTAACCTTCATTCAAAGTTGTAGCAATAACAAACAAAATCTCACATGGCAAACCTCCCAGTCAAGCTTAACCTAATGTTATTAGTGAGGAGTACAACCTGCTGAATTCGTTTTGCCTCAAGTTTGCCGAAAACGTGAGAATGTTTGGGAACATATGGAGAATGGAAAAGAAGAAAAATAGTTTTGAGTGGATTATTATGGTGCAGTGGCCCTTTAAGTAGCCCTGATTGCTACAGAAGCATCATTCAACAATGCTGGACTGACTACTGTGGCCATAAATGTAACATTGATTGTGAGGCAGCAATGCTAACCACTGTGCCAATGTGTCTCCCCAAGATAATTATAATTAATTTAAATATCAGCACATTAAATTTTCTTACAGACTGAAAGCATCAGCTCACTAAGGTCTTCAACCCCCAGAATCGACGGGTGCTCTCGTCTCTCATACCAAAAAATACAGCATAGCCCAGCCTACCCTCAGATGCTTTTGCTAGTTTACTGCCACTGCTACCAAATAAGCTCAACACTAAAGCACATGGATTCTTCACTCCTTCCTGTCTGCATCAGCTGCACAGCACTCTCTATAATACTGTTATAAGGGTAGTCCCACGTATTACACACAGGTCACATACATGTCCCATACATGTTCATAATTAGACATTATCTTTAAGAGACAAACACACCAACACTTGCTGTGATAACCAGTTGTACACTACTTTTTAGCCCATTTCTTGGATTGGTGCTATATACTTGGTGGGGGTTCTGTCCAATCCAAGCCAGTTGCACAGCAATTTTCCAGGAAACTATTCAACAAGCAAGGTCTCTAGCGAACGCAGCACATTCACTGCAAAAAACACTAAATGTCACATTCCATGACTTCCACTCAGAGAGGATGACAAACCTGTTGACTGCAGTTGCTCATGTTGTTTCCCAGAGTATGTCATATTACATGACAAGAAACCACAGGGCATGATAAATTAAACAAATGCATTGCAAAGCTAGCACTACTCTTTTACTGATAGCCAATAACATGCTGCCTGATGGTGCCAGTGCTTGTGCAAAGGCTTTACAGGTATGAAGAGTTCAGCTGTGATGTAAGATTTTTCCACCCTTATTCCACATTCTGTAGCAGTACATAAAATACATAACATCAAACAGACGAGCCTCTCTTCCATTTGTGAGGTCCAAAACACGCACTCTTCCTTATTCCTCGCCGCTGCATTATATGCATAGCATTCCAGCTGAGTGCTCATTGGTTCTTACACACATAGGCCACTCCTACAGCTTGAGACAGAAACAAACCCTATTTAATTTAGTCAAAGTGAGTCAGTCAGAGACTAGTGGGACTGAGATGCTCGGTATGTTTCCCACTAAGCAGCTGGGGGTCAGGGAAGCACACTGCGACTGCCCCCACCTTGATAAGATTATTTAAATGAAGTCTGTGACTGAAAATTGCTGTAGAAGTGATGCAGTGTGACATGGCCTTTAGATTAGAGTTTCAATATTTCCTCAACTCTGCGTGATGCTTTGTACCACGGAGAACTTTGCAATGGTGCTCACTAATAAAGGCATCCTTTTCTGTCTATTACATTTCTGTTTTTCTCTAGGTGTCACTGACTTTGGCCTAATTATGGGATTAATGTCCCACTCACAAATACTCCAAGACACGAGTACAGCTCAAGTACTTTAAATAATGTCACATTATTTTGGCAGTAATGGCCAAAACAAGGAAGCAGGATGAGCTTCTTCCAATATATAAAGGTGGGAATTTCTCTAGTATGTTACTGTCAGTCAGCAAAGTACTTTAAAAAGATACTGATGGTAGGTTCTCCTCCGTAGTTAAGGTTCTTTTCTATAGCAATGGCTCACTTTCACTTTTTGATAAACTAAAAAGTACATTTCCTTTTTGCTATCGAAAAGACCAAAGCAACCTTAGAAGAAACCACCGGGTTTTGGTCACACTCTGAGATGACCCCCCCCAAGAGGTTGTGTCCAGGTATTGTATGCTTTGTGTAAACAGGTTTACACAGTAAAAGGGAAGCAGGTGTGAAAACAAAGCTCTCCTTTAGTTTCTTGGCTAATGTGATGTTCATGCTAGCAGCAGATGTTATGATGTAGAATGAAGAAACTCTAGTTCCAGTGACAGGCATCTCAAACATGTCAGCAAACTTCTCACATCAGTGAATTGCTTGCATTTGTGTTATAAAAAAAAAAACAAAAAAACTGCACACCAAGAGACAGAGATTCTCGTCTTATATGCATAGTAGGTACTAGCTGCTTGCTGTCGTGACCCAGAGAAAGGAGGTGAATTTCTAAGTCAACATATACATGGGCAGGAGCTATAAAGAATGCAAGAACAGGTTATTTAGGCTTCACAAGACAACATTCCCAGGTCTGCGTAATTCAACTCAGGGACACCAAAGCAGAAGTCAACCCTGTATGGAGGGCTCAGTCCACTCTTGAACTCACCCACATAGGGCCAGTCCAGTGTCACCAGTTAATCTAAGCTGCACAATTTGGGGGAAAAGTGGGAGGAAAAAAATTATAAAGAAATAGAGTCAAATATGCAAGCTCCACAAAGTTTAAGTATCTAGGACACTGGACCCATGATGCAACAGTGCTTAACACTGCCCATTTTACTTTTACTATCTATTTCATATACAGTACAGTGCTGCAAATTTAGAATTTTCAATTGAGCACTGCTTTCAATTGTGGCTGCCTAATGTCTAAGCCACCAAACACAGGGTAAAGAACAGGGTTGGTTAAATGCCAACATCACAAAGTGTGGCCGTGAACAATTCAATTACCCGTATGTCATCCAGATGCCCAGCATTCAAATCAACAAACAACAGTTTTATGATCTTAATAGATAGGGCAAGATAAAAGAGGATATAAAGAGAAACAGAAAGTGCTTTATTTGGCCCAAGAGGGAAATTTAGCTTTTTCCAGAAGCTCAATAAATATTATAATAAAGAACCCATGTGAAATACAACAAGCATTACTAAAGACTTGGCTAAAGATAAGGCACCAGTCACATTATAAAAGGTTCAATGGTATGAAGTCCCTTTCTATCGCCATTGAAGCTAATGCTGAAAATCGAACCTGCGGCTTCTATCCAATTAATGGGTCTGAATATGGTGACGTCGCCGTACACTTGCTAGAGGGCCGTACTGACACCAACTCAAAATCTGATTGGTTGAAGCAACAGGTTAATCAACATTTATTCCGTGTTAAGAGTGCCTGCACAACGGATTGTGAAAGCCTCTCTGCCTGGCAACAAATGATGGCTGAAATGTGATTTGTTAAATGCTTTAATACGGAACTCCGCCTCCCACGGCTATTGCGCTGCAGTCTATTACAGTATATGGACGAAAATACATTCCAGTTATGGCCATTACGTGTAGAATTTCAAAATGAATCCTGCCTAACTTTTGTAAGTAAGCTGTAAGGAATGAGCCTGCCAAATTTCAGCCATCTACCTACATGGGAAGTTGGAGAACTAGTGATGAGTGAGTGAGTCAGGGCTTTGCCTTTTATTAGTATAGATTATATATGAACATGTTTTTTACTTTGTTATCCTGTTTTTTCTGAACTCAAATGAAAAATTGATCTAAAAATGCTTAAATTAAATGAAGCAAGTGCAAAAAAGTCATACTTATTCCTAATATTCGGTATACATACAGACAATCAGTCGACTAATAACTGGGTTTAACCGTGGTCCTGAACAACTCCTAGAATGTAAGACTTGATTCAGTTACTAAGGTTGGAAGTGGAAGACACTGGCTAGTTTCACATTTTTCAACAAAAACTAAAAAGGTGCAGTTGCAGGGGGCTGGGATGGAGGCATCAGCCATTAGCAGTAAAGGCGGCAGCTGTATTTTCATGGAAATCATTTGAATACCATAGGATATGTGAAAATTGCAACAATCAGGTAAATTCATTCGTGACAGCAGTATAACAATCTGTGAATGGCTTTATAAGCAGGGCAACACTCCATGATACGAGTTTAACAAAGTCCTGAAAAGGGCTGAGGAACCTGATAAATTCACATTCACACAATGGTCTATCGACTTGACGACTCTCAAGCAAATTCTTCATCTGCTGAAAGATACAGAATCAAGTTTTTGGAGTCATCAAAACTTGCTTTGAATTTGATACTTGAATTCTAAGCACTAAAGAACTAATGGTTTTCTGCAGGGAGGACACATGATGAATTTGTTATCAGGTAGGTGCATGCATTAAGGGTAGTTAAATGAGTCATAACGTGATAATCAATCCATTATTTTTAAACCCAAAAGTCAGATCATTTGTGTGCATTTTCTATTTAAAAGCATTCACTTGCCTATTCATGTGCTGCTTGCTACAACTGTAAACAGCTACAAAAATGCCAAGTATGATATTCCCAAACCCCTCTGCACCCCCCAATTTCCCAGTCCGATTAAACCAAGTCTGTATATTGTGTCCTCACACAAACTCCCTGCCTTTCCACGTTCCATCAGGCACTTCAAGTATTTTCAAACAAGCCAGCTATGTGCTTACCGACAACTAAAAGCTCCTTTTTGTCTAAGAATTTTTTTTACAGAAAACCTGGTGCTTGATTTAACGGATTTACTAACTGACAAAAAAATGATTTCGGAAAATAACATCCTGTTTGTTTGTGTGAGATATCAGAAAGTAGTAGTAGTAATAATAATAATAAAATAATAATAAGCTATGTTTCTCTAACACCTGCTACTGAATAATTTATTCATCAGCATTGAGGGCTCTTTAATATCTTATAAATGCATTTTAAGTGCATCAAATGAAACATTTTCATAATGGAAAGCTTTGCTTTCCACTATTAAAAAAAACAAAAACACAAAAACCACAAAAATGAATAGCTGGTGTGTCCTTATGTGCTATTCTTAAGACTGGAACATCCTTAATGACATACTAGCTGGGCTCACTGTAAATGATCAGTGTTGTGCTAATAAAGAGCCCAAAATGACTTAGTTACCTCACTTAAAAGTTTCATAAGGAACTTCCCCAGGTCCCCTAAGGTAAATTTTGTCAACTAGCAGTACTGCATGGCGTGAGCATCTCTCAAACAAGCCATTAGCTACAGTCATGGATTGCAGGTACAGTATATAATAATGCTTCAAAGTTATTCATTGCTTATACGCCACTTGTGATTTCAACCACTGCATACAGCTCAAAATGCACGAGGGGGGCATGCAGGTTATAAACCAAGTCTGTAAAAATAGGATTTTCGATCCTGTTTCATGTAGTTTTTAATAAGCAGCACACACACGGGATATGTGAGAAGGTTTACCTAACAAATATTTTTATTTTCAACTATTTTTGCAATATAGTTCATGTTAACTCTTGTGTGACTCTGGGTATGGATATAGCTCAAAAATGTAAAAACCCTTTCATTTACGAGAGGCCAAACAAGCCATAAATGATATTTTATGTACAATCTATTGGTTTTCATGTGAACACTATTGGTTTATGATTTAGTACCGGTTTGCATGTGTACAACACTGGTTTAATTTGTATGAATGGTAGTGGTTTATGTCTACTAACTTATAAAAACTGTAGTTTATATTTAAACACATATAATATATTAATTTATTTGCACTTGTACATTACTGGTTGAGGTCTGTGCTATTAGGTTATGAACCAATAGTGTTAACACGTTAACCACACAAAAATATACACATTTATGGCAGGTTTGGCACCTCATATTAAGTTTGCACCATCTACCTGGATAGCTTAACTTTCACACTTTGTAATTTAAACCATAAATGTTCCTAAAGCTGTTTAGATTTAAAAAGACACAGAAGGCTCAGAAGATGGACTCGACTATATTTGTACAGTACAGACAGAGCCGCTCTCATTCTTTAATGGGTTTCACCACTGACTAACTAAACTTAATGTATGGCTATTGGTTGGAGTGGAGACTCTCATGGCACCTCTGTATAAAGGTGATTTATTCAAGTATATCGTTTCCCCCTCCACTGCATATCTACACATGGTTGCCGAGGACAACAACAAATTTTAAGTTCAAATATTGTTTTAAAATAAATCTGGGACTTTTATTAACTATTGGTTATCCACATACGTTCATTCTAAGCTTGGGTTTAAGCTTGGCCATCATGTAATCTCTTGACATCTGCATCCATGGCTAGAGGCCACACAGCGAGCAAGCCTGCTTCATAAGCAGAAGCCACATTTCAGCATTCTGAACTCTAAGTGCTTGAGTAGCTTTGTATTTCTGAATTTGCTACCTTCACTTAAAGTCAGTTCAGACAAATCCTTTAATCCTGTTCCCTCTGCGATGCACTGGGTGAAGTTAGCAAACTGTACAGATCACACGATTATTATGTCTTTTCAAACCTGCTATACCTTGATTACTGCAGAAGGGCAACCTGGTGATCTGGCTGATGCGAGGTAGGGGTGAAGGAAACGAAGAAAAAAATATAGTAAACTGCTCTCAAATGGCCTTTTCTACTTTAATCTTCTTACTGTTAAAAAGATTTTACCACATCACACAGATTTAGCATCACAAGAAGTCAGAATGCCATGTCACTTGAATCTTCAGAAATGGAGAATGAAGTCGGAGCAGGGCTTCCACTGCTAAGAGATTTCTGTTAAGCTCTAAACACAGAAAGATGCCAGAGGCTAGAAACTCTAAAAAGGGCTTCAAATGAAGCCTTTAAACGTTATAAAACACACAAATTGAATTCAATAAAGCGCCCATGAACAGATACTGTCTGGGATTGTGGTTAAGAGTATAAATTTAGACTAAGTTTTTAATATTCTTAATGAATTATATCTTTCAAAGATGAGCGAACATGTATACACACACACACAAATAGTCAGATCATCTACTGCAGGCTCTAAGACCTTTTTAAATTGGCCGCTTCATTAATTATCAAAACAGTTTACATGTGGCCCAGGATAACCATTGGTTCCTCAAGGGACATCATTAAAGTTTGTTTGATATTTAGATTTGTATAAAGTTTACATTTACACATGGCTTTAAAATGCATCTTCAATATCTGTCCACATTTACCTCTTCACCACAGATACTAACCTGTTATTAGAAAGGAAACTGGCAGCTCGTGGTGAACCAAGAAAAAAAAGTGAAAAGAAGGTGCCATGCCACAGTGCCATAAATAAATTTTCGAGTTTCAGCATTACAGTAAAACATGACAGTCTTACAAAGAAGCAGCACAACGTCACACAATCCACTTGCTTTTTTAAAGCTACACAGATGTCAGGACTGGACATCCTATTGCGGCTTACCTGACTGCTGCCAACCCCCATCTACAAGATTCTGTTGTCTTTCCGTTGAGTCGATTATTTTATGTGGATATAAAATGCATTTCCTCCCATTTTAAACTCTCTATCACTATACATTTTTGACCAACTCCAAATGTAGTATGTGTGATCCATCACCACTGCTTTTACACTTTATTGAGATCGTTTTATTGTGATCAAGTGCCATCCAATAGCAGTGCACATTAATGCAGGTGTAAAACAAATGTACTGTGCTTTTGCTACAAATTCTCGCCTGTGTGAGTTGTTTGTTGATATATTCTGTCCAATTTTAATTATATAAAGTGTTATTTTTGGCAATCAAAAATTAGAATTTGACACCACTGATGTACAGGAAAGTGGGAAAAGTGTGTATGCATCAAATATATATGCAGAAAGTAATAAAGCTGTCCATTGTCTGAATGAATTGTGTTAAACATCCGCCTAGAACAAAAACTAGGTCTTGTTGTTGGACAGGTCATTACGTTAATAATATGGTATAATGGAAAATATTTCTTGAACAGCAGCAACTTATGAATTGTACAGCCCGGAATCACACAAAGAATGTCAAAAAAAGGGCTTAAAAAGACCTTGTTTTTTTGACAGCCCCCCTCTGAGAGAAAGGAGAAGAAAAAAAAAATCCCACTAACAATGTAAATCTTTGGAAAGGCAATTCAGAGAGAAGCCCCTTACATGGAAGTTGGGGGTGCAACAGTGTCAATAAATGGGGTAAATACAACACACAAAACAGAACACACACAATCCTCTTGTAACAGATATATGCACTATGTACTTGTTCAAAATATGTCTTTAGGTTTAATGCTGCTCTTTACCGACTGTATGCGTGTGGTCAGTTCATTCTGTAAAATTTACTTTTAACATTACTTTTCAAAATGCTGGGTAACAATTAGCGTCCAAAACAAAATTACCCACATAGCTGTAAGCAAGCAGACAGTGCAATTACAAGGTGTAAATTTAATTAGGTGAATCAACATGGTGATACTTCCCAACATTCTGCAGTCTTGCGTGTGTCCTGGTGCATTTGCTATAGCTAGTTACTATGGTTACAGTTTGGCACAGATGGTTCTGTGAAGCTGCCTTACACCCCCAGGGACCACAGTTCAAAGTCTGGCCTGGATGCTGAAGTCTGCATGGGTTATTTCTAGGTAACCAGATTTCAGCACACACTGCCTAAGATTAGCATGTTTGGTTAAATAATGACTGTGGGCAAATTTAAAATGAGCAAGAGTAGACTGCAATGGATTGTTCATGTAGAATAAGGTACCACAATAGGCTATGAAACCCTGCAAAATGGTTGAATAAAGTAAATAAATACATAAATTATTTTTTATACTAATTTTATATATATAAGATCAGTGTCACTGTTCAATTAAGCATCACAAGTTCTTATTCACAAACTCATGTACACCACTAAAACATTATCTGGGATGAACTGGAAAATGAATTGTGCCATTTAAATTTGCCAGTTTAAATTCGTCTGCGTCCAGTTTTGGGTTCTGACCTGCAGATGTTTATTGATTATGTGAAATGATGATAATCCAGTTAAGGTAACATAAGCATCTCTTACAAAACATATCTTATCTGTAACTTTGGAGGAATGACTTAATTTGACTGCCAAAAGTTGCATTACTTGGACTTTTGTATATTATAGTTAACAATTACTGTACACTTTATTACATAACTAGCCATGCTACCCATCCAGAAGGGTTGAAATCTAACTCAACATAGACCTCAGGTTAATGTTTGCGCCATTTATTGGAATGTATTTCTTAATGGATGCAGTAATAAAATACATTGTATTTTTCATTCCAACAGATAGCACATCAAACATCTGTAGTAATAAAATGCTGGTGCATCACATACATTTGTAATATGTCTCGGTTACATGCCATTTGGTATGGGATTATTAAAAGCAGGGTTTATGCTTGTGATGCACCATTTGTTGGAATGACAGAGAGACAGACACATAGACTCTCACCCTTTTATTAAAGTGGACAAATATGCAGTTTTGATGAGAATTTTGCATTCGATTGTGCAGTTTATGCCCTTCACTTAGACGCTGTGTCAGAATGGAGTCAAGGTGGTAGATTTTTGTTTGAATAATATTTTACTGCTTTACAATTTAGCAACATATGGTTTAAACTGTAAGAAGAAAATAACACAAACGTAAAACCGAGATGCAGAAAGAAAAACATCAGACTAATGGAGTTTTTCATAATTTTAGTCAATACTGCCCAAAACTAAATTACAAACTTCATTTTGTGTCACTGCTCACATGCAAAGTGGAGTATATGATTAATAGGCAATTCCAATGTTACAGAGAACGTGTGCATTCCTATCAAATCTTTCCTGGCATGCAAGTGCAAATTGCAGCAACACAGTGTAAAGTTCAAAAAGGGGAAAAAATAAAAAATAAAAAAGCAAATCCCAGGTGACCCTACTGGTTAACCTAACATTCTGGCTCAAGGTGATGCATTTTTAAACTGAAAATAATTTTCAGATTACTTGCTACTTCACTTCTTGTGAAGATTCTTTCCGAAATGCCATTGAAACTTTTATCAGAAACCAAATCTTTGATCTTTTTAGAACATGAAGGCTATCCCAGAAATTGTTCCAGTCAAAAATTCTTGACTTTGTTCACACATGCACATGATCCAACTCCAGAATCTAATGAAAAATGGCACAAACACTTCCCAAAACAAAACCTGCTAGACAGAATTCACAAGGAATTTCCCTAATTGGCACATGTACGAAGAAAGGCAGAAAACTGCTGGATAAAGCATACAAATCATCAGTGTCTCAATGCAGATAAAAATGACATTTATGTGAATGCACCAATCATAACAGAGACTTGAGTGAATGGCTTGATTGCTACGTGAGACTTGAGCCATTTTACAAGTCTAGCTATTTGGAAAGCAAACAGGATTGATTGTGAAATAAGCGGGCTGCTTTTCAATAAAGCCACGAATGAACCGAATGGGCTCAATTTTTAGAGGCAGCCGTGAACTCCCTGCTTCACAGATGCTATTTGGTTTATTTTGATACCAACAAATAAAGCAACATACTCTGATAATCTTGAAACAAGTTGTGACACTGTGATGACAGGGGTTTCTAACTTAACAAAACAAAAAAAAAATGGCATACATGTTTGAAAGCTTGCAGAGTCACAAATGCTGCTGAATTTCACAGGACACCATTGCTGGTGTTGTGCTATTTACCTAGCAGACACTTTTATCCAATGTGGTCAACAAAATCGAGTAAACAGCAGTCTGTGAGGCTGTTTTGAAACAAGTACTACAGGACAAGGTTACAAAACTGAACATCACAGATAAAGAACTTTAAAACAAACAGAACAAAACAAGACAAGTGACTCTTTCCTTGGTTACAAGAACCTACTACCAAAGCCATTACAAATTAGACAGATCTTCACAGAACAAGACCGCCAAACACTTCTTAAACAGAGTGAGGAAGTCAGCTGTTTGAATGGAGGTGGGCAGCTTGTTCCACAAGTTAGGAGTACATGTAAAAAAAAAAAAGAGTCCAGATTGAGATTTGATGTCACATAGAGGTGGCATCACCAGATGCCATTCATTAGAAGACCTGAGTGGGCAAAAAGGAGGAGTATAGGATCTCATGAGTGCTAACTCATTAATGCTCTAAAAGGTAAGCAAAAAGAATTTGAACTTAATGTGTACTGTACTTCTGCAAGGAGCCAGCACAGAGGAGTGAGATGTGCCCATAAATGCTGCTGCATTTTGAATCATTTGCATTCAAATACATTGTGCAACATTACTATTAAAAGAAAGAAAAAAAACCCCAAAAAAACCCAAAATAAAAAGTACTCAACCTCTGCTGTTCAACACACTTTCTTTAAGAATAAGATAATGCTTCTGTAGAGACAGGGATCTCCTGCAAAACTTTTCAAATACCCTGCGTGCCGTGTGAATGTCAGTGAGCCGATAAACTGTGGGATGATAATGTGTGAATGGGCAAAACCTGCTAACTATCTGGGATGTCTAATCTGCAAATGCCCCTGTTGTGTTTGTGAAAGGAGCTTTTAACACTAAAGTAGCATTAGCCAGCCTCCATAAAGTGGGAGAAAAAAAAAAAAAATCTAGTTCTTGGTCTTAACTCACAACTAATGATAAGTGATAATTTAGTAAACGTGCTGCTGAAATGAATAACAGTAATAAAAATTTCTCTCCACCCCATATGCGTTTAAGGGAGGACAATATATGGTATACCTTTGCACAGAACACATTTTTTGGCCTTCAGCATACAATAACAAACATACCAGTAAAAAGGTTCCCTTAGACGATCAAGATGTCCCCGTTTATGAACATTAATGCCCTTTTGTCTCACCAAAAGCAAAGCATAACTGGTTAGCTGAATCAAGAGCTAGCGTTAACACAATCACACACACATCCATCACTGAACTCTCTTAATCGAAATTCAGTGTTTAGATAGGTTGGAGCTTATCAGAGCAGAACTAGCCGCAAGGTAGCCCACCACAGGCCTCATTCACTCACAGCCCCTCACAAATTCCCACACAGTTTTAAATTGGTCTCAGGAGGTAAACATCCTCATTTTTTGGAATGTGACAGTAAAGAAATACTAGCAAATAAAAAAGAGTGAATATGCAAACTCCTCACAGACTGGGATGGGAAAACACATTAAAGCAACAGGGAAAAAAAAAAAATAAAAAACAACAAACAAATCCAAAAGCCAGGGGGCTGAGTGAATGATTAACCTGCAAAACACACCAGAGAGCCCCAGACGCTTGTCAGTGTAACAGCTAAACAAGAGCATGTTATATGGATTTCAGTGGTGGCGACTGACAACGAAAGTACCAGCTACTGTACACGACGAAGCTGATTTTAAACCAACAATGGTTTAAATGTCAAAATGCAAATCCCCTACAGCAATAAACTTGTCCACTACACCACCAAATTGTCACAAATTTACCAAACATCAGTGGCCCTTCGACAGAATGATTTGGCACAGCACCTTCCACAGACAGAATTACAAGGTGCCTCCTAAAACCAGCAGGATTACAAGACAAAGTGATTCAAAATTAAACACATTAGAAACTGACAAAGGACACAAGGTAAAAAGGCTACACATTTGCTAATACCAAATGGATCCATGAAAAGCAGTGGTCGACAGAGCACAGGAACCGATAGCCTACACAGCAGACAGAGATTCCATTCAGTAGGAAGAAAAGTCAGTCATAATGCATAATTAAAATATTTTCCACTGACCTGGAAAACCACTAGCTATGGGCAAATGTTACAAGATTTCACTTACTAGCTATAAAAAAAAATCCTCATCCCTTCAGAAGTGATCATATTTTATTGTTACACAACACTACAGTGGTTTGAAGTTATCTTTTTCACACTGACATAGAGAAAAGAAACTCCAAAGTCAAAAGTAAAAACAGATCTCTGCAAAGTGATCTAATTCATTTGAAATATAAAACACTAAGTTGTAACTGATTGCACAAGAGTCAGTATTTAGTAGATGACACACTTAAATCATCACTGGTGCAGCCAGCTGGTTTTAGAAGTCACAAAATGAGTTCAAAGGAGGTCACCTGTCTGGAGCTTCAGTTGCTTGTTGCCTAAATGCACCCAACCTGGAAAGGGCCAGCTCTGAAGTCAGCTGGAACAAGATTCAATCGTATAACAGCACCAACATTGAGATTTGTTTGGCCATCAGACTAAAAAAAAAGCCAAAACACTGCACATCATCAAAAACCACCAAAACCGTGAAGCATGGTGGTGGCAGCATCATACTGTAGGGATGCTTTGCTACAGTATGCCCTGAAATGCATATGAGAATAAAAGAAAACCTGATGCTATCTGGAAAAAAGCATGCATCTTGGAAGACTATTTGTTTTCCAGCAAGACAAGGACCCCAAGCAAAAAGCTGGACAGGAATGGCTTCAAAACAACAACATGAATATCCAGGAGAGGCAGAGTCAGAGTCCAGATCTGAAAACATTTAGAAATTTGTGGCTGGACGTGAAAATGGCTGCTCACTCACAATCTCCATGCAACTGGACAGAGTAGGAGTAATTCTATAATCAGGAGTGGGGTGAAAATTGCAGTGTCCAGTTATGCAAAGTGATACAGCGAGTCACCTGCGCACACAGACCCAAGGCTGATATGGCTGCCAAAGGTGCTTCTACTAAATACTGTTCTATTGATGTGATCAACAGTTTTGCATTTTATATTTGTAATTAGTATACAGCACGCTGCAGAGATCAGTTTTCAGTTTGACATTGAAGTCTTTTTCTGTTTACCAGTGTCAAAAAAGCCCAATTACATCCACTGTGTACAACAACAAAATGAGAAAATGTCCAAAGGGGTGAATACTTTTTGAAGGCATTGTAGCTGGAAGCACTAGGATTCACTTATCTAAAACAGCCAGTAAGTCCACTCAACTACCTTTGGGTGCATCGGTGCTAATGCAATATTATTGTGAGTAAGAACCACAAGACAGAGTTGGGATGAAAAAGCAAACTAAATATTAGATAGGCATTTGACCAAAGCAATGCTGAAGTGCACAGCTGACAATCAAGCAGAACCTGCAGCAGAAAGTGAGACAACCTTCTTGAGTGTTGTGTGCTGAAGATATGAACATGAGACACAGATCAGTATTCCCTTTTAGAAAGCTAACTATGCTGGCATTTAGGAAACAAGCCAGCTCCTTAGTTTCAATTCATTTTACTGTCAATGTAACTTACAGTACAGTGAAATGCATTAAATAATAAATAAACTCTACCATTATGTGGGAGCAGAGAGCTGCAACACAGTCATCAGTTTGTCAGTTAATGGAGGTTGCATGGATATTGAAACATCAGCTTGTTAAACATAAAAAACATAATTTGGGATGAAAAGAAAAAAGTAAAAACTGCAAAAGAATTAAATAAAAAGCAAATGTTTCCCTACTATTTCATATTACGTGCGATATAACTAGAGACAAGGCTTGCTCTACTCCAGGTCTAAAACAATGCCCCATTCGATTTGGCAGAGCAGCACACAAATGCCCCCCATGACATCAGGACAGACTGCAGTCAGTCAAGCCGTATCACCACGTGATCATCTGCTGATAAGGAGAAATGGTTTACTGAAACAGGAGTCAGCATTGAGTTCTGTAAAGCAGAAACACAAGAACTCAATGATAAAATACCAAAGATGGAAAGGGGGAGTGTGCGCATCATGGCACAATCTGCACACAAGGGTCGGCCTATAAAGTTTATAAAGTTTGAACTTTATCAGCACCTTATCTGCATTTTATTTTGTTTGGTAAAGCTAAACAGTTTGGAGCAGACACAGTTTTAATCTCTTTATTATGCTTGCTTTTTTAAGACAAGAGCTTACTGAACATCTGCCAAAAATCATCAATTTTTTGACTGCAAAAATCATCAATGCTTACACAATGCTATCAAAATCCAAACACCACATGAATCAGTAAGGCATGAGACTACTCAGAGCACTTTCATTTACAGGAGCTCTTTAATGTTCCTTAGGTTACCAATTCCTTCAAAATCAAATTTGTCACCAAGTCTCTTATCAGGTACCTGACACTGGCTGATGTGGGGTTAGTGTTTGCATTTATACATTCAAGAAACCGTACAGGATTAACAACTTTAGTGAAAAATGAGCTCTGCCTTCCCTTCAATTACTTTAGAATTCTTGTAATCAAAGCTTTGCATGTACTGTATATGTGAGATACCTTGAAAACACAAACACTGATTGGACAGTATTAGCTGTTATGCCTGCCCGATCATCCAGAATTAGCCCTAAAACAGGAAGGCCTTCACTGCAGTAATTAAGCCATCCATCAGCGTACTCAGAATTGCAGGCTGCATCTCTGTGGCTCTGACACAATTTAAATGCATGCTATATATACACTATATATATGTTATATGCTTTCACTGCTTTGTCACATTTTAGTCATTGTAATGATGGACACTCAGTTGTCTTCAAAAATCCATCAAGCGTCACAAATGCAGTGTTAGCTAATACGTTTCTTGGCAGCAAAACGGGCTATTTTTAGACAACCCAGTAAATGCACATCTCTGATAGACTAAGCTTTCACTAATGCAAAACATTATTATTAGGCTGGGTGATATGGATAAAAGAAATATCTCAATATGTTTAGGCAATTTAATATAACCTGATATGCAAAGCCTGTGCAAACTTTAACATTAAGGTAGTAGCCCAACAGATCTAAAGTAACACACACAAACATTTGTTTATATATCATTGTGGCACCTAGGGGTCAAATATGTCATGTACATTCCTGCTTTATTTCCTATATGTAATAAATTAAACAAAAGAAATGAACAAAATGAACAAAATATAAATTTTCCTTCTTTAGATTTTTTTTTCTAATAGAGTGCAAACATTTGGTCAGTAACAAGTTTAGCTAAACTTGCATTTTTCTTGAATGAAAGACATGCTTATCTCCCACATTCACTGGGCAATAGTCCAGTCTTCAGATTCCAAAAGAACAGAACTATGGGAATGTACCTTTTCTGTTAACATTATACACAGATTTTTCCAGAAGTAATGATAATTTAGAAAAAAATGCATACGTTTCATGCATTTAAGCGAGTAATGGACATGTGGATTATGCAACACTAGTAATGCAAGTTTTTCTTTTTTTTCATATGGACATTTTTCACATAGTTTTTTTGCTATTGGACAGAATGGGCCACCAACTGTTTTTTTCTTGAACTGCATGAAAACACAATTAATTTTTTTTCTCTCAGTCATCATTACAAACTATTTGGGATAAGTAACATTTAAAAAAACATTTTTTGGTGGTGTATTCCTTTAATGCTATTCAGTTTTGCAGGAGTCCAGAGCTTATTCCAGCAGCAATGGCACAAGGCAGGAGACAGCCCTGGAATGGGCACCAGGCCACACTCATGTGCATGCACACTCACATTCACTCAGTTTTGGATTTGCAAATTCACCTAACCCACCTGGACAAAGGGAGAGCATGAAAAATCCACAGATTCAACAGTCAAATGCAGGATTTGAATCCTGGATGCTGGGTCCATGAAGCAGTAGTCCCGACCACTGTAGCATGTAACTGAAATATTCAAATTATGTTCTCTTGTTCTGCATGAAAACATTATTACAATTTTTCATTACATGAGATAAGGAAAACACTTTGGAAAAAAAAAAAAATTTGGGTGGAGTATATCTTGAACAAAATTGCTCAACTTTAGTGCCATGGAGAGCAGGAGTCTCCCGATGGGAATCCAAATGTAAAGCAAGATCAATAAGCTCATCCAGCACACTCACTGCAGTCAGGCAAAATTTAAACCCCCAGAGTTAACCAGCTTACACATCTTTAACAGATGCTTGGCAAGCCAAGTATGAAAACAGAGCCGAAGGCAGAATGTGAAGCCACATTCATGGAAAAGTGGGGCAGTAATAAGTGATATACCACCCCCTTTTAAAAGGAGCACAAAAAAGGAAACCAATACTGTACATTTCAATGATTTATCCTGCAGGTGAATAATTTTGTAATTTATTTTTTATATTTTAGTGATGGACTTGCAAAACACCCAATGGAACCAATTGTCAGAGAGGCTCATGCTACACTGGGGTCAAATTTATAAAATTTACAGACATAAAGAGGCTTGAAATATACATGAGCAGCTTTCCAGTTGTTGAGATTTATATACAAAAACTTGAGTCTGGAATATGTTCATATTTACAGCAACTCTGACCATCTTTAAGCAACATTTCAGAGAAAATGGAAAATGACACCCTCGATAAAGAAGGACAATGCAGCCAAACCAGCCAAATGACTACTCACATTCATAATAAATCATATCACTGAGCCATTATTAGAATGTGCTTTGATGTGACAAAATATTACATCTCAAAAGTGATAATTATGATACACAGACTGTATTTTACTTCCCATTTAAGAGGGCCAATTCTGCATATTTGCAATAAAGAACTTTTTTGGATTTCATCAATTAATTAAGTGTGCTTGTCATCACTTTTAAGGGAATTGTCCAACAGGTCGGGAATATCTCAACCAAGCTTCACTCCATCACGCCTGCTGTGCTGGAAGACATGAAGCAACTGACAAGGCACTACTAACTTAACATGCTTTTGGTAGCATAAAAGGGAAATTTGCAGCAGTGTTCAATTTTCCTAACTCAATCAGGGCATAGGAGTGGGGAAAAAGATAAAAAAAGAACAATCAGAGCAATTTACTGGACTCATATTGTAATAAGGACACCTAGCAAGAATGAAGCTGCTTTTGCTAACCGTTAGCACTGACATTCTATTAACACACAAGTCATCCATGATGCCAAGATGAGACCGACAAACCTGATGGGCTCTGTGGCCTGGGTCAACCCATGATTCATTTATTCTGAGGCAAAGTAGCTATGGAGGATGTGATGGTTATGGCGGCTGGCTTGTTATTCAGGTCACTTGCTAAATCTTTTACCTGGCTTTAGTATTCATTGAAACAGCAATGGTGTCAGGTGATACTGGGTACCCACTCGGATGCTGGCACCTTACGCCTTTCCGACCCCCAGAGCACAGAGGAGAGGTGCTACAATGCCACACACGCTCTTGGCTCACTCAGTTGGGGTGCAGCACGATGTGTCAGGACAGAGGCTGCTCTCCCAGCCAATGAAGGCCTGCAGCTACATGATAACATATGTACGAGGTTGATTAGCATAGTCCATGAATGGACGTTTCAGTGTGGCAACCGGGCGCAGCCAGACACACTTTCATGTACATCCATTTACAAGATCACTGTTTTAATATATAAAAGTAAATTGAATAGAAATACGTGTATGTTGGGTTTTACAAATTGGACTCATTTTGGCACATACATTTTCCTGTTTTTCACCATAAGGACATTTTCACACTGGAATCCTTATAATGTTTTATAAATGATCTAAATGATTAAACAAACTAAACATAAATCAAATAGTAACAATTACAAGTTGATAGGGATACGCAAAAGATGATTAAAAAATAGATATATTAGACTTGCAAAATGAGAATGTATGTTCAGACCAAAGGACACATTTAAATGCCATACATCAGTAACAAATTCATCTGCCACTGATTTTAGTGATCAGCAGTGCTGTTGATATGGAACAGAGGCGATTGAATTTTGTCGCCATTCAGATCTGATCAATACTTCCAAATGTATCAGAGGTAATTAATGATAAAGCTCTTGGTAAACACTGTCTTCCTGAAGCAGGTCATTCCTCCTACTAAATGAACAATCGTCACAGCCAGTAAACAGCTGAAGAAAACAAGCACATTAAGCCAAAGGTTTTATTTATCCCCACAAAGCAAAGCAATTAAGCTGAAGAAGACTACAAACCCATCCACATTTCATGTCTTTTTGGTTCCTACAGAGCTTTCAAAATAATGACTACATTCCTATTTTTCCACCAGATCCTATTTATTTCGCATTTCTAAAGCTTTCCAGTGAACAAAGGACAGATAAATTCTGCTCAGAGATCAAACAAAGAACTAGGAACCTGTAAGCAAACATGACTGGGGCCAAGCAAATAAAGATGACAAAGCATTAACTTATGTTAAAATAACAAAATTTGGTTACATAAAAACACATTATAGTAACATGATGTGTGTCTATATTTGCAAATTAAGATACTGCATATTTTCCCTGATTTAGCAAATAAGCTCTCTCAACGCCAAAAGAGTGTACTCATAACAAAACGATTACAATAAAATGGTACCCACAGTTGTGTAGAGCACTGGGTCTCAGTTTCAGTCCTGAGGGCACCCAAGGCCTGCAAGGTTTTTGCTGCCTCCAGTGTCACATTGAGAGGGCCGTTTTTACTTTTAAATCATTGCACTGTTTAACTAGAAGATTTTGTTTATTAATTTTTCTGAAATGTTCCAAAAAGTACATTATTTTACAGAAGGTACTTTAGGTTTTTACACTGCTGTTGGGTTTTTATTTTAAACACCTCTGTCGTTTTCCTCTAATTCAGTTTTGTTTATTGACACATCTTCTAGGCAGAGGGGGCTATCAGCTGTGACAATGGAGTTTCTGGCCTCATTAACTACAGAGGTCACATTACATAACTAGTTACTGAAAAGGTTGACATATCAGCACCATTTCACATTTACAAAGTATTGCAAGCTCGTCCCTTTTTCTGAAAGCCAATAATGTCGAAAGACTAATGGAGATGGTGTTGTACAAATGCTTTCCAGATATGGTGCACAGCTACAATCTAAAGCCCCACTTTGGGGAAATCCTGGAGGAAAATTTGATGTAGTTTGCAAGAAACCCACACCTTGGGAGATGACTGGTTTATCAGCAATAAAACAACCCCAACCATAAAGCCAAAGCTACACAGAAATTACTTCAAAACAAAAACTTAAATGTCCTGGAGTGACAATACAATACAATTTACTTTTTTGTATAGCCCAAAAAAAGTGCCGCAATGGGCTTTAACAGGCCCTGCCTCTGGACAGCCCCCCAGCCTTGACTCTCTAAGAAGACAAGAACAAACTCCCAAAAAACCCTTGAACGGAAGAAAATGGAAGAAACTTTGGGAAAGGCAGTTCAAAGAGAGACCCCTTTCCAGGCAGGTTGGGCGAGCAGTGGGTGTCAAAAAGAAGGGGGTCAATATAATACAGTACAACCAGGTCAGAGTCTGCCAAAGGTGTATTTACTAAACACTGACTTGAAGGAGTGAATAATTATGCTATTAACTATTTTGTGTTTTATATTT
Organism: Polypterus senegalus; assembly: GCF_016835505.1. Taxonomy (NCBI): domain Eukaryota; kingdom Metazoa; phylum Chordata; class Cladistia; order Polypteriformes; family Polypteridae; genus Polypterus; species Polypterus senegalus. Next base: position 142,862,642 of record NC_053166.1, read on the forward strand.
GTAATTCACTTAGACCACTTTGCAGAAACCAATTTTTACTTTGTCATTAAAGACTCTTTCTGCTGATTACTGTTGCCTATTATACACATATATGAAAAAATGCCAAGATTGTTGGTCTGTCATGACAACACTTGCGAACCAGTAGGCCTTAAACCTTCATCTTGGTTTCAACTAAGAGCTTATACCATGTTACGCATAACGGGATCCATGAATTGGATAAGCGGACTATATTCTAGGCACTGTATACCAATTCTTGGCTCATAAGGAATTTGTTGGTAATGTTTAAAAAATACAATTATTAAGGCAACACATAAGCAATTTATGTAACAGTGTTTGTGGGGTAAATATTTAAAAATGACGTCATGCTCTATAATACTGATATTTCATAATTTTAGTAGAAAGTGCTGCAGTGGACTGATTAGTTCTCATTTTACCCCTTCAGTGCTGCTGGGATAGGCTTCAACTTCAATCAATCTTTAGACAAAATGATGGATGGATATAGAGCATAGTTACTTAAAACCACTGTATTGCATTCCACCACTATCCTTATATATAATTTGATACTATCCGTATGTATGGTGTTCGCGTCAATACAAGTTAGAAGCATGCAATGGGACTCTGCCTCTGTAGTTAAAACATAACGTGGCAAACACGGACGCAGTATTGCACGATTGGCTAAGAATGTTCAAATGCTTCAGTGACGCCACTGGTCAGCAGAGTATAGTAAGTCAGCGTTGGTTCGAGCAGATAACAGTAAGTTCGGTTGGTTTTTGTAACATTGGTTTGGTGGGGTGTACTTTCCAGGACTAACATCGTCGACTGACTTAAACCCTTCGACAGCAGGAACCGTAAGTAATTTAGAACGTATTGCCATTTGTTTGGTACGTCGAAATCAATCAATGGACAGTTTGGTTTTGGCATCTGTCCTTCTGACATCTATTGGCAAACTGAGTAATGACGGCTGGGTATTAACAACGGTCAAATTTTAGCCGATCTCAGATCTAAAACGACCACACCAACATAATTATTACTCCGACTCCGATTAGAGTCGTAAAATACAGTTTGTTTTGAAAATTTGTTTGCCGGAAAAGATCAAATGAGGTGCGCCAAAGAGCTGAGTTCACGTCTCGCAGCCCCGTTTAAACAGGAAGCTCTTCATTACATCGGCCGAAAAGGTCTATTTTAAGCACAAATCAGTGCCATGATAATAAAATCATTTCAAGGACTGAAAAAAACAAAGAATTCTTTGCAGAGAAAGTATGGATTTCACAAACGTAGAATTTGTAGCCCGATTCAATCGGGCTCCCAGTCGCTAGTACTATAATAAAAAGACATTTAGAAAGAAACAATTCCCTACCATCCAATTTAAACAATTATCCTGTTTCTCAAAAAGGCATTTTCCAATTAAAACTATCACCATCAAAATTAATTTCTCCAGAAGAAATAAAGACAAACCAGAAGACAGTCTCCAGTGAGTTGGAAAAAGTTATTCATTTCCTTTATTCAGTCTTATCTAGTCAGGACTTTGCAGATTAATCACTGAATCAGTGTGGCAACTGTGCAGAAACTAGAAAGCAGGCTGATCAACTTATCTCAGGCTGCAAGTGGTATCTTGCTGCACTCCCATGGCTTCCCGGTAACACTTCACGGCTAGACAATTTGATTGCGCTCTTTCCACATGTATCAACTCCTTTCTTTCAGTTTTCTGAAAACAAACTGTCTCAAGTTGTATTATTAACCTATTATTATAGCATACTTATGGTTATAAAAAAGAAATACCAAATAAGAGTTGTGGTCCACTCACTTCCTTGCAGTTTTCCAGGTCTCTTTTACACAAATGCACTCCTGGGGTGGCAACACATACTAACCACTAACCATGTGGCCTGCATAATTTTTGTGCAGGTTTTTATAATTCAGGATGCTTTTCAAAGGACATTCAACACTGCGCCTGAATAGTGCTGGAAGGCCTTGCTTCCAGGGTGTCTGAATTTAGTGATAAGGGAGCACTGGTGTTTCACTGGATGCAAGTGAACTCTTTCTGCAGCAAGAAACTAGATCTAATCTAGGAAGTGCAGCTGTGGCGAGTGACAGAATAAAAGCAACTGTCTTGACAAATTCAATTATAACACTTTTACTAATATGAGAGTTGTGAAAGCAGCCAGACATCGAAACATAGAGACGTAACTTTTATTAAAAAAAAATAAATAACCAACACCTCTACAAACTGTAATTGCTGAGCGAGAAAAAAACAAAAAAAAAAAAAAAAAAACACCACAGCACTAGCTATCCAGCCCATCCAATCAAAACACCCTAATCAGCCTGTGCACTGAGAACTAAACTGATAAAGGAGGTGGAATTCAATTAACAAATATAATTAAATTTACAAATAAGGTGATTTTAATTAGAGTTTTCATCTCTCCGAGTTCTCTCATCCAGCGGGTGACGAGTCCCACTACTTGAGGCAGAGGAAACCTCTCAAAGGATGCCACAAAGAGAGAACAACATCTTGATTTATTTTAACATGGTTTCATCTGCAGAGGCTAAATAAGTTATCAGTGACTAGTGCTGCGTAACATATGCTGGTATGACTATTACACCAGCTACTGAACCTGTGGGCTGCACTCCCCCATAACCTCGCACCACTCATGTGTCCACACAGCTTTTCTTTGGTTACTCCAGTATGTACCAAGTTAAGCTTATGTCACATTACACAATTTCTACTTGGAGGGGATGTCAGGCTTGATGACTGTTGCTTTCATCATTGCACAACGTCAGACTGCATAACTAGAAATCACACGGCATGCCAAATTACATGACTACTATGAGATGATTATCCAGCACAGTTTAATCGACCCCCATTTATATAAAAAAAAACAGCCAGTGATGTTTTGCCTGGTAGCACAAGTTCCCATGCGAAATGTCTACAGGTACAACACATGTAATCAGAATGACAAGCCTCTCTTCTGTTTTTAAGTTCCAAGACAACAGTAATCATTCTTCAGACTGGCTGGACTGTGTATGTCTTACTATATATCTATCTGCGACTTGCCAAAATTATGTAAATCAAGTCCATGACTTAAAAAAAAAAAACATTAGTTACAGAAATAAAAAAAACTGCAACACTCAAAACTATACATGCACTCTAATAACAATCTAAACAAATACTTTAGCCATCAAATGTTAACAGTCAACGAAAGACACCATATGATTACCATAGTTATCATATGACAGTCGATAATGATAGATACTATATATCATCTGATAGCTGCATACAAAATATGCCAAAGTCACAGAGGTTAAGGTAAATGGTTTATCTAAACTGTCAATGTGAAAAAGTGCTGGTGTGCGAGTTTGGGTTACGAAAGGCTAGTTACCCAACACCACCCAATTCTTTCCTTGCCGCAGTGCTGATGGGATAGTCAAAAATCATACTTTTTTTTTTTTTACCTTTTGAATAGACAGAGTGCAAAGTAATTGATAAAGAGTTAGTGACAGCAAAATAAAAGCCTGAGAGAGCTGCCAGCGGAGGAATACTTGCAGGGGTGCAGCACAAATAAAAGCATTTGCTACCAGCCTGCTTTCCTCCACCTACATCAGCTCTACTAATTATGGGCCAAAATGTTTCCACATTCAGGATGCTGTGGCATAATGAGAACAAAGCAAGGAATTTCACGTGATGTAGTAAAAGCAAAAGGATTCTAGTTGTAAATTAAATGCAGCAGTAAACCAAGGAATTCACAAATAAGTCTCAAAGACAGCATGTCATGTCGTTATTAAAGGACAGAAAGTCTAAATAAGTCAAAAAATAAGGTTTCTTCCAGATGCAACCGATATGTGATTATTGTAGGGAGGGTGGGGGGCACAGGTAAGGCACTGAAAATAAATCTCACTTTTTAAAATAAATGAAGATTTTGTATTCTAGCAACGTGCCAGGTAATAATGTAAATAGTACTTTGTAAACCAGCATCATTATTGTCAGCCTCTGTCAGTTAATGATGCCACAACACTAAAGCACAGTCCAAGACACAGCACTCAAATGACTGAGATCCAGAAGAACTGTTTACCCCCTCCCCACCCCCCATAAGTGGTCAATCTGTCAAATACATGAGGATACAAAACATTACGTCACTCAGAGGCACACAAAGAACCCCAAAAACACCAACCCAAGATGTGCACCTGATTAAATATTATATTGGCATTTAATTTTCATTTATTCTGCTCTTCTCACACAGATTCCCCAGAACTCTTCTCTCCTTCATTAGGTTTTTGAATAGAAGGATTCTAATTACTGCTGTCAGGCAGTGGGGCATAGTGGTTTAGGCTTTGGACTTTAAAACCTCAGGATATATGGGTTTAAATCCCATGACTGACGCTGTGTGACCATGAGCAAGTCACTTCACTTGCTTGAGCTACAACTGGAAAAACAAATGAGACCAACTGTATCTCTCAAATGTTTGGATAAAGGCGTCAGCCAAATAATTTCTCTCAAGCTGGTTTTTGGTTTTGACACGCAGACTTTTATCTTTATTAATTTATTGCCATTTTATTTACTGGTGCTCGGGATTTCCTTGGTATCGACGCAGAGGTACACAACCTGCAACGTCATTGAGGCAATGGAACAGAATATTGTCTTGTAGATTGCGCCTCTATCTAAAATTGTGGATAACAACATTTGATTATTGCTGTGCATCTGGTAAGTTTACTTTTTTGCTTTGGTAACAAAACTTTGTCACTCTTTTCAAGTGTATCTTTGTAACTGGGAGATCAAAAATAAAACTGAGACAAGGTTCAATCTCATGCTACATTTTCCTATCTTAGTATGACCCAAAAAAAAAAAAAAATTCATTAGAAAAACCACAAATGGAATCCTTTCAAGGGCAGCAAGACGTTATGTTCCTGCATCACTAAAGAATGCCTCTGCGTTTCCCTCAAGTTAAAAAAAAAAAAAAGAACCAACATGATCAGACAGCTCCGTATAAACTGGTACATCAACAGTGGGATACAGACTACATGGGTCCCCATTTGAATTTTGTCAATTGTAACACCTCCATTTAAACATCCAACGTGTCTTTGAAGGAAGTGTCGCAGATTAGGGCTGATCAGTGCAGTCCTCTGACTTTGAATGACTAAAGGAAATTGGACTTCTTTGTTAGAGAATTCTGAAATGAACGTCAGACCATCGGTTCATCACAAGAGTGCACACGCAAATCAACAAGAGAAGGTCTAAAGAAGAAGTGTAATGTTTTTAGATGGTTAAGTCAACATCCAGACTTCAACATTATAAGAAACTCTGTGGCAGAAAAAAAAATGTTTGAGAGAATAATCTTAAAATGTTATGGAGTTGAAAACAGGACTGCACGGAGAAAAAGCCTCAATAACTACTACAAGAAGGACATGGCAGTCACTGATTATTGTACATTTAGCTACAGCAAAGACTGTGACAAACAGGGACACAGAAACAGCTTTGTTTTAGTCTAGCTCAGTGTTTCTCAACCACTGGGTCACGACACGGGTTGCTGTTGATGGATCGCAACCCTAACCACCAACACCTCCTCCGTTGAAACAATGAACAGCATCGCTGGACATTATTTTCCTGTTTTTTTTTTTTTTACCCGAGAAGATGATCCCCACCTCCCCGCCAAAAATTGACCAAGGGAGGAATATCCCACCTACTCTTCTAATCAAGGTTGTTTTAAACAGAGATATAGAAGACGTGGGTAGAACAGTGGTTAATGCTGCTGCCTTATTATATATCCAGCGTCCTGGGGTCTAACATCATGTGGTTATTATCTTTGTCTACTCTGCACATTTTCCACATATCTATGCAGCTTTCCTCCATATGACTAAAGGCATGAAGATCAGGGGCCTCATGTATAAACAGTGAGTACGCACAGAAATGTTCCGTAAGAACTTTTCCACGTTCAAATCGCGATGTATAAAACCTACAGTTGGCGTAAAGCCACGCACTTTTCCACCGTACCTCATGCCTTGTCGTACGCAAGTTCTCCGCTCAGTTTTGCAGACTGGCGGCACCCAGCGTCAAAGCAGTACTACTGTTCCTGTGTGGTTACATCTTATTTTCCTGACGTGGCTTTATAAATACACTGAAACTAACCGCATATTGTTTATTAGTGTAACGCATCTAATTGTAATTAACTTGTAACAATATAATGGTCCAGGGAACAGCCATAGTATCTCAAATACCATAACTGCTTTAGTGTTGTTACTCTCACTTCTTCTTCTTCTTCTTCTTCTTTCAGCTCCTCCGTTAGGAGTTGCCACAGCGGATCATCTTTTTCCATATTACTCTCACTGCACAACTCGGAGTATTTATATCACTGTATCCGAGTGTGAATCACAGCAGCAGCTGATCGGAAAGAGAATTATCGGTATACAGTTTCATGGACACGCTGTCTCAGCCACTGCAAAACGTTTTAAAGCCTTTCCTGTACGGACCTCGCGGTTCAGAAACAGTTTCATCCCAAGAACTTTAAATGCAGTCAATCAAGTGCTCCTTGTAGAACTGTTTGTACTTATAAGTACAATCATCCCACTGTAAACTTGCACTATAGTTATAATATCTCACAACCTGGGCCACTTTATAAAGCGCGTATTTACATATGATGACGATATCATTTTTAAGGTGAAATGCAGCAAAATATGTTTATTATATTATACAGATAAAACTTTAACTTCATTTAAATAATCTATATTCTTCACTGGGAGTGTCGTTAAGGATAGAATAATCAAACATGTACCACGAAGATATTTCAATGTTCCTTAAATGTTTTGAAGAATCGGTGCTAAGCTTACAGATGGCTTAACTTCCATTACAGAGCTGATTGTGTGGCGATCAGTTACTTGGGGAAAGAAAAGCAAGAACTGCAGTGATGGCTACGCCAATATATATTGAATACAAAACAGAAAGAGAAAATAACAACACAGCTAAAAATGCAGCGACAAATTTCGGCAAAAGTTAAATGCTTGTGTCATGAGCACGAGGCGGCTATGCAGTGTCTGCAACGGACGTGGCCATCCACCGTGCATAAGCTACCTTACTGACATTGGCGGGAGAAGGAGCCACCGATTCTTCCTCTGCCCAGTGCCACCACAAGCCTAGAGCTGCCCCTACTGCTGCAATAAATTATTTAATCAAAGTGAAACATATGTTTAATAACGTGCTTTAACTCCTACCATCATGAAAATGATATCACGTATACATCTCAGTATTTTAGTTATTCAGAGAGCTGTAATATCACGAATGTAATGGATTCTGTGTCCAGTTGGAGGAAGAGAGCCGGTTTAAGAAGCAAGTAGTGATTCACACACATAGAGCACATAGAAGATCAAATACAAAACAAAGCATTTAACGTGCTACTTTAATTACGATGTGATTTGAGAAACTGGTTAAACGATTTTAAGATGAAGTTTATGATGTTCTACTTCATTGACAAAATAAACTAAGTGATTAAAGTGGAAATGTTGAGACTGAAGTTGACATTTCATGCTTTTTCCCCCACTATGTGCCTTTTTTTTTCTGTACCCTAATAAGCTTTCATATGACACTCAGACAGTGGGCTACAACTCGGCTTTTCACAGCGACTTTGATATACGACTTCTTTTTATTTCCGGCACTGTGCGATTTTGTGAACATGAGCTTTCAAGTTTCTCCAACACGCTATGTCACTGGATCAACTTCCTTTTGTTGATTATACCATGGTTTATTTGAACAAATAGTATGTTTTTCCTTTGCCTCCACTTGGTATTCGCTGAAATTCTTATGTTTTCCCCGTGCTTTTCCCATTGTCTTTTCACAGAAGGCTGAGTTTAAGGGTGATTTATATTGATTTGCATATTCAAAGAGGTGTAATTCTGGGAGGAGTTGGGGCGTTACATAAAGCGCGTGCATGAGCGTTACTTTTCACGCTGATCGGGATTTATGTAGCGGAAGAACGTGGAAGTTGGAGTACGCACAGATTCCTGCATCTGGATTTTTCTGTGCGTAAGCACATTTCGGCTTTTGTGCTTACGCCATGTTATAGTGTGAGTTCTACGCACGCCGTTATACATGAGGCCCCAGGTTAGATGGAGCTCCGAAATGGACTGGAACCCCATCCAGGGCAATTTCCTTCCTTGAACACAGAGCATTGAGGAACGACTCCAAGCTCCTGCAGCTCTAGTCCAGAAAAAGTGGGTTTGACAATGTTTTCAATAAAAGAAGACCCCCAAGCCTATAATCATGAGAATAAGGCTCAGCAGGATCAAAGAACACAGATGAATTAGTGTATTAATTGTTAGTCTAAATTGATAATACAGCTAACACTGTTGCCTTGCAGGTCCAGGGTTCAAATCTCAGCCTGACCCATTCTGGTAAATTAGTATACTCTTCTCCTGTCTCAGTGCATCTTCTCTCTACCATAGCTCAAAGACATGCAGGTTAGATTGGACTGACAATTGATAATTGTCCCAGTGTAAGTAAGAATGAGCAGACAAAGGAGTTTGACCTGCACTCAGTGCTTCCATGAAGGAACCCCATGACCCTGTAATAAGCAAATACACGTATATACACATATTCAAAAAACACACACCGTGTAGAAACTTGAACTGTCAGTTACAACATCCACTGAAAAACACTGTTTTATTATGGAGAGGAAGCCACTTTTTCGGTAACAACCGGACTACAGCTTCCTTTGTGATGAGTAACAATGCAGAATGGGCTCATTTAGACTAAACCAACATTCCTTGGCTGCACTTTCCCAGTCGGTACAAGGTCTGCATTGAGGAGTTAACACAGATAAAAAGACTAAACACTGCACTGGCAGCCGGTAACAATGAGCGTGAAGCCATTATACAAGGCACTACAGACATTCTTCGGCCAATTAGGACTCCTTTCATCTGAGCAGACAGGAGGGGGGTCACCCATAGATGAATTAGATTGACTGGTCTACATCAACACGTGTCCTGTGATCGTAAGATGCATTTGCAGTAGGACTGAACACTGCATTTTTTCAAATTTAAATATTTCAGAAACAGACACCCACAACCCCCTGCTCTATACTAGCAATCATGGATTTTAAAGGTGCACATTCCCTGTCTGATCTAAAGGCTCGACTAAGGCTTTCAGCAGCTGCCTACATCTATAAAAATACACATGGGAGTAGAGACAATGCCAATTAAACTGAGCGGCCAAGGAGAAGAATGTATAAGCTGGCTACATTTAAGCAAAGACCGCTGGCCACTGCTAAACACTTTGGTTAAAATAATGCAGAATGTGCAGACTCATGTGGTCTCTAAAGCTGATGTCACATTACATGACTTCTAGTCAGTAAGGGGTGTGAAACTTAACAACTGCAGTCACTGATCTTGTCATCTCAGTATAACAAATTAAAACGACTACAAATCACTGGGCATGACATTCCAGCACAGTTTCCCCATTTACAAAGCATCACAAACTTGCCTCTTCTTCTGGCAGCCAATAATGTGCTGCATGACAGAGCCAGTGACCATGCAGTGGTTTACAGGTACAGCAAGTTCACACACAATCTCTGCTCCTTTTTCTTTCTTTTTTCCTCCCACCATACTATTGCGGCACATAAAATACACAACATCAGACAACCAAGCCTCTCTTATGTCTGCAAGGTCCAAAACACCGGTGTTCTTTGTTCCACAATGCTGTATTATAACCATTGTACTTCCGGCTGTGTAGTCACTGGTCGTCAGCACACCCCTATGACGCAAGACAAAAAGCAGACTGGTTTGATTTTATCAGGGTGACTTGTAGACTAGTTCCTCTAAGCTGCTGGGTATGTAACACTCACTGAGATTATGTAAATGAAGTCTACACCTGAAAAAACTGTGAAAGCCTTGTAATGTGACATGTCCTTCAGCTGCCTTGGATATTAAAACATGCTGTTAATCAAAGTGAAGCAGATACCATCAGAAATGATACTTTGATTTATTATTATATTACACATATAACTGAACATTAGAACAATCTGAAGAGAACAGGCCATTTACCCCAACAAAGCTTGCCAGTCCTATTCACTTAATTCTGCCATAATAATATCAAATTGAGTTTTGAAAGTTCCCAAAGTCTTACTGTCTACCAGACTACTTGGTCACTTATTCCTTCTATGTATGGTTCTCAGTATGAAGAAAAAAAAAAAAAAACTTTTACAAAGTATGTGTGAAATTTACCCTTAAGTTTGCAACTGTGTCCTAATTGAACTCATTTTAAATTTATAGACGACCCACTATACTAATTCCCTTCAGAATTTTAAACACTTCCACCATGTCACCTCAATCTTCTTTTGCTTAAACTGATAAGGCTCAGCTCTATTAATCTTTCCTCATAATTCATTCCCTGTAGTCCTGGCGCTCTTCTCTGGACTCTTTCCAGCGATTCTATGTCCTGTTTGTAGCCTGGAGACCAAACCTCCAGATGAGGCCTCGCCAGTGTGCTATACAGGTTGAGCAGAACCTCCTTGGACTTGTACTCCACACATCAGGGCACTATATAACCAGACATTCTGTTAACCTTCTTAATGACTTCAGACCACAGTTTGGCAGTCCTTTACGACTCCTAAATCCTTCTCATAAGGTGTACTTTTGATTTTCAAACCTCCCATTCTGCATTTAAACCCAACATTTTTACTTCCTACGTGTAACACTTGACATTTACTTACATTAAATTTCATGTGCAACATACTGTATATGCCCAAGTCCCTCTGTTAATGATTCAATGGAGTGAAGATTATTTGCCAGTCCACCTAGCTTGGTATCATCTGCAAACTTAACCAGCTTGTTACTTACATAACTGCACATATACACATGTTGCATGCTAAATATTTTTTGTATCATGATTTTTTTTCAATATTCGGATCAGATATGGAGGTAAGAATTCAATTGTACTACAGTATGTACACTTGACTAAAGATCATCATGTGTGTTTCACATGGCATCACTCTAACATTTTTTAAGAGATATTATTAAGACCAGCATGGGTGCACTAAGGCCCAACTCTTTAAAGCAGAAAACAGGTTTCTGCCCAACTAGTGTCCAAGTGGAGAAGATCAGTTGGAATAAAGGCTGGGACCAATCACATACACGGTCAGACAGGGGAAGGGGGCAGACATTTCATCGCATATTGCTGTAGTGGACATGGATGCCTACTTTGCTGAGCAGGTGGACAAAGCCATTGTGATGGGGATTTTCTAAGAAGGCTACATGCAACATTAGAGAGAATACATAAAAGATATTGTATGCAAAATGGGGACATGTTTTGAGAACTTTATATTAATTCCCCCACCTCAGCTCTTATCTTCTTACTACAAGTGCCATATAATTAAATCACCAGCAGAAGTAGTGGAGAAAGGTGGGAGCTTTGAGGGTTAGTGAATTTGAGAATTTTGTGTCATCGAGGTTAATGGCCGCTGACAAGATATTTTCTCACTTAGATTGTTCAAAGAGGAATTTGTATGTCATTGCACTGCACGGAAAATTACAAAGCATACTTACTGTACAAGGTCAAGTAGAAGTGCTAGAGACCCCCCACACCATCATATCTGCTTGCCCAGGTCACCAGCCTCTTTAATGAGACAATTTTCTGGAATGGGACTGGTGTACAGCCATTACTCATTAACAAAGAAAGGGAACAAGATGGAGTTTGGTAGATTATCATTGTTTATCCGGGACAAAGACTCTTTGATACGGACAGTTTGGTGTATTTGAATGTGTTATGTAAGTCGGATATAATTACTTTGCAGAGCTGCAATATTTGTTGTTCTCAAATTCTTCCTTTTACCTGCATCAAAACTAAGTTTTAGGGGGAAAAAGGTTATAGATGACTGACAAAACATAGAAGAGCAGGTTCAGCGACTTCACTTTTAAATGTGTACTTAGGCAGCTTGTCGGGGCCTTCTGTACTGTGCACACAAGAACAAATTTCCAGAAAAAGAGAGAGGAAAAAAAAAAAAAAAAAAGGCCATTCTGCCCAGCATAGCTGACCAACTTACATTAAGCCAGGGTTACAAGATAAAATGGAGTGTCAGCCACAACTTAAAAAAATCATCCAGGTGTAGAATATGTGAACAATCAAGATGTAATATGTTAATGTGCTTTTAGTCAAAACAGGCAGACACTACCACTCATGCCAATTTCTAGTCTGTAAATTAAAGTTATTAATGAGCTACCAAGGTGCGCCAAAAACAAGCAATTGGATGAAAGAAAAATGGCCCAACAGAACAGTGAACATTTAAAATAATAAAAAAAATAAATAAATTCCTCATAAAAAAAAAAAAAACTAACATGAAATACCATCCACAGACAGCTACACCAGCGTTGACTGGGAGCTCCAATTTACTGCTGCAGTCGATCTCCCCCCAACCCCTCCAATTTATACAGCATAAGTGCAAATCACTTGACTACAAACACTAGCCTATAGAATAAGCAGAAGCAGAAGGTATTTTTCTCCACTTTGATGGTGCAACTTTGCTTTTTTGGTTTTTATATAAACAAAAGAGTGCAAATTTAAATCAAGACAAAAACTTCATTGCTAATGGCTGCCTAGAAGGAACACGTAACAAACAAATAACTAGTTATAAGTTGTGACAGCTTAAGATAAATGTGACATAAGCATCATGCAAAACATGTGGATGGCAAAGCCAATATTCAAAAATGGGGGGGCATCAATTGGGCAAATGCATTAGTGCCCCCGATTCTGAAGTGTGCTCCACGTGTTGCTCATTTTGAAGAATTATTAACGATGATCCAAGCAAAAGCCTCTCAAGTTTTCTGTTTCTCATTGTTTAGCAGATACCAAAATGAGTGAATTACACAAGCTAAACTTTCAACTCTTTTTTTTTTTTTAAGCTAACACCACTAACTGGAGGCAGCATAACAATACACAGGTGTGCCAAAAATGATGCCAATTTCCAGAGCTTTGTAAAGTTTGCAAGGAGGACAAGCACAACTTTGGTGTTCCTCACATGTCCATCCAGGGAGCACCGGTGATGCCTATGAACCATTTCGTTTTCCAGAATTGGCTATACACTTATACTTTATAGCTCTGCACAGTTATGAACTTAATATTTTAATTGCTAATGCTAAATTAATATTTTCCAATGCAGAATCTTCCAATTCATTTGTAAAATTTCACCATCTGAAAATAACACACACTTGGGTAACTCAAATTTTACATGAGTAAAAGGTGAGCGAGTCACTGCAGTGAACCATTTCACCACCTATTAGCACAGAACCCCTCTGACCGAGATTTCTGACCCACTTCGTCTACACATTTGTGCAACACCTAATCCCCTATAGGGCTGCACTTACCTTGGTAGTGCAAAAACTAGCAGATGGAACATGCAGCTCAGTGAATGAAACAAACCAGCCTCTGACCGAGATATCAGTTACAATGAAAACCTACAATCGCTGCAATAAAATATCCAAGGCCTGAACCAAGCGCCTCTCAGCTTACAGCCTCAGTAGTAAACCAAATTCTGATTTACCTTCTAGATGCAATTGTGTGATTGTTCAAAACCTACAGCCAATATGCACAACACCCTGAAATAACCGGTTTACAAAAATGAATGTCAGCTTAGGCAGCCAACATCTTCATGCCAAAATTAATGATCTATACAAAGACGACAATGTGGAATCAAAAGACAAAATTATGCCTGCCCTTGAGGCTGTTAATATTTCATTTCCCCTTTAGATACGAATGATTAAAGGCCCTTATGGGCCAGAATATACTGTATCTCTACAAACAGAGTTCAACTGTCATTATATCCATCTAATTTTTCCTGCTCAGTGGCACCCCTCCGACCCGACCCCATCCAGTGTAATTTCACTGTGGCTTAGACCTCTGTATTATCAATCATTTGTCATCAGTAACTGCTGCCAACGGCACAAGTTTCAGCTCTGACAAGTTGATCCAAACAACCTCACAAATGCCCATTAAAAGAATCGTGTCAAAAACCAGACATGCATCTCATTCGATTTAAGGAGTGGATACTGTATGCGAACACAACAGTCTGGCTTTAAGAACTGCGATATAAACCAAAAACCCAAGTGTTGTCAAATGAAAAGCAAGCAAACTTCAAATTATTTATACCTAAAAAGATATGTGCCAACAACTCCAGTTCTGTTGGATTGGTCCTCACATATGTTTCAGATATTTTGCTAGTCAAGACCTTTATCATTTGATAATGTGTGGCGGTCAAACCTGCAGTACATTTTAAAAGGTCTCAATTAGAAAAATACTTATTTGATTATGCATGTTGGGTGGAAATATTAGCAGCACATACAGAAACATATTTAATACAAGCACACTGGGAGAGGAAAAAAAAAACTAATTGAAATGGATTAAAACAAAAAGAAAAAAACTCAGACATAACATATGCACCACAATTTCTTGTCATAGGCAGCCACAATGAAAATAGCATCAATTAATACAGAAAAATATGACTTAACATCAACTGCACAGAATTTCAAAAAGCGAGTAATTCTTGCAAGAATAAAGTGCCATTTATTTTATGCAAACAATATGTACACTGCAATTTAAAGCAGTAAAACAGAAACCTAATCAATCAGGTTATTTTACCTTTGGCTAATTATTGATCACTTAGCTCCAAATTTCATGTTCATCAAAAGCTACCCAGGTTGTTCAAGCTATGCTAAAAAAGAAATGGTCGACTGCAGGTGTAACATAAGACCAACAATTGTTCAGATAGATGGGATTGGGGGCAGTCATGAAGGACAAATGAAAAGCATTCAAAAAAAGATTCATAATGACACTGCTGGATAAACTAAGGAAATGCAGTTTAAGTACATCTACTAAAAGTGGTCAAACACACAAATTACAGATGCTGTTAATTTAGTACAGGACAGACATTTTACAAAAACAGATACATGAGACTCCCATTTCCTTTAATCAGAAAATGCAGCTACAGGTTATATATAAACATATTGCATGTATATTGCAAATACTGATTTTACATTACAATGCTGTACATATTGCTGCAAATCTATAAAGCTTGAAGTACAAATGATTTTTGACTCTCTCATATACAGACAGACACAGAAAAATTATTTAAGATATATATTCTGTATACTGTACATTAGATGGACAAAGAAACCGAGCTACTGTCAGGTGTATATCACACATATACACAATATTGTGTGTGTGTATATATATATATACACACAAACATACATACACACAGACTCTCAAACTCACTCAGTATTAACTTATGGTTGCAGGGTCCTGGAGCCTATCCAGGCAACATGAAGCAGAAGCCAGTAAAGGGCATACATACATACATACATACATACATACATACATACAGTATATCCACTCTAACACCAGAATCACTTACAGTCTCTCTAGTCACACTAAAACATCCACCTTTGAGGATGTTGGAGGTTATGAATGTGCAACCTCCACACAGAAAACTACCAGGAATGGAATCTGAACCCAGGATGATGGATCTTTCAGACAGATGAACTAAACACTGTGGCATATATATATATAATTTATCCACAATATATCTACATACACACACACACAAAGATAAATATATTAGTGTGTTTACTGTTGAAGTTAAACTTATTATTTTATTTCAAGTGTCAACAAAACAGGCAGTTGGGACAGAGGAGACCACATTTTTGCAAGGAATTGTGTCTGTGTATAAATATATATGGATAGAAGTAAAGGCTGAGAGCACTGAAACGATTAATATTATCGTTCAGATATGGCCAGTCGGTAACAGAACATGGGGAAATAAAAACTGGAATCAGCAGCATTCCTGAAGATGAGAGACCTCTGAGGGTCCGTCGTTGTTATCACCCAAAGTCACAGCCAAAGTCAAACACAATCGCAGTTTCGGGCCCCCAGGCCGACTGGACCCCGACAGTTCCGCTGTATTCTGAACACCTTGGGTGTGTCTTTGTATTGGCAATATAACAGAATACAATGCCGATCGAGTTACTAATCAAGTCTCACACTGCACGTCTCGATGTCCCTTACTGTACTTTTTAGTCTGTTACTTTGCTAATGAAGAAACCCCCACGGCTTCCGAGTTCATCACTACAACAGTAATAAATTCTGCAACTGCTTTATTTAATTGAAATAATTACTACGGCATTTCAAAATCCTACACCTCTGATTTGTGAAGGTGTACATAATGGGTAATGTATGTAAATTAATAGAACGGCACCGTTTGCAAATAAGGGTGTACGATGCTAATCAACGCATCCTCCCGCATTGTTTCTTATGGTTGTGCCGCTTGGCCTGAAAACCCAAAAGAACCTCGTGACCCCTGGGCCAGATGTGCGTCTTTCGATTTCAAAGGTAAAAATACGACCAGACACAAAATGTGTCAAAACCCGGAGACCCCCACCACCCTTCGCCATCCATGTAGATTTGTAACGCATCCTCGCCTCGGCGTGCCGCTATCTCTTTGAATAATGTATCACTGCCGCGGCAGATTTCTAAATTAAAAGAGGCCGGCTGGGGTTAGATCAAGCTTCCCCTTTTTTCTTTCTTTTCCTGGCAGGAAACGACACCATGAACTTAATGCGCCTGTGCGCACACATTTCTCCCCCCCCGTTATCGACCGCCCCCCTTGTCTGTTCCATTTATTTACTCAGACATCAACATAACCGGAAAAAATATCACACCCCACCACCAACCAGACACTAATCCCAGGTTCCCAGTGGATTCAGTCGTTGGACAAGCACAAAGTTACCGGGACTGGGTCCCTGCCGCAGGAATACGGATTCGAGGCGCTTTGTACACACCCCTAACAGACTTCTGCCTGCCGTGGAACGCAGCGAAACCCTCTTCCAACACGCGCGTATTATTCAAAGCGCGACTCCAACAAAAAGCACGCCGAGCTGAGGGAAACCATCAAGTGTTGTCCACAGTAAGCAGGTTTTTATTTCGGATGCAAGCATCCGTCTAGACCTGATAAAAGACGCATCGTTTCGTTCTTGCAGACCACTCGCCACCCCCTGCGCGCGCACACACACACACACACACACAACACACATACCACGTCCAAAAATGTTTTCCCCTCTTTTAACGAAATAAATGATTATTTCTTTAAAACTCCCAGCGGATAACAAGATATTAGGCCCTCATACCTGTAAGGCGGATTTTGATGCTCGACCCATTTCTTCGTGTCCCGGGATTCGACATCACTCCGAAAGGCAGACGAGATTAACTTTCCCTTAGGATTGACCTAAGATTCAAAACCTGGAAACGCCACCAGTCGCACGAGTGGAAGGGAAAAAAAACAAAACACAGAAAAGTAATCTATTGTCTTATTGAAGAGACGGAGCAGATGTCAGCTTATCCTATATATCTTCTTATTTTCACCTCTTCTTGAAAGAATCCTCAGCTCCCAGAGCTCTTAACAGTCCTAAACATTTTTTTTTTTTTTTTGGGGGAAGCTCACGAGCGTCTTGACGTAAGCGTCGAGTCCTGCACGTAAACTGAGGGGGAGGGGGAATCCTGGCGACGCGACTGGTGGTGGAGGTCTTGGAAAAAGCTGGAGAGTGGCAGTCAAACAACCAATAGCAATTTTCGAATGAAACGAATGGGCGGTGTATACATTCCATTTTTTTTTCCCGGATTACAAAAAGCATTCCGTGAATTTCTGCGAGAGACGGCGTCTTGCCGTGAGTTTAGCCCGCGGTTAAAATCCATATTTAATCCGTGTCAAGCGAGGTCTGAAGTAGTAGCTATCAGGCTGAATATCTTAATTTCTAATACATTCACCGGGGACGGGGCTATTTAACTTTACTATCTGGAGTAATAAAAAAAACTGCATAATCAAAATCAGACGAAACAAAACATAACTAAGTGGAATAAAACGTGAAATTTGTGACAGTTTTTCAAACCTGCTCTAAATGACACTACATCAAGAGCTTTGGCGAAATTATATCTTTCCAGGTCTTCAAACTGAGAGTACCTTCCTACGAAAAGCGTACGTATCTTACAAATTAATGCACTTTAACTTCATGTAATTAAAGGATTTTTAACTGAGTGCAATAGTGTTGGATTGCCGTCATATGTTGTTCAATTAATTAATTCTCCAGATTGCAGCGCTATTGTAGAGAGACTAGGCGCTTAGCAACAGTCAATTACTACACTGTTTTATATTCGGCTTTGCAAATTTTTCATTGTCGAATTTATACTTCAGATATATAGTATTGGGTTTGTGTTCTTTATATTAGTTTCCATTTTCATTGTTTTGAAATTGATTGGCTTCAGAAAAACTTAAAACACTTGGTTATAAACAGCCTTGTATTGTTAGTACAGTAGTAAACAGCACTTTTAGTTGCAAGGGAAATTTAGGTTTTACAGAAGCTCAGAAAATACAGACCTATTATAACAAACAACACCCTCCTTCAAGTACAACAAGAAAAAACATCTGACTTGGCTAAAGGTAAGACCGCATTCCCAGTGAGGCATCATAAAGGCCTATTGCCATGAGTACAAAGGAGTCCCAGTAGCACTTTTTTTTCCTTTTTATTAATTTTATTACAATCCATACAAATCAATCAAGTTTTTACAAAAAGAAAAATTGAGTTAAGAACAAATCGATCCCCACCCCTGCCAGTAGCACTTCTTGAACATCTTGTTGGTTCAAAGTCGTCAGTGCTAGTGTGCAAGACAGAGGATGGGGGAAGCGTTGTTTATAATGGGTATCAGTTTTGTCTTTAACATCCCCTCCTTATGGGGGCACCCCATAACCTGCCTTCTTAATCAGCTTGCTTGGTGGCTGGGTGGGCCTTCCTTGAAGTGATGTTACAGGTCCAGCATACCACAAAACTGTACACGCCGTCACAGACCTTTAGAACATTTAAAGCACGGGTGTCGAACTCCAGTCCTGGAGGGCCGCTGTGGCTGCGGGATTTCATTCTATCTATCGTCCTCATTAGTGACCAGTTCTGGCTGCTAATTAACTTCTTTTGCCTTAGTTTTAATTAACTTGACTCAGGCTAGCAGCCAAACAATAATGAGACACAAAACGAGCCGCCACATGACCAACTCACCTGTGCCCATCACACAATATCTAAAAATAAAGAAAGGTGAAGGTATTGGTAATGCTGATCTCTCAAGTCACCAGAACATTTGGACATTGGTGTTCTTAGAAAAATCAACAGTTTTGGAAATATCTGCAGTGGCAGAATGAGAGCAGCAACAAGCCATGGAATTAAATAACGAGTTTAATTAACAGCAAGAATCAGCTTCTCATTAAGAGATTGGTTTGAGTTTGAAATTCCAGTTTAGCTGCTCATCTGTTGGCTCGTTTCACATCTCATTTCTGTTTGGCTGTCATTTAATGAAGAAAGAAATCAATTCGGAGGACTGAATCCTCCAAAACAGAGCTATTAAAATTAAAGAGTGCATTAGCAGTGAAAACTGCTTGCTGATTAGAAAAAGGTTTAGAATGAAAACCTGCAGTCACTGCAGCCCTCCAGGCCTGGAGTTTGACACCCCTGATTTAAAGGATATCACTATCCACATTAAAGGAAGTAAAACGTGAGTCTGCTCTGTCCTTTCTTGTATAGCTTCTCAGTGTTACGAGACCAGTCCACATATTATTAAAGTAGACCTCTAAGTACTTTAAGCAGTGCACCACCTCTTCACCCTCTTTGGGGCTGTGAAAGTCAGTAACCAGTTCCTTAGTTTTGCTGTTGTTGTTGAGTTACAGACATTACTCCCCGATTTTCATCCTTGTTAGTACACCTCATTAGACAGTCCCGGTCAATGGCCATTGTAGCCCTAGTAGGGGTGGACGGATATTGCCCCTCTATGTCAATAACAGGTAGTCAGTATTATTGGACTTTTTACAACCTATGGGTTGTAGTACAAATGGCACCACCGCACCCCTTGGTGTAAGGAGTGTGCCCAATTTTACTTTCACAATTGGCATCTAGCAAGTAACAGTGCCCACTCAGTATCATCAGAGTTTGATGAAAAGGTCCTAAGTCAGTGTCCAGAGCATGCACCCCTTAACTTTCATAAATGGCACCCAAGGTCATTAGTGTAAAATAATCTGGAAATTTCTTCAAGTGACATGAACTGCTGTTATATTTATAGTCCAAGTTGGGCAGGGTGAACAGAAAAAGAAACAATAATGTCCCTTGTGGTGCACCAGTGTCACTCCCACAGTCTTCAAGCCTCACAAACTGCCAGAGAGACAGTCCATTATCCAGCACAGGTGTGGCAGAAAAGTAATGAGACTGATTTTTTATTTACCAAAGTTTTTATTTTTTTCAAACATCAATGTTATCCCCTTCAAAGTAGTTCCCTTGGGCAGCTACACACTGATGGAGACGTTGTTCCCACTGTTGGTAGCAGCTGGAAGTCTTCAACCAGTATGGTCTTCAGCATGTCCGTTACACTCTTTTGGATGTTTTCTAAAGTCCCGAAATGACGTCCTTTGAGGACATTTTTCAGTTTAGGAAAAAGGAAAAAGTCACACGGACTGAGGTCAGGTGAATAAGGGGGCTGGGGAACCACAGGAATGCCTTTTGAGGTCAAAAATTCTGTTATGGAGAGGGCAGTATTTTGGCACAGACCTTTCGCATGTGCAAATGTTCAGTCAAAATTTGATGAATGGTAAATCTGTTCAAATTTAATTGTTCACTCAACATTCTTAATGTTAAACGACGTTCTGATCTCACAAGAGTGTTCACACGTTTGATGTTTTCATTGGTTTTCGAAGTTGAAGTCCTCCCTGAACGGTGTTCATCTTCAACGTGTTTTCTGCCTTCCAAAAATGATTTGTGCCAGCGAAAAACTTGAGCTCGGGATAAAGAATGTTCCCCATAGGCCTGTTTTAACTTTTCAAACGTCACACTTGCCGTTTAATGGCACAACGTTGCTCCAAATTCCGCTGTTCCATTTTGCGTGACGCACAACCAAAAGCACAAACTTCGCTAATAGCAGTCACAAAAATCACGTAGTTAACGGAAGGAGTTGAAACTCGCACCGAGCTATGGGAGGGTACTGATACACGTGCTCTATCAAGGACAACAGCGCAGCGTCGCCAGATCGCTTGCAGTGTTGCCAGTCTCATTACTTTTCTGCCACACCTCGTAGGCTCATCTCTGAACTCAATAAGGATGACATTGAAGGCACCAGAGAAGCTGAAAAAAAACAATCCTTCCAGGTGCACAGCTTTGTCCAGCATCGTGGAGCAGATAGAGACTAGTCAAGTCAAGTCAACTTTATTTATAAAGCACTTTACCTACAACAGCCGCTGACCAAAGTATAAACCAAAATAAATTTTAAACAAAGACAAAATAATAAATAAGTAGATAAAATACAATAAATAAAACAAATTAAAACATAGTAAAAACAACTAAACAGAGTTTACACAGAGTACAATCAACTGCTCACACAGGATCAAATGCCAAACCAAAAAGGTAAGTCTTAAGAGCAGACTTAAAAATAGGCAGTGAGGAGGCCTGTCTAATGTGGATCGGCAGTGAATTCCAAAGCCGAAAGCCACAACGGAAACAGCCCTATCCGCCCTGAGCTTTCGTGGAGTCCTAGGTACATCCAGAAGCAGCTGACCAGCTGATCTGAGTGAGCGGGAAGGAGAGTGCATATGCAGCAGCTCAGCCAGGTAGGGCAGAGCAAACCCATTTAAGGACTTAAAAACAAATAAAAGAATCTTAAAATGAACTCTAAACTGAACAGGCAGCCAGTGCAGTGAGGTTAATACAGGTGTGATGTGCTCATTCTTTCGCATGCCAGTTAAAAGGCGTGCAGCAGCATTTTGCACCAGCTGCAGCCGAGTCAGGGTGGACTGGCTAACACCAACATACAACGAATTACAATAGTCCAATCGGGTTGTAATGAAGGTGTGGATTACTGTTGTAAATTGATCTTTGGAAAGAATGTTTATCTTCGCCAAACGTCTTAGCTGAAAAAAAAAACCAGATTTCAGCACCGCACTGATCTGACCGTCCAGTCTAAAATTCTCATCTATCCTAAAACCCAAATTTGTAATAACAGGCGTACCATATTGTGCAAGGGAACCCAAATCCACAGGAGCAGAACTAGAAATAGACCCACTGGTGCCCCCAGGACCAAAAACTATAACTTCTGTGTTATTTTCATTAAAATTTAAAAAGTTCACTGCCATCCAGGCTTTTACCTCTTCTAGGCACATAACCAAAGTTTGTATGGAGTAAGCATCCTTGCGTTTGAGGGGTACACATAATCCAGCAGCAGTATACTGATACAAAAAAAAAATTATTACTATTTAATTTAAAATGAAAAAAAAATAAAAATAAAAAAGCAAGACAATAACTTTGAGTAATGTTAGCATTTACTCCCCCGAGTGGAACTAAAGAGTCGCATAGTGTGGGGTAGTGTGAATTTCCCCTTGGGATTAATAAAGTATCTATCTATCTATCTACATAAACCTGAGTATCGTCAGTATCTAGACTAGTAATCTCCACTCTAGTTTTTGTCTGATAGTCAAACTGCAGTGAGCCCAAGTGGTCTTTCACAATAGAATTCTTATAGGCCAGGACTAGTCTTTCAAGGGGCCACTGGTCTGTAATCATTAGGCGAAGAGGAGCCCACCGTACAGTGCAAGATGTTTTCTACAGCCACTGCACTTTCTGGAGCCTTAGTGACAGAACAGGTTAGTAGAGGCCACCACAAAGGTGGTCAGCACAGGTCTTAAGTACCCCTCATTTTAAATATATCTCCTTTACCAAATGTGAATAGAGTGACATGATGGAGCATTCGTTTGCACAGCTCCGTGGGTTCACATCCTGGCATGATCACCATCAAAGCAGGTTTGGCACATTGAGGTCATATTCACATTAGTTTAACAATGGCTACTCTAGCCCACTGTGTCCCACTGAAAAGGTGTTAAGGTTAGCTTGACTTTACTGAACATGGACCCTAAGGTAGACAGACGTCGTCCTGCCTTGTGCCTGAAAGCACGCCAGCTTTCCTCGACCACAAACTGGACTAGGGAATGTGAGTAATTCACATAGTTTGAACCTGTTGTGTTCATAATCAGGAATACATACTTCTCCCAAACGTAAAGCTGAATCTTTTCTAAATTTTTCTCAGCATGGCCTAGATTTAATCTGTACTGAAAGATGTGTTTTATAGAGCTTGTTCTACAAATACTTAGATCCTTGGATTATTAAAAAAAAAAAAGTTCAAGCATGAATACATTTTAACAGTCATCATCCCTTTTTAAATTTTGTCAGAGATGCCTATGGTTGTAATGCCTTTTTCATTGCCTGAAGCAGTATATGCAGAAGACTAGACAAATAATTGATATTTAACACATGGAAAATAAACCTTTCCTTTCAGATATTGGGCTAAATGAAGGCTCCATTAGCCTACAGGTTAAGGTGCTTCTTACCAAAGCAGAAGAGTCCTGTATTTGAATCCCAGGCCCATCCTTGTCTGGATGGGGTTTCCAAGTCTCTCTCAGGCCGGTGTGAGTTTTTCCTCCCGTGTCATCAAACACATGCAATTCCAAATTGAGTTCAAATCTGGCTTGTATGTAAAAGCAGGCCCTCCAGTCGAGTGACACTGGATGCAGCTCTTGTTCCTTACTTGTGCCCACAGCTGTTAAGAGAGACTTCAGTCCTGTGGCCCCCCAGACTGGATTAAGTAAGTTGAAGACAGTAAGGTGGAATAGGAGAGAAATTTGGACATTTAATGAAGTACAGTAAAATAATACAATCATATAATAAAAGTACAATCAGCGTGTGTAATGCAGCGAGCCGAGAAAGAACGGGACCTTTAGAGGTCTGACCTAAACACTTCCTGCAGCAAAAATTTTGGAGAAGCAATACAGTGAATGGCCTTATTTACTGGGGAGACATCAGTGTTATGGCATCAGAATGCTTTATTACTTGGTAGAATCCCAAAACCCATATACAAGAGTGGGAGGAAGACCCGCACACCTAACAGCTTCAGAATTAGCAAAAAAATTATAAAGATGATTCAAGAAGAATTAGAGATACTTGACGTAATCTATCTATGCATACACCCCCACATTCGTCCTTGAATAGGGTTGTTATTTATCCAAATTATATTACTGAATTCTTAAAAATGGTATGTAAGCTTTCCCAGTTTATTTTTTTTCCCTCAATCCAGATGTTTCAAGTCAAGGTCCACATTGGTCAAGTAACATTTACTGATCACCAGAGTGAGGCAATGCATGGGAGCTTGGTCAGCTATGGAAGTAGGAATTCCACTATACTCTGCATACATAACAATATTTTCACGTTTTATGCCATTTACTTCGCCCAGGCTTAAGGTAAAGAACCCAAGCAGACTCACGCACAGCTTCTGTAATGGCAGTTTAGAGTCAAATGTGCTCTCGGGAGTTTGTCCAAAGCCCTACAGGTTAGATGAATCTGTGTTGTTCAAATGGCATGTGTGCGTGTCTGTGTGTGTTCATTCACTCCGAGGGACTGGTGTCCTGCCCTGTGCCCAGTGCTTGCTGGGGTCAGCTTCCCCTTCCCCACACCCCTGCCCTTCATTAACAGCTCAATAAAATGGATTACTGTTGGCAACTTTAAAAATGGTATTTAATGGAGCAGAATTTAAACACATCAAAACCAGATGAAAAACAAAGTTGAGAAGAAAAAAAAAACAACAAAGACACAGTGTAGTGAATATTAACAGGGGACACTCTTGGGAGAGGAATTCAACCCCCTCAGCCCCACTGTTTGCTGTGGGACAGGCCTTAACACATGGGAATCAGTTGAACAACTATGACATTTCAATCAAGTTTTCACCCTTGGTATTCCAAAATTTAAGTAATCGATTAGAATCTTGAGAGAGCAGTAATTGTTGTAACTCGGAGGGGTAAGGGGGAAAATATCTGGAGGGGGCATAATTTGAACATTCAGGATGCCAATTTCCAGAAATATTGTATACTCAACTGCTGTTTTGGTGTAAACTCAATTTCTATGCTAAACAAAGACATTTCATTTTCAACAAATTACATAATCAGTTTCCTCTAGAGTTGGGTTCTTAAGAAAGTTGCCAGCTCGAATCCCGTAAACGTCAAAAGTGACTCTACTTCTTTGAACCCCTGAGCAAGACCCCTAACTGACAATCGCTCCGTCCTGGGTATGACGTTAGTCTGCATCCAGCCCTGCATGTAGGCCCGCCAATCTGCAGGGAAAAACCTGGGAGTTGGTGGCAGAATTGGCACTCCAGCCACCATAAAAAAAAAACCAAACACCCTCACACTGTTCCACACCATCTGAACTAGTGTGGTGCTGAGGTGTCACCCGTCACATGGCTGCACTTGGGTCCTAATCTGGGATCCTGAGTTGGTTTGTCCTGTGGTGGATGCGACGATGCGCCATGTTAGTGTATGCTCCTAACTACTTCATCTCTCGTTGCACAAAGTTATGTTTATTTCCGTTAAGTGCATCCTGTAATACTATACATTCACTCAAATGAGTTACTGTTTCTTGATCTTAGATTTGTTCATACAAGTTAAATACACTTGAAATAATAAAAAAAATAAAAAATCTAAAGACCTCCCCAACCTGTAAATAAAATTCACTTTACCTCACATTGGAGGCAGGCAGTCTGTTGAAGGCAAAATTGGCGATTCAGCTTATACTTACAACAAAGAACCAGGTAAGAAAATTGGGGGGAACCACACACTAGCTGGATTATATATTTTAAATAAAAGTACTCTTGGATTATGAAAGTTTTTTTTCCCATGACAATGTTTACCGGTACTTCTCTTCTAGAGCCAACCGTTGTAAATATACAGTAGTTATAGAGAAACTGACATGTTCAGGATAAATGCTATTCTTACAGTAAAGGAGGGACCTTATGAATATTAACTTCACATCATTTTCTCAAACATTTAGCAACAACAGTTTCATAAAACAGCACAATACATAATCTGTGGGGATTGAGTTGGGAGAGAGAAGAAATGTGGAGAGATAAAAAGTAAATACCCCCTTTTAATCAAAGCTGCTCATATTTCCCCATTAGGTTAAAGATCCCTACCACTGTATTCATTTTTATAACTGGGCCGCACAAGGAGATGAACAAACTACTTCATGAAATTAGCCCACTGGCTAATAAATTCTACTTTAAAATCATAATCCTTGAAGCTTGCCTCCAGAGTAGTCAACAGGTCAGCACCTATCTATACAGAGACACAGGGGTGGTCTTGTGCTCCTTCTTGCCCACTCAGGTCTGCTGATGAATGGCACCTGGTGATGCCAACCTCTGCATGTTATCAAATCTCCATGCAGACTCCCTTCACATGTGGCTGGTGCAATGACTGGACCCCCTTCATTCCCTCAATGAGTTTAGCAAGTGTTTGAAGACTCTCAGCTGGTGAATTTCTAACAGATATTAGCCTTTTGGTTTTGTAACCTAGGAAGTGCAACTTGCTTGCATTTTGTTCTGAGCCCTTCACTTGTGATGATCAATCTTCTAACCTTGTCCTGTGACACTTGTTCTCGAACGTTCTTGATGGTTGCTCAGTCATGTTGACCTCTTTTTTAAGTTACTTTGGATAAAACCATCTGCTAAGCAGATACATTTAAATGTATGTGCAACTAGTAGTTATTCCCAAGAGTATGCCAATTAAGCTACCTACACATCAATATCTGTTAAAGCCTTCTAAAGAGATTTTTTTTATATAAAACATCTCGTTACATCGTACTGCCTTAGCAGAGTTGCATTGTAACTTAAGGTGCATAACAGGAATCACAGCTCCCTATGTTGCAAAATTTTGTACTCCAGGTTTTGCACAGACAACCCCCTTCAACGTAGTATGTGGAACGTAAATGACTGAGGAGTTGCAGAAAGCAACAGAGAAGTTTCAGGAATGACACTTCAGGAGTTTCACAGTAAGTGTGTAAAGAATTCTACAACTTACAGCAGGGCAGTTAATGAAAATCAAGGGCCTAGATCTGCTAGAATAAGGGAGGACAGGTTTTAGCATCCTCTTGTCAACCTTAGCTCTGCTGACTATTACTGGGATCAAGCAATCCAAGTTTTGAAATTTTTAAAAAAAAAAAAAAAACTGCCCTAAAAATAAAAACATTATGCAGCCAAGTTTAATTTCCCTCGAGTCACTCACAGCTAGCAAAAATCCATGTATCTAAATAAAAGAAAAAAAAAAAAAAAAAAAACAAAAAAAAAAACCAAACAGACTCCATTAATTTACTTACACTAGAAAGGCTTAAGTACTGTTCAAGCTAAACGTACAATACTGATTGCCGTTACATAAGGACTGGAAATTGGTTTAAGAAAACTTTAGAAAAATCACCCATGTGTACTGGTGGGTTTATAAATTCCATTTTTACATTCTACATAAGCTAAACTGAATTGCCTTTAAATCGCTTGATATCTTTTCCCCCAGTGCTCATACAGTGGATATAAAGTCTACACATCCCTGGTAAAAATCAGTGTGTGATTAAAATAAAAAATAAAAAAAACAAGAAATCCTGTCAGAACTTATTCCATCATTATTGCAAAATTGCAGAGAAAGCAAAAGTTTGCTGAAAGAAAAAAAAAAATAAAATTACTACAAACACACCTTAGTGTTCACACCCCCTAAATTAATACCTAGCGGAAGTACCTTTTGATATTACAGCACTCCATCTTTTTGAGTTAAGAATCCATTAGTTTGGCTCATCTAGACTTGGCCATTTTTGCCCACTCCTCCTCACCAAAAAAAAAAAAAAAAAAAGCCAAATCTGTTAGATTGCGAGGGCATCTCCTCCTGTGCACAGCTCACTTCAAGTCACCCTACAGGTCTGGGCCATTCCAAAACACTGAGCCTCCCTTGATGAAGCCATTGTGCTTTGTTGATTTTGATGTATGCTTTGGACATCAAGTTCCTCTTCAGCTTCCTAGCAGATGCTTGAAGGTTTTGTGCCAACATAGTCAAAAAAAAAAAAAAGTGGAGCTCTTCACGATTCCATCCACCTTGGCCAAAGCTCCCGTTCCAGCTTGGGGTGGGTTGGGGAAAGCAACCCAAAAGCATGATGCTGCTTCCACCATGCTTCACTGTGGCTAGAAGGTTCTCTTTGATGATGTGCCATGTTATTTTTGCACCAAATACACCCTTTGAAATTAAAGCCAATTTTACTTCATTGTTGAGGGGCACTGGGTATACCTTTTGCAAAGTTTAGCCAGGTGTGGTGGTTTGTGCGACAAGGCATTCATCTTGCTACCTTAATTCTCCACCCAGACTTAATATGATCGATTGTCACACGTAGGAAAACAGCCAGTACTCACCAGGAAATCCTGCAGCTCATTCAATGTCGCTGTAGGCCTCTTGATGGTCTCCGACCAGTTTTCTCCTTTTCTTCTCAATGTTGGAGGGACATCCTGATGTTTGTAGATTTACTATTGAGCAGAAATTTTCCCCACCGGATGACAGTCTTCACCGTGCTTCTTGGAATGTTAAAATTCTTTGGATACTTTTGTAAATCCTGATAGATACCTTTCAAGGAGGAGATCCCATTCACATTTTAAAAGCCCTTTGCAGACCATGGCTTTTAGAGTATGTTGCAACAAAGAGGATATCGAATATTCTTACAGTAACAGCCAAGCTTTATCCAAGCTCAGTTAGAGCCACTTAAATCTTAGCATAGACTTGACAAATTAAAGAGGAGACACATTGCGATTGGTTGATTCTGAACAACGCCACATCCCTGATTATAGGGTGTGTGCACACTAATGCAACAAGGGTTGGTGTAGGATTCCACCCCTTTTTTCACTAAACAGTCGATTTGTTTTCACCTTTTTGTATAGGCTGCAATTTTGTAATAAAAAAGGTGGAATAAGTCTTGACAGGGATGAGATTTTGCGTAATAAACCAATATGATTTTGTCAGGGGTGTGTGGACTTTATATTCAATGTGCATGCACACACATGGTGGGCAAAAGTAGGTTTACAGTTGCAAGTACGCAACAGTTTATTCTTGCATAATACAAATGCAATAAATCAAGTCTATTAGCAATTAGACTACAAGAATGTGTAAATAACAAAGTCCGGCAGTTTAGGCACTTACAAGATTGTACCCAAGTGCACTATGCCATTGTGACATTCTTTTAAGTTAATAAAGCGATTGTAAACATAACCTGCAGATCTTTTAATCTGAAACACTGTAAACCTACTTTTTCCCATCCCAGTATACATTTGTTTCAAGCCCATAAAATTCAGTTTAGGGGGGATATTATCCACTACCTAGTAAGGAAGTAATGAAGGAACCTACATGTTATTCCAAAGATGTCAGCTGCACCAGGGTATGCCACAGGAATGTACTCATATCAAATTATTATCAATCTGGCACCAGATCAGGCATAGTTTTATAACAGGGTGCCAGATAAAATTTGCTTAGATCTTGGTGGGACTGCTCCAACATTGGTAACAATGCAATATACATTGCTACAGTTTCTATTACATCCAACTGGAGTTCCGGGGAAGAATAAATAAGACAATATCCAAAGGACTTGCAAAACTCTTGTATTATAAATAGTAAATAAATACAAAAAAAAAAACTGTAAATGCAGTTTCCTTTGTCAGATTCTGGTATAGCATAGGTGGAGGTCTATTTAAAAATTGAACTGCGATTGCATCTCAGGAGCATCTGGGTCCATAGGATATACTGGCACTTCATTTTCCTTGAAAAAGGGAAGGGGGTCGGGGAATGGAGAGAAAAAAAAAAAATAGAAATTTTTAAATTTGTGGTAATTGAATGCTTCAAGGCTTAGCACAATTAAGAGCAGCATGCAAATGGTTAAGTGTAGCAGGTTTTGCTGACAAGTAAGCTTTTCATATTTAGAGTCTGACTGACCAATATTTAAAGACCCTCACCTCCCCAAAATACTTGTCAATCAGAGTCTGTGCAGCTTGATACACAGTGTCATTGCCATGGGATTGCAAATGTTCGATTTTTTCCAGACCTCCTAGCTCTTCAACAAGCAAGCACAGCTTTTCAGTTTCACCAATCTTTTCTGCTGCCTACAGGAGTTCAGAATACAAACAGAATAGTGAAACATTTTCTACTCCAAGCAAGTTTATGCGTCAGTACACCTGCATTTGAACAGATTGTAACAGTGCAGGTTTGAAATTCAACATTAGGAAATGAAAAAAACTTGTTTGGAGAGAATAACACTAATTTCTTCTTACTGCTACTCACCAAGAATATATTTGTAATGGCATCTATAGTTACTAGGATGGTTCTGCTGTCTTTAACAGAGAGAAGATTAAGCAGTGGTTCCAGTCCCCCACACTGGACAAGATATACCACCTGGTCAACTGTGCCACCACTGGTGTAATTGGTCACAGCCCATATCGCTTCCCTTTGGGATTTGAAATCTCCCTAAAGATAAAGGAAATTATACAAGACATTCAAAAGGTATGGCAGAAGAATGAATCCTTATAAAAGGGCACTTGGCAATTAGTTGGACTTTTTTTTTTTTTTAGTAAAACCCACACACAGTACAAATGTAATCATTTAAGGAAACAAATCCTACACAGATCTATAAAAATCACTGCAAGAACAAACACTGAACTGAAACCGTTTATACAGCAGCATGGAGAGGTTAGTTCAACTTTGCACCACAAAACAGTTTTAAATTGCTACATCAGCACAAAATGACCTTTTCTGTATTGGGCATTACAAAACTGTATTTATTTTAATATTTGCCAAATGCAGACTTTTCAAAATGAATGCATCAGCCATGAATGTAGTGTCAAAACACACTCCAGTGATGCAGCTTCAAGATGAGGGTTAATCTGATTTTTGGTCGGGGTTTCAGCAATATAACCAACTTAGGATACATTCCCCATCTCTGATGGATTTAAACATAAGGAAAGTTCCATATATACAGTAACTGCAAATTTTAAAAGAGACCTTGAATTCAGCTTAACAATAGAGCAGATCACTGCAATGGGATATTCCAGCAATCCAATTGGAGCAATTCATTCAAAACCTTGGTACCGATCTTGGGAGGCTTACATTTTTTAGCACTTCAATCAGTGGGGGAAGGAGTCCACAAGTGATCAATTGCTGGATCTGTGGAGACGGCCCTGCGGCGATGTTTGATACTGTCCAAGCAGCTTCTTTCTGTATACTTGCTTTTGAGTGGCGTAACAACTGAGGTAGGACAGAAAGCACTCCTGCATCAATAGCCATCTGAGTCTGATAGTCTGTCCCAGTCACAATATTTCCAATGGCTCTGAGAGCTGGAGTCTGTACAGGATGGATATGAAAGGTCAGTGAACAAAAAAAAAAAAAAATTAATGTAAGCTATAAGTTACTGAAAGGGTAACCACCAATCATTCAAATTTTCACAAGCCTTGTATATTTGAAGTTTTAGACATCAAGACAGAATGCTGAACACCAACATTTTGTTTAACATTACAACTGGCAAGGATGCACCCATGAATTTTTGCTACAGATTTAGTAAATTTCACAATTTTCCACCATCACAAGACAGGATATTTCTTATTCTTAAAAAGAATTACAAGCCAACATTCTCACCAAAACTGAAAGGTCAGGGTGTGCCATGAGTTGGACAAGGCGAGGTACAACACCAATTTTCACCACAACATCAATGCGATCATTTGACCCATCGGTTAGGTAAGAAACAGCCCAGCAAGCATCAGAGAGGATGTCTTTATCCGCATGATGCAAGAGTTGAATAAGGGTGGGCAAAATTTGTTGCACAGCAGATAGAGGTGGATAAGGGTTCTTATTACGACACAAATTGGATAAAGTCCAGGTGAGATTACGAAGAAAACCAACCTAGAGGGAAAAAAAAAAAAAGGTCCCGATTATGTCATAGCAAGCACCAAACCGATTGCTTATAGAAATATTAAAAACTACCAAAAGGAGAATATTTCCATTTTGCAAGTCAACCGAAGAGTTCACTTTAACACCGTTTTCATCCAAGTTAGTGGGAATCAAAAAAGTGGCAGGTGGTCAACCCAAGGATACATTCTACAGATAACCATGTTAGGCTAAATGATCAGAAGCTTCATTTAAAAAGGAGTGCTTTTCCAGAAGGAGCTCTCAAAAAAACAAAAAAGGGAACCAAAAAAAAATTTTAAATCAATGGCTCTGGACTCAACACTAAAGGTATAATGGGAGAAGGTTCAGTAAAAGGCTTGTTTATTTGTTAGGTTTAGGACACTTCACACAGGACAAACCTAAAACCACTTACTGGCGTTTCTGGTGTGACTTTTGCTAGGAGTGCTGGCACTACATTACAATCAATGAGAGCATCACGATACACTGGGCCATCACCTAGGAGAAAATTTATATAAAAAAAATTTTTTACATTTTAGTGAGAGTTCATCAAAATATGCCATTGAACACAGTAAGTGTTGCTAAAACTACCCCTTAGGCGGCCCAAAATAAAGATAGGTCTTGGACTTTACACCCTTAACATGCTTTTGGGGTTCAGGGGTGCTATGCAAGAGGAAAATGCATACAAGCTTGTTACACTGGCAAACATTTTCATATTTCAGTAAGTGTGCTTTTGGTTTCTTTAAAAGATTTACCTGCAATGTTCCCCAAAGCCCACACAGCTTGCTCACTGATGTGCATATGAGGGGATGACAGCAGGGATATGAAAGCTGGAACAGCCCCTCCTTCCACAACCTTCAGAGTGTGTGCAGATGTTCCAGAGGCGATGTTGGTGAGAGCCCAGGCAGCTTCAAACTGCAGAACACTTTCGTCATCTCTGCCTAAGAACTCAACAAATTTTGGGATCATCCCAGCATTAATGATTTCATTTAGGGGAGGGTACCGTTCTCTGGACAGCAACTTCCTAGAAAATGCACCAGAAGAACAAATCACAAGTTAGTGATGACCCTTACCCCAAAAAACATCCACACACACCACATTTGCACCATGACAATTATAATATATATTATGGGTAGTTTGAACACGCACAGTGCAGCTCTCCAGTCTAGTTGAAGCCAAAGTCAAATAGACACTACACTGTGGGACTGCACCATTGTTGAATGCCATAGAGATTTTTGGGCAGAGGGAGTGAAACCTGACGAAATGCAAAGGATGTTGGTTCAGTATGGAAGTGAAACCAAAATGACTCAAATTATGGGTAGAAAGGTTTAAAGTGTGAAAAACCAAGTGTAACCAATGAAGCATAATCTGGTTAAACATCACGCACACAAGCCCACATGGCAAATGCCTTCAGAGAAGGCTGTTGGGTTACCTCATCTGCTGTTGCAGATTTGGATATGAGCTATGGATCTGTACCTGCCATATCACGTGATGACTTGGGTACTGTAAAGACTGTGCAAGACAGGTATCCAAACAGCTTACTGATCTACACAAACCAACATTCTTCAGTGAATTTCAGCAGATTTCACTGCATGTGCCCAAAGAAATCTCCCTATGGCATCTTGTTAAACAAATGGTGCAATCCCAGAGCAGAACGTCCATGTTAATTGGATTTTGGCTTCATCTAGAAGAAAGGCAGAGCACAGAGCTGTATGTTTGAACTACCCAGAAGCCTAGTGAATGTATTGCATTGCATCAGCTTCTCTCAGTTGCCATTATTGTGCAATTCTGAAATTGCCTTTACTTTTTGATATGTTATTTTGACTTTACATAGACCTGTAAGTTCAATTTCAGTGCATTATGTATTTAAATAGTTTGCCACCCAAGTAAATCATGGCGAGGGAATTTGGATACCTATTACAGCAGACTAATGTACCATACATCTAGTTTGAATGCCCCTATTTTAAAGCCAAAGTCAGGACAACACTATGCTGGCATTTTAAGGAGCGTGTTGGGGAAGTAAAACTTCATTATGGAATTTACCACTTGCACAGGAAGGACAGCCAAATAGAATTATTGCACTGAATACATTATATAGTTTTAAAATCAACCTAAACCAAACAAATAGTAATATACAATACCTGGCAGCTTGAGTCCCCCTAATTTGCTCCTCTGTGGTTTTGCCATTCACATTCCTTACAATTTCTTCAATTGTTGTTTCAGAAACCTAAAAAGCAGAGTCAGAAGTATGACAAACCCCACCATCTTTACTTTCAACAATTCCCAAAACACTATTTTTTTGCACAAGTAGGCCACAGTGGATTATGAACCTGCAACCTTTACACTTTAAATCTAGCTCCTTAGCAAGCCACTCACTCATTCCTCCTGTGGAGGCCACCAATTTAAAATGCCAAACCTGTGTAAAATAAAGATTTCCATCATTTTCAGAAAACTCACTGTCAAAGGAAGCTGCAGCTGCAACTCGTGCTAGAGAAAAAAAAACACACACACACACCACATTTTACAAAGTGCTACCCATTGTAGCATGTACAATTTTGTTATGAGGAAGAAAGTGTATAAGTGTATAAACAGAAATGCAAATATGGGAATAACCCAACAAGGACCCAATTGATGTTAGATAACATAACTCAATGAGCCACATGCAGCTCAAAAATAGAAATGTCAAAATTCACCCTGGAAAGACACCATGACTTGCACCTGAAAGTAAACAGGGTAGCTAAACTGATCAATACTTGTTCAAGTAACGCTACTAGGACAGTCAAGCTCACTACAATGAAGCTGTTTTGGGTGCAAGGATCAGGTACAATAACCATCAGGTTCAGTTGGGACATATTCACAAAATAGACCTTTTAAGTAGAAGTCAGCTATTGGCACAAATTTGATTTGCTAACTTGTACTGGAAGTTGGAGTATTTGGTAAATACTGCAACCTTCCTTTAAGCACAACATTAAACACTGATTGCAATCTAGGGTGGGTTTTTGAGCTGCCCCATATGCTGTTGTAGACCCCTTGGCTGAACCAGTCACACACTTACTACAGCAATTAAGATTTTTGTGGTAGTTATGGATGGTCTACAATGACCATATTCAAGCAAAATGCAACTAGTAAATACAGTTGGTGCAACAAAACTTTAGTCAAAGTCCAACAGGAAAGGCATGTCACATCCATATCCGATTTCTTAGTCATGTCAGTAGAGAAGTGTAGACCATCAACTGTTCAGCATTTAATTGTAAGAAAAATTAGACCGAGTAGCCATAGGTTAAGCAGAATATGTAAGACAGGTTCAACTTTGAGTGGGGAAAGAACAGCCATGGCAGGTACTTCTTCACAACCCTCTCTGTGGATGGTACTTTCTGGACCCAAGTACAGTTATACAACAACAGGAGCATGGCGCTTTACAGCAGAGATGGGAATGAAATGTGACCAAGATCAATGTGCATCTCCAACAATGGTCATATGCCACAAGTAGAGGCCAAAAAAGGATTATGGCTATAAAGAGTCCAAAATGATTTTTCTGCTGGTATCAGCCACTGCAGTATGGCAAGGCATTTTTATTTCCGGGCACCAACTTGGAGTAGATGGTGTTACTGCAAAATAGTAGAGGACCAATCAAAGTGGTTTGGACATGTGCCACCCCATAAACAGTAATCGGCATCGTCTACTGGGATGGATAAAAAGGGATTCTCTCTGCTGGAATGCATAGCCCTCCAGAAGCAAAAGGCAAGTGAGCCATTTCAGTCTGGAATGCTTAGGTCACAACTTCCTTAGTACAAGTGGAAAACACAGAAACTCCTATGATTCCATCTTTTCTATAGGGACACAGTTTGGCAGCGGTTTCAGGAATTTTGGAAATGTGTTTTTATAAACTTATATTCTCTGAATTTATCCAGATTGTTAGCAGCTTGCAATTTTAAAATTCAGTAATTTCAATTGATTTAAAAACACCCAAATTAACCCTTTAAATCCACTTACTCCCCATGTAGAGCCTCTGGTGGCTTTAACAGATCAGTGGGTGCAATGCAGGAACCAAACCTGGAATGGATACCTGCACATCAACAGGCCCACTTGCACAAAGTCAAATGTGGCCAAATTAGAGAGAGTCACCCATTAGCCTAAGTGGTGGTCTTCCTACATACAAAACAAATACAACTCATTATACAGAATATACTGTAAACTCCATACAGAAATGACATGGGCCTAAATTTGAACCACTATATGTCACCTGAAGCTGTTAAGGAGTAGTGCCAAATACCACTGCTCAATATGCACTTACAATTAGAGGGTTTTGTTTTATAGACATGCTGAGATTTCACACTTAAATAGTATAATCTGAATGGCTTGTAATTTTTACAGCAGACTTATGCAAGTAGGAAGCAAGTTTTGGCCAATTGGCAAGATACCCATATTCACTCCATGCAACAGAAGGTCTGAAAAAAAGTTATCTGCTTCAGTCATTACATGGAACAGTGAAGGATTCCCCTAGGGGAAGATAAGCAAATTGATTAACCTTTTCATTTTCTTGTTTTTTTTGCTCAGGAGAGAGTGGTTCATCATCTGGAAGGGAGGACATATTCCTTCTCTTCATCATCTGGTCATTCTTCTGTGACTTACGAAGTTCAACACTCACTTCAATCCTCTGCTTCCGAAGCTCCTAAAAAAATTAAAATGCGAGCAATAACCATTTAAGAAGCGTAATCATGTTAGTGAAGCAACCAAAGAAAGCCAAAAAACAATCAGAAGTCAATTTTGGTGAGTGGATACCTCCCAACTATCCTCATTACTAGTGTCAAAGATTTGAGAGGTTATAACTGGACTTTGCTTTAATCAAATCACATGCAGCAGACGTAGCAGAGCTACACATGCATACACAGAAATGTTTAAATTCTCTGTTCTTCAATGGCTTGCTCATACAATATAAACACATGTAATTGGATTTAACAAAGTGTGGTGAGAATGCCCATTAGTGGCTGCTGCACAATAGTTCACCCCATAGAAGGGGCGAGAGAGAAGGGGAAATCCACACACAACACACCACACCCCACTTATTTACACTAAACTTCCATTGTCCCTGGACCACCCTTTAGGGTTTTTCCATTTTGTCTTAATATTTGATAACCCAAACAGAAAACCAATTACTGTAAACGTGGCACACATGAATACATCTTCATTGACAGGTAATATTTCTGAATGCCTCAGAATCAACACATGTAGACCACTTTTAAATTAGTTTTTTTTTTTTTTTTAAGGTGGCCAGGGTGCCTTTCAACCCACTGTAAAATAGTTTTGCTGTGGCTATTATTCCGTTACACCACAGAAAATGCATTCATTTCTATTCTCCGACGGGGAGCACTACATTTGATATCACAAGACATCATTCGGCTACATAGGTTTGAGAATTCTGCCTCAGACACCAATTTACTTCATGGTTTTAGAAGGTACACCTCATCCTTGTCCCATGTTCGATCTGGTACCTCTCAGGACGCCATGTTAGCATCATTATAGGGAACAAACACCATGATTAGAAAGGTTCAGGACATTTACATGCAAATATTCATCGTTTTAAACAAAATTAAAAAGATCATTGCAAAAAAAAAAAAAACACCACACACCACACAACTATTGTATAAACTAAATGTATAAATAACTCAATTGGTGTGAATTCTGCAACCCCTGTTCATGAAAGGGAAAGCAAGTTCATGAACATAATGCACCTGTAAGAAGTGCAATATTTCATTCACACTGTGCATTCAATTCATGAAGCTACATTAAGTAGGAATACTACTATCTCCTATTCTTAAGATTGTACGTAGTCTTCCATGCAGGTTTAGGACCACTTACAAGCAATTGTATTATATTAAAGTCTCTTAATGTCTTTAAATAGAAAATTGAGGGTTGTAAGGTCCAGGCTATCTATAAAATCATCCGAGGTAAAGCTTTTAGCTGTGGAGGTACCACACTTTAACATGCTAGGATAAGGAACACCCCATTGGTCCATGTATTTATAAAAACAGGCTAAAGACTCATTACCTTGCACATGCTGATAAAACCCTTACTGCATAAAACTGCTTTAAAAAGGGCAATTACGGGCTATTTGATACCATTTACACAATTTAGTCCTTGTTCTAGCCTTTGTTACCATGAATAGTGTAAACTATAGAATTTTAATCAAATATTCTATGTATTGGGATTTACAGTACAATCATACTCTTAAAGTTATAACAATTGATCATTAAAAGCATAAGGAAAAGAACTAAAAGGGTTAACTTAACAGATTAAAGATGCTTTTGCCTCATCTAGAGAAGCCACCAAGATTATTGCCAAAGTTAAAATGAAGTAGATGTGTAACGAACACCCCCTTAAAATGAGAGGACAAACTAGTGGGAAAGCCCAAACACCCCTATTAGGACGCAACAATAAAGATCAATGGGAAAACCCATAGGACACCCCTATTAACAAAGCGATGTTTAGAATAATGGAAGAATCAACATGTATGCAAAGTTACTGGTGGCTGTAGATTGGTTAAGATGATAGAACTCTGCATATTAAGAGTCAGATGATGGGATGTATTAGATAATGTAATGCTAATAGGAAAGTATAAAAAGAAATGAATTGTTTAACTGATTGCTCACTCCTTGGACGGAGAGATTTGTGCAAACATTCTGCTTTTTTTATTCAGTCTCCGAGAACGACTTTTGAAAATTGAAGAAGTCCAAGCATAGTCAGGTACTCCAGACCACAGACCAAAGCTGGCTTCAGTGGAGGCACAACAAACAAAGTGGAGACAAGAGTTGGAACCTGCTGCATACAACGCACAATTCTGAGGTACAGAAAAAGGCACTCAAGGCCCAGGCCAGACTGTCTTTGAATATATCAGCAAACCAAAGTACACAGAGATATTTTTCTCCATGTACACTAAATGGAGTTGAAACTCTCCACTGTTCTGTTTTGCCAACTAGCCAGATCCTTTGATTTAAATATAATCAAAATCTTGCTAAACACAAGGTTTACGGATCACTCTCTTAATCGACTGCAGTTTTTGCTCTCTCCCGTTGTCAGCTGACCATGGTCTAAACAGAGCATTAAAGGACAGCCATTAGGTTCTCAGTTTGGATCTGCTTTGTATTACAGAGCTGTTTAAACACATTTTGTCTTTTCATCATTTGAGTGCAGGTTGTGCTGTACAGGGTACATGAGCACAAAGTGAATTGAAGTTTAAGAGAATGTGCTCATATGTACAACTTAAATATCATTGTATGTTTTAAATGTTACCATTTTACATTTGTGTTCATATTAAAAACACACACAAAAAAACCACACACACACACACTACTACAAACCAAAGTAAAATAACTTTACAATTCAATATATTTTTGGTAGTGATCGATGTGCTATTACAGGTTGAAGTCCAAGTAATCAACATAGACCCCAGTGTTAAGGTTAATGTGCACTGTCTGTTGGAATGCAATTTGTAATGCATGCAATAACATGATACAAACATTTGTGATGGATTACAAAATGTTTGTAATGTGCATCTGTTTAAATTACAAATGCAATGTCTTTTATTGCTACAAGTGCTTCTAATGCACCATCTTTTAGAACCACAGAGACATAGCACTTATATATTAAAATGATTTTAAAAGAAATTGATGTCAAGCTGAACAATGCACACAAAATGAAAACTATATTAACATGCTAAATAAAAGCAAAGTGTTTCATAAAGGAAAGAAGTTCCAAAATGTTTCTTACAGATGGGTCTTTGCCTTTATTCTTGAACTTCTTAATCCTTTCAACCGATTCATTTTTGGTCGGCATGATTTTACCTGAAAGAGTCAGAGTTCAGTTAGAATTTAAAATAAATAAAACAGTAGTAAACAAATTGTGATCTGCAAAAAAACATTATAAAGATGAATGCTCTAACCAAACAATATTGTGAATACACTTTATAGAGCACGTTTTACAGCGCGATCTGCAAAGTTTATATGTATAAAAAAAAAACACTCCTTCAAACACTGCTAACTTGGTTCATGTACTTCATAAAGACAGCATATTCTGCAGTAGATTTGATGGGGCAATTTGTAGTCAATAACAAAAAGGAGAGCAGGTTGCAATAAATACAAATGCATGCCTAAAGTATTTGCATCTGGCTTATGTATGGCTTAAACAAATAGCAATAATGAATGAGCAATAAATAAGTTTTTGGTGTGTTTGTCAACCCCCAAAATGTGTTTCATACAAAAGATTTCAAAACTATACTTAAGCAGATCCAATGCACGAGAACTACTGTACATGGGGAAACGGATTTTTGGATCCTGTCAGGATTACAATACGTACCTGTATTATCGGAGTTGATAGCAAATTTACCCAAACCTCAACCTGAAATAAGTCGTTTAAAAAAAACCAAGAAACGCGATTACGCGTTACTTCAGAATAAATGTCTTCGAGCTTAAAAGTAAAATGTACTTCTTAAAAAGATTCGGTCAGCTTTGCGTTTCCTTTTTTCAAAGCTCCGAACATTACGCCGGCTGTGTGGCACTGTAGCGGAAAGTTACCAAAACCCGAACATCGAAATACACTTCAAGTCACAGTGGGCTGGAGGGGCTCACTCAGTCTATTTACATATTAGCAAAAAAAAAAAAAAAAAAACACATACGTCAGATCTTGACAGACAAATCACATCAACGTAACACGTTCAGATTCAGAACACCATATAGCGTTTACTGTATATTAACTCCAAATGCCATGGAAATAAGCATTACATCGTCATTTATATTATCATCCTGCATTTATGGAATGCTGTTTTAATATTCCTACTTGAGTACCTACAAGAACCGTTAGGTAAAAGTAATACACAATTTAGGTACACGAGATTCAAGATAATCAGGCTCTTTATAAACTCTCTCCGAACGGCACAATGGCATCTAACCTTGGAATCTTATCTAAACTACGTTTATGTAAAAACTACAACAGTGAAAAGTAAAAAGAAGAAAGTAATCATTGCGCTGCATAGAGCAAACGTCAGTCTTGTCACTAACGTGCGAGTCTTCACGCTTCGTTCAGCCTTGTCGTATACACTAAAACCACACAGAATACAGTACCGGTTTGATTTGACTTTTTTAAAAGTACGTTAAGAAGGCAAGGAGGCAGTCCGTCACTCACCAACTCAACTTAACAACACCAGCAAAATGAATAAAAGTTGCAAATTATACACGCCACATGCAAAATAACATCACCAAAATAAAGGAGCATTAGCAGGTTAGGACCGTGGCCTTCATTTTAAATACGGCGCGCAGGT
Organism: Polypterus senegalus; assembly: GCF_016835505.1. Lineage (NCBI taxonomy): Eukaryota > Metazoa > Chordata > Cladistia > Polypteriformes > Polypteridae > Polypterus > Polypterus senegalus. The sequence goes on from NC_053166.1 coordinate 142,903,775, forward strand.
GTGTTGAGGGCCGTCAAGCTGACGCCATTGGTTAGCCGAGTGGAGGTACTGCGCATGTGCAACACTTCCTGCAGTCCTGACAGTTGACGGACTCTGATCGGCTCAGTAAGTAACTATGCAGACATATAAGCAGGACAAAGTAGAGAATAAATGCCAAGCATTTTAAATACATATTATTTGTTATATTCTGAAGTAAAAATCGTTTACTACACGATGTGTATTCATCCCTTTTCATTAGTCAAAGCTATAAAATGTTGTTGATTTTTGAAATGTACAGCACTTGAACCCTTCTCACTGATCGACTATACCTGTACGATCCTGAAATTACCTTAAGCGGATTCAAGAAGCAGATAAAGGTTTGGCTACCTGTATGTATTTTGTTAAACAAATTGCTTTGTATTTCAATTCATATATTCCCTAATTTTCCTTCTAATTGAGGCAGATTTTAGATTTTATTAATGTTTATACTTCAACAGCTGTTATTTATCCAATATATGATACAGTACATTTCACTGATGCAAATAAAGCGTGCATCATTATTTAAACAATAGCTTTTTTTTGGCTTTTATTTGAACAAGCATTTTTGAATGAGGACCAGTTTTCATCAGGACCAAAAACCACAAGATGGCTACAAGGAATGTGGGCCTACCGGAGCAGCTTCAGGTCAGGGCGCTGTCACACGCTCACTCACACTAGGAATATTTAGAGTTTACCTAACATGTATGCGATTATGGAGTCCTCAGAGAAAGTTCAGGAGGACACAGGGAAAACATTCAAGGTCTGCATGGAGTCAGGAATGATGACCAGAGGCGTAGATAGGGTTTTCAGCGCCCGGGGACAACTGAAGATTTTGCGCCCCCTCCTGTTTGCCAAAATGCAATGGGGAAGAGAAAGAAAATTTAAAAAAATGTATTTAAAATAATAGTATTTCAAGAAACAAATTTCATATAAGTCTCCGAAAAAGATAACACTGCCTCGTGTTCTTTAAAATCTAAATCCGTCATTAGTTTTTGTAAGGAAAAATTAGTTTTCCGCATTTAAAAATAATTTTAAAGAAAGTAGTGTATATAGCAAATTATAAAGCAAAATAATTATATATTTATAAAAACTGCATTACTTACAATTTATTCATACGAAAATATGATGGGGAAACATCTAGACCTTTGCAGCCATCTACTAGAATACTTCACCACAGCCCAATCAATTTTCTATCAAACACATAAACACAAATCACTTGGAACACAGAAATGGTGTTTGCAACAACTTAGACAATGATGCACTAATCCCTCATGTCAGTCGTGTGACCTGTTTAATAATGTCAAATATGTTTCTGGGTGGGAGTCAAGCATGCTAGAGTAGTGGAGGAGATAAATTATTTTCTGTTGGGTATATAGAACTAATACGTGCTTTGAAATCAGAAAGAGACAAAAAACAACATAGGAAAAAGATATCCTCATACTGATGGAGTGATGGACTGAGTATGCAAATGTGTTTTATTTACTTTTTAGTGCATTTAAGAATGGAAAACATTTCATTCTAAATTTGCGTAACATCAATTTGGCGCCCCCTGGATGCTATGCCCGGGGACAGATGTCCCCCCTTGCCCCCAAACCAAAGCTATGCCACTGATGAGGACCTCATGCCTGGAACTGTGAGGGGGCAGCACAAACCAGTGCTCCATCTTGCTGCTTTTTAATAATCGTATTTATGAACATTTAAAATTACTGACATAAATCGTTTGCAACAAGTGCAGAATGCAGCTGCTAGAATCTTAACTAGAAAAAGAAAATCTGAGCACACCTCTCAAGTTTTGATGTCTCTACACTGGTTATCTGTGTCATTCAGGATTGACTTTATAATTCTGCTTATGATTTATAAAGCCTTAAATAATCTCGCCCTATCATATATCGAAATGTCTGACACCTTATATTCCAAATCGTAACCTTAGATCCTCAAATGAGTGTCTCCTTAGAATTCCAAGATCAAAACTTAAAAGAATTGGTGAGGCGGCCTTCTGCTGCTATGCACCTAAAATCTGGAATAGCCTGCCAATAGGAATTCGCCAGGCTAATACAGTGGAGCACTTTAAAAAACTGCTAAAAACACATTACTTTAACATGGCCTTCTCATAACTTCACTGTAATTAAAATCATGATACTCTGTATATCCAACTCATTATAATAACTATTCATGGGGGCTCTAAAATCTGTACTAACCCCTACTCTCTCTTCTGTTTCCTTTTCCAGTGTCCTTTTGGTGGTGGCTTGTGATGTTCCAACAATGATGGATGGATTTAAAGCCAGAAGTCTGTATGACCATCAAAATCAAGTGACTCCGTGAGAACCCTAACTACTAAGAGGACTATTTCATTTATGTTAGGTAGAATGCCCAGAGGGCATGGAACCCCTGCAGATTTTATTTTTTTCTCCAGCCGTCTGGAGTTTTTTTTGTTTTTTCTGTCCACCCTGGCCATCGGACCTTACTCCTTTTCTATGTTAACTAATGTTGTCTTATTTTTCTTTTCTTCATTATGTAAAGCACTTTGAGCTACTTTTTGTATGAAAATGTGCTATATAAATGTTGTTGCTGTTGTTGTTGTAAAATTGGCCGGCTGAAGCTGGTACATTCCATATGGCACCCAATGGATATATTGAAATACAGTGTGGCTGTTTAACACTTGTTAATAATTAATTATATACTACAACAATGATTAGACTGAAAATAGAAATTAAATCCAATTATCCAGAATTTACTGCATGTGTACATAACGGGGTGTTAAGCACAAGACTCTTTGGTTCTTCTTTCAAAAAAGGTGCGCCCTTAAGGCAGCGCTGCACCCTGGGACAAAACACACAGTAATTAAATTTTGTTCATCAAGTGCAGCAAAACCAAATATGTGAGACGACACACCAACAGCACTTATGGCAGAACAATTACAGTCATCATGCTTTTCGTGCTTTACTAAATGAAACAAGACTCATATATCTTGAGTCATTTCAGCAGCTTAAAGGTCCACAAAACACCAATGTGGATCACACATGTGAGAAAAGGATTGCTTTACAAGTGACCTGAGCTACTTTATATCTAAAGTTTTTATATACTGTAATGCATATATCTTAATGATGAAAATACATACACTCACTGAGCAAACTCTTAGGACCACTTTGGTAACACTGAGAAGGGTCTCCTTTTTGCCCTCAAAACAGCCTCAATTCTTCATGGCATACATTCCTCAAGATCCTTTGAGATTCTGGTCCATATTGACACGACTACATCACACAATTTTCTGAGGCTGGCCAGGTACAGTTTCTTCATACAACAAACAAGTGGTGCAACTGGTAGACACATTATCAGTGATAATCCCAGAGTCATAAGGTGTTTCAGGTCTTCGATCATCGGACACCTCATCTGGGGGTGATTGGGCCTGAGGTTGTGTCCAAATAGTGTGCTACACCATTCACCACCCATCTTGATCCACAGCCACCTTGACGCTTTTTCTGCAGCGTCTGTGATGTTCTTGGTGGCGCTTTGTTCCTGCAACCTTCTAATGCCAAGGAGACTGAGTGCCTGATGTAGAGATCGCCCTCCGAAACTCCTGCAGCCCACCTTGACGGGCTTGCATCGGGCCTTACACCTATTCCTTCTACATTCCTCTACCAGCTCGAGGTGTTTTGCCTTCTTGCGCTCTTGGGCCTCCTCTATCCGGTCTTCCCAGGGAACACTGAGTTCCATCGTGCTCACTAGCTTAGACTGGTCAGATGTTAAGACCAAATCTGGCCTGAGAGTCATCCTTGTGATGGGTTACAGAAATATCAACTGCTTTCCTTGGTCAGCCTTCAGCTGTGCGTCTCACACTGAGGCTAGCAGCCCAATTTTCCCCTTACCACATTCATGTTGTGAATCTCCCATTCCATCACATCCCAAAGGTGTTATATTGGGTTCAGATAAACTGACCAGGAAGGCCACCAAAGAATAGTTTGAGATGACTTCTGTTTTGTGACATGGTGGATTATCATCCTGGAAGTAGCCATTAGAAGATAGGAAAACTGTGTCAACGAAGGGATGCACATTGTCAGTGACAAAAGATTGGCATTAAAGGGGCTCAAAGTGTGCCAAGAAAACATTCCCACACCATTACATCACCACGAGCAACCTGGACTTTTGACACAGGTATTGATGCATGCTGTTGACACCAAATTCTGACACTTCCATCAATGTATCTCAGCAGAAGTCAAGATCCATCAGACCAGGCTACATTTTTCTAGTCTTTCCAATTTTTCAGTTTTGTTGAGCTGGGCCCGCTGCAAAAAATGACGACACCCTGAATCTGAATGGCGCTCTACAGGTATGTGGTCACCAGGTTACAGCTCCCACTTTGCACCAGTGGTTATCTCTTAAAGTGCTACGTCTCCAAGATGGCTTGTGCTTTCTTAAAGTTAAAAGAATGTTGCAAACAGGTAGTATGTCCAACCACCTGTCAACACAGATAAATAGTAATGGCTCCATGGGTTCCTTCTTTGACTTTACCCATATGGAGACTCCTCTCACCGCATTTACAGACCAGCTGCTGTCATCTGTTAGACAGGACTAACTGAGACCTTCTGCCAGTCCTCCATGATCTCACCCTGTGGGTAGAGGGTCAGGCAACTCTAACATGTGTGTGACTTCTCTTAAGTGTCCTGGAGGAGCTTTGTTTGCCCCTTCTCAGAGCACCTGGAACTCTTCTTGGTGCTCTTAAAGTTTTCACTGCTTTCATATTATCTTTCTTACTAAAGAATTTGTTTAAAGTTTTCTGAAGATGTGGCTTTGGCTCATTCCATTCTTGAGATAAGCAAGTTAAGGATGGACAAAATCAGAAAAAATATAAATGGGTTTAGGCAGAAAATATTAGCAAAGTAGGTGTTGGTGTTTGATACTTGTTATCAATTCAGAGCAATCAAACGGTGTGTTTGCAGATCAGTTTTCATAGAACAAATCAACATTTGGTAAATACCACGTCCTAATAGGAATCAAGCCTTTTAAGAAGATAACGTCTGGCTCTGTTTATAAAGTACAGATTTGACTTCTCCTGTGCAAAGTTCACTTTAAAACAGGAGCCATTTTAGTACTCTTGCATTTGAAATCACTTCATATTCAAAATGAGGATAGAAAATTAAGAACCATCATCTTCACAAGTCACAATCTGAAACTTCTACTTGTTGACTACATCCTTCTGTTTTACTCCATTAAGCTCAGTTATTACATTCAGGGTAGAACAATGTACTCGGTGCCCATCACATGGGGATTAAAGATATATCTTTCTATTATAAAAGGAAATCCTGAGACAAGACCTTTTGAAAGAGATCATTTCAAGTCCCACGAGACAAGACTTTGGCCATGAGATTTTTTCAAGTCCCGCCCTTCTCTCAACCATATTCAACCACACACACGGCCCTCTCACCTCTCAGTCGTGTGAATGCTTTTTTCAGACACAGTTCCTGCTCTCTCAGCTCTTATAAATTTTCATGTTTTCCTCACTTTAAGTTTCCAATAGAAGAAGACTTATTATGTCCAAACATTATTGAAGATTTTTATCCTGAAGGGTTTTCAACAGAAGAAATGAGTACTCGGGCAATCCTAGCACAGAGAAACGAGGAAGTCAAACGAATTAACGGCAAAAATGTCAATCGGTTACATGGCAAATTGATTAAATGAGTATCAATAGACTAAGCTGAAACAGTTGGTGGTGATGGTGTAGAAGATGAAAACATCAACTTACAAATATCCTGTAGAATATCTACAACCATTAACACCATCCGGACTTACACCGGCCGAATTACTGCTGAAAGAAGGATGTATCCAAGAAAGGTAATGTAGTACATCTTCAGGGGATAACATTAGACAACAAAGTAGATCTTGATACCCCATTTATATTAAAATGTTTACGGTTTCCCGTTAGAATAGCTTTTACTATGACAATTAACAAATCACAGGGACAAACATTAAAAAATGGCGGTTTATTTATTAGAGAGAAAGAAACGAAATTCACTCATGAGCAGTTATACGTTGTGTTATCACGAATCAAAATTCAATGCGATATTGACAAAAATTTCATTTAAAAAATTGTTTTTCCTGAAGTTTTATGGTAAAAGTGTAAGTTTAGTATTTGCATGTTAATTTCAAATCCAAACAGAACAAAATCGTATTACACAACAAATAACTGTAATGCAACATGAAACATAATTTACTTTCAAATTATTACATTTTACTATTTTTTACTATGGTTAATTATTCGCTGTAACGTAAAATAGTTAGGTCTATTATGCATATGTAACAATTCCCATGAAAAAAACATCTGTTTAAATTGTACATCTGGTTCCCCATACGCAAGCGGGAGATCCGCGAAGTGGCTAGCGCATAGCGCAGGCCTGGGGGTTGGCAAGCTAAGCAAGGAGGGGGCAAAACCCGCTAGTCTGTCAAATGATCAAAAGTAAATTACACCCAGTTAGGTTTGTGCACCTCTGGGTCATGTCGCTGCACCTTCATGTCATTAGTGTTTCACCCGCCTTGTCCAAAGCTTCATTCACCTTCTTGAACAGACATTTACATCCCCACTTGTTATTCACAACTACAGGGAACTCACAAAGTATTCAGACCCCTTCACTTGCTGCACACCACTCAGAAGTTACAGAGATACTCAAAGCAGCCTGAATGGCATTAACAATCCAAATCTCTGAGATCCCATTTTTTTCCAATTCTGGTGTTTGAAGCTCCTGACCCGTATCTGCACATTGCACATGCTGCCATATGATTGGCTGATTAGATAATTGAGAGGCTAAGCAGGTGTACAGGTCTTCCTACTATTTTTCTCAGTGAGTGTTTAGTTTGTCTCCAGTCAAATCACCACATCAGCTCATGCTATGCCAGTATCAATCCGGTAGTCCACATTTAGTCACTAAAAATGGGGCCAGAGCAGGTGAATGTAAGTACATCTAATGGGACAGTGAGGTCCCAAGATTAGTAAGAAGAACCAAAGCTTCCAACAGTCCAATAATGCCACTGGACCCCAAATGTCAAAGCTAATCTGAAAACATCCACCAGCACTCCCAATTTAGGTACCACGCTTTAGAGACAGTCCAAGAGAGAAGCTAATCAGGATGCACAGGGAGGCCTTTAAAAAGCATTTGCTGAACCAAAAAAAAAAAAAAAAAGAACAATCTTCTAGCACAGCATTTCCAGCGTTTCAATTAAAACCTGACAACCAGAAACATTATGCCCTGAAGTCATGTGCTGAAGAGTGTACAAATGTGCATTACTTGTAGCTTAGTCCCGGCGACACCATTAATCTTTCAGCACTTCATCAATCAGCATCAAATACCAACTCACCTTTCACCCTCACTTTCATTTAAAGAGGAGAAGCTATTACCCTTAGAATGGAATGGAGACCATTTCCATTCCCTGCACATTCCAGTATGTATAAAGCAGGAGTATCTTTTGTGCTGTATATTCTTGTCCAGCCATGTGAATAGCAAATGTGTGGGCAGTATGGCAGCGCAGTGGTCAGTGCCACAGCATCACAGTTCCAGCAGACTGGCCATGAATCTCAGCCCTATCATCTTCTGTAGGGTGGACCTGCTCAATTCTTTCTTCTGGTACTCTCATGTCCCAATGACGTGAGTATGAAGTTAACTGGAGAGTCAAAAGCAGCCCAGTGTAAAAAAGCATAGGTACCTGCGTGAGTCTGCAAAGCAAACGGCTGGCACCCAGGATCATTTCTGGCGTTTGTGCAGTAATGCCTAGACGGGCTCTAGCTCCACATGATCCTGATCTGTGTAAGCAGTAAGACGGCCACGTGGATCATCACATCTAACTGTAGTATAACGATATATCTCTCTATTATAAAAAAAAGTCTTGGGATGAGACGAGACTTTTAGAGAGACGAGACATGATCTTTTGGAGAGAGACAGAAAGACACTTTCATGTCCCACGAGACGGTCAACCCAAGTCATACTTACAACCTTTGGAAGCAAGTCCCATGATGCACATGCAGAGCAAGTTAGAGATAATGGAAGTAGGAAAATTTGAAAGTCTCAAAAAAATGATAGTAAAGATTGCATTAGGGCAAGCAAACAGAAAATATTACTCAGTGAAATAACAGAACAGCGAAAAGAGATCAAATAGTGTTTAAGGATGTCTGGGGGAGAAGACAGACAAGGCAGTGAGACAAATGGACAGCTGCTGTACAGGCTTTTAAACGTTTGAAGCGCCGCACTAAATGCAGATCACGCGGCACGGCAGCAGCAGCAAGGCAGCAGCTAATCGAGCAAAGAGGAGGTAAAAAAAACCAACTGTTATTTGTTTCCTGTTGCATCACCGTTAAAGAGGAGTTTCGAGGAGCGACGCACTCCTTGGGTGCGTTTAGTCCCCTCTTCACAACGGCGCATAGCACTGGTGGGGGGTGGGTGGGGGGAGTAAGGGGTTGGCAAGAGAAGCCCCCTAGTAAAACAAAAGAAAAACTCAGCTGACAAGATGTACCAGATAAAAATGAAATGAAGCAAGCATGGCCTGACATCATTCAGTATGAAGACTCAGTATGAAGACTCAGCTGGATCTGAAGTGACAAGTGTGCAGTTACATTAAAAACAAAAAGATGAGAATATTCTCTGAAATATTTTCTTGCTGTAACTAAAACAACATAAGGTAACATCCTATCTGGGTAGCCGGAGTCTGTCTTGGCAGTTTCCCACTCTGGACGGAGCGCCAGTCCACTGTAGGTCCAAAGGTCATGTACACCCCTTGAAATGTCTGCTTTTTCACTGAGCATATGTAGACACATTAAGATTTGGTGTAAATTTAAACATTGTCTATAGATATAAATATAAAAGCATCATGACACATTTACATTTTCGTAGTCCAGCACATAATTTAAACACATTTTGCATGTGGAAAAGTAAGTCCAACCCTACATTTCTCACTACCACAAATACTGTAGTGTAAAGTAAAACTCATCTGCTCCTGATCAGATGCAAATGTTTCATTAAAGAGGCTCTTGGCGGACCTCTAACAGTTTGTTTGGTCTGCTCTTTGTTGTTGAAGTGTGCAGTACCTCCATCTCTAGATCGAAAGAGCTCTCGGGGGCTTTCAGAAAGAAAGTTATAGATGCCTACGCGTCTGGGTAGGGATTTAATGAGGTCTCCAAACAACTGGAAAACAATCATTCCACTGTCCAGAAAATGATATACTGTACAAGTGGAGAAGATTTCCAACAACTGCTAACTTCTCCAGGCCACTCCACCCTAGCAAGCTCAGCCTGAGAGGAGATCACAAAATGCTAATAGAAGTCTCCAAGAATGGCAGTATCTCATCATGAGAACTACAGGTAGTTCTTGCCACTGCTGATATCAAAGTGCATGAGTCGACCATTAGAACTTAGGTTTATGGAAGGTGTGTGAGGAGGAAACTTTTGCTGTGCAGAAAGGTCAATTTTTTTTCAGTTACATCACCTTTCTCTAAAGATATTGTTTAAATGAAGATCCAAACTTGATGTTAAAGAAGAAATGAAAAACATTTCATGGGGTGTACTTAGTTCTTCACATGACTGTACATTAATACAAGCCAGTGTTGGTTGGGGTCTGGACCTTGTCTCAGTAGCACCAGGCACAAGGCAGGAACCAGCCCTGGACATGGTACCATTCCTCTGAGGATGTGGGAAGAAAACCGGAGTGCCCATGGAAAAGTCACACCAACACTTGGAGAACATACACACTCCACACTCAATGGGTCAATGACTACCTGTTAGACTTGAACCCATGAAAAACAAAATAAAATTGAAATGAATAGCTAGTATAAAATAATTACTCCATGTTGCCAGTACATTTCATTGGTCCCTTAAAACTTCAGTCTATCTATTATCCTAACCCAGTCCTCCATTACAGGATCACAGGGCGCAGCAACAATAGCACAGCCAGTCACAACCCTGAATGGGATATCATCCCAAATCACTCACAACCGGCCAATTTAGGGTTGCTGTTAATTCTTGGGACATTCCTTTACACTGGAAAATTCATGAGGACTGTTTAAAATGGAATTGGAGCGACTGGCAGACTACTGCAAGTGCAAAAGCTTGTTTCTCAATGTTAGTAAAGTTAAAGAGATGATTGTGAACTTCAGGAAGTCCCAACCTGCCGACACCCCATTTTACATCAAGGGTTCTGTGGCAGAGAGAGCGAAAAGCAACACATTTCTTGGTGTGCACCTGGCAGAGGACCTGACGTGGTCTAGCAATATCTCATCCTTAACTAAGAAAGTACAGCAACAACTACACTTTCTGCACCAGCTGAGGAGGATAAGCCCCCTACACAACAAGCCCACCACATTCTGCAGGGGCACCACTGAACGTGTCCTGACCAGCTGCATCACTGTCTGTTGTAGGATCTGCAATGTCTAAACAATGTGCACTACTGAGACCATCAATCGGGACTTCTCTTCCTTCCATCAAGGGCATGTTCACAAAGCACTGAATCCGTAAGGCCACCAAAATTGTGGGGTGACAATCTCTTTTCCCTGCTTCCATTCAGCAGAAGGTATCATAGTCTGTGGACCAACAGTGTGAGAATGAACAACAGCTTCTTCTAACAGACAGTTAAGCCATTGAACACAATGTCACCCCCAGCCCTGCGTGTGCACCCTTATCTAATTACTCTTCCGTTCTGTATTCCTTGTCCATTGTACATCTCTTATCATCACTGGTTGCTGTTGATATGTCAATGGGATGTCGATTTGTACAGATGTTGTTCCTTGTTCTGCATTCCCCTATGTAAAATTTCTAACCTCCTGTATGTTGAGAACTAGGAGTTCCACAACACATATAGTATATCCAAAAAGTCTTTCCAATAATGCCCACTAGGAGGGGAAAACAGCATTAAGAATCCCTGGATTGACACAAAAAGGGCCTAGAAGAATCTTCACAATATAAAATACAGTGGTGCCTCGTATTTCGAACAATTCTAACTTTGAATGTTCCACAGTTCAAATGCTAAATTCAAGAGAAATTTGACCCAGGGTTCAAACGATGCTTCTACGTTTGAACTTTGGGTGCAATGAAAAAATACAGCAACTGATGGCACTTACACAGTGAGAATAAATGTCATCAGCTGTGCACCCAAGTCGTCTCTCGCTGTGAAAACACCTCTTGTGTTACACTTGTGTGTTTTCATAGCTTTTCTTGCTTTATTTTTGGTGTGTTTGGTTTCATATATATAATATATATATTTCGCCCCCTGCTCGCTTCGCTCTACAAACCCCCTGCCTGCGCTATGTGCCAACCACTTCACATCTCTGCCGCTCACTTATGTGGATTTCACTTTCACCAAACAACAAAACTTTTAATTTTCATGGATAGGCCTCTTCATTAGGAAGAAACACTACTTTTCCCTGATGGCAACACAAATTAGATGATCTACAAGTCTCCAACTTAAAGTTTAAAGCTGAAGAATATCTACATATTTCTGTCATATCACCTATATCCATATATTCAATTTCTTATCGATTTTACCTTTTCGTCAGTATCGCATAGAATTTTGATTCCGTGTTTGGAATTAAATCGTGACAACGTATAACTGCCCATGAGTGAATATCGTTTCTTTCTGTTTACAAGAAATATGTCTGACAATAGCATTCACACTAATGAGAAATGATTGAACCGTGTAAGTGGTTATGTGGGCAGGACTTTTCCAAATCTCTAGGGTGTGAAATTTTTTCTCGCGGGATTTCACTTTCACCAAACAACAAATCTTTTAATTCTGGCGGATACGCCTCTTCATTTGGAAGAAACACTACCTTTTTTTTTCCCTGATGGCAACACAAATTAGACGATCTACAAGTCTCTAACTTAAAGTTTAAATCCGAACAAGATATCCAATCTCTTTTCGCTGTTCTGTTATTTCACGAGTAATAATTTCCGTTTGTTTGCGTTAATGTGATCTTTACTATCCTTTTTTTGAGACTTTTGAAATTTTGTACTTCCATTATCTCTAACCTGTTGCGCATGTGTACCACGCCAACATTTTTGACTTCTTTACAATGTTCTACTTTGTCATCTACTCTTTGTCTTTTATTTCCCGTCCCGGGCGTGGTTGAATCTCTTAGCACAAAGTCTCATCTTGCTGGATGTGAAAGCGTCTCTCTGAGAAAATCACGTCTCGTCTCCTTCCAAGATTTTATTTATAATAGAGAGATATAACCTGTAGTTATTAACCATGGCATCAAGAAGAATGTGGAAGCAATGAAGCCTAAGAGGAGGTATTGACGATGGAGGTGGAAAAGGAACTTATCGTGAAGTATGAAAGTACAGTAAATGTAATTTTCATTCTATTATTTTCATGTTTAATTTATTTTTATGGCATTTAATTGTGTTATTTTTACCTTAAATTATGCATATTTGCTGTTTAATTTATCAAAATTGGTATTATTTAGGGTCTGGGAACAAATTAATTCACTTTCCATTGTTTCTAATGAGGGAAATTGATTTGGACTATGAACAATTCAGAGTTCAAATGTCCTCCTGAAAAAAATTAAGTGCAAAGTTCAAGGCACCACTGTATTTATTTTTAACAAAAAACACTTTAAACAAAACTGTAAAGCACCAAAGAACACAAAGGACAGACAATTCCTATAAAGACAATCCCAAAAGCAAACAAAGTTCCACACACAATCCAATGGAGAAGTTCAAAAAACAGCGCAAAGGTTCAAAAGTCCAGAAAAATCACTAAGAAAGCACAAGAAACAGCAAAAACAAAATACAATATATCGCCCACTCTGAAACGCATTCACAATGAACCACCAGGAACTGTGGGAGACCCTCCAGATTTATGTAGAGCAGTACCTGGCAGTTCCTGGCGTGTGGGTTTGACTTCTAGCCCTGATTCTGTCTGAATGGAGTCTGCACTGTGGACTGCAGGGGGTGATTCAGCTCCCCATTTGGCAGTGATTGGCAGGTGGCTCCACCTCCCATGAAAGGTGTGAGGACCCGCCCACAAAACACATGGAATATATCCAAGGTACTGTACACAGTGCAGATAATAAACAAAAGAAATGTTAACATAACTAAAGGATTGAAACATTTGCAAAAAGAACATAAAACAATTATTTGAAACCCAGCCAGGGGATTTCAGTGGATATTAGGGGACTTTCAGGGGATTCTAGCTGAAATGTAACAATGTATTGTTATATTATCACATTTATTGTCTAAATATATCACTGTGGCCCTGGGAAATGTAATTTCATACCACTGTATAATGTACCAATGTCTGTGTATAGATGGTATGGCAAATAAACCCACTTGGTTTGTCTTGATAAGATGTAGGAAACTGAGATCTACACATACTTTGGATAAAAATAAAACCAGGTATTAAACCAGGTAGGTGTAGTCCTGCGACAGGACCACCATCTACTACAGTATAGTGTAAGCAATTTGCTTTACCCTGTGATGGACTGGCAACCTGTCCAGGGTTTGGTCCCACCTTGAGCCCTATGCTTGCTGGGAAAGGCTCCAGCACAAGTGACCCTGGTCTGGATTAAGCTGGTTAGAAAACGACATGACGTGCCAATTTGGTTCAGTTACCACCTGGATGACTTATTAGTGATCTTCATTAGACACATGGTGTAGTACACTATACATTGTCAAACAGCAGAAAAAACAGTTCAAGACAGAGCATCAGCTGAAACACACAGGGACTGGCACAATAATCCACTGCCCTGAGTTACAATATGAGATCTAGCATCACATTTGTTCACTCTATACCTGAAAATTCATGTGGCAGTATATAGAAGTCTCTGGTAATGCCATCTGAAAACAATATACAAGTACCAGTTGGAATGCTATACTCAGACAGATAAATAATTGCATTCCCTCTGCACATCTGTTTATTACCTTTGAGTTCCAAGGAAAGCCGTGTCCACCTTGTTAACAGATGCAGACCTTCAGCGCAGATATTTCTCTAAGGGATTCTATGCTGCTAAATTCACATATTTATTTCCATGAAACTTAAAATTCAATTTTTTTGCAAACTGCACAGCTTTTCGTGCACTTTTGTTTTTTTTGTTTTTGTTCCTCCATGTCTTATTGTAACTATAAAACAAGAAATGACATTTTGGACACAGCAATATATCTGGAGGCTACACAAAATGCTCACTGGCTCTACATCAGCACTGTTACCATCCACCATCCCTCAGCACAACATACAGCATGTGTAATAAAAAAGCAAAGGTCCATCCAATATCAAACCCACTTAATCCAATTTAATGTTGCAAAAGCTGGAACCAAGCCTGGCACAAGGGCACCAGTGCAAGTCAACAGATCTATTCAGCGTGGCACAGCTGCCACAGTCCCCAGTGTGTGGGTTTGACTGCTAGCCCTGGTTCTGTCTGAATTGAATCTGCACTCTGGACTGGAGGGGGTGCTTCAGTTCCCCAAATGTGACACAGACGGGCTCATACAGCAGTATAAAATGAACAGATAGTTTTAATTTGTGGGAAACGTTTCCTTTGTAAGTGTTTCCCACCACAGCCACAAGTACAAATAATGTAGCAGAAGCACAGTATAGCAAGCAAACAAGTCTGACTTCTACTTCTTCTCCCTCGCTCTTCAGCATCTCTCTGCCTCCTCCGCTCCTCCTGGAAAGCTTTGTCCTCTTTCCTCCCAACTCTGGCTCGCCAAATGAAAGCAGCGGGCCTCTTTTATGTTGCAACCGGGGGCTCTTCAGTGGCCATAGCACCCCGTGTCAGCACCACAGAACCCAACAGATCTGAGTCTGCAAACTCCCAACATGCTCTTTGGGAATCCAAGGCACAGTTACAACCCAGGTGGGCTACCATCTAGCAAGCTGGGGGAGATAATGCTCTGTGCATACACTCTCCACCAGTCCTTCCATAATGAAGGCATCCCAGCTGGGCTCTTACCTAGCCATCTGCCACAGCACATTCTCCCATAATTTACAAGGGTTTTAGAAAGCATTTAGACCCCTTCACTCTCTGCACACTTTAAGCTGTTGTAGATTTAATTTTAAATGGATACATTAACCCATAGTGACAAAGTGAAAACATGTTTTCAGAAAGGTTTGGAAATTTCTTAAAAACAAAAACAGAAATCTCTCATTTCTGTAAGTATTGAGACTCCTTTGCTGTGGCGCTCCAAATTGTGATCAGGTGTATCCCGTTTACTTTAAATCTCTTCACTGGAGTTCACCTGTGGCAAACTGAATTGATCAGACATCAGTTCACTGGTGTATATAAGGTCCTTAATTCACACTGCATGCCAGGGCAAAAACCAAACCATGAAGTCTAAGGATCTCTCTGTAGACCTCCATGATCAAATTATGGTTAGGCAGAGATGACGGCAAGGAGATAAGACCATTTTTAAAACTTTTGAACATTTCCAAAAGCACAGTGGCGTCAACAATTGTGAAATGGAAAAAGAATGGAATCACCAAGAGTCTTCTAAAAGTTGGCCATCCATTCAAATTGAATAACTGGGCAAGAAGGGCCTTGGTCAGAGATTGTCATTTTTATACCATTGCAGCTCATTTCATTTCACTAAATATACAAATAAACATTTTTATACTCCTGCTTAATTCTCCACATTGACCCTCACAATCTGTCTGTGAGTGCTCAGATTTTGGTCAAGCATGACAGGACAAAAGAAGCGGGCAACAGTTAGTGAAATGAAATAAGACATGATGGTATAAGAAGGGCATTATGGAAAGGTGTAAGCAAGGAACACACATAATGAAAGAATAGAAACAACAAACAAAAGGTGAACAAACAGGAACAGTTAACAGACTACCAAAGAAATATACACGTGGGACTAAGCCTAAGAAAATTGATCAGTGAATCCTTAGGAAGTGCAAAGGAGTTTGGGATGAAATCCCTGCCAGGTCAGTGGAGTTTGCATGTTCTCCACCTGCATGTGTGGATTTGCTTCTCTCTCCACATAGTAAACACAAGCTCTCCTAACATGAAGGAAGGTAGTTGCGCCGCTTGGCTACTGTCTCACATGCCGGCTTCGGAAGTGTTGCAGGGTTTATGGCATGAGGAAAAATGGGGTGGGGGCAGAGGAGGAGATATATTTTCTGTGACACAACCACTAACCCACGTTGTCTTGGAAAATTCATACGATGGTGTCCCTTGGCATGTGCTGTGAAACCTGCTGCAGGAATCTGAGGTAACAGGGCCGCTCTTGGGTGCAATTTGCTCCCCATATGAATGCAGTGAGAGTTGTGCCTGAATGAATACTCAGCAGTAAGTCGAATTTGTTTACTGTGGGTCCCAGACTCCATCAAGGCTGTGTCTCATCACCACTCCTGTTTGTGCTTTTCATGGACAGGATATCTAATTGAAGAAGTCAGGGGAAGCATCAATGCTTTATGCAGATGATGTTGTCCTCTTTTCCTGATCTGACTGTGGTGTGTGCTCGAGCAATGCGCTGCAGGCAGGGATGAGGGTCAGCACTTCCAGGTCTGAGGTCATGATTCTCTCTCAGAAAAGTGTGGGCTGTTCTCTCCAAGGGAGGTGGGAACAGCTGCCCTTAGTGGAGGAATTCAGGTATTTTCAGGTCTTGTTAATGAATGATGAAAAAAGGGAATGTGACAAGTGAATTGGAACTGTGGCAGCTGTTCTACGGGCACTGTACTGGTCTGTGGTGATGAAGCGGGAGATGAATTTAAAGATAAAGCTCTCAGTTGACCAGTTGATCAACATCATATCCTCACTTATGGTCATGAGCTGTGGGTAATGATGGAAAGAATAAGATTCCAAGTATAAGAAGCAGCAATGAGGTTTCTTCACAGTACTGCTGGGCCGACACTCCATGATAGGGTAAGAAATACCTCAGTTTGGATCAAGAGGAGCCAATTGAAGTACTTTGGGCATGTTGTAAGTATGACCTCCTTGGTGGCCCCACCTGAAGCTGTTCGGGGCATCTCCTACTGAGCAAAGACCATGTGGCATACCCAGCATAAATGCTAGAGGGATTACATGTCTCACCTGAATTGGGGACCCCTGGGAATTCCCGAGAAAGAGTAGGAATCTGTAGCCGGAGACAGGATAGTCTGACCTGACCTGCTTGGCCTGCTTTCTCTGCGACCCTCACTAGGAAAAACGGTTTTAGAAGATGAGAGATGAGGGACAACTGCTAACCCAGTTTCCATTTCCCTTAGACTGGAGAATTTTCTGAAGGACAACTGACATCACTTCTGCTTCTACTCCTGTTAATCCCACCTCATTCACCGTAGGTGTCCTTTTAAACAGCAGCCAAACTGAACGTCAGTGTTCTTTGATGGACCAGCTTCAGGGTAGGACAAAAAATCTTTGATCTTGAGCTTTTTCACCATTAGAGGGTGCTGAAAACCCCCTCTAATTTAAGATGCTACCTTTTTTCCATTCTGAAAATTAAATGGGGTCTCCTCTGGAACCTCAAACCCTTTTTCTGTTTTTCTGTATTTATTTTCAGTGTGGGAAGCTGGAATCACATCTTGGGTTGGTTTCTGCCTTGTATCTGATGCTTCTGGGATAGCTGCTTACCACCAGGATCCCTAAATTCAAAGAAACAGGACACAAAAATGGAGAGATGGATGGATGGATGGCAATGGCAAGCAAGAAGTGGACAAAGGAACATAAAAGAAATATCCAGCATCAAGCTGCAACACTTTGTCATGTCCAAAATCATTTCAAAACAATGGAAAACTGTATTTGTAGCAAAATAGTAATTTTCAGCTATTTTCAGGACAGACTAATTTAATTTCAGGTTCATGTGAGACCAGGGCTTATTCCAGCAGGCAGTTTGAAAGGGATTCTTTAACTAAAACAACCACAGCATATGAACTAATCACAGTAGAAGAGAATTCACTTGCCTGCATTTTTATGTCTGTTGGATGACGTTTGACACAACAGATTTACCTGCAACGTTCCAAAAGCCCACATAGCTTGCTGACAGATGTGTATATGATGAGATGACAGCAAATCTATGAATATGAATGCTGGAACAACACCTACTTCTTCTTAATTCAAAATGTATACTGATATCCCAACTGCAATGTTGGTGAGAGCTCAAACACTTCAAAACTGCGGAAAAGCACCCTCATTCCTGCCTGAAAAATCATCAATTTGGAGAATCAATCCAGCATCACTTGCTCCATTTACAAATAAGCACCACTCCATAGACACTCGTTAGCTGCAAAAGCCACAATAACATTTCACCTTCTAATACTGACGTATACATTTCTGCAGTGTTTACACTGATGCTGATCGTGGTGAGAAAAGGTTTGCAACAATAATCACACAGATGGCAGGAGATTTAATCAGAATAACTACCTCAGTGGAATTAACATTTCCAACACATACAAAATGCAATCTGAATGGCGTGACTTTTGAACATTTTGTGTACTGTGCCGGCCGTCTCCATGGATAGACAGTTAATGCTGCTGTGTCATAACTCCAGGGACCCGAGTTCTATTCCTAGCACAGTCCCTACCTATATCAAGTCTGCCCATTCTTCCAGTGTCTGCTATGTGCTTTTCTCAAACATTCTGGTTTCCTCTAAAATCACAAAGATGTCTTGTAAGTTACGTTAACTGCCAACTCTGAATTGTCTCAGTATTCTCTTCAGTGCCTAAGCACCATTTTCAGTGTTGGTTCCTGATGCTGCCACAATAGGCAAAAGGAAAAAAAAAGCAAATCAGAAAATTAGACATCTACGTAAATATTAAAGGAAAAACAAGTACAAACAATACACAATTGTTTATTGCTAGGCAGGAACATAAGTTGATTTTATCTATACTAATAAAAGGCAAAGCCCTCACTGACTCACTCACTCACTGACTCACTCACTCACTCACTCACTCATCACTAATTCTCCAACTTCCCATGTAGGTAGAAGGCTGAAATTTGTCAGGCTCATTCCTTACAGATTACTTACAAAAGTTAAGCATTCATTTCGAAATTCTACAGGTAACGGTCATAACGGTCGATAATGGTCGACAACATCCACCATGTTGAACTTTCTTATTTATGGCCCCATCTTCACGAAATTTGGTAGGCGGCTTCCCTGCGCTAACCAAAACCGATGTACGTACTTATTTTGATGGTATGACGCCACTGTCGGTCACCATATTGAACCTTCTTACTAATTCTCCAACTTCCCATGTAGGTAGAAGGCTGAAATTTGGCAGGCTAATTCCTTACAGATTACTTACAAAAGTTAAGCAGGTTACATTTCAAATTTGGTGGTATGACGGTCATAACGGTCCATGTTCATGTTGAACTTTCTTATTTATGGCCCCATCTTCACGAAATTTGGTAGGCGGCTTCCCTGTGCTAAATGAAACCAATGTAACTGTATGATGCCACTGTCGACCGGCATATTGAACTTTTCAACGGTCTTTGTTACTTATGGGCCCATCTTCAAGAAATTTGGTACACGGGTTCAAAAAACGCTAACTGAATCCTACTTACGTGCATATATCCCCATAGCCTGCAGCTCGGTCTCCGTGTGAGGTGGCGCTGGGTCCCCCATCCCAACGCCTCCCACGTTGTTGGCTGTCTGCCTATATAAGGCCGTCCGTCGCTCCGTCTCTACATTCCCTTCCTTGCTTACCCACAGGATTCACGTCTCCCTGCTGATAACTACAGCCTTTTTATTTAATCCACGGCTTCTCCGCTGTTTTATTGTTCATTTATTACAATTATAGTTATTGTGTAGGTATTTTAGACTTACTTTACATTGTTCAGGTACCCATTTCCTTTATCATTCCAACCGTACCCCATTAACATGTCTATTGAGGTGATCACCATCGATCAAAGAACTGTCACTTACCGAGTGGTTTCCATGCCCAGAGATGGCACCTATCTTTTCCATTCTCTTTGTTACATATTGCACGGCCATATCAGGCTCACTCTTGATATCCAGGGGAATATTGTGTCTTATGTATTGAATGACTGGGACAGGTTCAAGGTGTGGACTGATGACGGTACAGGAGATAATTATACTACACAGGAGCACTAGAAGAGTGAAATGCTTAAGCCCTTCACCTATGCATCTGCATGTGAGTTGATGGCTGCCGCTGAATTGTTCGGTTGTCACTTTCAAGTGTACCGAAATGGCCAAATATTTTACACCTTTCGACAACCGCCAATGCCTCTTAAACATCTTAGATTGACAGGTGACGATTTCAGTAGTGGACACTTTGATGTTTATGAATGTTTAAACTCTCAAAAGCTGGATGTGAAGTTATCGATGAAACCGGTTGTATGCTTACAACGCTTGACAGATGCCGAATGTCTCTTCAACACAAGTCCTACAAATACTGTCGTAATTGAAACAAACCATGAAACTTAAACCGATTATGACAGCAGCAATCCAAGCTGTGAGATTTGAGACAAGATTACTGTTCACATGGCCAACTGTACGTTGCATGCTCAAGAGTAAGCTCAGTGCACAGCTTGGTCATATTACTACCGGAGGGCCGAACTCAATGTGGTATACAAAGGGATCCTTAAATAATTATTGGCATATTTTCCCAGTTTAAAAAGGTTTAATTTTCTTCTTAATAAAAATAATAAAAGCCTGGGTATTTTGCTAGTTTAATTATATTTGCTTGTTGCACATTGGTTGACACAATGCTGGACCTATCATCCTGGGTTTGAATTCTGCACCTGGTGTGTGTGAGTTTGTATTCTAATTTTCATGTCTGCTAAGGGTTTTCTCCATGTGGTCTTCCTCCCACATCCCTAAATACAATATGTGTATTCTTCGGTTAGTTGGCAATTTCAGCGCGTCACTTTGTAAGTGTGGGATTATGTATGCCTGGGTCCTGAAATGTAATAATACCCCATCCAGGGTGGGTTCTTGTTTTGTGCTTAGCATTGTTAGCATAGGCTCTGAATCCCTGCAACCCAACATATCCTAAACCACCGGACTGCCAGCAAACCATTTTCATACTCCAAAATCCATAACCCTGATGTAACATGAACTCATACACGCTTCAAATAATGGTTCTATGAAAGCAAAAACTACAGACTTGTGTAATTTGCTACAACCATATTTTCATATTATAAACATTGCTTTAGCGGAGGAAAAAAGAAAGCTTGATCAACTAGTAAATATCCTGACTTGAAGAGAGAGGCGGTAAAGTGACTGGAAGATGCATATAGTCAAAGAGCGAGCCATAAGTCAAGCTGATGTTTTCATTAAATTGGATATGCGGAAATGAGGCAGAGTAGGAAAACGGATGCATAGATTTTAAAACACATCCAGGAATTAAATAAAAAATAAGGATCATTTCTGATAACAACAAGCTTCTTTAAACACTCTCTGAACAATTAAAGAAAGAACAAAAAATAGTGAATATGTATTTATTAATGTAGAGATCTGTACAGCACGATCTATAGAAATGTTTTGGAACTGCACATGGCTGTTAGAGAAATAGATAGATAGATAGATAGATAGATAGATAGATAGATAGATAGATAGATAGATAGATGTGAAGGGCACTATATAATAGATAGATAGATAGATAGATAGATAGATAGATAGATAGATAGATAGATAGATAGATAGATAGATAGATAGATAGATAGATAGATAGTGAAGGGATATATAATAGATAGATAGATAGATAGATAGATAGATAGATAGATAGATAGATAGATAGATATGAAAGGTGGTGAATTGTATAGACAGATAGGTAGATTGCCTCAGTTTACTCTATCAAGTCATAGGTGGTCATTTTTGTCCGTCATTTCTTTCCAGCTCATACAATAAACAGACAAACAAAATTCTTGTTGAAGTCCTAACCAGCTGAGTGATAGCTTAACACTTTCTGAAAGTTATTTATGTGGCTTCCTATCTGTTTGCCTTCCTCCTCTTATCTGCGTTAGGCATGGCTATTTAAAATTACTTTTTAACTTTGAGGATGACTTTATACATTCCGTACATAATGAAAAAAAATGTTTAAGGGACTATAAGAAAGAAGGAAAGAAAGATAGATAGATAGATAGATAGATAGATAGATAGATAGATAGATAGATAGATAGATAGATAGATAGATAGATAGATAGGAAAGGCATTATATAACAGATAGATAGATAGATAGATAGATAGATAGATAGATAGATAGATAGATAGATAGATAGATAGATAGATAGATAGATAGATACCTTATTGATATTTAAAGGATTCTGCAATCTAAACTACAAATGTTAACAGCATTCAGACTTACACAAATCTACACAGAATACACTCCCATCAAAAGAGCAACATGACTAAAAACACTGCATTGAGCATTCTTCATAATGCTATATAAAATAAAAACTAAGTTTCTTTTTTCTAGAATAGTTTTTTTGATTTGGTGTCAGACTCTGTCACATACAGTACCTTCATTACATTCCATTAAAATCTTGCACACTTGATATTTATTTATATTATTTCTGTCATGGGTTTTAAGAGTCTTCTTAAAGAATGTTCCTATGCATATTGCATATTTGTGTTTTAATGAGTATTTTGTATTCAATATTATTTGGATTTTTTCCCATCCCTTGCTTTTTTTAACATGCTTAGTTCACTACAGGTCAATGAGGAATTCTTTGTGTAGTATCTCAATTGTTTGTAAAAGTTTACAGCGCTTCGAAGTTGTACATAGGAAGCAAGCTATACAGAATTAAACAAAATGGTGCAGTGTACAGGATGGTGCAGTGGTGGTCCTGCTGCTTCACAATTAGGACACTAGCGTTCATGTCCTTACTGCTCCCTGTGTGGAGTTGACATGTTTTTGCTGTGTCTGTGTGGGATTCCTCTCATAGTCCAAAGAGATGCAGGTTAAGTGGATTGGCATTGGCCCCAGCTGTGTGTGTGTGTGTGTGTGTAGACTGGTGTCCTGTCCAGGTGTTGCTTCTGCCTTATGTCTGTTGACAGCTAGGACTGGCATCAGCTACTCCATAACCCTACTCATGATAATGGATGGATGGTGCAGTGTGCAGCTCTGCTGCCTCAAAAATCCTGGTCTTGAATCACATGCATGGTCACCATCTGTGTGAAATCTGCATGTGCTCCCCATGTCTGTGCAGATTTTTCTCTGGGTATTCCATTTCATCTCCCACATACCTAAAAATGACCATTTTAGGTTGCATGAGCTCTGGAAAAGAACAATGACAACAAGGTTTTCTTGATTTATGGTATTCCAGCCATCAAACCATTCATGCATTTTACATTCAATTCAGTGTGAGAAATGTGTGCCCAAATTGGTGGTGGGCAAGTGGTTGCGTGTGTGTGTGACTGGTGCTGGCCTGGCAATCCATCCTAAGTTTGTTCCTGCCTTGCACCAAACGAGACAGCCTTCGTCACCTATAAATCACAATTAAGTAGTGTCACAAAAACGAGACATGAACAGATAAAGGTTTGGGGCAGCCACCCGTATAATATGGTATCCCGGCTGCAAAAGTCGTTTTTATCAGAAAAACAGCACTGAAGTGCATACAACTGAGTCCAGAACAAGACTGAGGGAAAAGGGAAAAGGGGCAGGCTTTTAAAGGGGAAGATAGGAAGTTAGGTCATAAGGATCGGGCACGTGTTCTTCATTCATTGGATCGAGCCTGGACGTGACATCAGATGGGCCGGAGCTGGTAAGGTCTAGTTCCATTGGCTCGGTCTCAGAAGTGACGTCAAGAGAGCCAGGTGTCTACAGGAAAGGGAGAAAAAGAGTCAGTGCACTCTGCCACATCCCGGCATGCCTCAGAACTGCCATCACTCAAGCTCTTTAGCTGCCTCCCATGCGCACGTGTGTGACAGTAGATTTAAGAATGTGATTTTTAAATGTTATTTGGAATTCTTACTGTACGTGTCCGGCCTTTCACCTAAAGTCCGTATCACATTACACGACTTTTCCAGAGATGTTCAGTCATTTACATAATCTCAGGGAGTCGGAGGCATTCACAGTGCACTCGTGTCAGGTATGAAGTGAAACATGCTCTAACTAGTCCACGACTCGGTCTGACAAAATCTAACAGGTTTGATCTTCTTTAGCTGTATGGGTGGGCAATATGTAATAATATACAACCAATCAGCGCCTCCCCGGAACTACAATGCATATCATGCAGTGACGAGGAATAAGGAATGCGGGTGTTTTAGACCTCACAAACAGACAAGAAGATCATCTGCCTGATGTCAAGTGTTTTATGTGCCATGACAGAATGGAGAAAAGAAAAAGAAATAGCTAAGCCTGTGGCTGAACTCACCCTTCATACAGCATTGGCTCCATCAGGCAGCACGTTATTGGCTGTCACAAAAAGGGGCAAGCAGGGCTGTGCTGAAAGGTCTGACATGCCCAGTGATTTTCCATCCATTATCCAACCGGCTATATCCTAACTACAGGGTCATGGGGGGTCTGCTGGAGCCAATCCCAGCCAACACAGGGTGCACACACACACACTCACCAAGCACACACTAGGAACAATTTAGGATCGCCAATGCACCTAACCTGCATGTCTTTGGACTGTGGGAGGAAACCGGAGTCCCCGGAGGAAACCCACGCAGACATGGGGAGAACATGCAAACTCCACGCAGAGAGGACCCGGGAAGTGAACCCAGGTCTCCTTACTGTGAGGCGGCAGCGCTACCACTGAGCCACTGAGCCACCATGCCACCCCCAGTGATTTTCTTTCATTTAAATTGAAATCGTCTGGCGACAAGACCAGCAACCGGTTCTGCTTGCTCTGCACTGTGCGCTGTACCCACCTGCTGGTTTTTGTGCAATTGTATTGTTTTTCATTGTTCACTCATTTTTACTCTATTTATTTATTGTCTGCTACTCTCAAGTTATTTACTGTATTTATTTATACTTCATCATTATCACCGTAACTGTGACACAAGAATTTCACTATGCTCCGCAGTTTATGTGACAATAAAGATCTCTAATCTCTCAAATCCAAACCGCAGTGACCTATCCAATGACTAGAAGTCCCATAATGTGACATCGACTTAAGGGGTGAAACTTAACTGGAAAAACATTGAGACGGTTTTCACAGTTACGCCAAAAAAAACAAAAATAATGAAGACAAAAATCATAATTATTTCCTAATAGGCACCCCATAATGTAATCTTGTCTTAGTAAGTATACTTATATGTTTTTGCTCTATTATTACAGCCCAGCTCTTTGTCAGGATCCAATGCATGGCCTATATTGCTTTCTGCCTCTGGGCTCAAAAATAAAATAAGCAACTTGTGTAAAGAACCTGCTGTGAGACAAAGAAACTGCAACATCATCAGATAGCACATTATAGTCACATTAGAAAATACTTTAAAAGGCATAAATTAAAAACAGCAAAATAAATAAATAGATAAATAAAATATGACTCATTATTGTGCTTGACACAAATAAATTATCAGGCTCCTGCATGGAGTAATAAAGTTGCGACTACCCTGTAAAATGATTATAGATTACACAAACAGATACATATATCATACGAAGAGTAAGCTCATTAAAAATGAATTGCAAGGAAATTAGACTAAAGCATTAGTATAAAGATGAGATATTGCGCTAATGCCAGGAATGTGCAGCAGACAATGTTATGTTTCCTAAGACGGTGGTTTTACTCCTTAATAGCTTTGTCCGAAATGGATTTCAGGAGATGAGACTGCTGCTTTTAGAAATTGTTCTTTCCAAGCGCTTTTTGTACATCTTCAAGGTCAACTGAGAACCAGGCAAAATGATACAGCAAGTAAAATTCATGACAATTAAATATCACCGTGAACACGCCGGTCTCCATTGGAACATCTGCCTTGTGTTCTCAAAGCCTCCGTCACCACTTAGCAAGTGATAATACGAGCAGATGCACTTTAAAAAGATAATGTCCCCCCCGAGAGTTGAAAGTTTACACCAGCCGAAGCACCTTGGAACTGATTTGAACTCGGCCTCAATTCCCAGCATATTAAGTAAGTAAATATCTGCTCAGTGTTCCTCGTCAGTGCACTGAGTTATTATGTGTTTACAAGGCATCCATCCATATTATTGAGTGCAACAAACCAGCCATTTAGGACTTCACTTTGAAACACTTTGTCAAATTTTCATCAGCAAGATAGCGGTTGTGTTTATGAATATAATTACTGTTTTTGTGTGTGTGTTTGTGTGGGAGAATAACATGCTGTACACTAAGTGACACAGAAAAAAATGAGTTTTTGAGACACGATATCAGGTCAGGCTGCACTGGTACAGCATGATGCTGCCCCCACCACACAGCGAAACAAGTCGGGGTCCTAGTCCCACCCGCCGGAAATGACCATCTGTCTGCTGCAGTCAGGTGTTACGTGGGCATCTCCTTGGCCTGGTCCAGCTGCTCAGGTCCACAACAACGAGGATCCTGCTATCACCTTCGGGGAATCACGCCACATGCCCATAGTGCCATAACTGACGCTCCCTCACAATGCAGGTAATGTCCCTCATTCGGGACTCCATGAGCAACCACACAAAGTCAAATCAGCGGTACCCAAGGATGTCCAGTCTACATCTCAGGTCACTGGAGAGCGTCCTGTCCAGATGTCACTTCTGCCTTATGTCTGTTGACAGCTGGGACTGGCACCAGCTGCTCCATGACCCTGCTCATGATAATGGATGGATGGTGAAGTGTGCAGCTCTGCTGCCTCAAAAATCCTGGTCTTGAATCTCATGCTTGGTCACCATCTGTGTGAAATCTAAATGTGCTCCCCATGTCTGTATAGATTATTCTCTGGGTATTTCATTTCATCTCCCACATGCCTAAAAACGACCATTTTAGGTTGCATGGGGTTCATGAAAAGAACAATGACAACAAGGTTTTCTTGGTTTATGGTATTCCAGCCATCAAACCATTCATGCATTTTATATTGAATTCAGTGTGAGAAATGTGTGCCCAAATTGGTGCTGGGCGAGTGGTTGGGTGTGTGTGTGACTGGTGCTGGACTGGCAATCCATCCTGGGTTTGTTCCTGCCTTGCACCAAACGAGACAGCCTTCGTCACCTATAAATCATGATTAAGCAGATTTAAAAATGTGATTTTTAAATGTTATTTTGAATTCTTACTGTATGTGTCAGGCCTTTTACCTATTGTCCGTATCACATTACACGACTTTTCCAGAGACGTTCAGTCATTTACGTGGTGGTGTCTCGCAACCATATAGCAAGACAGGAAGCACCAGGACTCTAAAGACTTGGGGCCTTCATCCTTTTGCAGAGATCTCGGGAGCATCACATACCCCTTTCCAGTGACCTCATGACCCACCATGTTCTCCCAATCTGTCTACTGACTTGATAGCAATAGTCACCAGGTACATGGAAGTTTAGTGATAGGGTCAAAAACTGAGAAGGCCCTCGCTACCACGTGCCTAAATGTGGGCCATGTTAAACATTTAACACATCACACGTTTGGTGTCTGCTGAGCTCCACGCTGGACAGGAAAGGATGATGAAAATGACATTTTTATGTGATTCGGTTAACTCAACAGTCGCCATTGTTTGGGTCAGAAATCCAACCCACAAGCCTAATCTTAGCCATAGTATAACCAGGCATATCGTCCTTACAGTCGCTGTAGCCTGACAAGTGTCACTACCAGTGTGCAGAACGTCGAGTAACGCCTGTAGATTATGGGCGGGGTTATATATTTTGCCACACCCCAATCCACAGGACGCAGTGAGGAATACTTGTTAAAAATTCACAAACGAGCAAATTCTGTGATGTTCAAAATGTCGAGATAACTAGATTTTAGCTTGGTATGTGTGTTTGTCTGTGGAAAATCAAAATTGATTTTCACATCCTTTATTAATATAATTTTCATTGGAAAATTATGCATTTGAGTTGCATTGTGTAGAGCGCTTGGATGACTACATCCTAATGAAGTTAGAACATTTTAGAACAAGCAGCTAATGAGACCTCCACCCTGAACACTGAGACCTAAGTACAACAGTATGTTTTGAAGAAAATGGCCGTAACCTCTTCAAAGACGTTGCATCGTGTTTGTCTTGTTACAGGCTCCAGTCCAGTTTGTCTCACTACTTATCACCATAACCTTCAAAAACAGTTTGTCCAATGAGAACTGCCATAGAAAGTGTCTCATTCTACTTGGGTTTTGCCATCTTCTCTGTTTAGTCACGGGACTGGGACTACTGGTTTGAAAAATGTTTGCACGAGTGGTTTTTGTGATGCATAATTTCTATAAATAAACATGTACACACACGTGGAGGCATATGGAGGCACACGTAGGCGTATGCATACACACTCACTTACACACACACACACAAAGAAATTTATAAGGGAAGATAGCTGATAGAACATGTGCCTGGTAAAGAAGAGAATGAAATGAACAGAGAAGCACAAACACACGCGTGCACACCAGATCTGTAAAGGCTGACGTTCACAGAAGACGTTCAGCCTCCCTGCATCAGTCCTGCTGTCTATTCAGCTTGCTTATTTTATTTGACCCACTGGGTTAAGTTTCAAACTAAACATTATTGAGGTGGTTCACTTGATTCAGTTCCCTGTTCGTTGTGCTCTACATTTATTTGGGTACATAATAAATATGATATAATTTAATGTACCTGAGGCTAGTTGGGGGCGGCGCAGTGCTTAGCTTTATTGCCTCACACCTCTACAGACTCGGGTTCCAAGACCAGTTACTGTTGTTCCCTTTCCAAAGACACGTCTTGTTTGGCTACCTGTGAGTGTCTCCTGCAATAGACTAACCCTCCATCCAGGCCTGTTTTTTTTTCCATACAACTGTTGCTTCTGGGATTGAAAAGAATACGTTACATTATACTCGAGACTGGGTACGGTATATTATGGTACACTGCAACTGGTTGTGTTGTATTGTAAAATCTTCCATTGAGTGATTTCCTGCGGTATCCCTGAATTGTCCTTTATATGGAAGTGTGAGTGTGTGTGTGTGACTGTTCCCTGTAATGGACTGGCATCCCATCTTGCACCCAGTACTTCTGAGGTATGCCCTCTGTCCCACTAATTTAAATAAGTGGGTGATAAAGTGGAAGAATGAATGGGTGGATGGCTGGCTGGAGAACCACAACTCCAGAGCACATTGTTCTTCACGACGGCCCTTAAAGCCGTGTCTGTTTCTGAATGAGTGATCACCGAGCGAGCGCATTGAAATTTGTATTTCAGTCCCTCTAGTAAAATGAGAGTAAATGAAAAGGCAAGTCTGGACCAGCAGACGAGTACAGAAATAAAGCTGCAAGGCCCAAGAGCTTTTCTGAAGTGAATCGAGTTTCGTACTCCATGTTTGGTTGCAAACACCCGTAAGGAAAGTGCCGGCCAACTGCTGTAAGCGCTCCTTGGAGAAAACTGTAGCATCCTCCTCAAGGGGCAGCCTGCAGCAGCTGAGAATGTGCAGTCCTGCAGTATTTAGCAACAACGCCAGTCTTTCATTTATTCTTCGTCACTTCTGACCATCCAGAGGCCAACAAAAAAAAGAGGGTAATTAAAAACTGTTAATAATATTAGCTATTTAAGTTAATGACAATATAAAAGAAATATTCTCACTCTATGTGACTTGCCTATTGTATGGTGACACATTGTATTTATATTTATTTCATTATTGATAGAAAAAGATATAAATTAAAGTTTCAATATGTTGGATGAATGGCTGCTGGTGCAGTGCTTCGCTTTATTGCCTCACACCACTCCAGACCCGGGTTCCAAGACCAGTTATGTTTGGCTACCTGTGAGTGTCTCCTGCAACACACTAAGCCTCCATCCAGGCCTGGTATGGTCATGTAGCTGTTGCTGCTGGGTACTTAATGTAGTGTCTTAATAATAAAGAATAATAAAAAAAACAACTAACAAAAACATTGAGAGGCGGGCGGCACGGTGGAACAGTGGTGGCGCTGCTACCTGTCAGTAAGGAGGCCAGATTTCAGATCCTCACTACGTGAAGTTTACATGTTCTCCTCGTGTCTGCGTGGGTTTCTTCTGTCATCCTTCCACTGTCCAAAGACATGCAGGTTAGATGAACTGGTGATGCTAAAATGGCCTTAGTGGGCGTGTGGTGTGTGGTGTGTGGTGTGTGTGTGTTCGTCCCATGATGGAGTGCTGGCCTGTCCAGGGTTTGTTCCTGCCTTGTGTCTTTATGCTAGCTGGGATAAGCTCCAGGCCCCCCATGACCCTGCTCTGGATTAAGTGGGTTAGAATATCACTTGACTTTGAGAGACTACAAGCCATAGAAGCCTTCTTCCTTTCCCTCAGTAACACATCAGATATGTATAAAAATATTAAATACATATTTTTGTATTTCTATTCACCTGAAGAGAATGCAGTAATTAAAGCTGGTAACTCACATTTCGAGAGTTTTCCTGAGTTTGAACCCTACTCATTGCCAGTGTGGAGTCTGTACATTCTCCTTATGGGTTCCCCTCCCACATCCCAAAGAGGTAAATATTGAAGTAGGGGGTGTACTTGTGAGTGGGACCCAGTGCTGCTGGGATGGGGTCTGCCCACAAACACCCACAATTGGATTCATCATGTTATATTAACTCACTCATTCAGAGAACTGGGTTTGATTCCTAACACTTGTCCAATTCTCAATCTGAATAGTTCAGTTACTTCAGCTATATTTCAGCATCCAGGAATCTTGCACTTGACTGTTATCTCTGTGGATTTTTCATGTTTTCTCTATGTACCATGTGAACAAGTGGTGCCTGGTGCCCAGTCCAGGGATTTTTTTTTTTTGTTCTTTATTTCACCTTATACAATTTCTCATATTAGGAATTTGTCAGTTTTCAGTTGGGATCAGAGCACAGGGTCAGCCATTGTACAGCGCCCCAGGAGCAATCGAAGGTTAAGGGTCTTGCTCAAGGGCCATGCAGAGTAGGATCTCTTTTTGGCAGAGACGGGGATTCGAACTGGCAACCTTCTGGATACCAGCACAGATCCTTAGCCTCAGAGCCACTACTCCACCCCGTCTTGTGCCACTGCTGCAGGAATAAGTTCTGCAGTCCTGCAAAACTGAACAGCACTAAAGGAATATGCCACCCAAAAATTATATATATTTCTTTTAAATGTTACTTATCCCATGTAGTATATACTGATGGCCAAGAAAGAAAATTTAATTTCATATTTTAATGCAGAATGAGAGAAAAATGTTTTGGATATAATAGAGACCAATGGTAACCAGTGCTGTACAATGGCAAATGATGTGAAAAGCATCCATGGAAAAAAGAAAAAAAATCAGACGTTACTCGTGTTGTCTAATCCATATGTCTGTCACCCAGTCATATGCTCAAAATGTGCAAAACACATGCATTCGCTTTGCTAAAATATTATTAATAGTTAAAGAGAATACGACACAAACAGGAAGGGCATTCCCATAACACTATGCTTTTGAAATGAGATTACATTTTTTTTCTTGGCCATCACTTCAAACTATGTGAGGTAAGCACCACAAAAAAAAATGGGTTTGTATTCCTTCAAGCGGGTTTGTGAATACCATATTATGTTATTTCACTTTCCATGTTCCAAACATGCACATCTGGTTGATTCCACCCTTCTGTTATCTGAAACCAACATCTTCTCCCATAAAGGGATATGAGAGGCCAGCATAGGGATCTATCTTCAAATGGAAGGACTTAAAGCCTGGATAGGCCATGGATTAATTGTGTGGCATACTTACACACAGCAGATCAATTTAGGCCTATCCTCCATCCATTACCAAACCTGTTTAATCCATCTTGGGATCACAGTTGGCAGAGCTCACACCAGCAGCATTGGGTGCAGGATGGCGTCAAACCCTAGATGGCACATTCATGCAAAGATTGACACTTACTCATGTAGAGTCACAGTCACAACAAACCTAATACACACAGGGTACTGGAGGGGAATACATGAACACAGCAAGAACATTCAGACGCCAGAAGAGGGTGGTAGACCTCAGTGTACTGTGCTTACATAACACCATGCTGGCAATTAAAGCCAAGTCCCTGGAACTGAGAGGCACCCATCAGTTTAACTGCACAGGCTTGCTGGATGGACACAAAGCATATCAGTACATGGTCTTGAGTAAACTACAAATGGTATACTTTTGCACTCTGCTCTTATATCACATTTGGGGCAGACATTCGCAGCCACCACAGTGTCAGGCTCAGATCTCAGCCAGGGCTTTGTCAGTGAGCAGTTCACGTGTTCTCCCCTGTATGAGCGGCCTTTTCTTTTTGGATACCCTGGTCTTCCTTCTACACCCCAATGTCTTACATGTTAAGTTTGTGAGTCTGCTTTTGACTGCCCCCAATAATGGACTGGTGTCCCTGTCATGTGACTTGTTCCAAGATTTGTCCTGAACCCCAATAATCCTTAAATAGATTAAGAAGATTTCACGATGGATGGGTGGGTAAGACGTGGAGCCTCCAGGCACAAATAATATAAC
This sequence comes from Polypterus senegalus, assembly GCF_016835505.1. NCBI lineage: Eukaryota > Metazoa > Chordata > Cladistia > Polypteriformes > Polypteridae > Polypterus > Polypterus senegalus. The sequence goes on from NC_053166.1 coordinate 142,936,196, forward strand.
CCCGTACTACAAGCTAGAAAAATTCAGACATTCGTTACCGTCAAATACATAGCACCTTTGTGTGACTAAAACTTTTTTCAGGATTTGGAAAGCTTGAAAGATTGTCATTACAAATGTAAATCATTAGTTCATAGCGGTAAGATATTATTAGCTCCGAGCAGCAGCAGCAGCTAGGGACTGACAGTGGACCAGCTCATTAGAAAGGCAAGAGCAGATAGCAGAACTCCCAGAGCACCAAAGCATTAGATGATCTCTCCACTAAGCCTGGGGTGTTGGCCAATCCCCGTCCCCTGGACCTTTCTTCTTTTTTTAAGTCACTTCCTAATTTAGAGCCATGACCAGTATAAAAAGAGAGAGCCAGGACAGATCCCACCAACACCCAGGCCACTCTCTCTCAGGTATGTACTGCATGAAGTTTGGTGATCTGTGTCTGCGTAGCCATTATTGTCACTGTCTTCAGGAACGCAGAGGGAACGGTAAGAGATCCTACTTGAGAGTTTTGCTGCGTGAGCATGTATCTTTAATTCTCTTTTTTCACTAGGTTATGAAAAAGAAAATAGCAGATACAATAGATGCCATTTTCACCTAGAGACAGATTATGGATAAATACAGAGAGAAGCAGGAAGGACTGTACGTGGTTTTTATAGATTTAGAAAAGGACTATGACAAAGTTCCCTGGCAAGTAATAAGAAGATGTTAAAGAGAGCTGTAAACACAGTTAGGGATATCTATGAGGGTGTCTACACACACAAGTGAGAAGAAGTGTAGGAATAACAGATTTGCAGTTAAGTTTGACTTACAGTTGGGTAATCAAAGATTTTACTCACATTATGGATGTTACTGCTAGGGGAATAGAAACTAATAGAAATAGGAATAGGAATAGGAACTGCATGCATGCTGTTCGTAGATGAAGTTGTGCAATGTGGTACCTCTATTGTGGAAAGAAAACTGGAGCAATGGAGAAGAGCTATGGAGGATAGAGGCCTTAAGAATAGAACAAAAAGGACGGAATATGTAAAATTTAAGAGAAAAGATGGAGACATTAACGTCCAGGGAGAAGTAGTGGAGAAGTTTAAATATCACGGATCAACAATAACTGAGTCAGAACTGAACCACAAAAAACAATCAGGTTACAAAAATTGCAAAACGTTATCTGGAGTTTTATGTGACCAAAGAATTAGTGCAAGAATGAAGGGTAAAGTGAATAAAATAATGGAAAGACTGGCACCGTTGTATGGGCCAGAAACCTGGGCAGTTACAAAAGACAGAAAAGGAAAGGAAACTGGATGCTACAGAAACGAGAAAGCTGAGATAGATGTTTGGAATAATGAAGCTCGATAAGATCAGGAATGAGGGTATCAGAGGTAGAGATAAAGTTGGGGAAATGTCAAAGAACATACGGCATAGAAGGCTAAAGTGGTACGGGTATATAATGAGAAGAGAGGTGAACAATGTGGGGGGAACAATCATGGATATGGATATGTGGGGACAGAGGAGAAGAGGACAAACAAAGAGAAAGTGGATGAACTCTAAGGCAGAAAGGGCTATCAGGCGAGGAACTATCCAGTAGGCAAGAGTAGAGGAGGCTGATCCAATATAGTGAAGTCACGTGAAAGTGAGAAAAGCTTTAGAAGAAGAACAAAATGAACATAGCAGTAGTGTAGAGTTGCAATAAGAGTAACTGTGCTAGTGTGTTTTGGTGTAGATGGTAACGGACATACAGTTCATTAACATTTAGATTCTGCCTTGTGTCCAGATTTGTTTAGCTATGTTAAAATGGTACAATTGTACTGGCGTTCTGTGATGGCATCCCACTCAGAGTTATATCCTGTCCTGTCCTGGCATCCAGCAACCCTGAACTGGAATAATCAGACCTAGAAAATGAGTGAATGAATACATACATGCATGAGTAAGTTGGGCTAGTGGGAGATGGAGGTAAATGAGACAAGAATTAAAACAAAAATGCTTCCTACTGCACTGACATATTGAATTAGGCTCGAGCAATCTACAGAAGACAATTCACCAATCAAAACGCAGCATGTGCTAGAGCCCACCCTCTCAACTTTGACGAGTGAAAGTGACAGTTTTATTTCAAGCCATATTTCATGATGTGTTTGGAGGAATATTACAGACAAAAAAATTAAATAAATAAATAAGCAGCAAAAACCATATTTCATGACACACTTATTTATTTATGCTTGCATTTCATGACACATTTATTTATTCTCATATTTCATGACACATTTATTCATTTATGCTCACATTTCATGCAGTTTATATTTATTTGCACATTTATTTATTACATTTTGTCTGAAATCTCCTCCATAAGATATGTCCACAAGTGTTAAAAAAGTAAAAACATTTTATGGGGTGTGCTTCATTTTTCACGTGACTGTAAAAGCCAAAACAATCAATGGAGTGCAGTGTTAGTTAGCTTTGGGATCAAAAGGGTAGATAGAGATGAGTGTGAATGATTAAAACTAACAAATGTTATTTTTTATAAATTAAATAGCAAGGAAGAAGCATTTAGTTTGGTGCTGCTTGTTGATAAATTAAAAAGTTTCAAGAACAGAAACCCATTGGTGACTGGTTTAGTCAGTGGCACGCTGGCACACTAAATGAACCCTGATTACTTACAAAGGATTTGCCGTTTATACATGAAAACAAAGTTCCTGTATTTTTTTACCTGACTGCAATTGTCAATTAAATTGGCGGCACGGTGGCGCAGTGGGTAGTGCCGCTGCCTTGCAGTTAGGAGATCCGGGTTCGCTTCCCGGGTCCTCCCTGCGTGGAGTTTGCTTGTTCTCCCCGTGTCTGCGTGGGTTTCCTCCCACAGTCCAAAGACATGCAGGTTAGGTGGATTGGCGATTCTAAATTATCCTTGGTGTGTGTGCCCTGCGGTGGGCTGGCATCCTGCCTGGGATTTGTTTCCTGCCTGTTGGCTGGGATTGGCTCCAGCAGACTCCCGTGACCCTGTAGTTAGGATATAGCGGGTTGGATAATGGATAGATGGATAATATAATATAATATAGTGCCCTGCGGTGGGCTGGTGCTCTGCCCGGGATTTGTTTCCTGCCTTGCACCCTGTGTTGGCTGGGATTGGCTCCAGCAGACCCCCGTGACCCTGTAGTTAGGATATAGCGGGTTGGGTAATGGATGGATGGATATCAATTAAATCAAATTAAATTGTCAATTGTCCATCAATTGTGCAAATTCCGTTAAATGATTTTGCTGTTCATGCAGCCAGTGCGATAGCTGTGATTTGGACAGAGCAGGCATGTCAAGCTCAGCTCCTGAAGGCCCATCATGGCTGCAGATTTTGGTTCCAATCAGTTTCCATCAATGGAATGTTATGTATATTTTTGACTTGGCATCTTGTTACTAAAACAGTTGCATTCTATGTCTTTAAAAGTTCATTTTCTCCACATCAGCTACCAATTACTATAGTCAGACACACAGCAAAGGGACCCCGGGGTAACCTCCTAACTTGATCTGATTTACATTTGTGTTTGCTCATTGTAAAGTTTTAATTTCGATAAGGTATTTAGACAGTGTGAACGCTGGCCTGGACACAGACAGATGGACATCGTTGGCTCCACCACACACTGTTTATTTACACTAATATTTACCATTTACGTGCACAACAAACCCCAGTGCCTCCAGCACCGATCCCTCTCAATCCAGGCCACACAGTCCTTCGTGCCTCTCTCTCTTGGCCGCCTCCAGTCCTCCCTCCAGCTCTGTCTGCTTCCACCCGACTTCCGCTCTCGACTGAAGGGAGGCGGCCCCTTAAATAGGAACCCGGATGGGCTCCAGCTGCTCCCCAGCACTTCTCCGCAGACACGGCCCAGTGTGGCGGAAGTGCCAGTTGCACACCCGGAAGCCCTCCGGGTGTCCCCTGTCGTCTTCCCCCCAGCACTTTCTGGTGTGGCGGAAGTGCTGGGCTCCAGGGTTGTTCAGCCCTTTACCCGTGGCCCCCAACATAACCAGGGAGGACGCCCCCTCGCGGTCTGGAGGAGGTACAAGCCCTCCTCCGGTCCTCCTGGGCGTCCCGGCCGGGGATGCCACAACAGAAATAAGACATAAAAAGACTGGAAAGTACTCACATGCTGTATTCTACAAAACATTTTAATAAAGTTTCCCAAAAATGAAAATCTGAAATATTAAAAATATTTGATCAAGGAGAGTGAAAACAGCATTAAACAATAAGTTTCACTACGGCTAACAGTTGACTTGTACCTAACAAACGGATTTCTGAGAAACCCACCTGCCAGTGTGGCTCTTCATGAACTGGGCAGCACATCTGGGTACTGGAGAGTCTGTTCAGTGGTGCCATTTAGCCACATGTGGTGAATGAAGGTTTAGTGCTGAAAATGAAGTGTTACAGAGTTTAGGACTCAACGCACAAAGGTCTTTTAATACAGGGAAGCATGGGAATACAATGGCCTCCTAGACATAACTAGATGAGACTGCCAATACAGCCTAAGTGTTGAGGCTTTAGACTGTGTAGAACATGGCTGCTGGTTCAGTTGCCAACACTGAGGAACCTGACCTGCACGGCTCACAGTGTTCAACTAAACAAACAGATGGACTTGTGTGAAATCCTGTAAAGCACCTTGAGATGGGGCTTAGCACAGAAAGGTGCCATATAAAGGAAAAGCCTGCTTACATTGGCATTGACAGCACCCTGTCCACTGACTGACTCCTACATCTACCTGACCGGCTCTCCGCTACACTGAATTGGATAAAGCTGGACAGACAACTGGACTTATTAACAAATTAAGTAAAACAAGTCTTGTAATATCTCATCCTCTGATTTATGACATTCTAACATTTCGCTTTCAGCTGCTCTACTAGTACATACTCATGTGTGCATCCTTATAAATTCTTCTTGTTTTTTTCTCTCCATTCACAGTCTCTATCCGTACCTTCTTTCTTACTGGTCCTGTTGTTTTGGGATAACCATCAGCCAGAATGCCTGGTGCTTATAAAGGTGAATGTGGGGATGATGTGGACCCCATGGTGTTCCTGGCACCTTCGGAGAAGGAAAAGCTCGATGCTATAAACAAGCCATATGACATCAAGAAGTCTTGCTGGGTGAAGGATGACAAGGAGGCCTTTATTGCAGCCGAGATTCAGTCTGAGAAAGGTGACCAAGTCACTGTGAAGACTGTCAAAAATACGGTAAGCTGTTATTTTGGACTTGGGTCACTCAGAATGGCATGAGGAGTACTTTTAATATACAGAGGTTTGATTTTAATGCATAATTGTTTAAATGTGCGAGAAAGAGATTGCTATCCTGTTATCATGGGAATTCAGCCATTGCTACTAAACTGACACAAAAGTTAGCCTTTTAGTTTACTTACAATTATTTACTAAGGGGTTTATTGTATTTAGGAAATAAAACATAGATGTTTAAATGGAGGGCGTCACGGTGGCGCAGTGGGCAGCGCTTCTGCCTCGCAGTTAGGAGACCTGAGTTTGCTTCCCGTGTCCTCCCTGCATGGAGTTTGCATGTTCTCCCCTGTTCTCCTCCGGGTACTCCGGTTTCCTCCCACAGTCCAAAGACATGCAGGATAGTTGCATTGGTGCTTCTAAAATTGTCCCTAGTGTGTGCTTGGTGTGTGCTTGGTGTGTGTATGTGTGTGCGCTCCCTCTGGTGGTCTGGTGCCCTGCCTGGGGTTTGTTTCTTGCCTTGTGCCCTGTGTTGACTGGGATTGGCTCCAGCATGACCCCTGTAACCCTGTAGTTAGGATCTAGCGGGTTGGATAATGGATGGATGGATGGATATTAAAATGGATGAAGTATTTCTTTGTTTCTGACTAAAATGGGGGCCATATGGGGTTGCAATGGATGGTACTGCTGTTTTATCTCAGCCTCAGGGTTCAAATCCCAGCACAGATCTGCTTTTTATGGAGTTGGAATGATCCCTTGCCATCCACAAATGAACATGTTAGTAGGATAGGTCATCCTAAATGGGCCCAGTAAAAGCAAGCGTCCACTATGGTGGACTAGCATTCAGGTTTGGTTTCTGCCTTGTGCCCAAATATTGCCAGGAGAGGTTAACACTTTAATTTAGTTACTGCAAAAATGCATCTATTAGTCATTTACTATTATGTACCAAAAACCTCAACATACACGTCTCTGGGTATTCATAAGACTTCACAAAGTATCAGTAAAGTGGTTATTCATGTCTAACAACACGTCACTTTGGAGTGGTCTGAGGCGGCTTAACTGAGACACATTTCCTTTGATATTCCATGTTTAGTATTAGACCTGTGACTCCTTCATATTAACGAGTCATTTTACCAGCATGTCAATATGCCGCACTGCACATAAATGAATAACCGATCTACTGATGTTTTATAAGTGTTATGAAGACCAAAAGAAGCCATTGCTATGGTCTTGTTACTTTACATATGAGTAAATGAGTAATAGATGCATTTTAGCAGTACCTAAACTGAAGTGTTACCCAGTAGACGTTCCAGGTCCTCTCAGTGTTGTAATGGAAGAAGCAGGTTTGGTAAATGAATGATCGGAATTTAACTTCCTTAATTTAAACAATCCACAGTTATTATTTATGAAAGATGAACATGTTTGCATGCCCCTAACATAACTTCAGTGTTAACGTTGTTATTTCTCTCTGGCAGACCCTCACCATTAAGAAGGATGATATTCAGCAAATGAACCCACCAAAGTTCTACCAAGCTACTGACATGGCTAACCTGACCTTCCTCAATGAGGCTAGCGTCTTGGAAAATCTGCGCTCACGATACGTGAACATGAGAATTTATGTAAGTCCACAGTGGTCATTGACTTTGATTAAGTGTACTGTTACGGCTCACCCTTAAACATGTCTTCCGACACTCTGGCGACACCGCAAGCTCTAGTTACTGGGTAAAATCGCTCACTTTTTAATCAGACACGTTTTTGTCCTAAATGTTAGCAAATTTAAACAAACACCAAATCTCTTAATGCTCAGTTATTGGGTCTCTCAAGTCCCAGGCTGCTGCACATTTAGATTTTTGAGGCTAAGGTTTGCTTTGTGACTTTACTCATTTGTTGTCAGAACATGTTGTCATACTCAATTCTTCTTTAACTCCTCTGGCCTCCTAATTTCTTTTTGACTTCACTGTTTCCCCTCATCCTCTAAAAATCATGTTAACAATATCATCAGCCATCTTGTCTTTGTACACTCGGCCAAGACGTCCACACTCATGAACGTATTATATTCGAAGTGGATAGCGTGAACAGTGCAATCAGGTACAATCAGATCTTATTGTGAGAGTGGCTGAGATGTAAAAATGTTTTCTTTAAAGGTTGGGCGATAGCAAGGGTCAATGCACCGAGGGCTGTTTACATCTTTTTACCAAAGCCAAATCACTTGCCCGAATTGTAAGTCAAAATGAACAAAATTCAAAACCACAATTGTTTTCCTAATAAATTATGTTAAGTTTTTCGAGTTCTTGTCTTTTGCAAGTCTGTTCTTTAAAGGTCTTTAAGTTTACATTTACAATATATTTGCTTAGCAGATGCTTTTATCCAAAGTAACTGACAAAAGGTTTAGTTACCCTTCACTGTGACTATCCATGTTTTGTATCAGAAACATCAAATCATCACACGTTGAAAGGTACCGGAAGCACATGAACACCGATTCTAACAACAAGAAGAAAGTGCCTATGACAACTATCTCCAAAATGGCAGAGATAAAATACAACACAATAACATCACTGTAGTAATGAGAAAATATTTACAGAATGAAAATAAAAATGAACAATCAGAAAACAAAAGCAGAATGATGTTTAATATGATCATAATATGGAATGGCTCTTTTTTACCAGAGTTAGTGAACTCTTACAGATAAACAGGATGTGCAGTTATCGCTAGGATTCAAAAAGCTTGTAAGTCCCAAAAACACTTCCAAAAATGCAAACTAGAGGGGTTTTCCTGTCAAACCCTGGGTAGATATGAGGGCAAACGCAAGAGGTTCATAAAATGAAAAGTTGTGTTCTCCCAAAACGCTCTGTTACATTGTGAAGCACCGAAGAGCACAAAAAGCATAATGGAGATAAATACAGAAAATCACAATAAGTGTAAGCAAAAAAAAAAAAACCAAAACCCACACACGCGCACACAAGTAAAGCCACCGCTCCATAGTGCATCTGCATGAACTGCCAGAACTGTGGAAGACCCTCTGGATTTAATAATAATAATAATAATACATTTTATTTGAAAGCGCCTTTCAAAACACTCAAGGACACTGTACACAGTAAAAAATAATAATAAAAGTAAGAAAATAAAAAGCAGGCAAAAGAGCAGGTAATTTACAAGATCACAAAAACATAAAACAGTTCCAAGATAGGAAAATGGAGAAAGTTATGTGGGATAAGCTATTTTGAATAGGTGAGTTTTTAATCTAGACTTAAAAAGAGAGAAAGAAGTGATGTTTCTTATTTCAGGAGGTAGGGAATTCCAAAGTCGAGGAGCAGAGCAACTGAAAGCCCTGTTCCCCATAGTGGCAAGAATAGGGCAGACGACAGTTTATGGTGGTGACTGGCAGGTGGCGCCACCTCTTGTGGGATCTCCCATAAAATACACGCAAACAGTCATAGAAAACAGAGCAGGCAATAAACACAAGTAACATTAACATACCTCAACAACTCATTAAACAAAACTTTGAATAATGGCCAAGGGGGAAAACCTGGCTGAGATATAACAGGTGAAGATCCATTGTCGACTGGACTGGGCTGGTAATGAGAGGGCCCAGACTAAAAACGATAAAACCCCCTGAAGTGAAGACGTGCAATGAAAAGCTGTGTGGGTGAGACATCATTGGAAGTGCTGACAAATCGACACATGGATGTAAGCATTCAATCGTGTAAATCAAAAGATGTCATTCTACTGTATACAACATCATTTATTTTTAAAGTACATCTCCATATAAAAGATGTAGCTCAAAGAGCTTTACAAAATGATAAAGAAAAAAAAAAGAACAAGAAAAGAACAAACTAGAAATAGACAAAAAGATGAATTAAAACATTACATACCAATACAACGCGTTTCATTGTGATTACTGCCCAAAGCACTTCACGTTCAAAGTAGACAAGAGTGTATCTGTGCCAGCTGAGCATGCGCTGGTAAGCTTACTGATGTCATCAAATGCCAAGCCGGGTGGAGATTTGAGTTCACAAGGCCAGATCCTCAATCATGCAGCCGCACTTCCAACAGCATGGCTGCTGTGTCCTCCTTGTTCTGCAAAACAAGCTTTATTGTGTTGTAGTTTAATCGGCATTTTGATTCATGATACTGATACAATGGAGATGCAGCTGCTCTTTAACTACTTCCTTTATTTTTTTAGACTTATTCCGGATTGTTTTGTGTTACCATCAACCCCTATAAGTGGCTGGCAATCTATGGTTCCAGAGTAGCGCAAATGTACAAGGGGAAGAAAAGGAATGAGATGCCTCCCCATCTGTTCTCCATTTCTGACAATGCCTACCATGACATGATGATGGGTAAGTTCCAGAAATGCCCGCTTTGTTATAATGCATGTTTGCAAATTAAGAAAAGAATCTGAGATTCTAGCAGTTCATTGTATGTACTCAGATAATAATGTTAAGTCAAAATGGTTATACACTGCTCTCCTTTGCAAAAGCTGGTTTAGGAAACAATGCCTACCGTGATGATGAAGTTTGTTTACAGGGAATCCATGAGGTCTGGATCTGTTATTGTCCAGGCTCTTGGATGACTTTGAGGGCTGCTTAGGCCTGTAGCTAAAGTCGAGTTGGCATGCACTCTTAAAAATGAAGATGCCAGGGAGGCTCTGCCACAGAGGAACCATCATTGGTTCACAAAAGACCCATCCACATCAAGGTTCCAGAAAGATTCAAAACAGGAAGCACTCAGTAAACAGCCATGAGTAGATGGTAACAAATTTGCGAAATACCAGTGGGTTCTGATTTTAGGAGGACTCTTGCTGCATACAATCACACAGGCAGTAAGTTCATTTACTGTCCTTCAGCCTACCATACATTAAAAATGTAATTTTTTTTCTACAAATTAGGAATTTTTCCAAAGCAAAAAGAACCAACTTCATATGCAAAGAGCCCTTCCCAGAATGAAATGGTGCTTTGTCAAGGAAAGATCCTGTGAGGCATCACACAACCCAAAAAAAAGCACCGTAAAGTGCCATTAAAGAACCAGCATGTGGCATCCTAATGTTTCTCCACACCAGAATACAGTGTTAGAAGCTCTAAAACATGAAAACAAATTAACCAAAATATTTGATAAGCTAAGCAAATTGAAAGCACTCCTACCTGGCATATCCGGTGGGGTCTCATCCCACTTTCTGACCCCATGCAAAGCCTCTCTCCCTCAGCCTTCTGGCTTCTTATTCTGCCTACCAGGGGTCACTCACCCAAATCCCCTTTTGACTTGAAGCATCAGGAGATGCCTTCAAATTGCCTCCTGGCCAAGCGTCGGAATTACCGTCAAGGTCAGGATAGACGTCTACTGCACCTGTCATTTGGTGGCCCCCCAAGACCACTGCACACCTGAGCACAAGCCTGTAAGGCCGCATTCAGTCTGTCTGCTCTCTGTTTTGTACACCATAAAGGATTTATCTTTAGGATCACGACCAGATCAAACTTCCCTAAGTTAATCTTTACAAATTTCAGAATTTTTGCGATTATACTGGATTAAAGATTTAAGAATATTTTTTCAATATAAAAATTCAGCCAGCAATCAGTCAAAAAGTCAATACATTAACACTGCACTAAATTCAATTCAGCTTCCAATAATCTCCCTAAAAGTGACATTTTGTAATCGCGCTTGTTCGTTTTGCAAACTTGTTCCTCACACAAGAGCAGTTATATTTCTGAACATGCGAGTAAGAATTTCTGTGCCCTCTACCACTGTTAATAGTAAAATAACTCAGCAGTGTACTTCATCTTTCAATTTCACATCTGCCTGTCGCTCCAATCTGTACCATCATCCAAGCATTCTAGAGTTGTTTTTTTATTAAGTTCCTTTACTATATTAAGGTATGGGGCAGCACAGTGGCACAGTGGTAAGGCTAGACCCTCAACAACAACAACAACATTTATTTATATAGCACATTTTCATACAAACAGTAGCTCAAAGTGCTTTACATATTAAAGAATAGGAAAATGAAAGACACAATTATAAAACAAAATAAATCAACATTAATTAACATCGAATAAGAGTAAGGTTCAATGGCCAGGGGGGACAGAAAAAACAAAAAAAACTCCAGACGGCTGGAGAAAAAATAAAATCTTTAGGGATTCCAGACCATGAGACCACCCAGTCCCCCTCACAACAAGGAGATCAGGGCTCAAGTTTTAGATGCCCCCTATGTGGCGTTTGCATGTTGTGCCAATGTCCATGTGGGTTTCCTCCCACAGGTTAGGTGGATTGCCATTGGTACACTGGCCCCTGATGTGTGTGTGCTCACCCTGTGATGGGCTGGCACCTTGCCATGGGGTTGTTCTTGCTTTGTGCCCGATGCTTGCGCCTGCTTCCTTATCACCCTACTTAGGATAAAGCTAGTTTAGAAAATGGATGGATGGATATTAACTTATTAGATCTTTTAAAATAGTGTTTGCAGGGTTTTGAATTTAATATCTCTCTATTATATAAAAAACTCCTGGGATAAGATGAGACTTTTTAGCATAGGACGAGATGTGACTTTTTCAGAGAGACACTTTCAAGTCCCACGAGACAAGACTTTGTGCCATGAGATTTAACCAGAAATAAAAGACAAAGAGTAGATGACAAAGTAGAACGCTGTAAAGAGGTTCAAAAACGTTGGCATGATACACATGCAGAGCAGGTTAGAGATAATGAAAGTACTAAAATTTGAAAGTCTCAAAAAAATGACAGTAAAGAATGCATTAGCACAAACAAACGGAAATTATTACGGGGTGAAGTAACGGAACAATGAAAAGAGATTGAATATATTGTTCAGATTTAAACGTTAAGTCAGAGACTTGTAGATCGTCTAATTCGTGTTGCCATCAGGCAAAAGTTGTGTTTCTTCTTAATGAAGAGGCCTATCCGTGAGAAATAAAAGATTTGCTGTTTGGTGAAAGTGAAATCCACATACAAGAGCAGCAGAAACCTGAAGTTGCTGGCGCATAGCACAGGATGGGGGATTGGCGAGCAAAGCTAGTATTTTATAATAAAATATATGACATTTAATTGACAGCCATTCAAAGTTCTTTTTTTAGTTTTCCTCCTGGTCATATCTAGAAATCACCATAGCTGCTACAAAACTAATGGGTCAGGCATGTCCATCCATCCATCCAGCTTCAGTCCTTTTCTGGGTCATCAGGAGAGTGTAATATTGCTCAACATATCACTTTTAAAAGGAACATTATGTAATCATATTTTCTTCTGCCTTCACAGAGCATGAAAACCAGTCTATGCTGATCACGTAAGTATTTTTAAAGCAATCAATACTAATTCATATTTATATTGCCTGCAAGATTAAAACTCCTTGTAGCAAAGCATAAAGGGTAAAAAAGAGTGAAGGCTAAAAGAGAGGAGCTGCTACTTCCAGCTGCCCTCAAGCAAACAATAATAAAAGCATACTTAGGGTGGCACGCTGGCGCAGTTTGCATGTTCTACTATGGATGCTCTGGTTTCTCTGACAGACAAAACAACATGCAGTTAAGTCAACCTGGTGTAGCTAAATGTGTGAGTGTGTTCGTCCTGCAATGGACTGGAGGGTGCCCTGTTCAGGGATTGTTCCTGCCTTGTGCCCAGTGCTTGCTGGGATAGGCTTCACCAGCCCTGCTCAGAATAAGTGGGTCTTAAAGATGGATGGACTCACTTTCTGAATTGCCTTTATCCAATACAAGGCTGCAGCATTCTTGAGTGCAAGGATGGAATCACCTCTGGGTGGAATGGTAGTCCATTGCTGGGCACACTTACATACAGCGCCAACTTAGGTTTTATACTAATAAGCAGTATATGCTGCATACAGCAGTTCAGAAAATGAAGCACAGAATGCTGTGAGCGGCAAGAATTGTAGCATAAAAGGCTTATCAGTAACTGAGGTTTATTAATATCAGCCTGTGCTCTTCTTAGCCGGGGACATCAATTAACCAAAAAAGGTCATCACATCATTACAAACAACTTAACATTTACTACTCTTCTTGTTTACATCTATTATTTTCATAAGCCTTCAACAAAGAGTGATATCATAGAGAACTTGTAATTTGCTGCTTGAGTAATTGCCCTATACTCAATTTAATTTCCTTAAAGATCTTGGTCTATATTTTTCAGTTCCCATCTGCCACTCTGTATCACTCTATGGCATTATAATTTATTCAGTTTGGAGTTTTTTTTATACTTTGTTCTTGAACTAACTGTGCTTCCTGTCTAAGACAGGTTGAAATCTATGCAATTAATGCAGACCTCAGTGTTAACGTTTGCAGTGCACCATGAAATGTGCATGTCTGTTATATGCCATTTAATATGGGATTTGTAAAATCAGTGTTAATGTTTGTGTTCCGTCATCTGTTGGAATGACAAATGCAATGCATATGTCTCTGTCATATACTATTCGGTATGGGATTCATAAAAACAGTGTTATTGTTTGTGATGCACCATCTGTTGGAATGACAAATGGAATGCATATGTCTCTGTCATATACTATTCGGTATGGGATTTGTAAAAGCAGTGTTAATGTTTGTGATGTACTATCAGTTGGAATGACAAATACAATGCATATGTCTCTGTCTAATGCTATTCGGTATGGATTTGTAAAAGCAGTGTTAATGTTTGTGATGTACTATCTGTTGGAATGACAAATGGAATGCATATGTCTCTGTCATATACTATTCGGTATGGGATTTGTAAAAGCAGTGTTAATGTTTGTGATGCACCATCTGTTGGAATGATAGATGCAATGACTTTTTTTACTAAAAATGTTTGTGATGTGCCATCTGGACGACACACTTATTCTGTTATTAAGGTGCATACTGTATTATGAATACAAGCTGTTTTCAGGCTCACTGATTAATATAAACTACTCAAATATCTAAGTAACAAATTAACAACGTTGACATGTTGGCCATTGTTGGATGCTGAAAGTTCTACTTTTTGGTATTTTGTGGTAGCATGTAATGTATTATCTTATCATTCCCAGTGGAGAATCTGGTGCTGGCAAAACTGAGAATACGAAAAAGGTCATTCAATACTTTGCCAATGTTGGTGCAGTAGGAGGTGGAAAGCAGGCTCCTGATTCTAAGGTATGCTACCTTTTCAGAATGTTAACGGACACACCAAATGCTTTTATACTGTATACTTTTTAGAGCTGTCTTGAACTTTAGTCAAGGTTCAAAAAGAAGGAAATTTGGGAAAGAATTCTGTCCTAACATCCATCCATCTTCTAAGCCACTTATCCAATTCAATGTAGAGGAGACACCAACATTAAATTCCATATTAATGCAGTAATCATTAGACGTTATTTTCTGCTATTTTGGCTTTTCTTCTTTCAGAAATATATTTAATATTTTGTATATTAATAAAGCTGACCCTCAGTTAATGTTTGCAAGGTTTCTGATAACTGGTATATGGTAATGTTCTTCATCTCAAACAATATATAACTGGCAGCATGTCTTCTCCATGAAACTTTGAGGCCAATTTTGAGTAGCTGATTGAGCAGAACAACACTTCAAATGTTATTAAAACTGCCTCAAAAGTGTTTGATTGCACACACACACACACACACACACATTGCCTGTAGTTTGTGTATTCTCCCACAGCTGCACACCTTTTGTTCTTTTTTGGTACTCAAGTAAACGCATGTTAGGTTGACTGGTAATTCTAAAGTGGTCCTGTATGAGTGTGTGTGTGTGTGTGTGTAGAAATGGAGTGGAACCCCAGCCTATTGTACGTCAGTTTCCTGCACTGAGCCTGATACTTCCAGAGGAAGCCTCACATCCTTGTGGCTCTTTAATGTAATCAGCAGGCTGGGAGAATGATGGAAAGATTTTCGGGCTCAGTTTACCCAGGAACTGTGCGTTAGAAATGTGCTCCAAACTCTAAACTGGCCCGGTGTGAGTGAATGGATGAGTGGGCACCATGACAGACTGCTGTCTGCCATGCCCCTTAACTATATTTTTAATAGTCACAGTAGTAGTACATGTCATAGTCATGTGTAAAGAATGAAGTGCAATATTTTGAATACAGCTGATAATTAGGAAATATTACAAATTCTACTTTTACCTTCAACAGGGATCCCTGGAAGATCAAATCATTCAGGCTAATCCTGTCCTGGAGGCTTTTGGAAATGCCAAAACAACAAGGAATAACAATTCCTCTCGATTTGTAAGTAATACATGCTTTTTTTTCCTGGTTTATTTTAAATGATATAAACTAAGACAGAATAAGATAGCACATACCTCTGCACATAAGATACATGTGGCACTGTTTGTAGCATCCACCTGGATGATGTGACGGCAGCCATTATTGCACCAGTACACTAACCACACATTAGCTGTTAGGTGGTGAAATGGCGACAGAGACAGGGGATGAGACTTAGCCTGGAAATTGAGATACACCCTACTCTTTACAAGGGATGGCACCATTTTTACAGCACAGTGTCCTCATCACTGCATTAGGGCTTTAGGGTCCACATTCAGACCACAGGGTAAGCGCCCCCTGCTGGCTTCACCAACACAGCAGCAGCCCAAGCATCTCCTAAGTGGTCTTCCAGAGTGGTGGCACTGAGGTTAAGGATCTGCACTGGTATCCTGAAGGTTGCCAGTTTGAATCCCCGTCACTGCCAAAAGAGATCCTACTCTACTGAGCCCTTGAGCAAGGCCGTTAACCTTCAATTGCTCCAGGGGTGCTGTACAATGGCTGACTCTGCGCTCTGACCCCAAGGGGTATGTGAAAAACCAAGTAATTTCCTTCGGGATTAATAAAGTTTAAGAAAGTACTGGTCAGGCTCACAAATGCTTAGCTTCAGGTGGGTGACCTCTTCTGAAGTGCAGGTGGTATGGCTGCTGGATTCAAGTTAGTAGCACTAGCATTGCAGACAAAGAGAATAACGGGATTCAACCACATGAGGATTTCATCTTCCTTTTACACTTAGGATGTTGTAAAACATCCAGGAGGATGTAGGTGGCCAGTTTCCTTGTCCCCAGAAGTGTGATCTTCAGTGTTATAACACTTATTATCTTCAAGAGTGTTGTTGTAAACAGTATAAAGTCCCAAAGAAATGTTAGATGTGGACTGACAGACTAGCAAACCCTCCATTTTAGGTGTACAAACAGTGCTACCATCAAGGCCTGTTACAGTTTGGCATTCAACTGAGATTTTCTAAAAAAATATTTCTATGCATTGTATATTTGTTTATAGAACTGGTAGATTTTGAAATCCCAGCTATCATTACACTTAGCCTTGCATAGGAGGATTAAAATGAAAAAGAATAAAAGTGCAGAGCTTTCAAAACATACAGTATATTACATTTAGTACTTGAATGAAAGCTCACTATCATAACTGCACAGCATTTAGGATTCCAGCTACCTAAAACATTGCATTCAAGACCTTGTATATGATGTTGGCAACATTCTCTCCCAGTAATATTTAAAATATGATTTAAATTAATTTATCCTATGATCCCATAAAAGGGATTTTTCTGTGAGAGCACAGATATCACAGACAGACCAGAACATCGCATACGATATACAAAACTACACCTAATAGTCACACATATTTTCATACACAACATCCATCCATCCATCCATCCCACCATATCCTAACTACAGGGGTCTGCCGGAGCCAATCCCAGCCAACACAGGGCACAAGGCAGGAAACAAACCCCGGGCAGGGCACACACACACACACACACACACACCAGGGACAATTTAGGATCGCCAACGCACCTAACCTGCATGTCATTGGACTGTGGGGGGAAACACACACAGACACGGGGAGAACAAGCAAACTCCACGCAGGGAGGACCCGGGAAGCGAACCCGGATCTCCTAACTGTGAGGCACCGTGCTGCCCCTCATACACAACAACTGACTGTAATTGTTCCAGACTTTACTGAGATGATTTATTTGTCTTTTCTAGGGTAAATTCATCCGAATCCACTTTGGCCCCACCGCTAAGCTGGCTGGTGCTGATATTGAGAGCTGTAAGTAAACCCGTCTTTCCAAGTACATAAGTTTAGCACAGCTCATCCAAAGTAAGGCTCACGTAGTCTAACAAAGTGACAGAGAGAGCCTGAGACACTCACACATATCTAAACCAGAGCACCAGGGCAAAGCCACTGAACAAGTTATTAGGATCACCCATATATCTAATCAGCCAATCATAAGGCAGCAGTGCAGTGCATAAAATCAGGTCAGGAGCTTCAGTTCATGTTCTCATCAAACACCAGAATGAGGAAAAAATGTGACCCCAGTGATTTCAACCATGGCACAACTGTTGGTGCCAGATGAGCCAGTTTGAGTACATCTGTAACTGCTGATCTCCTGGGATTTAAATGCACAGCAATTAACAAAAAAAACATACTGAAAGCAGCAGGTCTGTGGATGGAAATGCCTTGTTGATGACAGAGGCCAGAGGGGGAGAATGGTGGAAACTCAGATGACCACTCAGTACAACTGCGTTGAGCAGACAAGCATCTCAGATGTCGATGTCGAACCAGAGGTGGATGGGCAACAGCAGAAGGCCACATTGGGTTCCACTCCTGTCAGCCAAGACCAGAAAACTGAGGCTGCAGTAGGTACAGGCTCAACAAAACTGGACAGGTGAAGACCAGAAAAATCGATGAGTTTGATGAAGCTCAATTTCTGCTGAGGCACACAGATGGTGAGGTCAGAATTTGGCATCAAAACCATGAATCCATGAACCCAACCTGCCTTGTGTGAACAGTTCAGACTGGTGGTGATGGTTGAAAGGCGTGGGGAATGTTATCGTGGCACACTTTGGGTCTATTATTACCAATTAATACGGCCCTTTGGAGTATTGTTGCTGGCCAGGTGCCCCCTGCATGGCCCCAATTTACTCATCTTCTAATGATAATGCACCATGTCACAAAGTCATCTCAAAGTGGCATAATGAACTTGACAATGAGTTCAGTGCCCTTCCGTGCCCATCCAAGTTTCCGGTCTGAATCCAATACAACCCCTTTGAGATGTGATAGAGTGGAAGATTCACGGTATGAATGTGCAGCTGACAAACCTGCAGAAACTGCATAATGAAATCATGTTGTCATGGACCAGAATCTGAAAAGAATGCTCCCATCATGATGTGGAATCCACGCCATGAAGAACCAAGGCTGTTCTGAGAGCAGGAGGCCTTACCCAGTACTAGTGTAGTGGTCCTAAGAATTTGCCCAATGAGTGTAAATGAAGCAAACATACCAATTATAACAAAACGTGGCTAGTTTAGAAATCAAAGATAGCTAGCTGGAACTTTGACCTACCATGCCACCCCGTTAATACACTGGATAGTTTCATTGTTACTACTAGATTGTCTTAAAAATGATGTATTAGTGCATGAAAATAGTGACAGCTTCCATTTCCACCAGGACCACCTTTGGAGCCCCATTATATATAGTGGGATAGAAATAGAAAATGAAAAGTAGAATGAAGGAAAATTACATCTAAAGCAGTACTGCTAATATTAATTCATGTAACTCTTAATTTGCATAGATCTGCTTGAAAAGTCCCGTGTCATTTCCCAGCAAGCTGCTGAAAGAGGGTACCATATATTCTACCAGCTCCTCTCTGGAAAAATTCCAAGACTTTTAGGTAAAATCTGTTTACTGTGCATGTCCTCTATTTGTTTGTTTTTGTTCAAACCAGCATGTTCATTTTATATAGTGCCTTTGCAGTGAACATCTTCTTTACAGTACAGAGCTATCACACATACTTGGACAACAGGAGCACAAAGTCAGAGGCTGAACGTTCATTCCAAAGTGTAACCCACTAGGCTGCATTTTGAATATTTGGAAATAATATTTTTTCCTGAATATAATTAAAAATAGAAAAGGTGTAACTTAAAAAAAATGTATTTTTTTAGATTATTTTGGTTCTGTTAAATTTTGGCTAGGATTTCTCCTCCGACTAAGGTTCAAATCCATTTGTTGTGTTCTTTTTATCAATGTTGAGCCATTTATTTATCGTAATGTTACATTTGTTAACACTGCTGTATTTTCTTAGCCCGTGTTATGGTCCATGTGTTTTGTGGGTGGTTCCTCCCCAGGAGGCGGGGCCACTTGTCAATCACCACAAGGAACCGCCCTCCCTACTCTAGCACCAC
This sequence comes from Polypterus senegalus, assembly GCF_016835505.1. Taxonomy (NCBI): domain Eukaryota; kingdom Metazoa; phylum Chordata; class Cladistia; order Polypteriformes; family Polypteridae; genus Polypterus; species Polypterus senegalus. The sequence continues at coordinate 142,955,506 of NC_053166.1, forward strand.
AGTGGTAGCAGTGGTTCATTTCGAAATGCGTTAGGGAGTCAGTGAGTTTTCATCTGTGCTTTGTGATTAATTTTTTTTTTTTTTTTGACCTTATTGCTTTGTCTTTTGGCCGCTCTTTGGATACCACATTAAGACATTATTTGCTTTTGGACTTGCCTTTAAGAGGCATTGTATGCCTTTTGTGCTCTTTGGAGCTTCAGAGTATTACAGAGCATTTTTCTTGTAAGAGTAAATATTTTTAATACATAAGGATTCTTATTTTGTGGGTTCCCCGGTAGTGTGCATTTCTGGGACCATGTGCTTTGGAGTTCTTTATTGCTTAGGACCTATTCGTAACAGGTGCAGAAGGACAGAAAGATACAGAAACTATAGAAGAAGGATCTTTTACAACTGCATTCAAGTGTGATTTGGCAATGAGCATAGAGTGTAATGAAAAGGATTTCAATCTGCAATGTCTGAAGGACTGAGACCATTTGTAATTTTTTAATAGTGACAAATTCATCTCATTACTGACAATATGGCAACCATGCCTCAGATGATAAATTGTAGATCTTGGATAGCATGTTTTCATGTGAAAAATAGGTTCCGTTGCACTGACTGCCATTTTTCAGACACTTCTGTCTCTCTCAAATGTTTCAGTGCTTCAAACATATTTACAGTATATGGACATAATTCGCTGGTGTACAATATGAGGTAGTGTATAAATTAGTGAGAACTATTTTATTTGAGAGCTAATATTAATAACCTTAGTGACATTCTTTATTTATTTATTTTTTTTTTTTACAGAAATGCTATTGGTAAATCCTGACCCCAAACAATACACTTGGGTTTGCCAGGGTGTCACAGTGGTCGACAATATGGATGATGGTGAAGAGTTGTGTCTCACCGATGTAAGTTGAAAACTTGGATGCTTGTTTTCAATGTACAGTGGTAAGAAAAAGAAGGAGAGCTCTTTAGAATGACCTGGTTTACTGATCTATTCTGGTCATAAATTGTGATCTGATCTTCATCTAAGTCACAAGACAAACACAATATGCTCACACTAATAACACACAAATAGTTATAACCTTTTATGTCTTCTTTATGTCTACCAAACATTCACAGTGTGCTGTAGAAAAAGTAAGTGAACCCTTGGATATACTAGCTGGTCAAACCTCTTTTGGCAGCAATAACCACTAACAAGCTCTTCTGTAGTTGTGGATCAGACCTGCATGATGTTCAGGCACAATTTTGCACCATTCTTCATTACAATACAGTTTCAGTTACCCCAAATTTTTAGTATGTATGGTGACAATGGCTCTCTTCAGGTTATTGCATAGCATCTTCATTCGGTTAACGTCTGGGCTCTGACAGTCTTGATTTTCTTTTCTTGACGCCATTCTGTAGTGGATTTGCTTCGATGTTTAGGATTATTGCCCTGCTGCATCACTCAACATCTACTGAGTTTTAGCTTGCAGATAGACGCACTGACATTAACCTGTAAGATTCCTTTACAAATTTGGGAAATCATTTGCCTCTTGATGGTGGAAAGCTGTGCAGACAAAGAGGCAGCAAAGCAGACCAATATCATGATGTTCCCTCCACTAGACTTCATCACTGGGATGAAGTTTTCATGTTGGTACGAGGTGCCCTTTCGTGCTCTAAACACTGATATGTATTATTCACAAACAATTAAACCTTCAGTCCACAAAACGTGTTCTCAATAGCAGAGTGAAATGTTAAAGTGGTCTTTGGCAAACTTCAGACGTGCAACATGTTGTTTTTGAAGAGCTGTGCCTTCCTTCCTGGAGTCCTGCCATGGACATGTTTAATGTTTTGTGTGAGGTAGACCCTGTTTCAATGACACACACATCAGCAGATGCTTCATGTGAATAGCAATCTCAAAACGTTTGAGTCTTTTATATTGGTCAAAGTACCTCTAAACCAGGGGTATCCAACATGTCGCTTGCGAGCTACCGGTAGCTTGCAACCCCTTTCCAAGTAGCTCACCAAAGGGTTAATGAATGCTACATAAATTTTAAAACTTGATTAGTCAAATCAGGGGTGGGCGATCTTTCCAAAAAAATCATATCACAATCATGTTAACACAAAATCACGATCCACAATCTAAATTGCAATCTTTCTTTTAAATGTGGCATACACTTAAGAGAATATCTGAATTCAAACTCATCAAGACCTAAGTAACACTTTATTTTAAATATCAAACAAAGTGGAATTCAATTGTTCTCTTCTTCGCTAGTTAAGCAGAGTTAAGGACCACACCCCAAAGCTGGCGAGTGAGTGAGGAAGGCCCCTCTCTTTGGCCCATTGTGTGGATCTCCGATTCGCACAAATAAATCGGTACCACAAGCGAACTTTGATACATAGCGAAATGAAAGAAGTCGCAAAATCAAGCAAATTATAGAAAAAACCCGATCTAAATCCGTTAAGTAGTTCTCCCGTGAAAAGCGGATAGACATACAGTGAGACATTGGTTTTTATATATTATATATTAGTAAACCTTTAAAATAATGTGCAGTTAAAGTCTCAACAGCATTTCTGGAGTTCAGCAGAGCCAGATAGCTATAAGAATCTTCACTGAGCAGCTCTGATAATATCTGCTTTGTTTGGGTCTCCATACACCTGTGAGTCTGACATGAACGTCATGAAATCAAAGTTCAGAACAAGACTGACAGACGAACATTGAAATGACTCCATAAGAGTGAACCTCAGTGGCTCCACTCCACCATACACTTCAGTGCCAGTCATCTGACTAACTCAAAAACACATCACACATCTGGACATGGGAATAAACATTAGAAAACATGAGTAGTTCTCAGCCATTTTCATTTTGTAAAAGTAGTTCTCAGGGGAAAAACGGTTGGAGACCCCTGATCTAAACCGTACCTCCCATGTTGCTTCATTGGTTGGACTCCTGGTTTGCTAAGTCCTGACTCCAGCTAGCTTGTGTTGAAGCTATTAGCCTAGGGGTTCGCATATGTTTTCTAACCTACACTGTGAATGTTTGAACGATGTATTCAATATGTACAAGAACAGTACAATAATTTGTACGATATTAATTAAACCAGAATGTGTTTGTTTCATTATTGCAATCTAGATGAACATTAGATGAGTATTTACATAAATTCAGTTCACGACTTTTTCTTGCCTCTGTAGTTACAGAGTAGTCTAGGCTGTCCCTTCCTTTCTGTAAATACATCTGATGTGGGAATGGATGTTCATCATTTTATACTCAGGAAGAACAAATCGATAAACCAGTGTTTGAAGTGGGGAACTTATTTTGAACATCTCATATAGGTTATGCATGTTTTTCACTGATATTTCTGCTAGGTTGCCTTTGATGTCTTGGGCTTCACCCCAGAAGAGAAGGACTCGGTGTACAAGCTAACAGGAGCCATCATGCATTTTGGCAACATGAAATTCAAGCAGAAGCCAAGAGAGGAGCAGGCAGATGTCGACACAACTGAGGGTATTTATTGTATTATTTATGTTAAACACATGACACACAATTCTGCTCTTTCACATTAAAAAGATTATCTGCTATAAATGCAGATGAAGACTTCGACATGAAATTTGATGCTATTTTCAAATTGGCCTCATTGATATTGATGCTAGGCAGTGGCCCTCAGACATACCTTTCAGTTTCTTTTAAATGCATAACATAAAGGGGTGTGCATGGAAGAAGGTGCTGCTTTAATCTGAGCATTGCACTTTCATTTTGTGACTTTCCCACTGCCGCCAGAATTTAAAAGTCACCAAATTCTCATTTCCTTCCTTGTTTTTTGATTTTTGGAAAATCCTTAAAAAATTTGTTGCTACCTAATGAACCAATACTTAGCTTGAAAGGGAACAAAACTGTTTAGTTATTTGAAGTCTCTGAGATCTAATCGAGTGGTTTAAGCAGACAACAACAAAAACAATTGAACCTAAAATAATTACTAGGGAAGATGTACCTACCAGCTCTTTAACTGTATGAATACTGCAGTAGACTTAAGGAAACAGTAGAATTAGGGGGTGCAATGATGTAACCACCACAAAAACACTAAACTCACAAAGCTAACTTCTCCATCTTTCCACTCTGCAGTTTACCCTGTTGTGTGAATCTGGACCCCAAAGCTCCTGTCCAGTGACAGGGACACTGTGCTGTAAAAATGGTGCTGTCCTTTGGAAGTGATGCAAAACAGAGGTCCTGACTTTCGCTAGTCAGAAAAGATCCCTGGGCATCCTTTGAAAAGAGTGGGGTGCATCCCAATGTCCTGGCTAAATTGCCCACCACAACCTGGTCATTCTGGCCCCCTAATCACCCCTCTCTCTAACTTGATATTTCTCTGAGACTTCACCACTTAATATTTAATGACTACACTGGCACAAAAAGGCTGCTGTTGCATCATCCAGGTGGCTGATCCACTAGAATCACCTTCAGTACAACACTAGCCTCTTTAGCACCCCAAGTTCTTTTAGGGATCCAACATGCACTGTGCAACTAGTGATGGCTGCCTACTTACCAGCCAACCAGTGCTCTGTTCCTTCTCCAAATTCAAGACTGGGGCCTGCTGCTGCTGTCTTAATAGTTTTGTCCATGGATTCTAATCACTATTCTTGTTTTTACCTATATGACACATCTGACTGTCCTATTTTACCCCATACAGATCCTGAGCAGTAACTAAAGAGTGGTTACTTATGTCTAAATAAAGAGAAATGTGAAGTAGCCCTGTGTCACCCAGATGGTGATACCAATAATAACCAAAGTTGCCAGCATATTAGTTGTACCTCAAATACAATTATAACATGCAGATGATGTCTGAAAGTAACTTATAGATAGATAGATAGATAGATAGATAGATAGATAGATAGATAGATAGAAAGATAGATAGATAGATAGATAGATAGATAGATAAGGGGCTATATAAAACTAGATAGATAGATAGATAGATAGATAGATAGATAGATAGATAGATAGATAGATAGATATGAAGGGCACTATATAATAGATTTTGCAATGACCCATTTCTGTTTTTTTATCTCCCTTCTCTAGTGGCTGACAAAGTTGCCCACCTGATGGGTCTCAATTCAGGAGATTTACAGAAGGGCATAACCAGGCCTCGTGTCAAAGTGGGCAATGAATTTGTGCAAAAGGGCCAGAACCATGATCAGTGCAACTATTCAATTGGTGCCTTGGCCAAGGCTGTTTATGACCGGATGTTCAAGTGGATGGTCACCAGGATCAACAAGACCTTAGACACCAAGATGCAGCGTCAGTACTTTATTGGTGTGCTGGACATTGCTGGTTTTGAGATCTTTGAGGTGAACCACAAAAAAGTTTTCTTTAGGCATAGGGGTTTCCCATTGGGTGAGGACAAATGATAATTTCTTTTTGTTTTGTTTTTTTGCTAGTTTAACAGCTTTGAGCAACTGTGTATCAACTTCACCAATGAAAAGCTGCAACAATTTTTCAACCATCACATGTTTGTCTTGGAGCAAGAAGAATATAAGAAGGAGGGCATTGACTGGGTGTTCATTGACTTTGGGCTGGACTTGCAAGCCTGCATTGAGCTGCTTGAGAAGGTGAATTTTTATTAACATTTTTTTTTTTCTTTTTTGCTCAGCTGTCTCACATTTTGAATAATAATACATTCTGTTTCTTTATTGTACAGCCTATGGGTGTATTCTCCATTCTGGAAGAGCAGTGCGTGTTCCCAAAAGCCACCGATGCCACCTTCAAGGCTGCCCTATATGACAATCATCTGGGCAAGTCTAACAACTTCCTTAAGCCAAAGGGTGGAAAGAAGGGTCCAGAGGCACACTTTGAGCTGGTGCACTATGCTGGAACTGTAAGCAAAGTTTTACTTTAAAAACATGAGTGAATGAAAGGAGCAAGAAAATAGAAATCCAAAGCAGATTATTTATGATACTAATATGCCATTTTTGAAGAACTAACAATGTCAAGAATTCTGACCGATATGGTTGCATTAATAATAAGTCTAAGCGCTCTCCCTCAATGAGATCAACTCCAGGACCCTGAATCAGAACACTGACACTGTCATTGGACTGTTGTAACCCAACTTATATTTATGACATTTCTGGCAGCTCAGGTCAGGGAGGTCAAACAAAATCCAGCTTCTGTCTTAAATGCTACAGCAATTATGCCCAAGAAAGTGTTGCTTTTTATTATTAGAACAGAGAACGTGTCTGATGAACTGATTGGTTAATTAATCATAAAACTTACATAATACCTTTCATGGTGAACACCTTCTTCCATTATTTTTTGTGTATCAAAATTCTGATTTTTCTGTCTTTCACATGCATCTTTTAGGTGGGTTATAACATTACAGGCTGGCTGGAGAAAAACAAGGACCCCCTCAATGAGACAGTAGTGGGCCTGTTCCAGAAATCATCCATGAGCCTGCTGGCTATTCTCTTCAAAGAGGAGGAAGCTGCAGCTGGTGCCAAGAAGCAAAAGAAAGGGTCTTCTTTCCAGACTGTCTCAGCTTTCTACAGGGTGCGTCTTTGTTTCTAAACTTTAGTGATCTGCTCCACTTTTAAGAATTAGAAAGTTTCAAAGATACTCTGAAAAAGGCAAAAGTTATGTTGTCCATTTCCTTTCACCTGCTAAAGCTTAAATGTGTATAGAATTTCTTAAAAAGCAGGATTTTTAAGCAGCGATCAGCAATTGTAGAAACACAGCATTGTATTTCCTGTTGCTTTTCACTTTTTTATCCACAGCCTGGCAATGTGGGTTTTTGTTTTTAGGCTTGTTAACCTATTGTATTAACAGAAGCAGACAAAGATAAAGTGTTGGGGCATTACGATGGTGACATTCAATTGTCTCCCTCAGACTGTTCATATCCTTCCAAGTGTGGCAGGGACCTTTCTGAGAGAGTATTAATAAGGCAGTCACACGCAATGATCTCCACTACTTTCTCAATCAAATTTTCTCTCCGCTTAAACCATCAAGTCAGCTTGTCCCACAAGTCAAAAGCTTGTGATTTTGATGATCTCTTCAGATTGAACCACCACTCGTGTTAGGTACTGACCTGCTGATTGGCAGTCACCTCTGTAGAGGGTGAGCATTTCTGCCTTTAGTATGCAGTAATCCTCTGCGGCTTATTCGTAGAAGTTATAATACACACTCTGTGCCTTGCCAGTGAGGAAATGTGCAACTGTAGGTGCACATTACTCAGCCAGCAATGTCTGTTGCTGGTGTATTTAAACATTAAGAGGAATGCCACTACAGTGTCTTTCTTATGGCATGACAAGAGTACCTGGCATTATCCGGAGGTTCTTTCCTCCTGCAAGGTTTCACATACCGTCTGTCACAAGGTTTCCCTGATGCATTCATCTTGCAGAGAATCTTGATGACTACGCCACTGTAATATGAGAACAATACAAAAATAAAGTGTAAGGGAATCACAGGGTGAACCCTGTTTAATTGGCAGGTTGATAATGGCAAAGAGGGCTAAAATGAAAAATGTTTTTGCCAGTGTGCTGCTCTTCCAGTAACATCTTATGCAGACGCTGTTATGACTAAAAAATGCCCACTAGGGTAGAATTTCCCATTAAACCCTGGCAAGATATAGTGACAAACGCAGGATCTTCATAAAATAAAACATTTCACTGTTACAAAATGCTCTGTTACACTATAAAGCTCCAACTAGCACAAAAGACATAAAGGAGTTGCCAGCAAAGGCATTCCAAGGTGAACAAATGCCAATACACAATCCAAAGTCAAAATACACAGCAAAAAAAGACAGAAATCCAGAGAGTCAAAACAGCAAAAGTGCAACAAAAACACAAGTAACACCAATCAACTCTCTAGCGCATTCGATTCAACCTCCAGGAACTGTGGAAGACCCACCTGATTTACGGGCTGGAAGAGGCGAGAAGCAGAACTGACTCCACAGTTCCTTGTGCCTTCTGTCTTCAGATCTGAGGGCAAAAGAGGGAAAGGCATAACTAACAGCACCAGCCGGTGACACCAGCCGGTGACACCAGCCGGTGACATCAGCCGGAATTACAAGCACAACAGAAACCTTGAGGATGCCCCCTACTTATATATGTGTGTGTGGCACAATTTATTACCGAATTCACTGAAGTCAGTTCAGGTTTGTGCCATTGCAAAATTCGTACTGGGCCAACAAATTGTTCACTTACAGTGTGTCTTTTTCAAAATAAATGATAGATTTCATGGGTATTGATGTACAAATGTACTCTTCATAGGAGGAGCAGTCGCATTCTTAACTCAGCATTTAAAAATAACTGTTCATCAGTTCCATGTGAGAATCTCCTATACAATCAGAAAAGACTTACCATAAGTCAGGTCTTGAAACCTGAAAAATCGATCATATAATCAGACCCCGACTTACACGCCCATTCAAATATCCATCCATCCATTTTCTAACCCGCTGAATCCGAATACAGGGTCACGGGGGTCTGCTGGAGCCAATGCCAGCCAACACAGGGCACAAGGCAGGAACCAATCCTGGGCAGAGTGCCAACCCACCACAGGACACACACAAACACACCCACACACCAAGCACACACTAGGGCCAATTTAGATTCGCCAATCCACCTAACCTGCATGTCTTTGGATTGTGGGAGAAAACCAGAGCGCCCGGAGGAAACCCACGCAGACACGGGGAGAACATGCAAACTCCACGCAGGGAGGACCCGGGAAGCGAACCCGAGTCTCCTAACTGCGAGGCAGCAGCGCTACCACTGCGCCACCGTGCCGCCCCCATTTAAATATGCGACACTTAATTTTTCTTTTTTTTTTTTTTACATTTTCTTGCCCCCTCCAATCTCGCATCAGTTACCAGTTTCTTTTGCTACTTCAACGACGTTTAATTTAAAACCAGCTTCATATTTTCTTCTGCTCGAACGCTCCATTGTAGATGAGGGATGCTCTAACGGTAAAGGTGCATGAGGGTGTGAGATACAAAAAACACAAAACAGTGCAAACGTCGCTTCGGAATAGTTTGGGTATCACCGTGTGGTCACGTAGGCACAATAGAGAGAGAGATGTTAGGAGCACACGCTGATACAGCGCATTGCCATACCCACATAGAATAAAAAGGCCGTGTGCTTGGTGGTTACTCTCTCAGGTGGGCATCAGCATATCATAATCTCTGGGACCAGCAGCGTGGGTTTTCCACATTCGACTTATATGACCCACATTATACAAAACCAGAAATTATACTGGAAAGTCAAGTCTCAACTTATCTGCGGGAGAACTTATCCGTGAATATATATGGGACTCAGGTATTTTTCTCAAAAATCCACATTTATAATGGCAGGTAGTGAAATATTTAAAAATTCACTGAAGGAGATCAAGTTAATAATGAGCATAAATTATATACATATTAAAAGATGGGGTCAATCAAGTCTCTGCGACCCACCAGGACCACATGTACTCATCTCTGGCTTAAAGCACAGTATCAATTTCACACTTGGCATTATCAATTAAGTATTTTGCACTACATTAAATATTGCTACAATAACATAATTTGGAGGGGAAACTTGAATCTCCCATTATGGCCAACCAAAGGCTTAAAGCAAGGATTAATGGCTGACAAAAATAGAAATAATTTAACATCGCTGCCTAAATTAAATAGAATGGAAAGCAAAATAGCCCAATCAGGAAATTAAAAAAGCAAGAGGGTATGAATTAGACAATGTTGGCTCACTCAAATTAGTCAAATCCATTAGCTGCAGTTCATTGACTGTTAAGAGCTGACAGGGCTGGGAGAATGTGTCGGCATCCAGCTGTTTTTCTGCAATGGAAAATCCCCTGAAAGCACAAGGCTTAAAGATCACCTTTACCCTTGGCTGAAACTATAAAATACAATAACAAATAACCTTAGTGTTCTTCTTTAGTGTTCCATCTTCTTCTATAGCCCCTGGCTGAAAAATCCGAGTTATCTGTTAATGACAGACTGATTGTAAAGACTAAGCTCATTATTTCTGGTGTCCTGAGGTTGGATTCCATCAGTTGTCTCCCCAGGACACCCCAGTAGATAAGACTTTTGCCACCTTTTTTGTCCCGATCATCTTTTATTTTTTTTTTAAATTAAGACATGCAAAGCCTTAGTAATAAGCTTTATTGTACTCATTGTGAATGGTGCAATATAAAACAAAGAAAATAAAGCATGAAAGAAAGTTTATGAGTTACTGTAAATGATTTGCTGCAGTGAGAGGACTTTGTCCCCATGGAATGTTTAGAGTAACACATTGTATATTGAAAATTATTATTGACAATGCATATATCTTTTATATTTGACATTTTCACCATGCTGTAAACTGATCCCAGTCTCAGCACTGCTGCAGAATATTTACTGCCTGTCAAAATCATGCCGGCTTTCGAACCTGCACTTTTTAAAATTCACTGTGCTTTACTTCTTAAACAGCTTTTCTCTGCTCAGTATCTGTTATTCATGCCATTATTTTGTAGATTTGCTTGCCGTCATTGAGAATTTAGGATGCATTACCAAAAGAAATTGCACAGGATATTTTTGCTGACGCACTATTTGAAAACAGCCTTGATTTTGAATGCTGCTCATGCTGAGATTTGCATAGGTCAGCTCAGTTGCAAAGTGGATTTTTTTTTTTTTGTTGTGACAAAATGTAAATGTAGTCTTTAAAAAATACTTTTAACAGGATTCAGCTTACAAAGCAATTCAAGAGAGAGGGGGTTCTGTAGTAGCCCCAAATAAACATCAAAGGTGCTGTATAAAACACACATGAAAAATTGAATTTAGGCAATAAACCGATAATCTCTGAGTCGTAACTGCATCTTAATACCCCATACCCAAAATTCACCAACAGTACAGGAGACAAGAGGCATCCGTGGTAAAGAACAGCAGCCACACTGAACGGACTTGAGATTAACACAAAGTATGCAAACACATCACAAACTCCACAAATAAAAAGATTGAAAAGCACGGTTCTGTCAGTGAACTGGCAGATAAAGTTTTGAGCAAAAAATGGAAGAAGTGCATAAACAACAAAACAAAACCAAACCAAAGCCCAATATGAGAGCCAATAATTGTGGTCAACAGAATAATAAGGTCAAAAATAGAAGGAAAACAGCACTGAAGAAAGGAATACCTCAGAGATTTGGTGTCCACAGGTCAGATAAGGATTTGCCCTCATAGCTGTCCTTTCATCCCGTCTCACTGATTATGCTTGGGTACCAACCTCAGAGGCCACGCCCCTAGCAACACTGGGCCTAACAATGGAAGTAAACACTTTGAGGACCCCAAATCATACCAGATCTTGACAGGCACAGCAGCTCTGGCCATATTCTTACAAGGCACCAGGAAGTTCACTGGCATAAGCTTCAAATCCACAATCCACATGCAGACAGGAGTTTTAAATGCTAATTTAATTGTGAAATTAATAAACCTGGCTATATTTCCATCTGAAACAGAGTATGAATTCCATTTATAACAGCAATACTTATACATTCCTGATTATTACTATACATTTTCAGACCTTCAGGACTGACCACTTCTTGCAGTGGTCAAGGATTTGGACTTCAAATCCTGAGGCTCTTGAGCAAGTCACTTCACCTGCTTGTGCTCCAATTAGAATAACAAAAGAAATGCGACTAACTGTATGTCAAATGTTGTAAGTCGCCTTGGATAAAGGCGTCATCGTAATAATAGTCAATGCTCTTTAGTGTGTACATGTCTTACGTCTCTCCCATGTGGCACATACCTAGAAAATGTGAATATGAACATGCCAATACATACTGGTTTAGATAATGTGAATATGAACATGCCAATACATACTGGTTTAGATAATGTAAATATGAACATGCCAATACACACTGGTTTAGATAATGTGAATATGAACATGCCAATACACACTGGTTTAGATAATGTGAATATGAACATGCCAATACACACTGGTTTAGATAATGTAAATATGAACATGCCAATACACACTGGTTTAGATAATGTGAATATGAACATGCCAACACACACTGGTATAGAAAATGTGAATATGAACATGCCAATACACACTGGTTTCTTGGATTGAGTGGTTTGCCCATAAAACTCACTCCTACATTTTGCGTTTTTATTTGTGATCAGCTACTTCAAAGTAATTCATCTTGTATATAGAGTTCTACTCAAATCCCATGTTTGAAAAGAAATTTGAGGAAAATGAGCTTTATTTTTTTAAGTAGTGTGTTTGCACAAAAAATGTAAAATGCGAATAAAATTCATAAAGTAGTGCAATAACTAAAACCCAGTATTTACTGCAAATCCACAAGCCTTTGAAGATAGACCTCTGATTTTTCTTGTAATCTGTGGGCTACAAGGTTCTTTCAGATTATCTCTAATTAACTTCCAAAATGTATTCTGAAGTCCATCGAAAAATAAGCAGAACAAAGACAGGTTTAGGTCAACTTTTCATTTTAAAACTTACATCACTGTAATGTTTTTTTATCACTTCCATAGGAACAACTGAACAAGCTGATGACCACTCTGCGTAGTACTGCCCCCCACTTTGTCCGCTGCATTGTGCCAAATGAATTTAAGCAATCAGGTGAGGTGATCACTGGAAATATTACTGCTGTGCATGGCTGGCCATATCAAATAGACAAACAATGTACGTCAGAAGCTTTACAAAGCATATTTTCAAAGAGTCTGTTGTATTAACGTTAAGGTGTTAGATAGATTGTGTTGCATGCATTATATTATATAGTAACATAATAAAATACTTGCAGTCTGAAAGTTGCATAATTTTCAAGTATTACAAGTTAGGATTTATACTGAAACCAGTCCAGCTATGCACTTTTGCAGATTACCTGCATACTTCTGTGTTAATCCAGCTGAACAAATGCTAAAGATGACCCTCTTTCACAATTTTCCTTCAGGTGTCGTTGATGCCTTCCTGATTTTGCATCAGCTGGCTTGTAACGGTGTGCTGGAAGGCATTCGTATCTGCAGGAAAGGCTTTCCCAACAGGCTACAGTACCCGGAGTTCAAGCAAAGGTAACCTCAAAGTTCAATGTGGAAATAAAACCCTAAATGTTGCTCAAATCCTTCATCTTTCAGATCTCATTTGAAAAGACAAAACGGTCTTAAAAACAGTCTTCATAAAACAAATCTCTCAGTTAACAGAAAATTAATCATTTCCTTTTAGTACTAGGGTGTTGTACCATGTTAGCCATTATTGATGTAGTGAGAAGTCAAGCAAAATATCACCTTTGATTGGCTAACTAGAAAGACTACAATATGTAGGCTTTTGAGGTAACTTCAGGTGAGATGTAATCCAGAAACTGGAGTTCCCTGTGCTTATATACACACCAGGACAGATACAACATTGGAAAAACTTTAAGTGAGACATCTTAAATGTTAGAAATAATAGAACTCTCCAGTCTAAGATTCATTTAGCAAGAGAGGAGAACAATGTATGGTCAATATCTTTGGATAACATAAGTCTTTTGAAGTTTCTGATCTGTAGTCAGCTTGTCTGGGACAGTCTGAGAGATGCAAACAATCCTCATATCTGGCCATTAAACTATTGTCTCTATTTAAACCATGTTTGTAGTACTAGGGTGTTGTACCATGTTAGCCATTATGGATGTCATGAGAAGTCAAGCAAAATGACACCTTTTTTTAGCTAACTAAAAAGATTACAATATGCAAGCTTTCGAGGAGTCGTTTTGCTTGACTTCTCACTTTTAAACCATGTTGTAATGTGTTTAGCATGAGTTTAACTTCTTTTCTCTCTTGCTGTGTTCTGAAGTTGCCCATAAGCACTGGGACTTTAAAATCCCTCTCACAGTGTCATTTTGATTAACTTCTCACATCATTTCCTTTAAAAAAAATGCTTTAGCAAAAAGAATTGTAGAACCAAATATAAATAGTTCCGAATATATTATTAAGGATATTAATGGTACATCCATCCATCCATTACCCAACCTGCCATATCCTCACTACAGGGTCACGGGGGTCTGCTGGAGCCAATCCCAACCAACACAGGGTGCAAGGCAGGAAACAAACCCCGGGCAGGGTGCCAGCCCACCACAGGGCACACATACACACACACACACACACACACCAAGCACACACTAGGGACAATTTAGAATTGCCAATGCACCTAACCTGCATGTCTTTGGACTGTGGGAGGAAACCCACGCAGACACGGGGAGAACATGCAAACACCATGTAGGGAGGACCCGGGAAGCGAATCTGGGTCTCCTAACTGCGAGGCAGCAGCGCTACCCACTGCGCCACTGTGCCGCCCTATTTATGGTACAAACTCTTTCATTTCTTTAATTTAAATATAATAGAGTCATTATTGTTTGGGAACACTAATAGCAGATACAGTTCAGATTATCAGTAAAGGTTCAAGCAGTACTGTCCAAGTTTTTTCTCTACATACATTTTATATGTCATGTATACTTTGCAGTAGCTTCTGACCTATAAATGTACAATACAAAAAAAACACCAAATGCAGCACAGTGTATTTAAAACAGGTTTACATTCTCATTTTAATTCAATACTTCTTTGTTTAATTCTCATCAGACAATAGGACTACATTCTATTCTTGAAGTTGCATTTGGTTAGCATCACCACAACACTACAAAGTTATAAAATAAATAGAAAAGTTAAAACAAATAGCTGAAATGTACTTTGTTGTAGCATGTTTGTAAAAGTAACTTATACAAAATGTTTTCTTCCCTTGAAAATTCTCCCATCTGTGCTGCCCTCCCTGACATGTCCACTGCCTTGCCCTTAACATCTTTCACATGCTCATATGCTCCTCAGCAAATGCAACGACTCTGCTGCTGCTTGAGATGATTGGCTCTTTTACTTTCCTCCCACAGCCCAAAAACATGCAGGTTAGGTGAACTGGCGATCCTAAATGGGCCCTCGTGTGTGCTTGGTGTGTGGATGTGTGTGTGCCCTGCAATGGACTGGCACCCCGTCCAGGGTTTTCTCCCTGCCTTGCACCCTATGCTAGCTGGGATAGGCTCCTGCAGACCCCCATGACCCTGTTCAGGACAGAGCAGATTAGCTGACTGACTTAAGCAAACTCCTTGTTTCATAATATTCATTCTTGCGGCTTTAGTAAACTCTGGATATTCACAAATCTGTAATGGAGAACTGGTCTCTAGAAATGAATGGATCGACTGATGATTGCTTAGTTGTGTGCATGTGTGTGTGTGCTTTAAAGCAAAATGTTTTAAAAAAGTTCAATTTGCCAAAAAAAACCCCTGAAATTTTGTTATCTTTCTGACAGATATTATGTGCTGAACCCAAATGCTATCCCAAAGGGATTTGTGGACAACAAGAAAGCTTCAGAACTTATATTGGGTGGCACAGGCTTGGACGACACAGAATACAGAATTGGACACACTAAGGTAGTTTTTAATTTAAATATGTCATCCAAACATCCATTCCAGCTACTTAAACTTTTATGGGTGAGCACCACCTCAAACATAAACTGTGCACCGACTAATAAAGAAATTCATATACTGTAGGAGTAGAAGTCTCAGTCACATAACACACCTTAATTCTTGTTCCTTTAAATCAGGGCTGGGCAACGTCGGTCCTGGAGGGCCACAGTGGCTGCAGGTTTTCATTCCAACCCAATTGCTTAATTAGAATCCAATCCTTGCAAATCTTATTACTATATTTATTTAATTTAATAGCTTGTTAGTCTGCAGTGTTAAATTCTTACATCGTCGATTTTTTCCTTCCCAAGGATATCATGCAAACGACTTAAAGCCTAAAATGGATAATTTTCAGCCCGTCACATTTTTCTTTGACGTGTTTTATTAAACCAAATAGTGCGTGATGAATTCACACAGGTGTAAATGGAAAGTGGAAACAAGTTAGATGGACAGCTGCTGGCCCCTTTGTCATTTACATCTTATTGCTAATAAGGAGCCATTAAAACAGCGAACGCAGCTGCTTAAGATGGAAATAAGCAATTACAGGTGGGAACCTTAACAAGCAAAACCACTAAAATGAAGCATCAGAATGTCACTTGAGCAATAAGTGCTTCATCAGCAATAATTTAAGAAAAAGGGTTGGAACAAAAACCTGCAGCCACTGCGGCCCTCCAGAGCTGACACTGCCCACCCCTGCTTTAAAGTCTAAGCCCTTAGGCCACATGCGAAATGACCTGCCATTATGAAATTAACACTTTTCCCAACTGTATATATGTTGGCAGTAATGCTGATAAGTAATGTCTTTCATTACTAATAATTAGCCCGTAAATCAAAGGCTGAGAATTAGAATTTGTGCTCTGACAGGTACTTGACAAAAAATTAATAAATAAAATATTATGCTGCAAGGTGCATATTTTGTGAACACCAAATTACTTGAGGTTTTGAATTAATAGAGTGGATTTTCTAGGATTATCAGTTAATGATTTTCATACAGCTTCAGAATATCACACTAAGTCCATCTTGATTTTAATTCTCTTTACTTTAAGGTGTTCTTCCGTGCTGGAGTGCTGGCTAAACTAGAGGACATGAGAGATGAACGTCTAGCGAAGATTATGACCATGCTGCAAGCCCGGACTCGTGGATTTCTCATGAGGATCGAGTTCAAAAAAATGCTTGAGAGGAGGTCTGTGTCAAGGCATATTGTACAGCGTTAACAAGAAGCCTTTTATAATAATTGTTATCCCAGATGCCTCTTCGATCAGTTACCAAATACTCTTGTCCTTTATGGTCTGGCATCTTCTTGTACCTTTGCCAACTGAATGTTGCAGTTAAGTGGGCGGGCACCCTCTAAAGCGAATTGGACTTGAGTTGTTTCCAAAAGAAGAGTCAGCAGACTGAACCACCAGCCTTGTCAGCTGCAGGACATGCAAAATGTCAACCCTAATCCACCACATTATTCCAAATATATCAGGAAAAGCCTGGTATAAATTATACTCATCTTTTCAATGTTTTAAAGCTTGTAATTAGTTTTTACTTAGTAAATATTAGCATATAGAGAAACTTTTTTTTTAAGCTGGCTGCATGTCTCATGCAAGGTTTGTAAATGCCAAACAGTTTTTTGGCACTTGATCTTAGTTTCTATACATGATAACCATTGCTTTACATTTTTGAGTAGAAAAATAAACAAATATTATTCCACACTACAGTTTCTTAAACTATAGAATACTATGATGGGCGGTATGAAGAGACAGAGATTAACACTGTACCTTCCTAATTACAGGGAGCTGAGTTCAGCTCCAGATCCACGCTGTGCCTCGGTGCTACTCTACCCACTTGGCAGGCTCACCCCCTGTCAAACTCTCTGTTCAAAAGTTTTTATTTTAACTTTCCCTTATGGTGCTTGTTCGTGTTGTTTCAAATGGCAAAGATGAGTGTGTTAGAATAACTGCTGGCAATGATACCAGTCAAAAGTCTAGAAAATACCCAGACATCTTCATGTTTTTGATAGAAATTCATGTCTTTTTTGATGTAAAGATACAACTAAAACATTTCTAGTGTTGCTAATGGCTATTACTGCTTGGAATGACTGATTTTTACCTTATTTTTTACATAAGGATTTAGCAGCATTCAGTATCCTAATGGTTGACTCCCATAGATTATCCTTAATTAGTCAGTTTAAATGCTAACTGGTTATTAGAGAAACCTTTGACATTGCATTAGCACTGCTGAAATATGTCACTCTGTTCATTTGGGTACTCATAAAACTAAAGTTCAGTTCTGGGTTAGAAATTGCCAAAATCAAACAGATTTCTTAAGAAATGTGTCAGTTTATTGTTGTATTGTTGCAGAATGAAGGTTATTCCGTGTGACAGATTGCCAAGGTTTCCCTTATAACCAGTTTGCATTTAAAAAGATGAATGAAGGATAAGCTAATGGATGTGATCAGTAGGACACTGAAGGAATGGTTGGTGAAAATTGAGCTTTGGAATCGCATGTGAATCATAAATTGAAAATCATTAATTTCAAGCAGTTACCATTAGCAACATTAGTAATGTCTTGGCTGTGTTTTTAAATTAGTTTAATGGCATCTTGATAGGAAAGGGTTAATTTCTATCACAAAATTACAAAATTTCTGGATGTAGCCATACTTTTCACTGGTAGTGTACATAACTGTATTCCAGGGTTAGTTCCTGCCTTTCCCTTAATGCTACTAGGGTACATTCCATCTCCCCAATATTTATATTAATATTAATATTTATATTGAATAATAAATATATTTCCAATATTGGGGAAAATGGATGAATCGTTTTGTGACTTTTAACAATATAAAGGAGCAGTCATTTTCAGATACTAACACAAATGTCAACTCCTTCTAATATTTTTGGAGATCTCATGCACAGCCTCTTCTTCACGTTATCAGCACCTTTTTTTGCCTAACTCAACGGATTGAAATATTTCATGTTTTTTATTCTTTCAGGCTCAGCTTGATCGCTATCCAGCGTAATGTGAGGAAGTTCCTGCAGCTGCGTTACTGGGGCTGGTGGAAACTTTACAACAAGGTAAATATTTTATTTACATTTCTCAAAATAAAAATCCCCAGAAGTGTCCACGTATTCTATTGTTATTATTTGCATGTCATTCTAAGGCTGTGTTCACACTATTGGCGTCTTATCTAGCAAGGATTTTAGGGTTGCTTGGCACTGTTATGGTGTCCAATGCTTAGCTTTATTTATTTATTTTTTAAGATAGTTAATGTTTATTTCATTTAGTTCTTGAAACCTCTACTTAACATTAATCATGGATTTCTTGACATTACTAATTCAATTCAAAGTTATGGTCCACCAGTACATATTCCAGGAACACTTGGTAAGAACCAATGCTGGAGGAGGCTCCTACACTGCTGAACTTTTCATTCTTCCTTTTCTGCATACTCTGAGTGTTAATCTTTGATTATTACTGATGCTGCCTTTGCAAGATCTGTATTTGACATTGTTTTTTGATCAATTGATTACTTGGGCTGCCCTATGCCACCGGTCATGTTCATAATTTTTATGGACAGAATTTCTAGGCGTAATCAAAGAGTGGGGTAGTACCATGTCAGTAACCTCAGAATCGCATCTCTGCTTTTTGCAGATGATCTGGTCCGGTTGAGTTCATTTGGTGGCGTCCTCAGGTGTGCACTGGGGTAGTTTGTGTTGAGTGTGAAGTGGTCAGGATGAGGATCAGCACCTACAAGTCTGAGGTCATTGTTCTCAGATGGAAAAGTGTGGAGTGCTCTCTCCAGGTTGGGGCTATGGTCCTGCCACAAGCGGTTTTTAATTATCTCAGGGTCTTGTTCACGGGTGGGTGAAGAGGGGAGCGAGAGATCAACAGACGATGGATCAAATGACATCAGAAATTTACGTGGACATTGTACTGGTCAGTTGTGGTGAAGAGAGAGATGAGCCAAAAGAAAACACTCTCAATTTACCAGTCGATCTATATTCCTCCCCTCATTTATGTCCACATGCTTTGAGTAGTGACCGAAACAATTAGGTCACACATACAAGCAGTGGAAATGAGCTTCCTTTGCTGGGCGTCTGGGTTCATCCTTAGAGACAGACATTCAGAAGGAGATCAAAGTACAGTCCTCCAGAATGAAAAGGAGTCACTTGAGGTGGTTCAGGCACCTGATTAGGATGTGTCCTGAATGCCTCCTTAGGGTAGTGCTTTAGGTATGTCCAAACAGGAGGAGACCTCGGGGCAGACCTTAGACACGCTGCTGGAGAGATTACATCTACCAGCTGGCCAGGGAATGCCTTGGTATCCCCTAGAGGAAATGGAAGAGGTTGTGAGGAAAAGTAAATCTGGGCATTGTTGCCTCCCAGATAAGTGATAGAAGAAGGATAGATGGATGACTTCCTTTTTTGCTCAAGTGTATCTTTGTGTTCTAAAAATATTCAACTCTCTTCTTCAAATCTGCAACTCTCTTCTTCAAATCTGTACATGATTGGACACAACTCTCTTCTTCAAGTATACCCATGATTGGCCGCAACTCTCTTATTCAGAATTGCATATGATCAACCATTAATGTTAACTTGTACTGACCATCTCATACTAACTGGTCAGACCCAGGGCAGATTGAGCTCTGAAGGTGGTCAGCCTCCCTAGTCCTGTCCAACTGTGACATGACAACACTGCAGTAAAAATGTGAAGGACGGGGTTCAATTACAATTGTATATTTTGTAACACACTGCAGTAAAAATGTGAAGGACGTGTATATTTTGTAACACAACTTCAGAGATCATTACACTTTTCGTCTGATGGCATCCCTCTCAATCTGTAGGTGAAGCCCTTGTTGAATGTAGCCCGCCAGGAAGATGAAATGAAGGCAAAGGAGGAAGAGTTGCGAAACGCAATGGAGAAGACCCAAGATCTTGTCAACAGAGTCAAGGAGCTGGAAGAGAAAGTGGCTACCCTCTCACAAGAGAAGAATGATATTTCCCTGTTGCTTGTTGCTGTAAGTAGTTTGCTTTTTCTTCCATGTTCTTTCCTCATATAAGTAATCAAAGCAACTGATTAGGGTACCACAACTAGCAACCACACAAAGAAAAGGGATTGAGACTCTTGGCCCCAAAAGGGCTAGATTTTAGTTATATACTGATAACTTTAAAAAACTTTCACTTCACACTCTTCATGGAAATAAAGTAACATCTTTAAAAGTGAGATTACACTTTAACTGGAAAGTACAGTATATTTTCAGCCTATATTTTATCAGAAATTCTTGTTATAAGGAAGAGCATCATGGGTTTTATTGCTTTTATGATATACTGTACTAGTCCCTAAACTATGGTATTGTAAAGGTTAATAAATGTCTGTTTGCTTTATAAGGTTCTGTTTTGTAATTATGCGGTGGGCTGGCGCCCTGCCCGGGGTTTGTTTCCTGCCTTACGCCCAGTGTTGGTTGGGATTGGCTCCAGCAGACGCCTGTGACCCTGTAGTTAGAATAATGGATGGATGGATGGATGTTTTGTAATTATTACAGTCAAGTAGCCAATGAGTTTAAACACATTGACAGGCATCTGAGTTAAACTAAGCATCAAAATCACTTACACAGCTATTAAAAAGTAAACTCCAAAAGTGATAGATGTAAAACTGTGCCTTACAAATTCATATTTAATATTTACAGGAACAGGAATCTCTTGCTGATGCTGAAGAGCGTTGCACTCAGCTGGTGAAGGTCAAAATTGACATGGAAAGCCAGATCCAGGAGATGAAGGAGCGCCTGGAAGAGGAGGAAAGCGCTGCCTCGAGCCTGGGTGCCAACAAGCGCAGGCTGGAAGGGGAACTTAGCGATCTTAAGAGAGATCTGGAGGGACTCGAGTCCACTCTTGCCAAAACAGAAAAAGAGAAACAGGTAACGTACAGCAGTAGACGTTAACAGTGTAATGGCCAACTCTGTATAAAGGGCATGTGTGTGATTCAATGCATTCATTGTTTTCTATTTCGTAGTGCTTTCAGCTTTTTATCCTGTTTCAATTGGCAGGGGAAACAGTTAATAAAGACAAACTAGGATATTTGTCGCCCTTTTAAATAATGTAAATGCAGGTTTGTTCATCCTAGTCACCTGAATGTTATGGCTAAGGTGTTGAACTGTTGCCCCTATCTCCGACTCAATGGGACACTCTGAACATGACACGTAACCTGCTTCTGTTTCAAAGTAGGAATGAGACCTGCACAAGACACCGGACAATATATCCACACTTGCTCATACAGGGTCATTTTTATGTTACCAATCAAAAAAGCACACGGACACGGGAGATGGTCAGAACATGATGGATGGACGTTGGACACATGCAGAAGATTGTAAACATTTCTGTAAACAAATTCTGCAAACATTTCGGATGTATTCAATACAGAAAGGCACTACATAATAAGTTATTTTGTACAAATTTGTTAAATAAGTCATAAGGCTGTTGCTCGCCAGAAAAACATTATATAAAACAGTTACTTAGTGGTTCATTTGATGAAGTAACTATTATACAGATGATCTCTTCTACTTTTTTTTGTAATTGCACAGTAATGTTAACCATTTGTCTTAAAAAGTCTTTCTTATTTCAATACAGGCCCTAGATAAC
Organism: Polypterus senegalus; assembly: GCF_016835505.1. Taxonomy (NCBI): domain Eukaryota; kingdom Metazoa; phylum Chordata; class Cladistia; order Polypteriformes; family Polypteridae; genus Polypterus; species Polypterus senegalus. The sequence continues at coordinate 142,977,532 of NC_053166.1, forward strand.
AAGGTTCGCAGTTTGACAGGGGATCTTGGTCAAAGAGATGACAGCATTGCCAAACTGCAGAAAGAGAAGAGGGCCCTTGATGAACTCTACCAGGTTATAAGATTTCTGAAATTTATCATATCAGCATTAGATGTAGGCAGTGTGGCGTAGTGGTTAAGACTGTGGACCTCAAGCCCTGGGGTTGTGTGTTCAAATCCCACGTGTGACCCTGAGCCACAAGTCACTTCACCTGCCTGTGCTCCAAGTGGAAAAACAGAAATAAATAAAACCAATCTGATCTCAAATGTTGCAAGTTATCTTGGATAAAGGCACCAGCCAAATAATAATATAGTAAATGACCTTAAGGTTTTTGAACTCATTCAAACATATGGTTGCATTGTTGTTAAAGTTTGGCTTCTTTTTTTTTCTTTTAGAAAGCACTTGATGACCTTCAGGCTGAAGAGGACAAAGTAAACCACCTAACCAAAAATAACAGCAAGCTGAACACACACATTCATGAGGTAAGGAGATAAAACAAGACATTTACCGTAATAATATTTCAATATACTGTACTTATTACCTCTCCATGGCTGGCCACATGCCTGTACTGTTGAAAGAGCTAATAAGTCCAGCCTTGACGCCATCAAGTTACTCTTTTCACCTTCAGCTTGAAGACAACTGGGAACAAGAGAAGAAGATTCGTGCAGAAGTAGAGAAAGCACGTCGCAAAGCAGAAGGGGACCTGAAAATGACAATTGAAAACCTGAATGAAATGGAAAGGGCCAAACTCGACCTGGAGGAGATTGTCAAAAAGTAAAGAACATTCTTTCATTCCTTCAAACTTACACATGCATCTGTAACTTCGGCTAGACTGCAGGGTTTCTTTTAAACACACAGTACAATCTGCTGGTGATTTGCAAGGTCTCACTTTGAGGAGCGAGACACTGTCCCGTGACCCAAAACAAAATGTTCTCCATTACTTCTGCTTTAGTCTTTAGCATTCAAACAGTATTTAACACTGTGATGATGGTGTTTAAAAATCAACAGATTATGGTTGTTTTAAACAAAGATGTTCCTGGTATGGGCGTCACCTCATGTCCAAATCTAACGTAGAAAGAATTATGATTTGACCATAAAGGGAAAAATCAACTGTCTTTACCAAAGAAATGAAGCACTATGTTAACACCCTGAAACATAACTACCACATACATGCTGTCTTCATGTATGTGGTAGGGGCTGGCATCATACATCCTGCCACCGAGCTGTATGGGCTGTCTACTCTAAAGCCACATTCAATGCAGCTTGTTCTTTTTGGGAGCGCTTTGATTATCAATCTTATATTCATCACTGAATAAATAATAAACAATAAAATGTATTTCTTGCTATTGCTGCTGTATGTCAATCTGCAGTGCTTCAGTGAAGGTTGGACATGTCTTGCAGCTAAAACTGTTTGCTCTTGACATTTACACAAGCATGACATTTTGATTCCCAGCCTGTTTGTTGTCAGTGTGAGGTTTGCGTGTTCCTCTTTGTCAACATCAGCTTTCCCTGGACAGTACAAGTTAATGGCTTATTCTAGGTATAGATGATTTGAAGTGTCTGTGAAAGAATCGAACAGCACTGAGGCACCAAGCGGGGATGACTAAAGTCAGCTCATTTTCTCCACATAACACAGGCTCAGAGTACTTACACATATCTACAAGTATGATGTCAGTCAGTCAGTCATTGTCCAACTCGCTACATCCTAACACAGGGGTCTGCTGGAGCCAATCCTAGCCAGCACAGGGTGCAAGGCAGGAACAAACCCCGGGCAGAGTGCCAGCCCACTGCAGGGCACAAAACACACCCGGGACAGTTTAGGATCGCAAATGCACCTGTGGGAGGAAACCCACACAGACACGGGGAGAACATGCAAACTCCATCGGGGGAGGACCCGGGCAGCGAATCCGGGTCTCCTAACTGTGAGGCAGCAGCGCTGACACTGCGCCACCACGCCGTCCCACAAGTATAATGTGATAACAGTAAATTATTAAACCGTGCACTTTTCAGAGCTTTCTTATTCACATACTTCACAACTCATCTAGACCTAAAATAAGCGATAACTTTTACTATCCAGAGGAAGCTGACGTGGACAAAGAGAAACCCGCAAAACCTATATATATGTATACATATAAAACTTCATATATATATATTTCTATTATATATTTTATTATTATATATCTATGTTTATAAATCATCATATGCACAGTAAAACCAAAGTGATGTCAATGACTGAAACCTCAACAAAATAAAGTCAACATTAAAAGTAAGGTATGTCTAGTTAATAGTAGAGAAGAAAACAGAAACTCTGGTCAACAACTTCTCTGGAGAAAATAAACCTCTAAGAGGACTGCGGTCAGTTGTAACAGTCAAAGTCACAATTCTGATGACTTGGGCCAGCCGTCCCCTTTCCCATCTTGGCTATGCTACAATATCATATGGAATACTCCTGCCTTGAATTCAGTGTCTCTGACAAATTGGTAATGTTTTTTTTTTTTAAAATGAGACCAGCAAAATTCCAACTAATGTATTCATAATGTTTAGGAGAGACATTGAAATGAATCACGTCAACACTAAACTGGAGGATGAGCAATCCCTTAACTCGACGTTACAGAGGAAACTCAAAGAGCACCAGGTAAGAAAAAAACTTTATTTAACCCACCCACGGACATGATTGTAAATTTTTTAAGGTCAGATTTTGCAGAAATATTAGAAAGTTTTTCTAAAAAAAAGAGAACCATAAGCACATTGAATAAATTACCAAGTAGTGCAGTGGAGTGTAGGACTTTAGGAACCTTCACATCTGGACCTGATGTTACTTGAGACAGTCTAGGTGAACAGGCTGGAGGAGCTTGCTGGGCTGAATGGTCCGTTCTCATCACAGCGTCCTAATGGTTTACAAATCTACCCCATCCTCATTCATACATCAGTCTTGAACAATATGTGTGCACAATGTGACAGTATGCATCGTTATTCTAGTTATTTTTCTATATTCTGTATAATACAGGAGAAAGTAGGGTGAAATGACAACTTTTATTGGCTAACTAAATAGATTACAAATACAAGCTTTCGAGGCAGCTAAGGCCCCTTCATAAGGCGAAGTGTAACAAAGAAACTGAAAAATACTCTTTTTCTCTAGTGATGGTTATCTTATCTCTACATTTTATTAGTTCATTGTTCTCTTCTTTCAGGGTTAATTCATCTCAGATGTATTCATTTTGCTAACATTTGAACAAAAAGGTTGTTAAGATGAAAGAAAAAAATCACTTTGCTGTGCCAATATAAGTATTTTTCAGTTTCTCTGTTACACCTCGCCTGATGAAGGGGCCTTAGCTGCCTTGAAAGACTGCATTTGTAATCCATTTAGTTATCCAATAAAAGGTGTCATTTCACCCTACTTTCTCCTGTATCAATCGATGGCTAACATGGTACAACACTCTACTGCTATGTATATTCTATATGAATCAGAAAAATACCAATATTTTTAATGCAAAAAATGCTCTATGAATACATAAATGACAGATTCAATCTTGGGAGTCAGGCTGAACTTGCTGGAGGCTGTGGTAGGACAGACTGGCACTCAGGACACTGCTTACTGTTCTGGACAATGACTCTCACCCCTGGAGACAACTGAGTTATGTCAAGGAGCGCTACATGTGAGGTCTTTTCTGCCTTTAGCCATCAGGCTCTATAATGAGTCAACCCTAGGCTGAGGTGGTCTTGTTCCCTCTGTGCTGAATGGTACTGTGCTGCAGTAGTCCAGCGGACATCTTAACAGACAATGATGCTATGTGCAGTAAATTACGCCTATGTACTGTGAAATTGTATCTGTTAAAATATAGGAAAATCTAATTACTATTCACTTAGTGAATACCTACGCTTGGTTAATTTACTTAAGGATAGTTCTTGTTATTTGTACATTTGTAACTTGTTAGAATACTTAAGATTTTAATAATTCTTGTTATATGTGTATTTGTGAGATTAATGAACTGCCCTTCACATCTATCTATCTATCTATCTATCTATCTATCTATCTATCTATCTATCTATCTATCTATCTATCATATAGTATCTTTTCTATCTATCTATCTATCTATCTATCTATCTATCTATCTATCTATCTATCTATCATATAGTACCTTTTCTATCTATCTATCTATCTATCTATCTATCTATCTATCTATCTATCTATCTATCTATCATATAGTATCTATCTATCTATCTATCTATCTATCTATCTATCTATCTATCTATCTATCTATCTATCTATCACATAGCTTCTTTCATATCTACCGATCTCTGTCTCATTAGATTTTAGGGACTGTCTCTGTCCCTAACCCTAACCATAAAGAATAATAAAAATACATGGATGTTTAAGTCCCCTTAGTTAAAGGAATCTTGTTAAATAAAAAACAATAATCTATAGGTCTGTCTAACTTTTAATAACCTCCTGTTAATCTGACGAATTATAGCAGAGTGTCCCAATTTTTAGATTTTCTTTTCCAGATAAAACAATGTATAAGCCAGTGCAAAAAACATCATTTACGAGTCCAGCATTTCATTCATATTCCTGTATTGTATCATAGGCCCGTATTGAGGAGCTGGAAGAAGAACTTGAAGCTGAACGTGCAATAAGAGCCAAGGTATGCGTGTGATTATTATCCCCAAACTCAAAATATGAACTGTCACAAATGTCCACCATCACAAACTACATGTGTCTGTCCCCTTTGTTTCCACTCAGATTGAAAAGCAGAGAGCTGAACTTTCACGTGACTTGGAGGATTTGAGCGACAGACTAGAGGAAGCCGGAGGAGCCACAGTTGCTCAGGTATCAATCAACATTTATTTATATAGCACATTTTCATACAAAAAAATGTAGCTCAAAGTGCTTTACAAAATGAAGAATAGAAAAATAGAAGACACAATAAAAATAAACATAAGTCAACATTAATTAACATAGAATAAGTAAGGTCTGATGGCCAGGGTGGACAGAAAAAACAAAAAAAAAACTCCAAAGGCTGGAGAAAAAAAATAAAATCTGTAGGGATTCCAGACCAAGAGACGGCCCAGTCCCCTCTGGGTATGGACTTGTATGAGCATAAGAGGGTAAAGGTTTGTTCTGGATCTAGACTTTACACTTTATAATTGTCTTTCTGAGAGCAAAATCAAGCCCTGTGCATAACAAGGCATGCAGAAGTTGTGTATGAATATTTTGTAATGTGTGAAAATGTTCATTATGCAGCTGTAACATTATTCTAAATATAGTAAACAGCTAAATGGCAAGTATTGTCATACCAAGGCAAGAACTATAATATAATTATAATTATGGTATATTAGTGGCATTGTGAATGGATGCTGGTGGTAATTAGTCCTGGTAGGGCTACCAATGTCATAAATAATGACAGGATCATTTCCTAAGGTCTGGCCTTTTACTGTAAATTGTACCAATGTGTGATTTTAAAAATGTGTCATAGACTAACACCCCAGTCAGCAATAGGTCATAACTTTTTATGTATAAACTAAGTTTAGAATATGGATGAATAGACAGAAAACATTTACTATTTGTATATCTTATTTATAGTGGACTCCAATCTACAGTACTTTACAAATACAAAGATATACAATTCTTAAGTGACTTGCTCACACAGCAGGCTTTGGGTTTCAACTCCATTTCTTTAGCTACTGCACTGCACTGTTTGAAGTGGATGAATTCATACTTTTTATACCTTTTTTTTTGTAAAACTCTCTTACTTTCTCTTCCAGATTGAGCAAAACAGGAAGCGTGAAGGAGAGCTCTTGAAATTGCGCCGTGAGCTTGAAGAGGCAGCCCTACAGTCCGAGGCCACGGCTTCAGCCCTAAGGAAGAAGCATGCTGACTCCATGGCTGAAATGGCAGAACATATTGAGAACCTCCAGAGAGTCAAAGTCAAGCTGGAAAAAGACAAACAGGTCATGAAAGCAGAAGTGGATGACCTAAGCAGCAGCATGGAGTCTGTACAGAAAGCCAAGGTAAAATAAAAACACAGAACATCCTGACAGTACTAAGCAAGCATAATCTTTGTGTCATGAAGCCTAATGAAATATTTAAGACAACAACTCCTTGAACAGAATGAGCTCCTTCTCATCACTAATTTGTGACTTTCACTACTGCTCATGGCGGGTATAAAAATGCCAAACAGCACTCCAGGTCTTTATATTACTGGCCGGTTTTTAGGTGTTTTGCTATCTGCTGTGCTATTTTGCTAAAGAACACATCTTACTACATAGTGGCACCTTTCACAGAGGATGTGTGCACTCATGGACACTGGGCCTCAGGTGGAGGGCTGTCAGGAATCCTTTCTGTCAGTGACAATCAAAAGAAGAGAAGACTGTGAAGTTATTTTTAAACAGTACTGTGCTGTCATATTCAAGCACCATCAAATGAACCATAGCTTATCAGAAAGAAAGTATTGTACAGTATGTTAAGAAATCTGCTGGCATCAAAACTGGGCACAGAGATTAAAAGCCAAAACTAAATGCGCATAGAAACCTCAAACAAAAATGTGCATTCTGCAGTTTTTATAAATTTGCCTCCTTGGCAAATTAATCATCATTATGTGATTGTGTTTCCCATTTAAACAATCTGATTTAAAACAGATTCAATTATTAACAGGATTCCTTTCATTTATGTCCTACATGACAAATGTAGAAACTTGAATCTGCTGCCTTAAATTGAATTATTTTGGTCTGCCGTTTTGTAGCTGAATTCTGAGGCTCACGTACGTAAGCTGGAGGACAACTTGGCTGAAGCAAATGCAAGAATTGCTGAGATGGAGAGAAACCAGACTGAGCTTAATGCACTCAAAACCAGACTTTCAGGTAAACTTGACTGCATGCTGCTGCTTCCTTGCAAGCTGGGAAAATTGTGAATAAGAATTGTAGTACTAGGGTGTTGTACCGTGTTAGCCATTATGAATGTAGAGAAGAGCCAAGCAAAATGACACCTTTTATTGGCTAACTAAAAAAATTACAATATCTTGCCTGAAGAAGGGGCCTGAGTTGCCTCGAAAGCTTGCATATTGTAATCTTTTTAGTTAGCCAATAAAAGGTGTCATTTTGCTTGGCTTTTCTCTGAATAAGAATTGGAAATACACCAGGGTGAGGTTTACCCACTGCACTCTGACTACTGACTGCTACCATTTTCCCAATTGCAGGAAACAACCTCAAATATATAATTTCAAGTAGTGCAAGACTGAATTTGTGCACTAGATTATATACAGAAATATATATGTCTTTCAATGAAATTGATACTTTTCATTATTGAGATATCATTAAATTGATTTAAAAATATAGCCAAGGCATTACTAGTGTGTATAAAGTCTATTACTGCTTGAAATGGCTGATCTTTAATCAATTATCCACTTATGTTTGCAAAGCCCCATTGTTAGCGGCCATTCCTTCAGTGGCCTAATAGTGCACTCTCTTAGGTTATTGTTAAGGCCCTGATACAGCAAAGCAGCTCCAAACCTTCAAACTGCCAACACACTGCTTACAGGTGGCTTCTGGGTGTTCTGGTCAAATGATCTCTTTGATTTTTACCAAATACGTCTTCTGGTACTGTGGATGAATATTTCTATCTTTGTCTCATCTGTCCAGAGCATATTGCTCCAGACGTTCTGGTCTTATTTTAGGTGTTCATAAACAGACTTTAGTGGTGTCCTCCCATGCAGATCTAATTTGTGCAGCTTCTTTATAATGGTAGAGTCACGCACTTTTACATCATGAATGGCAAGGGCTTCCTGTAGGTCCCATGATGAAATTCTGGGGTTCTCAGAGACTTCATTCAGCATCTTGCTTTCTGCGCTTGGGCTGAACTTGCTAGGGCAGCCTTACACAGACAAGTTTGCAGTAGTTTGAAATGTTATCCACTTCAACAGTGGAATGGTTGATTTCCAGTGATACAGAGATCTTTTTAAGGCCCTTCCCAGGCTTATAGGCATCTACAGCTTCTTTTTGACAGCTTCAGAGAGTTCTTTCGATCTTGGCACTCTGATCCAGCAGACACTTCAACAATAAAGAGCAAAGCAAACTAAATGTATGAGGTTTAAATAAGACCGATCAGACAAGATCCCCTCTAGTGAAGTTCTAATTATTGACACCCGACTCTAATTTCAGGTATTTGGTGTAGTGAGAAATATAGAGATACACTTACTTCTTCCACGCATCTAAAATACTTGTCAGTGAGTTTAAAATTTTTCATGCTAAGCAATCTGAAAGTACATTATTACTAATGTAAATGACATAATTTTAATTTTTATTTTAATTTTTTTCATTTTTATTACTATTTAATTTAATATTGTTTCTTTGTATCAGTATACTGCTGCTGGATTATGTGAATTTCCCCTTGGGATTAATAAAGTATCTATCTATCTATCTATCTATCTATCTATCTATCTATCTATCTATCTATCTATCTATCTATCTATCTATCTATCTATCTATCTATCTATCTATCTATAATCAAAAATGAGATAATTTAGAGATCATTTTAAATTTCAACTGCCTTATGTCTTTTCCTTTCTTGTACAGCTGAGAACACTGACCTCAGCCGGGAACTGGAAGAGACAACCAGCAGGCTTAACCAGTTTTTACGCATCAAGTCTACATTGACATCCCAGACTGATGAGCTGAAGAGGCAGGTGGACGAGGAATCCAAGGTGGGCAAAAACAAACAAGCCATTTCTGTACAATTCAGCTATATTTCAGATTTGGGAACCTACTAGAATAAACATATTTGCACTTTCACAAATGAAAAAGAAGGCTATGATCTTCATTTTGATGGCATTTTAAGCCATTGTTCCACCTTTTATAGGATATGTTTTTCTTGTGTTAGGGTCATTTGTTATCAATAATCACATCTGATCTCTCTGCTATCTGATCTGATCTATATGCTCGTGTTCTGTTACAGGAGAGTAGACAGTAAAAGCCTGGCAACATTAAAGGCAATGTAGGAAGAGTCTCACTCGCACACCTCCACTTACGTACAGCCACTTTACAGTCACCGGTACTGTAAGCCTAACATGCTTGTCTCTGGAGGAGAGAAAAGGAAGGCAAAGGGGGAGCATGCAGATGTTCACCAGGACCGCATTTAAACTCAAATTCCTGATATGTGAGGCTTATTATTGAACATGGTTTTCAGTTTTTTTTTTTTAGTCTAGAGAATATACATCTTTCAGCACACTAATTTTACCCTGAATTCTATAGGCTCTTCATTTCTATTTCATTGCTATGATAGAAGCACAATGGTTCGGGGTTAATGCTACCGAGACCTGGATTTGATTCCAGGGCCAATCACGATTTGACTGTTTGCAGTGCTCGGGTTAATTCACAACAACCTTAAAACATGCATATTAAGTTCACTGGGGACTCAATATTGACCAGTTATGAGTGAGGGAGGATAAGTGTAAGTGAGCCTTGCAGTATACTGGTCATTTGCCTTGAACTGGCTCTTTCTAAGTGCCTCATCCCAACAGGACAGACCACAGCACTCTGTAATGAAAAAAAATTAGTGGTGTGGTAGGACATGGTGATGCTCACTTCATTAAAGCCACCTTGCCTGTACCTTTCTTTTTTTTCTTTCTGTTATTTTGTAAAATAAATATACAGAGTTTATGTCCTTATAATTAAAGTGGGGGGAAAAGGTTTCACTAAATGACCATAGCCAGATATAAAAAAGTGCCAGGACGTTTATACATTGCATGTCTTCCAGAATTCATCCATCCATTATCCAACCCGCTATATCCTAACAACAGGGTCACGGGGGTCTTCTGGAGCCAATCACAGCCAACACAGGGCGCAAATCAGGAAACAAACCCCGGGCAGGGTGCCAGCACACTTCAGGGCACACACACACCAAGCACACATTAGGATCACCAATACACCTAACCTGCATGTCTTTAGACTGTGGGAGGAAACCCACGCAAACACAGGGAGAACATGCAAACTCCACACAGGGAGGACCCGGGAAGCGAACCCGGGTCTCCTAACTGTGGGGCAGCAGCGCCACCGTGCCGCCCTTCCTGAATTCATTAGTCCTGAAATGTTAATGGAATGCAGATGCCTTCGGCCTTTAATCATGTGAAGGGAAAATGAACAGAATAAGAATAGAACAGATTTCAAAGTAAAGACTAAATGGAGTGGAAGATGATGTGCAGCAAACAAGCTGTTAAATGTCCAATGCATGTACTAATGTACTGAAGTGTTTTCCAACATTTTGGAGTCTTAAGGTTACAAACATGTTAAAAGCACACTTAACTACATAGAGCCTGACCAAGTGTTAATGAAAAAGAATGGTTTAGGTGTAGGCCTAACTCAGTTTTGTCTGTCCCATCAGTCCCGCAGTGCCGCAATGGTCAGCCTAGCCAATTCCAAGCATGACCTGGACCTGATGAAAGAACAGCTTGAGGAAGAGCAGGAGAGTAAGGCCGAGATGCAACGTCTCATCTCCAAGCTCAACTCTGAGGTCACTACCTGGAGAACCAAGTATGAGACTGATGCCATCCAGAAAACTGAAGAACTGGAGGAGACCAAGTAAGCGATCACTTGTACTCTGTTGGATGGACAGCCATTTGTCTGGTATTGAATGGGAGCAGAAAGCAGAGATTGAATTAACTAATAACGTATCAACTGTACTGCACTAAATCACTAAAGATGAACACCATCCTAAAATGCTTGAAATGAGGTAATTATTAATATTTGCACTCTTACATTTGGAGTGTTGGCAAGTTAAGAGGTATGGTGAGATTTCATAGTGAGATGAGACTTAAGTTTGTGACATCGAGTGTCTCATTTTTTACCTTTACACCAGCACATCTCCACATTTTTGCTACTGCCACACACTTTTAAGAACATTCATTTGACTTGCAAGAGAAGACCATTCAGTCCATGAAGCTGTAGCTCTTTTGGTTAGCTAATAGTTAAAAATTCCTGACATCTCATTCAGAGCCTTTTTAAAAGTTGTCAAGATATCTGCTTCAGCTCCATGGTTTAGTAAGTTGTTCCAGATTCCCATGACCTTTTGCATGCTTCCTGGCTTCTATCTTAAAAGCACTTTCTCTTAGTTTCCATCAGTTACTTTGAATATGTGATTCACAACTGAAATGAAAGTAATCTGCTGAAAGACTTTAGTCTGTACAATGGCCTGGTGCCCTCCTCTCTGTGGAGTGGGTACTGAAATTCACCTTTCATAGTATGGCATAGAAGAATGGTAAGCTTTTGCACATTCACAGAAAGACTTCCATGGGTGAAGAGGTGCCTCTCTTGATTATTGTAACTTCACTGTGGGCATTTCTTTACAATTGTAAGGCACAATGTTTCTCATCAATTTTTCACAGTGAAGATGCTCAAGTATCGACTGGATTTTAGTAGCCCTCAGGAATCATTTTTAAGTCAAGTCCCCTCTCACTGTCCTAACGCTTGCTTGTGACTCACAATAAACACCTTCATGATCCTGAATCAGGCGCATCCCAGGACTTAGGGACAGACTCCGAAAATGAAATCTGTTTAGTCTCAAGCAGGGGAGATTGTGTGAGGACCTAATCCAGGTAGATCCATCAGAATTCTTTCAGATTAATGGTGACTCACATACTCGACGGCAGCAGTGGAAATTAAGGGGAAGAGCATTTGGGACTGAAGCCAAGAAACACTTCACACAATGAGTTGTTGGAATCTGAAACAAACTTCATAACAAACTTCAACTACATGATTAGATAGATAGATAGATAGATAGATAGATAGATAGATAGATAGATAGATAGATAGATAGATAGATAGATACTTTATTAACCTATCTATCTATCTATCTATCTATCTATCTATCTATCTATCTATCTATCTATCTATCTATCTATCTATCTATCTATCTATCTATCTATCTATCTAATCATGTAGTTGAAGCAGAAGCCTTGACAACCTTTAAGGAGTATCTGGATGAGATGTTGAGACGGGTTAGCTATCACCTAAACAGATGAGCCTGATGGACTGAATGGTTTCCTCTTGTCTATCAAATGTCTTATGTTCTTAAGGGATGGTCAGTCACCTAGCAAACTAATTAAAACTCACATAATCTCATAATCTCATTGATACTTAATACTATTTGATACTATGTGGAATGACGCTACACAGTTCCTTACATTGTGATGTGTTTCATAAGAAATTGAAAACAAGTTATCGAAAACAATCTCATTTTGCACTTAACTTTTGCCACCATTTACACAGGCGTAAGCTAGCTGCCAGACTTCAGGAAGCAGAAGAAGCTTCGGAGGCAGCACAGGCCCGCGCTGCCAGTCTTGAGAAAGCCAAACAGAGACTACAGGGAGAAGTAGAAGATCTTACCATTGAACTTGAAAAGGTATGTGACAGCGGAAAAAATTCAATACAAGAGAGAATTAGCATGAGTGAATAAAACAACTGTGAGCCCATCTAATGTAAAGATGGGGTATTTACAGGTGAGGTGGGCCAGCTACAGTAATCACCTGCCCTGTTATAATCCCTTGTTTTCAGGGCACAACAAATCTATCAATTTCTGAATTTCAGGGAATCACCGTAAACTTTGAAACGTGCTGCTCTGCTCACAGATCATTAGCAAAACAACAAATTCCAGTTAAATAAATTAATGGAAGCGCAAGCATTATTATTAAATTCAGATGCCTCTGAATCAGTATGGTGGGACATTGGCCATCTTGTTTTAGCTTCTCGCCTTTAAGTTATCTTGATGATTAAGTGAACAGGGCCAGCATCAACCTTTATTTTATAAGGTGCAATTTATAATGAATATTTTCTTGAGCAAACTGGATTAAACAACTTCTTCACTCAGAGAACCATAGTCATTACCAAGTAGTATGGTAGACAGTAGGACTTTAGGGACCTTTAAAATGCAGCTTGATGTTATTTTGTAGAATTTAGAAACTTGATGTTATTACGCAGAATCAGGATGTATGGGATTGATGGGATTTGTTGGATTTTATGCCCTGTTCTCAACAAAAATGGTTATAATATTCTAAGAAACATATGACAATACGCATTACATAACTTACTGTATTTGACCTTGCAGTCTAATGCAGCCGCAGCAGCCCTAGACAAAAAACAGCGCGCCTTTGACAAGATGCTTGCTGAGTGGAGCCAGAAGTGCGAGGAGATCCAGGTAGAACTTGACAATTCCCAGAAGGAGTGTCGTACCTATATGACAGAAGTCTATAAGTTGAAGACTGTTTATGAGGAGTCAATTGAACACCTTGAGACCATCAAAAAGGAGAACAAAGTCCTTCATGGTGAGTGACAAATGTACTGCAAGACACTATGATCCGTGGGTGCCCCCTACAGATAAACATAAAGCTTTGTGAGACTAAGCAATCATAGCTTAACTTAGTAATTAACAAAAGCAAAACTTTGTGGATTGGTGAGTGTACAACTTCTTGCTATCCTTTCCACAGAGGAAATTAAGGACCTCGTGGATCAGCTTGGAGAAGGTGGAAAGAGCCTCCATGAGGTGCAAAAGGCTAAGAAGAAGCTGGAAATTGAAAAAGATGAATTACAGGTGGCTCTTGAGGAAGCTGAAGCTTCACTGGAGGTACTAAATATGTCACCAGATTGGAATATTGAAGATGAACAAACAGTGATGTACATTACCCATGCAAACATACGGTGTTGGTAACTGGGAACGTTCTCCCTGCATGTGAAAACTCCTTGCGAGAGCCACTTGCTATGCAGTATGTGTGCTTTTTGATTGTCCACATGACAACCTAAATAGATAATTAATGACTCTTATAATAGGTTGTCTTTGGCTACATGCTTCATGCATATAGGTATACCATTTAGGACACCATTCCTGCTGGTGTCAATTTTCAGTCAGCACAATTATAAAAATATACATTCTCAAACCTGCTTTATGTATTACAGGGTCATGGGGCCAGATCCTAGCCTGTCAAAGTTCAGGCACAAGGTGGTAAACAGTCCTGGCCAGGGCACTAGCAAATTGGAGGATCCACTCGCACACACACACAGCCGTAGTCACTAGGTGCCAATTTAGAGTCACTAAATTATGAACAGAAAAAAACAGACCAGAACACAATAAGGAAGATGAACATCAACAAAGAAAGAGTGTGACACAAAACATCACAGCATCAGCTCAGTCTTGACCTGATGTGTACTTCATGGATTGAGATTCTTCAGCATTAATAATTTGTAATAGTGTGTTATTACATTGTAAAGTATATTCATAGCATTTAGAGTGAGGCATTGGACTTTAATCCACAATATGTCTGGGTCAGTCTCTGAAGCACAGTAAGTCACTTAGCATTGCTGTTATTTTAAACATTGTTTGACATGCACTGGTGTCACTGCTCCTGCTTCCATACAGGTTACAGATGTTGTTTTTTAGATCGGACACTTTGGCTGTTTGTGCATTTTGTGTACATTAGGGCTGTGATCCAGAAGGCTATGCTTTGACAGCAGGTGGAGGACATGCCATGGTGGTCACTAACAATGACCTGTGCATAAGCTATAATATACTGAATGTGGTGGCATAAAGTTACTATACAGCAAGGATGAGACCGCTTATGCCTGAATGAAACAGAAAGACAGCATTTTCAGGCCTGGAATTGGTCCCATAGCATTTCTGTTAAACTGTATTTTTATCTTATAGGTTGAGGAGAGCAAAGTTGTTCGTATTCAGCTTGAATTGGCACAGGTTAAAGCAGACATAGATCGCAGGATACATGAGAAAGAAGAAGAATTTGAAATTACAAGGTCAGTAAATATAATTTGTTATTGGAAACCTTGTTCTTTTCTTTTCCAAAATAAGATGGTTAAAACTTTTGTTTATTTAAACAGAAAGAACCACCAGCGTGCAATAGAATCTTTGCAGGCAAGTCTGGAAACAGAGGCTAAAGGCCGAGCTGAAGCTTTGCGCTTGAAAAAGAAGATGGAGTCTGATCTGAATGAGATGGAGATCCAATTGGACCATGCCAACAAAAACAACAGTGAGCTGGTCAAGACCCTGAAGAGACTCCAGCAGCAAATAAAGGTACAGTAAATGAAGAGCATGCTATATACGTATATATGTTACACAGAACTTTCCCCAAACCTGCCATATCATCTTTAATCTAACACCGAGCAGTGTTACAGGTGAGTCAACATAATTTAACTTACTTAGACGTAGATCATCCCGTACCAATAGGCACAATGAGCAGCAAGTTTTCACCAACAAGATCAGTTGGTCGAGGTGATTTGCAGCTTTGTCCCATTTGATCTTCACAGCAGATCACTCACCACGTGGTTGTCCTGGCCTCCTTTTTGTAGTCCTAAGTTTCCAGGTCATCACATCCTTGGGGATTTGATGGTCCATTATTCTGAGCACATGGCCTATTAAGAGCATTCGGTGGTCAATGACTGTGTGTTCAGTCATAGCACTTTATCATTGGTGATGTGCTCTTTGTACATTCGCCATAAGCTCCTTTGATGGAACACACTGAGGTGTCAGGGTATACCCTTTGTCACTCATTATTTAACAATAAGGCTTAATCCTGACTTCTGTTTTGGACATACCAGTCATCCTACCTGACTTTGGTGAATCGGTCCACAATAAGAAGCCTACACAGTATCATATGATATGAACAGCTGTCTCCGTTATACAGGATGCTGACAATGCCCCAAACTCGAAAGATCTCCTGTTAATAAACGAATCATGATTCTGTGTTAGGAATACTTCTTTGTAGATTTTATACTCATCTAATCAAATCTCATTGGTGGATTAATGTCTGAAATCTTATATACAATATGAGTAATAAAATTGGAGGAATGACAAATTCAGGAAGGGTAATAAACTAATTTTAAAAACTTGGACCAAGCAATAGTGATTAAAAAACTGGATGACTTTAACACCAGAGTAAAACCATGTCTAAAGCAGATGAGCGCAAAGTGTTGCAACTAAGTAAAAGAAGTGTACGTTATAAATAGAAGATGCGCTACAGAGTTTATCTGGGCATGACATTCTCATCTTCTAGGTAAACACAAAAAAAGAAATAAAATATTAGGCTCTAAAATGAACACAGATGAAGATTCATTATGCTGGTGAGACCCAATCTGGAGTACTTTGTGTAATTCTGGCACCACATTACAAAAAAGAGACATAGCAGAAAGAAAAACTGCAAAGCAAAGGGCAACCAGGCACACACGGTAGATGAATTTATCAGTATATCTTAATCTGACAGACAAAAAGAAATCAACCTCTATAACCTTGAAGAGAGACGTTCATGTAGCGGTTTAATCCGGCTTTCACTATTCTCTAAGGCAAAGCATAAATTGGTCCATTAGAACTGTTTCAGTTAAAAAGTAATCCATATCCTTCAGGTAGCCGGGGAAAAATGAGAAGTTTATTCAAGTAGGAAATCTGGAACAAACTTCCGAGGCACTCAGTTGAATCAGATGACTTACTGTTTTTCTAAGCAAATGATCCCACTGGTTAGACATCTCTCATTGGTATAATTTTAAAAATCTATCCTGTCCTGTCCAGCTATTCATCCAGAAGTTAACCTTGACAAAGTGTTAGTGCCGCCGACCCATGCAACAATCTTTGTTTAGTATGCCACCAACAATGTGTAAAACTTCAAATAAAATAAAACGAAAAACTGATCTCCTATAAGGCTGCGATATACAGGTTTAAAGAGCAGTAGCCTCTGAACCCGACTTTTAATATGAAATTTGAAATTGATTTTTGATATGAGACCTCAGATGACAGCTTCATAATAGACACATGTCTTTTACACTACATTTTTGTCACATTTACCAGGAATTATCAGATTAAAAATGAAAAGTGCTGTTTTCTCCTTTGTAGGACATGCAAATGCAAATGGATGAAGATGCTCGTCAACACGAGGAACTGCGTGAACAATACAACTTGCAGGAGAGGCGTCTTAGTCTTCTGCAGACAGAGCTAGAAGAAGTCCGCAGCGGCCTGGAAGCCTCCGAGCGTTCCCGCAAACTCATTGAACAGGAACTGGTGGAGGTCACTGAGAGGCATAATGAGCTAAATGTGCAGGTGACCATTTACAGTTTACTTTTTTTTTTTTGCTCAGCAGATGCTTTTATCTACAGTGACTTACAAAACAGATCTGCATAATCGAGTAAACATCAGTCTGGGGAAGTGTTTGGGAAGGGTAAAAAACTGATCAGTGCCAGTAAAGAGCAAAATGCAAGCAAGTTACACTTCCTAGGTTACAAAAACCTACCAGCTAATATCAGTTAGACACCAAACAAGAGAGTCTTCAAACGTTTCTTAAACACATTGATGGAACCAGAATTTCAGATGGAGATGGGGAGCTTGACCCACCAGCTAGGAGTGACACATGAAAAGAGTCTGAACTGAGATTTGATACTAGGCCTGAGTGGTCTCCCGATGACTACTTCAGTACTATAATGCTTCTCCGGTTTGCAGAACACAAATGTCCTAGTGTGAAAGGGTTATCCATGACAATGGACTTACTGTATGTAAGGAGACGCTGGCTCCCATTTTGCAAATATCTTTAATCAGGAATTTGGTGAAGTGTGTGAGAACATGTTTTTATCAGATGTAAAACGTCTGCCGACCTAATTAGTGAAGATGCAATTTACTATGGCTGGGCTCTACCTTAGTGTGATTATACCCAAAAGGCATCAGCCACAGGTTTGGTTATCAGATGTTTGAGCTCCCATTTAGAAGGTGAGAAGCTCAGCTGCACACACAAAGAGTAAGATTACAATCCATAGGCATTCTTGAGAATACCAGAAAGAGCTCATACCCAAAATATAGGGCTCTGAACATTTATACAGACTCTACAGAGACGTTTGGACAAGTGAGCAGTCAATTGCACCTGGAGAATAGTTTACACTGCGCTTTGCGGGTTCCCAGTACAAGACTTCAATCTACCAAATGCTGCTAATAATATAAAAAGCAACAATGAGTCACAGAGCCATAGTTTCAACTCGTAGGTGTGCGTGTTGACAGAGTGAGCTCCAGTGAGAGAGCGATGAACTCGTTATGTGCTTTTCAAGGAATCAGGGAAACTGTCAAGGGTATTGCTTCATTAACTACACAGCAGAAGCCAGCGTATCTACGAAGTCATCCCACAATTCTGTTCTTCACAGTTGGAGGCCCACAAGGTAGCTAGAGTGTAGCACTGGTACTTAAAGGCCCCATCATTCAGTAAACGTTTTCTTACACATGTGTTTGGATCTTAGTGATGCAGAAAAAACATCATTACATTATCTCACATTTGAAAAGATAGGGCCATCTGTTGAATTAATGCCTTTTAAACAAATGAGTACATTTAAAAGTCATTAGGAGAACCATCAGAATTATATTGGAGAAACCTGACTGCTGCAGACTGACTGGGGGAGGCTTGTCAAGACAGTATTTATAAATCATGGACCCTCTGACAGACAAATGTAATTAACATGTATGTAAGCAACAACTCAATGCCAATGTTTTAATTTTGTGCTTGGATATACCACACATGTTTCGTATTACAGTATTCTAAACTTTTAGTATGTTTTCATTTTATGTTTGAGGCATATAAGGGACAGGTAAAAGATGATTAATATTCTATAAAGTGTAGAAAATCATTATAAATGCATTTTATTGTGTCATCATACACAATCACTAAATGTATATATTCTTATATGAAAATGTCCTAAACAGAGTGTAAAAAGATGTTGAAATTCCCGTAATGAAGTAATAAAATGTTTGATCACATGCATTCCGGTTCTTCCAAACGTTTTGAATGAAAATCTTCTACTATAACTTTTCTCACCCACAGAACCAAAGCCTTGTGGTCATCAAACGCAAAATGGAATCAGACCTCCAACGACTCAGTAATGAACACGAGGAGCTCATCAGCGAGTTCCGTACTGTAGATGAAAGAGCTAAGAAAGCAGTCGCCGATGTGAGTTCGCTAACTTGTCTGATACCAATTTATATTTTCATCATCAGGGAGCAAAAATGAATTGCATCTTTTACTCCTGTAGGCATCGCGCATGGCAGAGGAACTGCGCCAGGAACAAGACCACTGTGCACACCTTGAGAAAGTCAAGAAGAGCAATGAAATTACCATCAAGGACTTACAGATGAAGATAGAGGAAGCTGAGCAGCTTGCTTTGAAGGCAGGCAAACGCACCATTCAGAAACTTGAGGCCCGGGTAAGTGGAGATGAAACATTAAATGGTGTGAGGGAGGGCGCTTTCTACTTGTGATTAAACTGCATGTCTTTGGTTTTAAAAAGACAAAAGCTGAATCACTTGGCCAAACAGCTGATGAAAAAGCATAAACCTATTATAGCGTTGATAAAAGACCAAGATCAGTATGTGGCTTTGAAGCTGTTTTGCTATGTGCTTGAACCAAAAGCTGTAGCTAACTTACAGTTTGATTAAACCCAAATGATCTAAAACTATGAAATTGGTAGTTGATCCAGTAAGTATTCTGACCAAGCTTGTATTGTCCCATTAGATATTAGTGGTACTGATCGATGAAAATCAAAATCAAATAAAAATCAGTAGATGTAATTAAACTAACTTCAATATGGTAAGGGGAAAGCAAACAAGAGATTATGAGGAGAGTACATGATGGAGCAAAGTCGGTCTCTGAAGGGAGATAAAGAGACTGCTTCCATAAAATATATCTGGAGCTAAATAAGAACTATTGGGGTACCTTTGGATTAACACAAAATGAACATTTTAGGCATATAAAGAAAAGAGGAAGCTGATGTGTGCCAAATCGATGACTGCATTTATTGACAAAACTTACTTATAGCAGTTAGAGGTTATTTTGCAAAAACAGAGAAGCCAAAAAAGAAACAGAAAACTAAATCAAGAAGCAGACACTTTCTGGATAGTGTGAAGGACAGTCGGGTCCCATGCCCAGCAGGGATGCCCCTGCAGCTTATGCTCCGGGGGAGCTGCCATGGGCAGTTCAATACCTCCCCTGGGGACGCTTGGTGGCAGCCTCCCTGGCCGACGGTGATTCCCCAGCCACCCACAGGGCTCCATGGGAGATAGAGTCCTCCACAGCTTGGTTGGGACCCGGGGTGGCCGCTAGGGGGGGGCTGTCTGCTTCCCACAGCCCAGCTGGACGAGTCTTCAGCCCCACCCGGAAGTGCAATTAGGACCAGGTGGTTAATCACCTGGAACGCTTCCGGGTGGGCTATAAAAGGGCCCAGCCACCACTACTCAGGGAGCCAGGGTCGGGAGGAGGAAGTCTAAGCTTGAGGAGGAGTGGTGGAAGAGAAGAAGGATTGTTGGTTGTGTTTATTGTGCTTTGGGACTGTGTTTGGGCTGTATGGCACGGGGAAGACGTGTCCCACAGCTGAAGAAAAATAAAAGTCTTTGTGTTTTTATATGTGCCTCCGTGTCTCTCTGTGTCGGGTCAGGCGTCTATATAGCGCCTTTGTTACAATAGCCATGTCCTCATCTGGTGATGATATATGGGATGATCTGTGAACTTCTTATCCAGAACATCACATGTTACCGAAAAGTACAGAGTTACAGAGATACCTGGACAGCATGCAGGCTTGGGCATATCCGTGGCAAATTAAATGTAATGTAAGCAGATGTAAAGTATTAACATGTAGAAAGTAAAAATGTCAGATTTGAATACACAATGGGAGGTCTGAAAGTTGAAAGTACTTCCTATGAGAAGGACTTAGGAGTCATAAGTCATCACTGTCTACATCCAGGCAGTGTACAGAAGTGATCAAGAAGGCTAATAGATTATATATCATGATGTGTGGAGTACAAGTCAATGGAGGTTATGATTAAGTTATATATTAACACTAGTAAAGCTTCATCTGTAGTAGTGTATTCAGTTTCAGTCTCCCAAGTTACAGAAAAGACATAGCAATGCTAGAGAAAGTCCATGGAAGAGCGACTAAACCAATCGCAGGACTGTGAAGGGCGAGTTATGAGGAAAGATTGAAGGTGTTGACCCTTTTCAGTTCAAAAAAGCAGAGATTAAGAAGTGACATGATCGAAGTGTTTACAGTTATGAAAGGAATAAGTACGGCAGATGCTAGTTAAATCTTTAAAATGAACTCTGCCAACAGAACACGGGGGCACAGTTAGAAACTTAAGGGCAGATTTCATACAAATATTAGAAAGTGTTTCTTCACATAAAGAACCATAGACACATGGAATAACTGATTAAATAGTGTGGTGGACAGCAGGACTTTAGGGACCTTTAAATCTCAATTTGATATTATTTTGGACACTCAAAATTAATAGGATGGACGAGCTTGTTTTGCCGAATGGCCCGTTCTCATCACAATTTATTTAATGTTCTAGTGTAAGTGTGTGTGAATTTAAAAAGCAAAATGAAACCTGACATTGGTGGTGCCAATCTGAAATTTCCAGGCAATTTTCCCTCTTATCAGCCTTAATGTAGCTGATGATGTTAAATCTGCGATGGATGCCATGTTTCACTCTCATTGGCTGGTGTAGACAGGAAGCAATCCCACTTAATCTCAAAATGCATTACAGGAATAATATTAAGAAAAATATGAGCTTTACCAATGAAACAACTAGCAGAATAATAAGAATGTACATGCTGTGTCATCCTGAACTGGCATACCAAGTCAAGGACTACAGGTTTAACTCTTCATACAGACACTGGGAAAGCTACCCTTTGCATTATTTGCCAAATGGAATATAGTAACATGCCTGCTAAATGTCTACAAACAAAAACACAGATCCATCCTAACTTTCTTTCTGCTCTCACGCAATAGGTTAAGGAGATAGAAACAGAACTGGACTCTGAGCAGAAGCGTCACGTGGAGACAGTAAAGATTCTGAGAAAGAATGAGCGCCGCCTCAAGGAGCTTGTGTTCCAGTCAGAGGAGGACCACAAGACCAACCAGCGAATGCAGGAACTGGTGGAGAAACTGCAGAACAAGCTGAAGGCTTATAAGAGGCAGATTGAAGAAGCTGTGAGTAACTCTTCGACCTTTTTACGTGACCAGGAAAATCATTTTATTAATAGTAAAATCACAAAATTTTTGTTTATCTTTGGTTAATTCTAGACACTTTAAACCCCAAAATACTGTATATGTTATATATCGATGCCGTTATGCAAAGGTAATATGCCAACTATTGGCATGCTTTTTCCAGACCTCGTGTCTGTCCTTTGATAGTTGCTATGTTTACGGTGGTGGGTGAAGCAAAGACTTTACAGACAGATAAGTACAATCTAGCAAATGAAGCCTCACTTTTGTAATTTCATTCATTTTTTTTATTCTGTACACCAAGACTAAGGCACCACGGTGACATGTTACACTGCTGCCAAAACAGCTCTTGGGGCCTGGCTTCAGTTTCCAAAAAAAAAAAAGTTCTTGTCTGCAGTCTGCTTTATTTGTGTGTCTTAAGGACATGTGTACGAGTGAAACTGGGGACTCTAAACTGGATTCGCACAAGTGCGGGTGTGTCCATAATACTGCATTGCAACGAACGTGGATCCCACCCTGCTTTGGGCCCAGTAATGACAGCGCCCTGTCGTTGAAAAGGTCAAATCAGAAAATGCATTAATAAAGGGTGACACTAAATGAATAATCATTATCAGAAAGGTGCACATTTATATGTTTATTGGGGCAGTAGTGTCACATGTACAAAGTACAGTGAAATCTAATTTGCATGTGCTAATCAATAATTCAGCTATTAGTATAAATGTAAAAGTATATATAATAGTTTGCCCCCTGCTCGCTTTGCTCGCCCACCCCCTTCCCTCCCTGGGGCCGCTATGCGCCAGCCACTTCGCATCTCTGCCTCTCACATTGTGAAGAGAGGGCCTGAATGCACATTGAGAAGATGTGGTTGCTCCTCCGAAACCCCCTCTTGAACGGTGATACAATGGGAAACAAAATACAGTTTTTTTACTTCGCACAGGGCTTCGAACATCTAAAAGCCTGTACAGCAGCTGTCCTTTTGTCTCCCTGCCTTGTCTCGTGGGATGTTGAAGTGTGTCTGAGAAAATCACGTCTCCACCCAAGATTTTTTTTTTTATAATAGAGAGATAATAGTATATTTATTTAGTATAGCATGTAGTATATAATATACAGTATGTTTATTTAGTGTGTGTATATATACTGTATATATTGTGGACGCTGGCCCGGACACACACAGACGGACATCGTAAGTTCACCCAACACACGTTTATTAACAATATATTTACAGTTTTCGTGCACTCACAAAACCCCAGTGCCTCCAGCACCGACTCCCCCAATGTCCAGGCCACTCAGTTTGCCTTTCTCCTGGCCGCCTCTAGTCCTCCCTCCAGCTCCATCCTCTTCCACCCGACTTCTGCCGATGACTGGAGGGAGGCGGCCCCTTAAATGGAAACCCGGCTGCTTCCCGGCATTCCTCCGAAGCCACGCCCCAGTGTGGCGGAAGTGCCGGCTGTGCACCCAGAAGCCGTCCGGGTGTCCCCCGTCGTCTTCCCCCCAGCACTTCCTGGTGTGGCGGAAGTGCTGGGCTCCCGGGATATTCAGGCACTGGGGCGCCGCCTGGCGGTGGCCACGGGTCCCTACAGGGCTGGGCTTCCAAGCCCTTCACCCCAACATAACCAGGGCAGACGCCCCCTCGTGGTCTGCAGGAGGCACAAGCCCTGGGCATCCCCGCCGGGCTCCAGCACAATATACACTGTATATATATATATATATACTGTATGTATATATATATATGTGTGTGTGTGTGTACATTTACTTTTCTTGAGCTAACAACATACTCATCTATCCATCCGTTTTCCTAATCCGTTTATTTAGGGCAGGGTTTTGGGGCTACTAGGAGCCGATCCCAGCAATTATCAGGTGCAAAAGGGAATAAAAATACCTGGACAGGCAATCGGCTTACTGCAGGGTGAAAACACACACACACACACTGGAGGGGTCAATTTAGCATTGCCTGTCCAGTTAACCTGCATTTCTTTGTGCTGTGGGAGGAAACTGGAGCATGCTGAGGAAACCTACTTTATCACAGGGGGAGCATACAAAATAACATACTTGTTACATATAAATTTAACTTACAGTATGTGCAAGTGCAGCAAGAATTGGAAGCCCAATAAAAGTAAAACGGGAAACTCAAAGACATATTATTACAGTCGTATTAGTTGAAACCATGGTTACAAGTGACAGTTATTCAAGTGCTCCTCTTACATATAAAGCATCAGAAACTACCAAGATCATTAACTTTTTGAGGGCTGAATATTTGTGTCGAATAACACAGTTTTCCAAAAACCACACAAAGCTATGGTTTCACCCAGAAATCAACATAAAATGTCTGAAGCTGTGTGCTGAGGCGACCAGTAAATCAGGGATGCACGGTTGGCTGCCCACCAGGCTATCTTCACATATCAGGAGGTGGTCGCAGTCTCAATGCATCGCAATCTGGTTTGTACCTCTTGTCATTGTTACCGCAGGTACATTGGCTACACGAACCTGTTCGACAACACGATCAGCTGGGGACCGATCAGCTGATGCTGATATCTCACATTTGTTTTCGATCACAAAATTGCAGCCCGACAATTCAGTGATAATATGCAAAACGTTTTCCACGGAGTATTTCGCTTTACGCATTCACTTTGATCTCTTGGCAGATGTTGATGCCATTTTCGCTGGTGTTTGCTCCTCTCAGGGACTCTCGGTCAAAACCAATGAAGCTACCTTTCCTTCTAGCAAAGATAGTCCAACTAAAACTTCTTCTACTTTTGACAAAAGTCGACATCCGCCCTGAAAGAGTTAATGTAAGACAGAAACACAGGCATCAGGTGTTTTCATGTAGCTAACATTAATAAGAAGGTAAATCTCTTTCTAATAGTCTTCACAGACAGATACTGTGTTTTCTAGGTAAGCTATTGGACAAGAACAAAACTTTGATGTAAGCTATTTGAAGTGTCCTCTAGATTTGATATAATATAGTTCACTATGCATTTTCTTCCTAGATGATGTACTGTATATACATTATAATAGTGTCATACGACATGAAACTGAGGATGAGAGCCAAAAGAGGTTTAACAAATATACAGTCTGAAAATAAACAGAATATAAAACGATTGCTTAAATAAGTTAATACATAACACGCACAAAAGCAGTGTGTGTCATTTTTTATGTGAACTGTGCTATTTTTATCTAAGGAAGCTAAAAATATCTAAATTGCAATGAAATGTCAGATTATCAACCCAGTTTCACAGTATAAACTGCATAGCTGATTTTTTTTTTCTTCATCATGACAAAGTTAGTAAAGTAAAAGAACTTCCAGGCAATCAGCACTAGTCCAGCGTCTTCCTTTTCGCAGGAGCAGTGCTATGGAGCCAAAGCCGGGGGAGCAGATGGTTAAGGTGGGAGGGAGGGAGGGAGGGAATGGCCTGTAGGAAAGCTCCTATCACTGGAAAGTATGCGATTTTCCATGCAAAAACAACTCAAAAGATGTCCAAAGGTCTACATGCACATTCACTCGTTTTTCTGACTTCATGTTTTATTTTGTGGTGTCAAAGAATTATTGTGAGAACAGAATATAATCAGGCGATGACAACAAGAAGGAAAAATTGTAGTCATACAGGAAAAACAAGTCAGAGCCAAAAAGGACAAATGATGAGAAAACCCAAACACAAAAGCAAAACAGAAGTCAAAGTCAAAAAGCAGATCACGAACCGTAATGAGGCCTGCTTGACAAGTTAACTAATTAGCTAGATTTCAAGTTTAAGAACTTTTATGCACCAAAGGATAATGTGAAATGTGAGTGCCACCTTGTTTATGCTGCCACTTGACGCCTCCTACCGCACCTCGTAAGCAAAGAGGTGGGACAGGAATTAAATAAAACTCTTTGAAATCACAATAAAAAAAATCAATTGACATCAAAACTGTTTCTGAGTGGAAGAAAACCATACAATAACCCAAACACACACATTTAAAATGTGCTAGTTGTGGAGTTAAGCAGTTTGCTTGTGATCAAGATATAACATTGAGTGACAATAAACAAAATAATAACAGTCAAATTAGCTCCCCAGTTGGCAGACAAATGTATTCTAACTACCCCGTTTCGGCCTACTTAGTTTGCTTCACGGACTGTCAAGTGGATCGTTTCCAAGTGACAGGTGACCTGCCGTCAAGTTTCTTTATGAACGTTTCTCACACTTGGCTCAGAAATTTGCACTCATTTTGGCTACTAGTACCACCAGGGGCTGGAGTTGTAATTCACCACTATCACTTAGATTTCACCACTCTTCAACCGTAAAATAAAAATGCTTAGGTTTAAAAACATGGATTGCTGAGATAGTCAGTTTTAGGCAGCCCATTAGTCACATCACATTGAATTCTGGAAGACAAACAATGGGCAAAAAAAATCAAACTGGTGTGCAAGCACAAATATAGAACATCAACATACAGCACCATCTACTGACATGCCATGGAACTGTATGTTGTCATCTGGTTGGTTAGAAAATGTCAATAAATTCAAAGAATGAATGGTATTAGACAGAAAACCAATAAACAGAAAACCGACGTGATTAAAGGCTAACACATCAAAAAACGCTGATATGATTAATGTAGGAAAAATAAAATATTGTGATGTCCTGTTGAATAAAACACACTCAGGAGCCGCTTCTCTGGGGGAGTCTTCCAAATGCCGACAGGCTTTTTATTTGATATGCAGTGATAAAGTGTTGCCGCCCGTTGTCTGGGTCATGGGGACACCACCAAAATAATAAAAATAACTCGCTTCCATCCTATCTACCTCCCTCTTGTCTGCCCTTTAACTGTTCTCTCCCTTCTCAACCTGATGCTGTCTTTCTCGCTCCAACAACAACAGCTACTTCCAACCACCCTTCCCTTTTTCTCCACGCGCTATTAACTAGTCCTGATCCCTGCCACTCAGCTCTCTCTCTAGGGAGGTGCCCTAAGCCCTTACCAAGTGTGGTTTCCCAAGACTCCATCCCAACACCGCTTTCACTCCCTACAGCTCATGCAGTGGCAAGACACGCCACAACATACCAAAATAATCACTGAGAAAACAAATAGTGGTCCATATATCTCTTATGCACAGCCATTCAATAAAAATCGTGTCCCAGCAGCATTGGATTTTTTGTCATACTACTTATATAACCTCACTTTAACAAAGTCCCGTCCAGTTACATAAGCCTACTGAAGGACGCTTTTTGTACGGCCTGGTTCTCAGCTGGTGACGATATATGAACTCCTCATCCAGTATACCCGATGGTACCCAACAGGCTTTATGATGAGCAGAAAGAAGGAGTTAGTATGGTGGAATGTACACTATAATAGTCCAAAATACATTCACAGGAAACGTGAGTGTGCATGAATACATTTTTTTGTATAACATCCAGTAATTTATTTATAATAGTTAAGCCTATACACAGCCCTATTAAAAGAGGACATTCATTTTTTCATTTTGTTTAAGCTGTTTTGTATTATGGGAGCAGTCCCCTGAGACCTAGAATTAATTGAGTGGGTTTGAAAATGTTATGTTATTTTGCAGTATCTATCCATCCATTTTCAAATCTGCTTAACTTGGGCAGGGTTGTGGGGAAGCTGGTGCCTTTCCCAGCAAGCATATGGGGTGCAAGGCAGGAACAATCCTTGGACAAGGTGAAAACACCTTAATGTTCTAATTTAGCAGTGAAAGACATCTGACCTGCATGTCTCTGGAGCACCAAGAGGAAACCCACGTGCAGCTCTAAGCAGGAGACACCTGGGACATGAACCCTGGTCTCCTTGTTGTGAGGCAGCAGTGCTACCTACCACTGTGACACAGTTTCTAGTATACAATGTTTCATTTCCTTTTTGAGATATGCATTTTATTTTTACCATATTTTCCTATGATTAAAAACATACATAGTAAGAAACAGAACAATATAGTATTTAATACTAGTATTCAAAAATGAAAAAAAATTGGCTCAAAAAAACATCATTTTTATAAGGCACCTTGAATATAGGAAACTATATAAAAAATGCCACAAGGATGTTTCTATAGTTATAGAGCTCTAACGATCACCCTAAAACAATCACGCTAACAAATGGCTAATGTTGTGTACTTTCTCACAGGAGGAACAAGCCAATCAGAGCCTGTCTAAGTATAGAAAAGCAGTGCACGAGCTGGACGATGCGGAGGAGAGAGCCGGTATGGCTGAATCTGCGCTGAACAAACTGCGCACCAGAAACCGCGTTTCTGTAGGGAAGGGCTTCACTTCGGTGGAGATCATTCAGGTCTCCAAATCTTCCTCCTCCAAAGGTGCTTCTGAGGAATAGAATGCTTTTCTGCACAGTCGGTAGGTCCTTCTTGAGCTGTTACCACTGGTACTGTACATGTGCTTATAACGATTAACACCTAGTGGAGTTTGTTCAATTTGTTATAGTACTTTATATACAATATGTGTGTTCATGTAGAAATGTTAAATTAATAAATGAATAAAACTGACAAAGAAAATGATCTGTTTAGGCTTGAAAAATTTCCTTGAATAACAATTTTATGTGTAAGTATAATATGTAGCTTTACATCTTAAGTTGTAATGAATTTGTGTCAATGTTTACCTGAAAAAGAAAAAATGTAAAGGCTTCTTTGTGGCTAAATACTTTAAAGAAGGCAGGCCAGATCCTCCGTCTCACTGTATTCATAAGCTTCTTACTGGTACTTCAGCAGATGCTTGTAAGCTTGTAGGCCATCTTTGCATTCTGATAAACCACAGTAAGTATGAAAACCACGGCTTTAAAGGACAAGTCAATGAATTATTTGGATGATTTTACAAAATAATGAAAAATGACAAGACGAATATTGTTTATAATTATTATTATTATATGGATGGGCAAAGGATGTGAGTAATGAAGGTAGTGAACGGTAGTATGCACAATAATGCTATGAATCAGACATGAAACCAGAGACAGTAAAACAACAACCAGATGTAGTGTTTTGAACATGAAAGGAAGATACTACATGAATGTCCAGACTTTTGTTTAAAAAAAATTAAAATGGAAAAAACATATATAAAGTGTTAATTTATGATATCAAATACATAATGGTGAAGACACAGCAATTGGACAGTCTTGTCTAACTATAATGAACAACGTCTTCTGTGGGCAATTGCCACTGTTTATACTAATAATCTAACAATTTTCCATGATGCAGTTTAAAGCAAACATTTGCCACCCTAAAACTCAACTTCAAAATAATAAATCAGAGGTTAACTTTAAAATTGTCCGTATGTCCTTATTTTAATTTCTGAGAGCACTGGGCGGAACACATGTCCATGGAAATATTTTTAAAACTCTAACAGGTGATGTTTTACAGTCAGCAGGCCAGATTACTCAGATCACTGGTTCCTAAATTCAGGCCTAGAGCCTCCCAGTAGCTTCTGGTTTATGTTTTATAATCATTTTTGAATTTAAAAGGAGTACCTTAAGGAAAACATATTCGAAAACTGCCTTGTTTCTGTCTTAACTAATTACAGAAGATTTAGACCATTATATTAATAATAATGTTTTTTTAAGAAAAGCTGAATATTTAATTAGATTTTACTTAGCAATGGAGTCATTTTCTTTTATTTTTTCCTTTATATATATTAAACCTGTATTTCATATTTTGTTTGTTTGGGAATGTGTTGTTAGATAGTGGCACAGTGATTTCTGTCGCTGTTTCACAGCTCTAATGATCTCTAGTGGTCATCCATTTGTGAAATATCCATAGATATTCTTAACTTGACTTTTTTGGATAATTCACTTTCTCCCCATATCCCAACATGTGTACAGAACATTTTTAAAAAGCCAAAATTGGCCTGGAATAATGGATTGGTTTTATCCAAGTGTTATCCCTAACCTGTGCCCAATACTAAGCAGCTCAATCCTTGTAATAGTAAAATTGGGTTGAAAAAATGAAGAGATGGTAGAAAGGTTCACATGCTGGTGAATAACATTGTTGGAAAATTTTGACTTTCACAGAAATGAGTTATTGAATTAAACAAGGAAATAAAGGCAGGCATTAGGCGGAAGATTCAAATATTATTATCCACCTTAATAAATGGACAAGTGTCTGTGCATATGCCTGTGTGTCTATCTGGTTGCTGTATCTCTGTAATCTCAAAAGATAGCACATCACAGACATTTTTAGGAATAACATGCATTGCATTTGCCATTCCAATAGATGGTGCATCACAAACATTAATACCGCTTTCATAAACCCCACACCAAATGGCATATAACAGAGACCCATGCATTGCAAACGTTAACACTGAGGTCTGTGTTGATTACTTAGATTTCAACCCATCTTAGACAGCTAGAACAGCTAGTTATTAAAACATTTACAGGAAGAAAAACAAAAAAACAAAATAAAAATCGGTCAGCTCAGTGCACGCACGGGCTGTGTAAATGTGCAGCCTGTAAACGTCATTGCTTTTTGTAATTAGTTAAGTAAAAACAAGTTTTGTCTGGCTATGGTTTTCAGGGTAAAAAACCAAAACCAAAACAGTTGGTTGTCAAATGTAAATTGAGGAGTATTAAAAGAAAGAAACGAGAGTTGGCCCTGAAGTAGCCCACTCCTGCCTTGTGCTCTCTGGGTGGGCTTCCTATATTAAAACGAGCAGGCTAAGAATGGGTAGGTGGAAGAACAGAATAGGCTTGAATGCTGAAATTTGTCTTAAAGTATTTTGATTTTTTTTCTTCTAGACACTGACAAAAATTATCTTTTTCAGGGTGACATGCTTCCTCCTTCCTATCCATGCCCATCATTGGACTCTGGAAGACCCTACAACAAAGTCTTAATGCATAATGTTTGTTAATGTTACATGTTGAGTTGGTCATACCGCACCTTAATTTGCCTTTGGCTGATGATGAGCTGTGGATGTAAAAAGGAACACCTCACTCTCATATCAAAGATGGAGAGTGCAGCCTAGCATGTGACCAGACTGATACATGTATATAAGTGCTTAACAAAAGTCTTAAATTAGCCAAAATAAAGCTTACCTTCAAAGTCAAACCAAGAAATGTGTTTTGTCTCTTCTTTCAATCCTCATGACATGTTATTTGGTGGGCATTGTGAGTACGTGTGCGGCTAAAAAAATGTTTCCCTGGCCTTTACTTCTCTCAGACAAGTACAGCAAGTTAAGTGAAGTGTGAGTATTAGAAATCCCTGAATGGATGTTCATTACCATTAAGTATATGAAACTGTGAAATGACACACCTTTTTGCAAAACTTTCCTTTCCTGTAACATACACCTGCACTCACACTTATTTAGAAGCAAAAGAGCATTAAGCATTAAGACATCCGACAAACTGTTGTGAATTTGTTTTGTTCTGCAATTTTTACTTATCTTATTAATGGATGTTTTCCTATTTTGAAAATCACTTTGAAGGTTTTGATAATTCATGATATTTATTCAGTAGTTACTGTATTTTTTTGAACATCAATTGAATGTTGCTAAAATTATGTTATTGATTTGATGCCACTTTGTGGCCTCGTTGTCAAGATGCTAGTCGGGATGTCAGGGGCATAGTCACATAGGTCACAACCTCGGCGTCAATTACAAACAAGATTAAAACAAGGTCATCTTGGTGGTGATTTTCCAGGTGACCCAATCAAAGTTATCAATACATTTGAGAAATTTTTTTGGCCAATGGAAAATTAACAGGTTTAATTCTGTGAGCATTAACAAATACCTATCCTTCTATATAAAAGCGGTCGGGTGTCCTTCCGTCCCATGAGTGCTACGCAGGCGCGGAGTTTCACACACACCCCGTCCATTTTGCAATGCATGATTGAATTTGTAGTTTTGTTTTTCGAGGTAAAAGATGATTTTCTACTCCAGACTGTGCGATAACCAAATTAATGAGTTTGTATAAAATATCAAATTAATCTACATATTGAATTGCCTTAAGAAGTGGTCAAATTAAAAGACGGGTCAGCCTAGTGATAAATAACCTCTGCGGTGGACTGGCGCCCTGCCCTGTGTTTGTTTCCTGCCTTGCACCCTGTGTTGCCTGGGATTGGCTCCAGCAGTCCCACATGACCCTGTAGTTAGGATATAGTGGGTTGGATAATGGATGGATGGATGGATAAATAACCTTTCAAATATTCCCACAAGACTTTTATCGCATTTATTTTGCTTTTTTAAGCCCTTTTTGGTAATACATTTTTGACAAAGGCTTCTGATAAAGATTTTTGCTTAGAGTTGAACTAGTTTTGAATGATTTCCTGATTACGATCTTTGTGGGACACAGGTTACATCTTGATTTCTGGTCCTCTGTTTCAGGGGTTTTCAAACTCGGTCCTGGGGGACCCCTGTGGCTGCAGGTTTTTGTTCCAACCAGATTCCTAATCAGTGGCAACACCTGATAGCACTGATGTCATTTAATTAGCTGGTATTATTAATCTGTTATTCTACACTAGCAAAATACCCATGCTTCACAGCGGAGAAGCAGTGTGTTAAAGAAGTTATGAAAATGAAAAGGGAACATTTTAAAAATAATGTAACATGATTGTCAATGTAATTGTTTTGTGACTTATGAGTGTTGCTGTCATCAAGGATTTGATTATCATTATTTCTTTCAATCAGGTTCGTATTTGGAGGATGTGTTGTGTTCAAGTTACATTCCATGTTTGTCAATCATTGTAACGATAACAGGTTTCATTCATCGAAGTGTTCACGACCCAAATCGGTACTCGTGAATCTAAGATGTTTAACAGGCATTCCTGGTATTAAGTTGTGGATTTGCCTGCGACAGCGTGTCTATGAACTTAATTTAAACTTAAGCTTTACACATTGCTTTCCTATTGATATGTCTACAAAGGCTTGTTCAGATTCAGAGGGTTGTTCCTTTCTTACTGCATTAATAAACAGCTAGTCTTCCTCTTTATCTGAGACATCACACACTGCATGCACGGGTTTACCTTTCCCAGTCCTGCAAACTTTAGCGAAGTGGTTCAATTTACCACATTTTTTACACTGTCTTCCTTTAGCTGGACATTGACTTTTTCCACCATGTGCCTTGTTTCCGCAGTATATGCACTTATGAATATGCTTGTATGAGTCACTCGCTTCATATTCTTTTGCTGCCTTCTCAATTGTGTAATGCGTTTTTTGTTCAGCGCTCTTTGGAGCTCTTGCTTTCTGTGTGTGCACTGCGTTCACAGTCAGTTCACGTGAGCCGCTCGCAGTACATGCATCGAAGGTTCTCAGCTGTGGTTGTGCTATCTCGTGCGATCTTGCGATGTCCACGGCTTTATTTAATGTTAGCTCAGACCCGACACTTAAAAGTTTCTCTCCCACTTTTGCTGAGTTTGTGCCAAACACTATTCTATCCCTGACCATCTCATCTTCGTTTGCATAAGCACAGTCCTTCACCAGCAATTTTAACTCCGTTACAAAGTGATCAAAAGTCTCGTTTATACCTTGCGTCTTCTCACGAAACTTGTATCTCACGAATATCGTATTTGTCTTAGGCATGACAAACGCCGCGTAGCGGCAGCGTGTCTAGTGGATTGCTGCTGGCGGACGGCCTTATATGGGCAGGCACTCAATTACGTGGGAGGTGTGGGTATGGGGGACGCAATATAGGCAGGCAGCCAACTACGTGGGAGGCGTGGTGATGGGTGATGCAACTCCGCCTCACACGGCGACCGAGCTACAGGCTATGGCCGTGTATACAGTATATATACGTAAGTAGAATTCAGTTATGACCGTTACGCGTAGAATTTCTAAATAAAACCTGCTTAACTTTTGTAAGTAAGCTGTAAGGAATGAGCCTGCCAAATTTCAGCCTTCTACCTACACGGGAAGTTGAAGAATTAGTGATGAGTCAGTGAGTGAGTGAGTCAGTCAGGGCTTTGCCTTTTATTAGTATAGATTCAGAAAAGCACAGCAGCATGATTTTTTATTATATTTTGCCCTTTTTCAGTGCAGTTTGCTCTCTCCATTGAATCTTAATAATGACAATTAAAAACAAGCAGAGCAGAAACCCAAGCAACACTCAATCGTGAAAGGCTGCAACTACTTTAAAGTCAGCCCCACAAAGTAGTAAATAATGGATTAATTAAACAATTATAACACCTAGAAAAGTAGAATGACAAGATGAAAATACTGTTAAAAAGAAAAAAATACATATAACTGCTTAGTACATTTTAATACTTTTTTTTTTTTTACCAAACTTAGTTTTCTAATGTGTATATTGTTCCCAAAACAGGTAATCTGGGAAATAACAGTTCACTTAATTAGCCCAGGAATCCAATTAAAAACAGAGGCTGGTTGGAACAAAAACCTGCAGCCACAGGGGTCCCCCAGGACCGAGTTTGAGAACCCCTGCTCTATTTAAAACCTGTCTCTATTTTTTGAGAATGCAAATAAATGAGAGGAGAGCATTCAGTTGATCACAGTTGCCTGGTTAACTAACAGCGTAATTGCCCCATAATCACAACCAGATACTTTCTATTTCATCTATGTGACTTGGTAGTTTGCTCCAGATACCCACAACTCTATGTGTGAAGAAGTGTTTCCTAGCTTCTGTCTTAAATGCACTTCCACTTAATTTTCATGGTTATCCTCAAGTACGTGATTCATGTTTTAATCAAAAGATTTTGGCCTGATCAATGTTATTGATGCATTTGAGAATTTTGAAGACTTAGATTTTCATGCAGTGTCCTTTGCTTGAGATTA
Source organism: Polypterus senegalus (assembly GCF_016835505.1). Lineage (NCBI taxonomy): Eukaryota > Metazoa > Chordata > Cladistia > Polypteriformes > Polypteridae > Polypterus > Polypterus senegalus. The sequence goes on from NC_053166.1 coordinate 143,012,249, forward strand.
AATAAACAGGTTTAATTCCCTGAACATTCAAAAGAACTATGGTAGTCCTTCAAATGAGATATTATAGACTAACAAGTGATTCTTTTGGAATGCATTAATATTCTAATACCTTTGCCTTTACCCTATCGATGCATTATTAAAGTCCAGCTGACACTGAACAACCCTAGCTATCTAAAGACAGGCTAATTGCTAATAAATGCATATAATTTAAAAATGAAGGGCTTGAGATAAGTAAACATTAATGACTGTACCTATAAACGTCAAAAGGAACACTCAATAATCATATACTTGCAAGGTTTTTCTGGCCCAAATAAAGAGAAAGTCCCACAGAACAGAGAAACAAAAACTTATCCACATTAAACAAGGCCTTCAAGGATTCTTTGCCACCCTCAGACTGCACTCACGTGCTGCCACTATCACAGCAAAAATTACCCTGATTTGGACATCGAATGTGGTGATACACTGATTCAGAACATATTCAGACCCCTTCACTCTCTGCACAATTGGTTGTGTTGAAGATTTAATATTAAATGGATACATTCGCCATTTGTGCCCATCAATCTACACTCAATAACCCATAATGACAAAGTGAAAATGTGTTTTCAGAAAAGTTTGCAAATGTATTGAACATCAAAACCTGAAATCTCTCATTCATATCACTTGAACCTTGGTCTCCTAGTTGTGAGACAGTATTGCTCCACCATGCATAGTCAAAAAAAAGGTGTGGTAATACTTTAGATACTGCATTATTCATTTACCTGTGATGGGCTGGCGCCCTGCCCAGGGTTTGTTTCCTGCCTTGCGCCCGGTGTTGGCTGGGATTGGCTCCAGCAGACCCCCGTGACCCTGTAATTAGGATTTAGAGGATTGGATAATGGATGGATAGATGGATTATTCGTTTACTGTTAGAAAACCTCAACATACACTTTTTTGGGTCTTCGTAACAGTTACAAAGCATCAATAAAGTGGTTGTTCAACTCTGCAATGTGACCTACTAACATCATGAAGCTTTGGAGTGGTCTCACATGGCTTAACTGAGACACATTTCTCTTGATATTCCAAATTTAGTATTAGACCTGTGACTCCTTCATATGTTCAAATAACATCAAACTGCATGAAAATTGACAGAATTAGTTTAATAACAACATTAGTCATCAAAACAACCCCTAATTATGTCTTATAAAGCGCTCTGCATAAACTGTATCACTTCTAGTTTCACAATCAAAGGAATGGCTATTTGTTCTAACTTGGGGTTTTCTAATTGTTTTGGAGCTGTGATGCTCAGGATGTGAAAAGTCATGCGAGCAACATTCAAGACACAGTGATTGAACCACAGCATGTGAACAAGTAAGTACATCTTGCTGTGAATTGCTCCAGTCTGGTTTGGCAGACTGCTATGAAGACAGTTGTGAAAATAACTCAGACTGGGACTATGTGTTACCAGCATCCAGCCCCAAGACAGGAACATCCAGCACCGCCCCCTTTTCTGCTGGCTGCAGCAAGGTGTACTTGGATCCCTTGTGTAGCTGAATTACAGTATGTGTTAGCACCAGAACTGCACATTTGAAAAACTTCCCAGATCCCTTGTGTGCACGGATATTTTAAATAACTGACTGAGTATTGGTCATATATATATATATATATATATATATATATATATATATATATATAGCTCAAAAGAATTAAAGGAACACTTTTAATCAGAGTATAGCATAAAGTCAATGAAACTTATGGGATATTAATCTGGTCAGTTAAGTAGCAGAGGGGTTGTTAATCAGTTTCAGCTGCTGTGGTGTTAATGAAATTAACAACAGATGCACTAGAGGGGCAACAATGAGATGACCCCAAAACAGGAATGGTTTAACAGGTGGAGGCCACTGACATTTTTCCCTCCTCATCTTTTCTGACTGTTTCTTCACTAGTTTTGCATTTGGCTACAGTCAGTGTCACTACTGGTAGCATGAGGCGATACCTGGACCCTACAGAGGTTGCACAGGTAGTCCAACTTCTCCAGGATGGCACATCAATACGTGTCATTGCCAGAAGGTTTGCTGTGTCTCCCTGCACAGTCTCAAGGGCATGGAGGAGATTCTAGGAGACAAGCAGTTACTCTAGGAGAGCTGGAGAGGGCCATAGAAGGTCCATAACCCATCAGCAGGACCAGTATCTGCTCCTTTGGGCAAGGAGGAACAGGATGAGCACTGCCAGAGCCCTACAAAATGACCTCCAGCAGGCCACTGGTGTGAATGTCTCTGACCAAACAACCAGAAAGACTTCATGAGGGTGACCCAAGGGCCCCATGTCCTCTAATGGGCCCTGAGCTCACTGCCCAGCAGCATGCAGCTCGATTGGCATTCGCCATAGAATACCAGAATTGGCAGATGCACCACTGGTGCCCTGTGCGTTTTACAGATGAGAGCAGGTTCACCCTGAGCACGTGACAGAAGTGAAAGGGTCTGGAGAAGCCATGGAGAACATTATGCTGCCTGTAACATCATTCAGCATGAGCAGTTTGGTGGTGGGTTAATGATTGTCTGGGGAGGCATATCCATGGAGGGTCACACAGACCGCTACAGGCTTGACAAAGGCACCTTGGCTGCCATTAGGTATCAGGATGAAATCCTTGGACCCATTGTCAGACCCTATGCTGGTACAGTGGCTCCTGGTGCAGGACAATTCCTGGCCTCATGTGGTGAGAGTATGCAGGCAGTTCCTGGAGGATGAAGGAATTGATACCATTGACTGGCCACCACACTTTCCTGACCTAAATCCAATAGAACACCTCTGGGACATTATGTTTTGGTCCATCCAATGCCACCAGGTTGCACCTCAGACTGTCCAGGAGCTCAGTGATGCCCTGGTCCAGATCTGGGAGGAGATCCCCCACAACACCATCTGTCATCTCATTAGAAGCATGCACCGATGTTGTCAGGCATGTATACAAGAACACAGGGGCCATACAAAGTGCTGCGTACAATTTTGAGTTGCTGCAATTAAATTTTGGCAAAATGGACTAGCCTGCCACATAATTTTTTCACTCTGATTTTTGGGGCGTCTTTGAATTCAGGGCTCTGTAGGTTGATCATTTTCATTTCCATCAAACGATGTGGCATCCTTTCGTTCCTAACACATTACCCAGTCTATATCAGTATAGATAACCAGGAGGATTTCTTCTTCCCATTGAGATCTGATGTGTTTTCAAAGTGTTCCTTTAATTTTTTTAAGCAGTTTATGTATATATATATATAGTCATTTTGTTTTCCATTTTAATATTGCAGTAATGAATGTGTCCACAAAAATACTGTATATCAAAGTAAAATTTGAAAAAGTTAGACAATGTAAAAGTAGACAAAAGTTTTTTAGTCAAGTAAAGTAGAAATGTTTTCAAAACATAATCAAGCACTTTAATGAATGCCATACAACTTTAATGCAGACTACTGCACCTGTGGCGTGATGTTGCCACACCTAACCAGTGTGCTGCCACACATCACCAATGTTATGAAATTGCGCAGTCTGCTAAGAGACATTGCACTGGCACGCTAAAGGCTTTTTGTTGGCTCACTTTGCACACCTCCTGTTAAGAGTATTGACTTCATGACATCATTTTATTTCACTTACTGATTCTGTCAGATTTTTTCAATACAGTATACCTTCAGCAGTCTTTCTACATTTTTAGCAGACATTTACAATAATCCTCCTAATGCTCAATATGAAGAGACAGAATGTCAATAGAACAGTGCCAAGTTCAATAAGATATTCCTGCAAAGTATTTCTATCATTTTGTTGAGAGTTGGGGATAAAATGTATCGTTCATGCCATTTTTAATTCATTTAAATAAACCATGTGCCTAAGCAAGCAACTAAAGTATTTGGGAGATGTTTTCAGCAATGCCTAGAGGGCACGGGCCATCTGTTTGGACTGGCAAGTGAAACAAGTAGGCGTACTCCACCTAGTAAGGTTATAATAGAACAACATCTGTCAGTAACACTAGGACTGAATGAGAGGCAAGAGGACCAGTCAGAAAAAAAGTGTTGATAAAGTCCTTGTTGTGAAGAAAGGGCAATTGGATGTCTCAATTAGCTATCAACCAGACGCTCTGACATCCCACATCATTAAGACCCTAAACAGGCTAATCTTGGTTCATCACAAACCTCTGGTCAGGTCAGGGCTACAAAGGACTAAAACACTCCACTGGAGTAGAAGACTGTCATCCAATTACTTAACAGAACCTTCTCCTACTGGGATTAGGTAAAAGGCACTGTTAACATCACATTTTCTGATTTCTCTTTTTACTTGCAAGCCTGTGTTGTGAGGCAAGATGTTACAGTCAAGATAGATGGATGAATCTATGGTATTCTGGGTTATGGATTACCTCATTGTCTTTCCACAGTTTGTACAGTTATGGGGCTGCATATAAGACTGTTATAGGCAACACAGAGGCTTCACAGTGGACAATTTCAGCCCCCTTATTGTTCGTACTGTACACCTCAAACTTCAGATACACCACTGGGCCAGGCCATCTACAAAAATTCTCTGAAGATACAGGTTTATTGGGGTATATCAGGGAGGGAAAATGGACGAGTACAGCATTTAGTGGAGATCTTTGATGAGCGGTGTAATCAAAAGCAAAAAGATGCCAGACATAAGAGAAGGTCAAGAACTTCAGGTTGGTGGCATTTAGACAAAAGCTGTGAGTAAATTACCAACGCTGTGGCTTTGAACAAGAAGTGGAGCAGTTGCCTGTATTTTTTAAGGAGACGTGGGAAATTTTAGTTATGCCAATCTCTATTACATTTATGTCTGTGGTAGTTGATACCATCCTTTGCTTGGTAGTCTGCTAGGGCAACAGCACTGCAGCAGGTGAATTCAGCAAACTCTGTAAACTGTTCAGAAAGGCCTTCTCCGTCTAGTGAGTCAGTCTGGACTCTATAGAGGCAGTTTTTGAAAAGACACTTCATGAAATATTGACAATCATGGCCAATGACAATCACTCTCAGCATGTCAAACAAGTTAAAAAGTTAACCCCCTTGAGTTAAGACCTTCATGTCCGTGATGCAGAAGGGGATATATAAACCCATTTCTGCCATGGGATATTACACTCTATAATGTGTCCCCATTATGGGTGCTGTTAATCTCTTATTCAGAAGCATATGGAGTTATTTTTGCACTTTATATTAACCTGTACTTTTCTGGGTCAAAATAACCTGTGTCAAATGATTTCTGCTAAAACTTCTGACTGTTTCTTTTGCGAAGTACCTGTCAATCTCAGATGAAAGATGGCTGTCCTCTCAAGAAAAGCTAGGACCTCCATCTATTCTACAGGAACGCTTGAAAAGGAAACACAAATAAACTTTTCATTAATATGTGCATTACTTTGTCCAAGAAGTTTAAATAAAAGTTACATTTTTAGTTTATTGATATTTCGTTTTCTGATGCAATGGTTGATGTATGAAAAGAACCTGAATTTGAGAATAAAGAACTACAATGAAAATATCACATTTGATATCCCACCACCTTCTTGAATCGTCAATATTTTCTTAGTTTTTCATGAAGCACTGGTCTTCTCCTGTAATCCATACAAATGCACACCAGTACCGTCATTTTTATACCAGATGTCTGGAGCCCTCTGGTGGTCACTGATTAACATGACATACACATAACCTACAGTATCTTGTGAATTGATTTCTCTTATGTAATGGCCAGTTTATAATTTAGAAAAAGTGAATCTGTTCTTGGTAAATAATCGTATGATAGTGTATAACTAAAAAATAGTTTAACTGTACATAGTTTGAGACACACTGGATTCCTTTAAATATGACACTAAAAATGGAAGACTATTACACATACAGCATAGTTAAGGTGACCTTTATGTTAATATATATCTCTGAGAGTTTTATCCAAATTAGTTCAATTGCTCGAGAATGTGGATAATTCTTGCACTGAAAGGGTGACTCACTCAGAGTCATATGGTGACTCAGTGATTGGAAGTGAACTGCTAAACTTGTGGTGAACACAACCTACTTGGGGACTGAACAATCTTTTTAACAAATACCATCTAACGTAGCACAACACAAGAAAACCTGCAGTACTAAATAGTTAACACAGAAACAGGTTTCTCAAAAAGACCAATTGTAAATAATACTGAAAAAACAATAAAACGACAAGAAACAATAGAGAAAAAAACAACTGTACTCACGCTTCTAAAACAAAAACAAAATGATGTTATACAAATGAAACCCAAAAAGTTGGCATAAATCTGACATATACAATGATAAATATTTTCGTTACTACAATGAAAAAAGAAGCTCAGCACTTGTATGTACAAACCACTTCTACACATTTGACAGAAATAAGACAGAATATTAAGAGAAGAAATGAAATTATAATAGTTGGATCATGTCCATAGAACTTGTAACAAGGGAACTGCTGAAGTAATTCTGTAATCATCAAAGAAAATGGAAGTCATAGATAATAAAATGACAAGACTGGTGTGACGGTGCGGGTTGGCACCATGATCCTGTTGCATACAGGAGCCTTGGGATCCTACCACCTTCTGTACTATAACCGAGATGAGACAGGCAGATGAGGACACATACATCCAGACAAGGGGTAGGTGCAAAAGTGACAAAGTGCTTTTATTAAAATCCAAAAACAAACTAGCAGTGTTCAATAAGTGCAGTGCAAAAGTTCTACAAATAAATAACCCATATAAATTACTGACTGTGGAAGTTAAAATCCAACAAATAAATCCATAAAAAACAAGGAAAAAACATGTCAGGAATCTTCTCTAAAAATCTCAGTTCCCGGTGCTTCCCTTTAAAACTGACATCTTCCTGGCTTACCTTGCTCGGGTCTCGCAAGCACGGGGAGATGTCATCCAACAAGTGCAGACAGCCTTCTGATCTGCTCGCATCCCCATTGCCTATCCCATGCCAATCCATGTGGCACTGCTGAGCATTCACCCCTTTGATTCCTTCTGCTATGTCCAGCCTTGCAGGGGAGCCCTCCGGAGTATTGTTGTTGCTCCTGCTCCCATGCTCAAAAGGAGCAACCCTCAGCCTCCCTAAGGACCTCTCCACACACTTCTCTCCCAAGGCTCCATTCATGTCTGCCTGCTTCCTTCTGCCTAGCACCGGCTCTCTCTTGCTCCTACCCTTCATCTCCATCTGTTAACCTCCATGCATTTTTTCATTTCTAACTTTATCACTCTTTGCTGTGCAGGCTCCTTTTAAACTGTACTCTCTACATGGGTGCAGGCGTGACAAGATGCTCCACCTGAGGCACAATCGAGGCATCCAACTGATCGGCCTGCCTCCGCATGTGTATACAGAACAATCGGCCAAGCACCCCAATTAATAAATGAGTGACATGTGCTTGCACACACCCGTACCCGATTCCAAGCCTGCATGCTACCTGGGAACTGATAATTTATCAGTGGTATTAGAAATTTTGAACAAGAAAGAAACAATGATGTGCATTGTGTTAGATTTGTGACAAAATAAAATACATGTAGGTCATGGTTTAGAGATCTGCTACAGCTCATGCAACTGTCACTTAATAAAGTTAGTCCTTGCACACTCACCCTTGGATCTGACCTGTTATTGGATCCTATTATCAATGTACTGCAACAAAACAGCAAGAAATGCAGGGGACAGAAGTGGCGAGAGGCATAGTGGTGTGTAGTATTCAATGCTGTTGCTTGAAGGCAATGTGACCCTTAACTCTTGCCAAATCATTCTACGTGGTGTTTACATGTACTCCCTGTGACTCATGGATGTTTTCTCCAGGTACTATAATCTACTCTAATATTCACGGAAAATAGGTACATTTATGATGGACCTGTATCTTGATAACAGCTTATCCATTCCTTGTGTCCTGTGATTTGGGGGAGTCTCAGGGACTCTGGGACCTGTTAATAGAGAAAGCGGTCGAAGAAAATGGATGGATGGCAGGGCTATGGCTAACACTGGACTATAAAGAACAAATTGTGTCAGATTACAAGACTGTGCATTTTGACCTGCTTAAACATTTAATGTGGCCTTTTCATAGCAGTACTGTTAGGTATATTATTTCTACTAATACCATATTCTTCTTTAATGTTACAATCATTATTTATATCTATTTGTCTCTGCTTTTTATTTTCCATTTTTTTGTGGTGGTGCTTTGTGCCACCACCTAACTGAAGTACTATGCTGCCACCTGTGATGTTTGAATGAAAGTGGGTACTCCAACTGTTGATGAGACCCACTGCATTGAAAATTCTGGGACAAAAACTTAAAAGAATAATTGGAACTACACAGGAAAATGTATGCTTGGTAGAACGCCCAGTGGGAGTGGACTCTTGTTTGGCTTTGGAACCCCTGCAGATTTTGTTTATTTCTCTGGCATCTTGCACTTGGAGTGTTTTAAAATTTTCTTCAGTTCTCTCCAGCCGTCTGATCATAATACTGAACTTTCATTAGAGACTTGAAAACAAATGTTTAAATGAAGACTCTTTGACTTCTAGGTATGCCATGTATTCAATCCTATTGCTCTATTTTAAATTTGTTTTTCTTTCCTAAAACCTTTCTTTTTTGACACCTTGTAAAGCACTTTGAGCTACATTCTTTGTTGACACTAGGAGACAAGTATGGCTTTTGGAGACTTTTGTTTTGTTAAATTAGAACAAAACCTTCCCTGAAACAGATAAAAAAAAACTGCTAATCGGATCTCTCATTGCTTGCTTTGGCTTATACAGTCATACTTATAATTGTGAAAATAAAAAGAAAAGATATTATGACTCTCACCAGACCAAACAGATTTGAAAAACGGATTGACCAGACAAAATACTGAAAGGGTGCTGACAAGTTGGAATACAAATGAGCAGTTTCAGATCCAGCTGCAGAGGCAGAGGCCTACATTTATGGGGCCCTGAAGCTTGAACTGTTATAGGGGCCCCCTTTGCCCCCATATATCTACAATATATTTATAATGAAACATCCTTACTTTTAAAATTTTTTTGTTTATGGGTAACCTTTTAATGATTATTTTTTATTGAATTACACTATATTAATATTGTTTTTTTTAAAAAACCTTCATTTACTATAGACACCCAAAACTTTTAAGCAATGTGGGCTCCCTCCAGGATATTGCACTCTGAAGCATAAGCTTCATTACTTTCAAAGTAGATATGCCACTGCTGAGTTTAGTCTATAATGAGGGTAAACCGTCAAAGTCGCAAACACAATTCCATCTAGCGATCCACTTAAAAGTGCCATGTAAAGAGAAAAGAATCCACTGGCCACAATACAAAACATCAACTGATAATATTGCGTGTCGACTGCCCAGAGTCCGCGAATTCAGGTCCAGATCGCAAGGAATCGACAATCAAGATATCCCCGGTTTAGTCTATAATGAGGGTAAACCGTCAAAGTCGCAAACACAATTCCATCTAGCGATCCACTTAAAAGTGCCATGTAAAGAGAAAAGAATCCACTGGCCACAATACAAAACATCAACTGATAATATCCTCCTGACTACCAGGAAAAAAAATATTGTCCAATCACATTTTTTTTTAAATTCTCTAATCTTTGTAGGGTAATTAGAATACTGAAAACATTTTTTTTCAAAAAAAAGTTTTTATTTTCCAGATATCATGTGTCCACAACAGTGGACATCGGAACGCCATACATGTGAAACTGAATCTTGATGGCAATCAGTTAGTGCCAAAGAAAATACAAAAAAGTCAACATAAGAATGAGTTTAACATCCATAACTGTCAATCATAACTTTTGTTTGTCTGTTTTATTTTGCTTTGTTGTGCTTATTTGGTATGATACTTCAAAAAGCAATTCCCCTTCTTGGAAACACAAAGGAATACTTTGCACTTCGTGCACATCACATATGTTTTGCTCTTGCAGCCAGATCTGCGACACCTTGATGCATGTGTTTGTCCACCATCTCTGGAAGATGGATGGCGCCATAGTGTCTCAGAGCTGCATTTGGCTGCCGTTCCACTTTTGACGTGGGGAGTGTAGTCATCTTCGCTGTCACTTGCGATTCCTGCTTGAGCCCGGGTAATCAACTCCTCACCAAGGAGCAGTTTGAAGTCAAGGAACTTCAGTGGTTTCTTCCCAGAAACTGGCAGTCACTCTTATACTGAAGCCACGAGTTGGTGATTGCCAAGTCAAAAAAGTGGAATACTGCACGCACTGTCCATTTCCGAGTGCGAGAGGCCATCCTGTAGAAACTCAACATTCAGTCAACCAAGTCCACACCACCCATGTTGGTGTTGTACTCAGCAATTGCCAGTGGCCTTGACACCTGGACAAACCTTTGTCTTTCTTGGACCATCTTCTGCGTGTGTCCTGAGGTTCAATGCCATAGGCAGAGGATGCCATGACAACTGGCTTGTTGTCCAACCACTTTATGACAGCAAGTTCAGGAGGGTTTCGTCTAACTACCATCTCTGATGTCCCTCTTCCTTTCTTTTTGAAGGGCTTATCCCCTATGATCTTGCACTCCTTTGGAACCCTGTTATTCATGAGGGTTCCAGTTCCTGTCAGCCCTTTTGTCATCAGGGTGTCGAGGAGGTTGACCGTTGTAAAGAACCTGTCAAAGAACAGGTGGGTTCCTTGGGGAACAGACTCTGCCAAATGAAGAACAGCTTGTTCTCCAATGCCTTTTCCTCCTGTATCTCTGAAAGTAGTCTTGCCTTGGTAGACTACAAAATCCAAGACCAGACCATTTGGTGCAGCCAAGACAAACACCTTCAGTCCAGTTGGGTATGGTTTGCCGGTACATACTGGCGCACTGGGCAGCGACCAGTAAATGGAACCATTTGCTCATCAATGCACAATTTTCCTGTTCTAGGCAGATTTAGACATCCTTGCCTTACTTTGGTCAAGAGGGGCCTGATTCTCCACAAGAGATCACTTCTTTTTTCATCGTCTGGAACATCAAGGTCGTTGACGATCTTAATGGAATTTCTCAGCTTGTAAAACCGATTTCTGGTCATGGATTCAGAACAAAGTGGAGGAAATAACTACAAATGTCCACTACAGAGGACATTTTTTTAACACTTAAATACTACACTAAAATACAGTTAAAATTATTCAGACAATGTTTAAATGTGTTGTTAAAAGACTTACATTAAATATGCCACCAACATTTCAAGCCAGAATTTGCTCAATAAAAAGTACAATGCACTTACTTTTCCTCTTCCCATAAAATGTGCCTGCAGTGATGGACGCCATTTTCCTTAATGAAAAAGAGAAAGGTACCAAAGCCCCACCCCTTCACATTTGGCATCATTGAAAAGCCCTAAATGTCCTCAGTAGATGGCAAAAGGAGTTAATTCAGTAGTATGCAGTGGGTTGGAGATATTCAGGTTTACATATGTCCTCCAGAGAGGACAAATTTGAACTACTGGTAGTCAGGAGGATATTGTATGAGTAGTAAACATTCTTTTTATACAACTGATATATATGATTATTGTAACTGATCGCCATACATTTACAGCACAAGGTGGGTACTCTCAAGCAAACGAAACATATAACTTGTCCAGCATTTGTGTAACGAGAGTGTACGACCTGTAACAAAAACAACCACGAGGAAGAAAAACTGAAATAAAAACAAACCAGACTCTAAGGTTACAGCAATAAAGAATGGATAGAAATGAGAAAAAATTAAAGGGTAAAATATGTCCCGTAAGGCAGGAAAGAAACCGAAACATCTAAACTAAAAAAGAAGAAATCAGCAGCCTACACTTTACACTAGCACGCGAAATCCCGGGAACGCCTTTGGAGGACGCGCTTGCGTGGCGGGAGGCGCGTCGTCAGCGGGTACGCGCACGATTCAGTGCGCACGCTCGTTCAGCTAGCAGTGCTTCCCGGTCCCTGATTGTCCCCGATCTTCCCGGCGTGAATTCGTGTCGACTGCCCAGAGTCCGCGAATTCAGGTCCGTCGCTGCATTTGTCACCACACCCTCCATCCGCAAAAGGGGAACATCGACATAATCAAGCAAGATTTTCTTATCCTGGACTTCGAGGTAGGCGGAATTCGCCGAGGCCCTTTAAAGACCGGCTTGCCTCACCTTGGGCCGCGTTGAAGAGAACGAATAGGGAGTGACGCGTCGGCTGGTGGGAAATTCCGGTGCTGTGGAACGACTGCCCAGCATCCGAAGGCCGGAGTATATGAACCGGCGATTCGCTATGAAACTCGTATTGGATATCTAGTTAGTCATTTGTGTTTGTTTAGAGGTTGCTTTATTTAGATTCACTATGGTAAACGTCCTCGAATCCACAGGTTACACCTATTTTTCTTATTTTCTCAAGGTACTGTCCTCGAATCCACAGGTTACACCTATTATTCTTGTTTTCCTAAGGTACAGTTTAAAGAAAATATGCAGTTACTGATACCTTACCCTATCTCTACGCGTTACTGTCTCCCGTGTCAGCTAAAATCCAGAAATGTGATGGGTATATCGCGACTTGAGTTATGTCATAAGTCAGCAACGGTGCCTTTCATTTTTCTAGATTTTGGCTCAACAACTGTGATTATAGAATTCCCCGAAAACAGCAATGTTTGTCAAGCTTCTTCCTGCAGTACGTCTTATCACACTCTCCACCTAGATTTTAAATACACACTTCTTTGAAAAGTACGCATGGGTGGCATTTATTTACTTGTGCTAAGGTATTTTTCGAATCCAGGGGTCGGTTTTATAAAGTTCGGACTCTGATCTTTTATCGTCAATTTCACGTAGATTGCACAAGTAGGCTTGTGTTGTATGTACATTATTGGTCATGGAGATATAAGGGAATGTGAGCACAACATATCTTTAAGGTGCTTGAGTAATATGTTTACTGATAATGTATGGCTTTTAGACTTGGCTAAAATGGTCCCCTGTTACCTTCCACTTTGTCTTTCATTTGTTCATGTTAAAACAACTGCACTTTCTTTGACAAATAAACATATACACTATATACAATTGCATAGTATTGAAGCATACACTGTCTATATACATTTTTAAACCTTTGCATGTGATTTTTATTGACCCAGTTTTTGATGAATAAAATAGACTAATCAAGGTCATTGTGAACTTTAATATGCTAAAACGGGAAATCGAGTTGATTATGTGCACTACATCTTAATATCAGAATTTACTAAAGACGAAAATACTAACTTGCAACATAATGCATTAAACTATAGTAATCTAGTATTTATCTATCTTAAAAAAAAAAAAAGCACATCCACTTTTAAATTATGCAGAAAGAACTCACTATGACAAAAAAGACGACTTCACGAGTCTCTGACTAGTTTAAGCAACTTATGACAGTGGATGAATCAATGTAAATAAATAAAATGTACGTGCTTTATGTGACCATTACAAGGCCAAATGGATTATGACAAGAAGTTATTGTAAATTTATAGAACAGGTATTCATTCTGTGGCTTTCTATAACCCTGACCAGGATACTGGGCTTATGACAAAAGATAAATTAATGATTTTATATACATTTATAAATTATGCATGCTTAATACAACCCTGACTGAGGTTATGATATTAAATAAATAATGATATATGCATGTATGCTGCATCTTCATGAGTCCTTCATCAAACTTAGAGGGCTATGAATGACAGTGACTAATTTATGTTTATATACAGTGAGAGAGCAATTATTTTTAACAGGTGCTATCATATAATATGGTTTAGCAGTGCAACATTCATATGCAGTGACTGTTCAGTATGAGTTCATAATATCAATTATAATTTTCTCAGGGCTTGGCGTAGCTGTTGAAAGAATTTTTGTGATCATAATGTCTCTACATCAGTTTCTGTTGGAACCAATCACATGCCATGCCTGGAACCGTGACAGAACACGTAAGTTTTTTTTTTTTTTTTGCAACCTAGGTCACAGTTTTTGAATTTAGTGTGCATAAAACCTAAATTAATATGTTTTGATGCTAGCTTAGTGTAATCTAGAACTATTTATTTAGGAGCAGTTTGCATCTGAAGCACTAGATTCACTTTTTCTTAAAGTAGTTTGTAATGCTGTTTTACGACCTTTTTGGAAGTGTTTCTTTTGGTACTTTTTAAAAAAATGTATTTGCTAAATTGTGTCAAGGAATGCTAAAATGGCTGTTTTCTAGTGTTATCAGCAAAGTAGTGTAAGCGTATTGTATGTCATGCCTACTGTTCACCTGAGGGGATGTAGTGCCTGCCTGTCTGCATAACTCTCACAATCCTTTAAAAGAATGTTGGCATTACTAATTGGCAGGTGTAACCTGATCACCAATGGCTGTAACATCCTTCAGGGCTTTCTTTCTTTCTTTCTTTCTTTCTTTCTTTCTTCAATTGCACTCATTCCTGTTTTAGTCCATGGGGCATATTTATTATCAGTTGTTAGCTGTTTGTGAATGCAGCATGAACAAAAGCAACTTCAGACATCGGTCTAGAAATGAATGACAAATCAAAAGAACTGTGAAAATAAAATATAAATTCCTTCTTTACACTGTACAATAATTTCACTCTCTAAGCAAGTGATATTTCTTTCTGGGCTACATTTAAAATAAAAGTTGTCAGTGTTATTCAAAACCATAAGCCAAAATAATATTGTAAATTGTGCATATGGTCATTCTTTGGAATGTGATTTTTTTAGTTTTATCAGTGAGTGGATTTAAAAAAAAATAGATTAGAAAATTTAAAAAACTATATAAAAGTCAATTTTAATTTTGTACTTTCTTATTGGTCTTAGTGTACTATTTCGACTTTAATAAAGACATTTGTCAGTTGATTAATTCCTGCACCTGAATTGTGCTGTAATTGAGCTATGTATGTCCCAGAAACATTGAATTAGACCATATGGTGAATTAACTAGGGTGTATGTTGCCAGACACTGTAGCATATAACATTTTCACAGTATGTGGATTGCTGTCTGATATTCTAATTTTATGTATGGCAGTTAAGTTATGCAGTGTATTTAAAAATTAATTTCAATCAAAATAAAAAGAAAATAAAACTGAAATGTGTCTCTTTATTATCTCTGTATTATAATAAAAAAATCCTAGGACGAGATGAGACTTTTTAGCCTGGGACAAGATGTGACGTGACTTTTCCAGAGAGATACTTTCATGTCCCGCGAGACGAAACTTTGTGCCAAGCGATTTAACCACACCCAGGGCCGGAAATAAAAGACAAAGAGTAGGTGACAAAGTAGAATCTCGTAAAGAATTCAAAAACGTTAGCGCGGTACACATGGAGAGCAGGTTAGAGATACTGAAAGTACTAAAATTTGAAAGTCTTATAAAAATGATAGTAAAGATTGCATTAGCGCAAGCAAACAGAAATTATTACTCGTTGAAATAATGGAACAGCGAAAAAAGAGATTGAATATATTGTTAAATTTTTAAGTTGGAGACTTGTAGAGAGTCTAATTCGTGTTGCCATCAGGGAAAAGAAGTGTTTCTTTACAATGAAGAGGCGTATCCGCGAGAAGTAAAAGCTTTGTTGTTTTGGTGAAAGTGAAATTTACATATGCGAGCAGCAGAGACACGAAGTGGCTGGCGTGTAGCACAGGCCGCTATGGGGGGCGTGGTTTGGGGTTGGTGAGCAACGCGAGCAGGGTGCAAAGCCCCCTAGTACTTATTTAAAAAAAAAAAAAAAAAAACTGTTGACTCAATACATCCCACATATTTATTTATTTTATTTATTTTTTTAACTAGAAATGAATTAGATTGTTTAACCAAATTCTTTAACTATTTTGATTATACATTTCTTTGTAACAGTATGATTATAGCCTATTATTAAATATTGAAACTGAAAGGTTGTTTTTTATGAATGGTACGTAACAAGAAAAACAAATCAATATACAGACGACGTTGGTTACAGATGAGTTCTTTCACTCCTGACATTAGTAACCCGAATTTGTAGGCAGGTCAGATCCTACAGTAAAAATGCATGTTAGTGGAAGTCTTGTCAAAAGTGCATAATGCTTTATTACATATTTTGAATAAAAACATTTCAAACCTGTTAATAAAATGGTATTGGAGTAATGTTTCTGCACTTTAAACCACAAATAACAAATTATTTAAACTAAAATTAACCAGTATGTCAACCTTATTCCTATACATTTCTATTTCCTAATAGAGATGGAAAAAAGCATAGTGACAGCATGAAAACCCACCACTCACTCACCCACTGAGTAAGAACTAATTCCTCAGCAGAGATGTACTGTTTTTGCTGTTGGATTGCTAAGATTTGTCACTTCAGCAACCCAGTAGTTGCACTCCCTGAGACACTAAGGCTGCAAGGTTTACTTAGGATTCTGTGATTTACAAGCAACAGGATCTACCTATCCTTATTTAAATGGACTGCTGCCTGTCTTGCTGTTTTCCTATGACAGAACGTATTGCATGGCTACTAGTGTTGCTGGCTAAGTTCAGTGGCACCTGCTGTCTTTGCATCATCAAGTCTTGCCAGACACTTCCAGCAGCTAAATTCCTTTAGAGGGCACAGCTAGAAACATACTTCGGATGCTGAGGAATACAGCCAGCTTTCAATCAAGCTGCTTGCTGTGCATGTTGCTGATTACATTTAGCGACACGTGCACATGAAAGCACAAAATGATCGACGTGGTGACATAGTCTGTAGTGTGTGGTACAAGCTCTTATCATTAGTGATGATTGCTGTGTATTCATTCATGTTGAAACTAGTTTACTTTAGCAAACAAAAGTCACTAGGTGAAACTTAGTTGAAATTAATTTGAAAAGAAAATTTTGGAATATTATGATTTCGTTCATATTGGTGGAATTAATGTAACTTAAGAGCTGCCTATATATAATATTAAACTGCATGGGTTATTCTTCATAAGTTCATCTTGAACAGTTCAGTTATTCAATTCAGTTCTGTTATAACTAACAGTTATATGGTGTGCAACTTTATCTCTGGCCAGTTCCTTCTTAGATGAATCATTATGCTTGTTCACTTTTAAAGTATATAAATATACTAGCCAACCCGCGGCGTACCATACGCCGCATAATCATGCCGATTTTTTAATGATTTTTAAGCACAGGGAGAAAATTAACATTTGAAAAATCGGTAATGTAATAAATCAACAAGGAAAGCAACATTATAACAATGCATGGAACGAACCAACACAGTAAAACAGTTTGCTATGGTGCATGCGGTCGTGCGTCATAACCGAAAACTCGGTTTTTAAAGACTGCTTACTTCATTGTGCTTTAACCTCAGTTGTAAAGGATTGTTTTAAGGATCGCATGGGATACCCCTCACAAACCATTTAACACGCTGCATATGGCGATTCACCTCCGCGAGAAACATGCCTCTATGAACAGTCAACGTGGCTCGGAGGTGCCAGGAGTTGGTGGGCGTGGCTCCTTCTGCGTGCGCCATAGGTGTCTTACTTGTCGGCGGTCAGTGAGTCCACACCCCTTCCGATGTGCTTTCCATGGTTGTCTTGCCTTAGTGAATTATATATATTGATACTGCACATACAGTTTGACTTGAAACATATGATACATGTATGTGTATTAAAATTTATTTAAGTAATTGATTACTTACTACTTTTTTTATTACTGCAGCATCCAGTGTTGAAGAAAATTACATTAATCTATTAAAAAAATACATTTTTGAAGGCAACACACTACAAACAGGTTTCCTGTGATGTTTGTTTATTTAATTTAACACCTTGTATCTATTCTTATTCCAGCATTGCTTATGTTGATTGGCTGCCAAAACTAATCTAACCTTATACTACCAAAAAATTAAATTTGGAGTCAGCGTGAAACTCAGAAACAGTACCTTATTAATCACACGCCACAATTTACTTAAAGTGACCACTCCATCACCTGATGAGTAGCAAGATTTTAGTAACTTCAGTCCTTGAATGTATCATTCTTTACATTGCAGGTTGTTTTGAGACATAAGTTTACCTCTGCCTTCAGGCTACAACATGATCCCCCTTGCCCCCAAAGGAAACAAGTTCTCACATTGAGATCCCCTTTCAGTCATTTGTAATGCAAAGCACACAACAGTAGTCTGACTTCCTGTTAATTATAACAAGTTAGAAAATGTTATTCAGTTAAAAGTTTGTATGCCTTTTTTATTGCCATTCCTTTTGTGAATGTAAATTTGAAATATGCATTATGCCCTTTTTGTGGGTGTTCTTTTATTGTAATTCAATTACTAATGTATACCTATTCCATTTTTATAATTTTATATTATTTGTTTTTTAATACTACTGTAATGTTATTATTTCATGCTCTTTTATTTAGATATTAATCAATGCCACATCTATTTAAAAATATTTTCTAGGGTAAGCACTTTAATGCACATAATAATTTACATTTATTTGCTAATTATATATGTTCTAATGTATTTTTGGGAAACCTGATGGTTCCAGTTATTTAATGAAATATATCATTTTTTTTCTCAGACCACTGAGTTTTTCCTTTTGTTACCTTTATGAGGACAAGACTAAAGTTGTAAAATGTTAAGTGACATAAAAGGAAAAGCCACATGTGGTGACATAAAGGGAATAGCTATGAATAGAGAGAAATGAAAAAGTACATGCACAAAAATGGCCTTTTGGGCACAACCAAAATGATGTTACATGATATTTACTGTAAAATAATGAAAGTATATTATGACAGATCCAAATAATAATTGATAACTAACTGTACAAAAGTTGTTTTTTTTTTTGCACTAAAAAGATGAAATGTACAGTAAATATTTCAGTTTTTAATAACATTGCTTCATCTGCCTGAGTTTACATTTGGCTAGCTCTTAATATTAATAGTAAAAATAATATTCCACTGTATACTTATTATTTTTTGTCTGGCACCGTTAACCAAGGTGACGTATATCTTTTGAGAGATAGAAAAGAAATGTGACCAGCTGTATTTTCCAATTGTAGCACAAGCAGGTGAAGTGACTTGCTCAGGGTCACACAGTGTCTATAGCAGGATTTGATGACACAGCCTCAGGTTTTGAAGTCCAAAGCGTTAACCACTTAAATGCACAGATTAGTAGAGTCAATGATTCCTGGCCCTTTAAAATCACTATGCATGAAAATATTATAAAAGACAGGATTAATTGCTGTTTTGTATACATGTATTGTGTTTCTTTAGAGGATATGAAGAAGGTGAGTTAGAGAAGAGTTAGGTATTTGTGAATCTGTATAAGGAGAAAAAAATAATTCCTAAGTCTTTTGTGTCTAGCTTGTGACTTTACGTACATGAAACTATAACTTTTACAATTCTGACTTTGTATATATCCGTGGTATATCTAGGTTTCTCTGTAGACCAGGACCTACTGGAGGAATACTGCTCAAAGTTAGTAGTCTTAAAGCATTTTACAAATTTAATAACTGCATTAAATTTCACTCAGATGGAGTAATTAATCTTTGAGTTGTCTTGTCACAGTACTCACATTCTGACACACAAACAAGCAGAGGTACACCATTCCAAGTGTGGTAAAAAGAAACTTCTTCAGATTGTTTCTATTGTGATGCTGTTACTTTTTACTTCCTAATAAAATTGTTTTTTTGTTCCTCAGAGATTGCAATTAGTCCCAATAATCATGAAGTTCATATCTATAAGAAAAGTGGTAACCAGTGGATCAAAACTCATGATCTTAAGGAACACAATGGACACATCACAGGTAAGTTGCCAAATAGCATTACATTTCAAAAATGAAGGTTGAAAACAATGATCTCTATCAGATCAGATTATTATAGCTACAATGAGGAAACATTCTTTCCTGCATAAAAGCTACGTTACAGACTGCATTCATTCTTCGCTCTGATTTGATACAGGAGGAAAGACACTTGCCTCAGTTAATAGGAATGCAATTCTTGAGGCACTAATCTTACAATTATTGGCATCAACTGCATTGGGTTTACAGTAATCCCTCCTCGATCGCAGGGGTTGCGTTCCAGAACCCCCGCGATAGGTGAAAATCCGCGAAGTAGAAACCATATGTTTGTATGGTTATTTTTTATATATTTTAAGCCCTTATAAACTCTCCCACACTGTTTATAAATATTCCTTGCACAGTTATACAGCATAATCCCTTTGTATTCTCTTAGATATTAGGTAAGATTCATTGAAATTATGTATGTAAACACTCTGTTTATATACAGTAAAACCTAAGTATTATTTTAAAGATATCGAGCGGGTCCGATATCACATATGTTACAGCCATTACGATAGACAGGCCACCAGCAATAAATACGTACAATGCAAGAAAAATTGTATACAGTAAATGTGTGTACAGTGACACTAAACATACGTACATGTAATAAGTACTGTAAGTAGAAAATTAATTATGGTTACTCACCAACAATGACACGATGACTTGTCCGATAACGATGAGTTTCATTTTACTGCACAACAAAGGAGAGCGTTACAGCCCTTTTAAAGGAGCCACTTCAGGCAATTGTGTAGCACCGCCATTGTTCTTCAATCCAAATCCCTAAAGCAGATTCCATCCAGACTACTGCCTTATTACATCCACTTACAACTCGTTTTGCACCCTGGTGAAAAGGACACTGCAGCCGCAGATCTTATATTCCTTTCGTACTTTTTAAATAAAAAGAATCGTAGCCTCATTGATGCTGTAATGGCATCCTACAGTGGTGTAGCTTTTCCCTTCTTTCAACAAATCCAAAACGTTAACCTTTTCGGCAATTGTTAACATCTTCCGTTGGCGCTGGGGCACAGCCTCTGAAGCAAGAGCAGATTGTTTTGGAGCCTTAATGAAGGGCTTGACTATGCACAAAGATAAACACAAAAGAGCACAAAAGTTAACTCTTTACACAGCAAAACACGTTGATGCTGAATGAGCAAGACGAGACTTCCTGGTTAACACCGCATTCAGCACACAGGAACTTAACTGCGTGCTCTGATTGGTTAGCTTCTTAGCCATCCGCCAATAGCGTCCCTTGTATGAAATCAACTGGGCAAACCAACTGAAGAAGCATGTACAGGAAGTAAAAAGACCCATTGTCCGCAGAACCGCGAAGCAGCGAAAAATCGCATTATATATTTAGTTATGCTTACATATAAAATCCGCGATAGAGTGAAGCCGCGAAAGTCGAAGCGCGATATAGGGAGGGATTACTGTAGTTTCAATTATACACAAGTGCAGCTAGTTCCTGTAGTTATCCTTTTTATACAATCTTTGTCATAAAAATTAAACAGTTCTTTAGTAAATTAAACCTTTAACAAAGGTCATACTTGTTTTTGTCTTTCTAGGAATAGATTGGGCTCCAAAAAGCGACCGCATTGTAACTTGTGGTGCAGATCGCAATGCCTATGTTTGGAGCCAAAAGGATGGGATATGGAAGCCGACTCTGGTGATACTGAGAATAAACCGTGCAGCCACCTTTGTGAAATGGTCTCCTTTAGAGAATAAGTTCGCAGTTGGGAGCGGAGCACGGCTAATTTCAGTATGTTATTTTGAGTCGGAGAATGATTGGTAAGTGAAGGATACCAAGTTTATGAAGTCTTTAGAAGTCTGCTATATTTTTTTCCTAACAATGTATTTTCTCTTTTTTTAACTAATTTGTAAATTAATTTTCCATTTCCTCTTGTACATAATGGTGTTTTCATATAGTTTAAAACAGTTTATTATATTCATTGTCATCCAGACTCCCATTTATCAGTATCACAATACCTATTGTACAAACAGCCTTGCAGTTATCCTTACAGAGCTTCTGTGTCCGCTTCAATTGACATAGCGTTTAAGGCTTCTGATTCACAGTTTTTCTTTATGTGAATTACAAAACTATGCAATGCTTTTTGCAAAATGTAACAACATTCACAACGCGTCATCTCTTATTTGCTCTATCTGTTATTCATATAAAGAGTTGTGATCAATTGATATTTTCAATTTATGACTGTGGAACTCAGCAGTTTATTATATTTTATGCTCACTATGTTTATATTTGATAATGACAGGATATTCTTACAGGGCAAATGCTCAATATCTTTGAGCAATCTCAGCATCTCTGTGAATTGCAAAATTAATCATTTTAAAAATGCAATCTGCTAATATCTGTATAGTGATGCTTTTTGTTTGTCAATTTCTAGCAATTTAAATACATAGCTGTAGAGTCTTTTCTTACTATATCACTCAGCCATCTATATATATAATTCACTAAGGCAAGACAACCATGGAAAGCACACCGGAAGGGGCGTGGACTCACTGAGCCGCCGACAAGTAAGACACCTATGGCGCACGCAGAAGGAGCCACGCCCACCAACTCCTGGCACCTCCGAGCCACGTTGACTGTTCATAGAGGCATGTTTCTCGCGGAGGTGAATCGCCATATGCAGCGTGTTAAATGGTTTGCGAGGGGTATCCCATGGGATCCTTAAAACAATCCTTTACAACTGAGGTTAAAACACAATGAAGTAGGCAGTCTTTAAAAACCGAGTTTTCAGTTATGACGCACGACGCGTGCACCATAGCAAACTGTTTTATTGTGTTGTTTCGTTCCTTGCATTGTTATAATGTTGCTTTCCTTGCTGATTTATTACATTACCGATTTTTCAAATGTTAATTTTCTCCCTGTGCTTAAAAATCATTAAAAACCGGCCTGATTATGCGGCGTATGGTACGCTGCGGGTTGGCTAGTATTGTATAATTATTCTGTTTGGTTTTAATGATTAAAAAATGAATATTGCATCCTTCTTTTTTTTATTATTCCGTTAACAAATCTGTTTGAACATGACATGTACATTTTCAATCTGTATCTGTAATTTAGACGAATATGGGCTTTCCTAGCTTTGTCATTAAAATATCTTATAAACTGTCTTTTCCCGATTTCTACAAATACACTCTGACATCTGACTCTATTGAAGGTACTATTGATAGCCATATGGATTTACTGTGTAACGTGTAGATACTTTAATCTCGAGCCAAAAAAGTTATTTTTTGACAAGCACCCTTTTGAATCTGGTTTTCTCATTCTTAACAAAGACTACATTTCTGGATAAGTGTACATTTCCAAAATATATTGTACATTGGAAGGCAGTTTATTTCCACACAGATACAGTTAATCTTCATATTAACAGAGTGAGGATTTTCCAGTTATCATAACTAGGATTAAATTCAGATCTCGCCGGAATTACAGATTACTTTTAGCTTGTAGTGTTAAAGAGAGTTTACCAGTTTTAGGCTCAATGGTTAAAAGTGACACTTGCTAATATCTATTATCAGCCTTGTTAGAGGGCATGAAGTGCATATGCACTGGTTAATCGGGTAGTTTGTATTTTAACAGCAAAATCTTCTTCCTGTCTTAACTGTGGATTTTTTTTTTTTAACAAGTATATGTTACAAGTATATGGTCCTGCAATGAACTATCCTATCCAGGTTTTTTCTTGTATTGCTGTGATAATCTCTGAACCTTATGTGATATTAATTTAGTGAGGAACGAATATGGTGATTTGAAAGAAAAGACAACTGTTTTCAGATTTTTTATATTGCACTATGTAAGCAGTTTTTTTTATTATTTAGGTGGGTCAGCAAACATATCAAAAAACCTATACGCTCCACAGTTCTGAGTCTAGATTGGCACCCTAACAACGTTTTGCTTGCTGCAGGATCCTGTGACTTTAAGTGCCGGTAAGTGGTGAGATATTGTTTTTAATTACCAGGAGTCTTATCACAAAGTGACAGACTCTAAACTGCGGGGAAAAGTCTGTGGTGTGCCTGTTACCAAGTCTGAATATATTTCAAAACAGATGGTCATTTAATTGTTCTGCAGTAGGTTCCCTGAGAATTGGCAGACAAAAGTAAAGTCCTCTGAAGCGTTAATTTTATTTAAAACTAGAATGTTTCATTATAAAAATTTCTTACACTCGGAATTAAAATGTTTGGGAGGTGTGCTTGTTTCTTAGGGTAAGGTTCAAAAATTGAAGCTCAAAATGTGGCACAGACTGAAGCAAAGTGCCATGCTTAAAATATTACTTTTTTTCTTAACAGTGAGGGTACATTTTATTTAAATCTAATATACAATTGAACACATTCTTCTTTTTAATTTTATTTCAACACATTCTTTTAATGCATGACTATTGTAGTGTTCATCATTCATTAAGATGAATATATGCAGTAAGTCATTAAAATACTTTGAATCTAAGAATAGTGCCGTAAGATAAAATGTTATGGATCATTTCCACAAAACTATGATGAACAGATCTTATGGTGATGTCCAAGTAGCCATTTTTGCTGAATGTGGATTAGGTGTATACAGTTGTAGCCCACCAGCTGTGTCTATTTAGAAAGCAGAGCCTTTGTTTTTGAGTGATCTGCTGTGTTACTATTTATTACAGTTAGGAGGAATGGTCAAGGACAGCAGAATTCATCATGGTTCCATACCATATAAATTGTGCAGGGCCCTTAGCTGCAGTTTCCAATTATAATTTATCATTCTGTACCACAAACACCCACCTTTCTGGTATACTGTATACTCTCATTTGAAAGTCAAGGAGTAAAAAGCAATATTTACTTTATGTCCACAGAGTCTTTTCAGCATACATTAAGGAAGTGGATGAGAAGCCTGCTGCTACTCCTTGGGGATCTAAGATGTCTTTTGGTCAAGTAATGGCAGAATTTGGAGGTGCGGGAAGTGGAGGATGGGTGCACAGCGTCAGTTTCTCAGTTAGTGGAAACCGTCTGGCATGGGTTAGCCACGACAGCACAGTGTCTGTTGTAGATGCCCCCAAAAGCATGATGTAAGTTCAAAATTCACTGTTTTATGATAATTTACTTCTGTGCTTATATTTTCATTACACATTTTTGCACAAGAAAATGTTTAGTAAATCCCACTTAACTTTGTTTTTCATATTAAATGGGACATTTCTCACATCTTCAATACTGTAAAGTAAACTGATGGCAATCTTAAAGTAGTTGGAAAAATTGGAAGTTTTGTATAACTCACTAACCTAGTCGTGGTCATAGGCAAAAGCATGCAGTAAAATCACTAGATAATTAAAAATATAAGTTGCCAAGAAGTATGTTTTTATGACACTGTTTTATTTAAACAGTTTTATAATCTAGATTTTCATAATTGAACGAGAGGTATTCTTTCTGCATGTTTGTGTACGTACGATAAAAAAGAAGCTACATTTAGATACTACAGTGACTAAAGCTCCACATGTAAGGTTCAATTTGGAAATGTTAAAGGAATACTCCGTTTTATTTGTTAGTTGACCATGTAGTTTGTAGTGATGGCAGAGAATTTTTTTCCTCATGTTTTTATGTAGAAGAGGGAGAAAAAGTTTAATATGATGATCAGCAAACAATGTTAAAATATTCATGCAAAAAATGAATTTATTTGCAAGTTTTGAGCATATTACTGGATAACAGAAATGGTGGATTATGTCATACAAGTAAATTGAATTATTTTTTCTTTTTCCATGAACATTTTTTAATTGTTGCCCATCATACAGCACTGGTCACCATTAAATTTTATTATATAATAAACTTTTTTCTCGTGTTGTGTATGTTGTGTATATAAAAAAATATCATTTTTGGGTAGTATTTCTTTAAGGCTGTTTTAGTGTTGAAATACTGGGCAAAAGTGGCAATTTGTTCCAAGTACAGTAATATTCATTGTCTAATGCTGCTTCTTTCTCCTTTAATTCCAACAAAAATAAAACCGCTTTATTCACATTGTTCTGATTACCCTCCTAACTTAAATGAAAGGTATATGGAGAAAAAAATCGTTTTCTCTATGATGATAATGTTTGTTGAGATTTAGTGAATATTGTTATGCAAACATATATTTTTATTCTATACATTTTTTGGATTGTTGATAAACAGTTTAGACTAAAACTTTTTTAGATATTAGTGAATAACTTGAATTCACTTTCAATATGAATAATTCAAATCATTTATTAAAAGTTAGGGGCATTTATAACAGCTGCTGCATCCGGTGTGGTGAGTTGAAATCCTGGGCCCAAAAATGTGCAAACTCCACACTGACAACATGTTTTTGTGAATTTTCTCCCTCATCCTAAAAGACCCACAGATTAGGTTTTCAGACTGATGCTATATAGTTGTGGCAATAGCAATGTCACAAGTGCAGGGGATAGTGAAATTCAACCAACGAACATATCACAACTCTTCATTTTGTAAAATAGAAAGCAAATATCAGTTTATGTAATGCATTCCTTACCTGTTCAGTTATGCCACCAGTTCCTGTAATGTAATAACACTGACACCCTCATCAGCCACGTTTATACACACCTGTGTTCTTCAATCTTGCTTTCTTTATATTAAATTAATAAGAATGTCATAAATACATTGTGAGTGGGTATGTGTTTGAGTGGGCTCTGTAATATATTGGCATCCTGTGCAGCTCCTCTTCCTTCTCACGCACAGAGTAATGTCAGAGTTGGCTGCAGATCTCCATCACAATGATTAGAATTAAGCATGTTTAATAACTTTAACATAATATAAAATATAACTTGCTGACTTAGTATTATATGGGCTGTTTTAAATGAGCACAGTCCCTTTCCTTCCAATCAAATAAGAGCAACAGTACCTACGATAATAACAGATAATGGTTTGATGCTTCTGAAGTGTCGTGTTTGTTTTTTTTTTTGTTGTTTTTTTTTAATCTCAAAGGTGTTACTAATTTTAAAAATTTAGATTATGAAATTGGAATTTAATAAACAGGTCCTTCAAACTGAGTTTAACATTATGTATTTTAGCATTAAAATATAATAATGCAAAGAAATATATTTTGTTGTGTAGGATTTCCCAATTGAAGACTGAATTTCTTCCCTTGCTGAGTGTCATTTTCATCTCTGAGAACAGCATTGTGGCAGCTGTAAGTAGCGCTTTCTTTGAAATGCTCTGTGGCATTTGTGTACCCTAGCCATGCACATGAGGACACTTCAAACGGCCTAAAAAATATACAGCATTAAGCTTTACAAAAAAATGTATTAATGTAAATTGCATAGTGTATCTCATGATAACTTGATATATACAGTATATACTGTGTACTATGTATACTGTGTATACTGTATGTATATATACACTGTGTGCACAATTATTAGGCAAGTTGTATTTTTGAGGATTAATTTTAATATGGAACAAACACAGTGCTATCAGTCAATCCAAAATGTTAATAAACCTGAAACCTGAATGTTTCACAACGGAAATGTGAGTGTGAACATCATCAGGGGAATACATATGTGCGCACAATTATTAGGCAACTATTAGTGTGCAGATTTATTATGCAACTAAAGGAAAAATGAAAATTTTCCCATCTCACTTGTTTATTTTCATCTGTTATAGTGAGAATAATAAACAAACACCTCAAAATTTACAAATAAACATCTCTGACATTTCAAAAAAAAATAAACCAATCAATCAATGACCAATATAGCCACCCTTCTTTCCAATAACAGTCATAAGCCTTTCCATTCATGGAGTCTGTCAGTTTCTTGATCTGTTGACGATCAGCTTTTTGTGGAGCAGTGACTACAGCCTCCCAGACACTCTTCAGAGAGGTGTATTGTTTTTCTCCCCCGTAAATCTAGCGTTTAAGAAGTGCCCACAAGTTCTCGATAGGGTTTAGGTCAGATGAGGAAGGGGCCATGTCATTATTCCTTCATCTTTAAGGCCTTTACTGGCTGGCCACGCAGTGGAGAACTTCGATGCAAGTGATGGAGCATTGGCCTGCATAAAAATCATGGTCTTTTCCTGTATCACTGTTTGAAGAAAGTGTCTTGAAAAACTGGCAGTAGGTTTGGGAGTTGATTTTGAGTTCATCTTCAATGCAAAAGGTCCAACTAGCTCATCTTTAAAAATACCAGCTCATACCAGTACCCCACCTCCACGTTGGAGTGGAGCTCTGTGCCATTACTGATCCACAGGTCCATCCATCTGGTCCATCAAGAGTCACTCTCATCTCATCGGTCCATAAAACCTTTGAAAAAATCTGTCTTCAGATATTTCTTGGCCCAGTTTTGACGTTTCAACTTATGTTTCTTGTTCAGTGGTGGTTGGGTTTCAGCCCTCCTTACCTTGGCCATGTCTTTGAGCACTGAACACCTTGTACTTCTGGGCACTCCAGGTAGGTTGCAGCTCTGGAATATGAAAGTACTGGAGGATAATGGGTTCCTGGTAGCTTCACGTTTGATTCTTCTCAAATCTTTGGCAGCTAATTTGCGTCTTTTGTTCTCAACACGTTTCTTGCGACCCTGTTGACTATTTGCAACAAAATGTTTGATGGTTCTGTGATCACACACCAATATCTTAGCAATTCCAAAAGTGCTGCATCCCTCTGAAAGACTTTTTACAATTTTTGACTTTTCAGAGTCAGTTAAATCTCTTTTTGGCCCATTTTGCCTGAGGAAAACTAGCTGCCTAATAATTCTGCACACCTTGATATAGGGTGTTGATCTCCTTAGACCACACCCTACCTCATTACACAAATACACATCACCTGGCGTACTTAAATCCAATAAGCATTCAAGTTAATACAGCTTGGAGTTGGAATATACGCATTAAAAATGATGATATGGTCAAAATACTCACTTGCCTAATAATTGTGCACACAGTGTGTGTATATATATATATATATATATATATATATATATATATATATATATATATATATATATAGACTTTACAAATGTGTATAAAAAATAAGTAAAACTGTAAAATACTTTTTTTTTGGCATCTGTTTTAGGGCCATGACTGCTGTCCAATATTGTTCAACTGTGATGATCGTGGAACCCTGACTTTCGTCTCCAAATTAGACATTCCAAAGCAGAACATTCAACGCAATATCTCTGCTATGGAGCGCTTCCGCAATATGGACAAGAGAGCCACCACAGAGGACCGCAACACTGCCTTGGAGACACTGCATCAAAACAGCATCACGTGAGGGGGATTTATATTCATTATTTTTTTAGAAAAGATAATACTACATTTTTGTATGTGTATAACTAGATTTAAATAAAGAACTTCATACAAATATTTAGGAGCCAGTCATTAATATACATGTCCAAGCAGGAAATCTACTCCAGTTGCATTATGGTATGTAGCATTGGGAGAACAATAAAAAACAGTGGGACATATTATCGAATGTGTTTTAAAAGATAACTTTGTAGCGCCACAAACAAAAATTATTGGAAAGCAGGAGTTCATCTTTTTGTCGTTCTTGATATAATTTATTTGTATTTAACTTATCAATTAATGGATAACTTTTTTCTTTTGTAAAATGTATTTGTATATATTTTAATAGATTCAAAACTCCAATATGTTATATACATTACATCTTAATAAGCACTACATATAAAACTCGTACTCGAATCCCTGTTTCCCACCAGTTAGGGCAGAGTGGGGGCAGTAGCAGCTGATCGTGTTCAGTGATTATTATGAAGAGTGCTGAGGATAATAACAATGAAGGAGGGTACTGCCACACAATAAAAATGTAATTGTGCCACTTGAATTTATTTTTCTATCATTTTATGTAGTATAGCACAGTTTTGCTTTTCTGTTAGAATTGGAGTGGGTGGGATTCTTCCAAATGAAAATAATATGATTAGTAAGGTGTAACTTGTACAGTAAGTGAGTGAACTTTTGAGTTATTTAGTTCCGATAATGTCAAAATGTGTACGTTCTTTTCATGAAGTCTACAAACTGGATGTTTTTAACCAGTTGCAATAGTGATTGTTTGGGGGAATTGAGAGGAAAGCAGACGCTTACTTCCTGTACTGAAAATCCTGAAATACCGGTACTGTACCATTTTAAAGTTTGGGTTTTTCACTACTTTTCCAGTACTGGCATATACCGCTCAATTGTAGTCACTGCCACTATGCAGCGTGTTATGTTTCCGTTTGTTGCTGGTTTCAGCTGCTTTTTCATCCTTCCTCAGTATGATCTGGCTTTTAAAATTAAGAATTTTGTATTTGCATATATGCATCAATTATGGATTTTCTTGTTTATTTCTTGCAGCCAAGTGTCTATATATGAAGGAGATAAAAGAGATTGTCGTAAATTCTGCACTACTGGAATTGACGGTGCAATGACCATATGGGATTTCAAGGTAGCCATTTTTGTTATAGTTAACTGAAGTAAGGCTATGATGAAATGTAACCTCATGTTAATTTTAATAATGTTTTGAAAAATGAAAGTTCTACATTTTAATCTTATTTATGATGGGTTTGTTAAAGAGATGATGACGTCTTTTTTTTTTTTTTTTTGTCTTGCTCAATGAATGCACTGCTTTTCTTGTTTTCAGACTCTGGAGTCCTCTATCCAAGGTCTGCGGATTATGTGAAGGAAACCATTTTGTCTAGCAAGACACCGCTTGCAGAAAGGATCCCCAAAAGAAAAGAAACAAAAAAAAGTATTCTGAAAACTTTTTAATCTTCCAGAGGAAAGATTGAATCAAACTTTGAACTGTCATTTGAAATTTCTGCAGTTATCAATATTTCAGATAAGGAGCTTTGGACATGATTTTTACTTTAGCTGTGATTGTTTTTTCCCTCTTCATTATTCTATACCAAAGCTTCTTCTTGGCCGTGTGGCATTGGGCAGTGAAGATAATCTCATTTGAGATGAGATCCTCATGCAGCACTGTAAAACACTAATTTATGGGGAATTTTATGTAAATGGTCTGCTAGAAATAAAAGGAATATAAAAATGGACTAAAGGCATTTGTCCTGTGGTCAAAGACATAGTATCCGTCCATTCATTCAGTTTTATGTGCGCACACGTCAGCTCTGTGACCAGCTCTCAGTCATCCTCATGTGTGCCTCATTTAGAAAACCCGAGTACTCAGAGAAAAGCATCCAACCCTCTTACACTGCCGCTGCCACGTTGTCTAAAGTCCCATCATGCCCTCCCTTTTTTCTTTTTCAAATTGATTACCAAATTTGATAAGTCCCATTGTGCTGGGGAGAGGTGGGTCTTCAGTTCATAAAGTGACTCCCATGAGGCTTTAGTTTATTCACTGTCTAATGTACACTGAATATTCTGGAAGTAACTAACAATATTTTGGCAAAAAAGATGCATTTTGCATCATGCATATGACTGGGTAACCAACATGTGGATTAGGCAACACTTGAAGCGTGAAATTTTTTTTGGTTCTTTTTTCCATTGATGTTTTCCACAACGTTTACAATTGTACAGCATTTGTCAGTATTGGCTTCAACTATGTCATAAACATTTCTCTTCGTTCTGCATGAAAACGTAAATTAGACATTTTTCTCAACCACCAGTATAAAGTAAATGGGGTAAGTAACATACAGGCATTTGTTTAAAGTAAAGAGAATGATGCATTGTGTGATCTATTGGGCTCAAGTGATGTCCAAAATTAAGTCTGTTTAAAGGCAGTTTGTTCTGAATGAGTGAACATTACATTGTCCAGTATGGCCAGACAGAGTGGAAAAGGAGCCCACTTTGATGAAAAACAAAGATGACATTACAACTTAGACGAGCATTGCGAAGAGTTTGCACATTTTTCCCACATCTGCATGGATTTTCTTCATATCTTTATATTTAATATGCTACCGTGGCTGTTCGTTTGTCTGTTCAGGATTTTAAATCACCTGTAGCCTGCAAACCGTTTGACCTATTGACCTGAAATTTGGTACACAAATACTACGTGACGTCTACTATCTGCTTTCGGGGTGCTGATTGACCCCCAAGGTTATTCCTCTTTTTATTTTATTGTAGAATCAACTCTGATGCATACAGGCGCCGTTCTCATCCCTACCACCTTCGCCGTCGCTTTCCCCTACCTGTTCACATCTTAAATCATTCTTGAGGCAGATTGAAGACTTAAGTGCCAGCTTAAGTGAAAAATTAAAGACAACGTACTAAGTAACTGCAACACAAACACTGACTTAATCAGTTTTACGTGAAAAGATGTCAAAGAAAGAAGAGAAGAAGAAGGCCACTAGGGTGGAGACAAGAAGAGCTGCTCAGGAAGCATCAAGAGCATCAACCTCTGAGCAAACGAATGATAAACGTACAGAGAAAGAGGATGAAAACTAGGAATGGACAAGTCAAGTGTATTCACTGCACGTTATCATGAAGTGCGCCGTTACTGGTATTTAAATATTCTATTGTTGCTGTTTGCCGGACTAGCAACTTATGAACCCTTTATAGCGAGCGCATTGGGAATGCAGTCTGTCTACCTGTGACCCTCTACAGCAAACAGATGAATGTACTGTAGTTCTTTAAATTTGATTAAAAATGTGCACAAGCACAACTGATAGGAGTATAATAAATATCAGCATTTTTACTTAACATTCTAAAATCTGCTCAATCCAATTCAGGGTGACGGTGGGCTGAAGCCTCTCTCTCTCTACAGCATGAGGCGCAAGGACTAGACCTGTGCAGGGCAGACATGTTCAGGAGTGACCTTTTGCTATTTGTATGAATCCTTACATTAGATGTGAGCCTAGAAAGGTCTTAAGGCTTGTGTGGACCACCTTTGTGGTGTCGTTTCAAAAAAAGGCAGCCGCATCTTCGCCTAATGATGACTACACACCAGTGGCACTTGCGTATCACATCATGAAGACCTTTGAGAGGCTGTTGCTGGAGTATACACGAGTCCTCTTGTTGCAGACCACCTGCATCCACTGCAGTTTGCTTATCGGACCAAGTCTGTAATGGATGATGCAATCATCTGTCTGCTCCACAAGACTGAAGTAAGCTAGCAGCACTTTGAGGTTTATGGTGGATTTCTTTACAATTCTAATAAGCTTTCACCTGGCTGATTACATACAGTAGGTGACTGTTTACCTAACACAATGCCCCCTTTTAGCTTTTTTTAGTTTCACACCTGGTGCTGCCAAGTAAACTCTGTGTAAAGAGTAGGTTTTGTTATGATTCAATGCTGCTGCTCTCAGCCCTTCCATATAACTGCGGTGCAGTTCTGTATCTAAAGATTATTTTCACACCTGAATCCTTGCTCACTAAGGAAACATGCATACTCTTACTTAGTACTTGGGACACCACTTGTGGTCTTCTGCGCCCCCAACACACGGCAAAATTTGAATCCAATTCTCTTTTTTCAGGATGCAGGTGAAAAAAATAAGAGCAAAAACATTTCAGAGGAGCAAAATGTTTTTTTTAATTAAATTTTGTTACATTTTTAAAAATTAAAAATTGTTAAATTTAAACTTTGTTAAATGGTGCGACTCAAACCACTTACACCTGAACACCAGCAAGACCAAGGAACTGGTGGTGGATTTTAGGAGGCCCAGGCCCCTCATGGACCCCGTGATTATCAGAGGCGACTGTGTGCAAAGGGGAAAGACCTAGAAAGACCTGGGAGTGCAGCAGGATGACAAATTGGACTGGACTGCCAATACTGATGCTCTGTGTAAGAAAGGACAGAACCGACTATACTTTCTGAGAAGGCTGGCATCCTTCAACAGCTGCAATAAGATGCTGCAGATGTTCTACCAGACGGTTGTGGCGAGTGCCCTCTTCTACACGGTGGTGTGCTGGGGAGGCAGCATAAAGAAGAAAGACGCCTCACACCTGGACAAACTTGTTAAGAAGGCAGGCTCTATTGTAGGAGTAAAGTTGGACAGTTTGACATCTGTGGCAGAGCGACGGGCATTAAGCAAACTCCTGTCAATCATGAAGAATCCACTGCATCCACTGAACAGGATCATCTCCAGGCAGAGGAGCAGCTTCAGTGACAGACTTTTGTCACCGTCCTGCTCCACTGACAGACTGAGGAGATCGTTCCTCCACCACACTATGCGACTCTTCAATTCCACCCGGAGGAGTAAATGCTAACATTATTCAAAGTTATTGTCTGTTTTTACCTGCATTTTTATTACTCTTTAATTTAATATTGCTTTTTGTATCAGTATACTGCTGCTGGATTATGTGAATTTCCCCTTGGGATTAATAAAGTATCTATCTATCTATCTATCTATCTATCTATCATTGGTATGGACAAACAAAACCACAGTAGACCGCTGAGCCCCTCTTTATTTTGTTTGATATCAGTCCTGCATCCAGTTTAATTGCAGACATTACATATTATGGTGTAATGCTGTTTGAATTCAGGAGGGAAAAAAAAGGTTATTTGTTATAATGGCACCCACACCTGCGTTATTAATGAACCCTGGATACTGTACAGTAATGAGTGTCCTGGGCCTCAGCCACATGCGCTATGGAGTGTGTGACCTGTAACTTGTGGTGCAAGGGAAGTCGCTGGCCTGTGACAATCAAAGCTTACAGTACACTCTGTGCTCTAACTGCTGTTAAAATATGATACCAATGTGGTGGAGGGGGTTAAAAATAAGCCAGTTTATTGAAATCTAGTCAAAAAAACGACCTACTCGTGAATGCCATGTTTTCTGTAAATGACAATCAAAAAGCCTGGTAACATTGAGCGAGGTCTCTGACTGCAGGTGTTTCCCCATTTTGCCAACAGGAGGGGCTGTCCAAAAAATACAAGGAAAAAAAAAACATGCATGTTGAAGTGACCTCTCATTATTGTAAAATTGAAAGTGTAAACTAATTTGTAGTTGAAGTCCCACGGAATGTTTCTCTGTTTTAAGAAGAACGAGTTTGCAAATTTGACAATGCTTTTAAGTGGGAGATTTTGAAATTCCAACAATATGTTCAATGTGGTGTATTAAATAATATCTCAACGAAAATCGACCTGTCCCATCAAGTTTCCCGTAAGTATAACTGTGACACATTTAAACAAAAATCTCATTTCTCTGATCAGTCGGCCGAGTTCTTTCGTGCAGAAATAAAGACTGATAGACAACACAAACTGGCAGGAACGACTATCGCAGTAGGTGCTTTCCACGTGTTATGAGAACGTACTTCAAAGGGGGTTAAATCCAGCAACTGCATCCTCTCAGGAGGGTCTGCCCCTCAGGAATGGGGTTCCTGAAAATGTGGCCCCTACTCACAACAGTGGTGTGGTGGCTCTGAGGCTAAGGATCTGCGCTGGTATCCTGAAGGTTGCCAGTTTGAATCCCTGTCACTGCCTAAAAGAGATCCTACTCTGCTGGGCCCTTGAGCAAGGTCCTTAACGTTCAACTGCTCCAGGGGGTATGCGAAAACTAACTAATTCCTAATACAAGAAATTGTATAAAGCGAAATTAAAAAAAAAAAAAAAATTGCCCGAGTTATGCCCTTCTTGCTGTTTCTGTGTCATTAGACGGTTTACCATCGTCTCCATTGCTTCAGCGAGGCTCTGCCACGTCTAAACCTGCCCTTTTTTCGGCAGCCGTATTCTAACGTTTAAAATTTACCGCTTATTTCAGTGCTGGCCCAGAGACGGTATATTCGGCATTTTTTGTCGAGAGGCTTCTTTCCTTGCCTTACTCGCCCGTTCCCACTCCGCACGCATCCCCTCTAGTGAAACTGGTCAGCCCAAGAATACACCATAGCGGCTCGAACGGAGCTCCAGGTTGATGAAGTTAATTTACAAGACAGGACTTAACGTTACTTCAGTCAAATAACCCTCCCGCAACCCTAAATCGTATCGTAAGTGGGCGGAGCTGTTGTGGTCTGCAGCTAAACTATTTCTATTGGCACCCATTGAACTCAACTCCACCTACCTGGACCGCCCTTTCGAATCAACCCCACCCACTTAGAGCTCCGGGGTGGAGGCTCCAGGCTGCAGAGACCCGTTTCGGCCAACTGAGTGAATTCGCGAACCTCCTACTTGAGGAAGTCGCTTCGGCGCGAGTCTCGCTCTGTGCCAGGAAAGGGGAAGGCGTCACACTGAACCTCCGTCAGACTGCTCGCTCGCTCCTTCGCTCATTCGAGTCGAGTCCAGCCGCGCGCAGTTCAGCCTGCGTTTGTGTTGACTGCTCAGAGTCCATAAACGGAGGCGCACCCCGCTTTTTACTTTCATCCCCGACAGATTTCTCCACTGGCAGACAAGGTAAGAAGTCTGATTTGGATTTGCAGTGATCGACTTAACGCTATGTGCACTTTAGAGGGGTTGGGGTGGGGTGTGCGATTAAAATGCCTGATGTCTTCGCTAAAGATCGTAATCACAGACACAAAAGTGTTTAAAACACACTCTGGAAGTGTGTCCCTGGACGATTTACCTTGATTCTTTGTATAGACCCTCAGCACCTTCATATAAAACTGTAATGATCTCTCATTCGTCCTCATATTTTAAAGTTAAATATTTAAATACACAGGTGGATAAAAATAATAATCCGTTTGGGTTTTTATAATACATATCACAGTGAAAGGCACCATTTGTTCAGTATAATAATTTTTAAAATATAGGTTCTCCCCCCTTTAGGTTTAGGTATTTCCTGATAAAAGGGAAAACATAAAAAAAAAATGTAATTTATGGGGTAAAATGTGTTACTTTCACATTACAGTTGACGTTTGTCTGCTAATTATTAGCTAATAGACTGAAATAACAATGCACTATTAGTCATAGTCCACCAAGGTAATGGCCACATCATCTTTTAAGTGAGTGTTTCTATTATTTCTGTTGCAGCCTGAATGGTCGTTGTGTAACAGGAACAAGTCAAGACAGCAAAAGTGCAAATTATGGGCCTGCAAGGTGGTCTGCAGTGTAGTAATACGGGCGTAGTCCATCACTCTAAAATAAGGAACAGTGCAAAACGGAACAAGCCATGTCCTTTATATACAACTTCTCTAATCTTGTGGTGGGCAGTAAAAACGGTTTTAGTGCTTCTCTAAAACTGATTTAAAATAAGCCTTTTCTAAATCTCATTTCTCCTTGCATGCCACAAGCAAAAATATACATTTCTTATGTTAAAATGGAACTTACGCCGGCTGTGTTCAGTTACAGCAGTGGGCTTCCTGCTCATTTCTGCTTTCTGCTGAATGATGTGAAGATATAATACACAGCAGCTGTTGACGAGCACCCGGGTAATGGCTGCGTTTTTTCCATCTCTTTGCAGTTTGGTGAACCATGTCCTACCACAGTTTTCAGCTGGAACCAATTAGCTGTCATGCCTGGAACAAAGATCGAACTCGTGAGTATATTTACATTTTATCCATGGTGTCTTACAGCATTTCAAATACATTTCTTGTTAGGGGTAGTCTGACCATACTAAATCACATCACATTAGGGACCACCTTTAATGAGAGAGACTAGCTGTGCTACCTGCCCAGGTTGAAATCTAAGCAGTCCATGTAGACCTCGTGTTATTGTTTGCCCTACACCATCTAATGGGATGTATTTGTAATGCATGCAGTAATAAAATGAATTGCATTTGTTGTTCTAAGAGATGGCATATCACAAACATTTGAAGCAAAAAAAGTATTACTATACATGTTTGCAAGGCACCATCTGTTGGAATTACAAACACAATACACATGTCTCTGTGATATGCCATTTGTTATGGGATTCATAGAGAAGTTTTAAAGTTGGAATAACAAATGCAATGTATTTCCATCCATCCATTATCTTAACACGGGGTCACGGGGGTCCGTTGGAGCCAATTCCAGCCAGCACAGGGTGCAAGACAGGTTCACCAGTGCACCTAACCTGCATGTCTTTGGACTGTGGGATGAAACCCACACAGACACGGGGAGAACATGCAAACTCCATGTAGTGAGGACCCGGGGAGCGAACCCGGGTCTCTTTACTGTGAAACAGCAGCGCAACCACTGCGACACCGTGCCGCCCCGCAATGTATTTTATTACTAAAAATGTTTGTGATGCGGCATCTTTTGAAATGACTGGGACACCGCAACTGGACAGACACACAGACAATGGTGGACTTGCTGTGTTACCCATCTAAGAATTGTTGAAATTTAAGTAATCAAAGTAGACTTCAGTTTTAACATTTGCAGTGCACTATCTAATAGAATGTATTTCGTAATACATGTAGTAATAAAATGAATTACATTTGTTATTCCAACAGATGGCGCATCACAAACATTTGTAACAATAAAATGTATTACTGCACATATTTGTGATATACCATCTTTTGGTATGACAAACACAATGTATATATCTCTGTTACAAGCCTCTTGGTATGGGACTCATAAAAGCAGGGTTAATGTTTGTGATGCTTCATCTGTTGGAACGACAAGTGCAATGCATTTTATTACTAAAAAATGTTTTGTGATGCACCATCTTTTGGAATGACAGAGGCATAGCGACCAGATGGTCACACAGACATCCTTTTATATAGTTTGGATTCATGAAGCACACCAGTATTTGGTTCCATTTCTTTAGTTTTTCCAGTTGGAGCACAGCCAGGTGAAGTGAGCTGCTCAGGGTCACACGGTGTCAGTAGCGGGATTTGAACCCACGACTACAGGGTGTGACATCCAAAGCATACACCACTACACCACAGTGCCTTCCTAAAATGTTAGCATTTTAAATGTGCTTTCTTGGCTGTTCCTTTTATACAAAACGACTTACAAAATTTGAGACAAAATTGGTTACAGTTTTGTTTTTCCAATTGGAAAAACATTAAAATAATATTCAATAAACTTTAGATTGATGTCTTTTAAAATATTCTAACCATTTATTTTTAAAACTCATTACAAGACTGAATGCAGCTGTAGCCCATCCTGGACTCCTGGTCCACTGTGCAGCCAGTAGGCCACTTACACACTCACATAGACATACACACAGACACAGACAGACAGACACACACACACACACAATCACACACAGACAAAGACAGACAGACACACACAATCACACACAGACACACACACATAGACAAACACAGACACACACACACAGACACAGACACACAATCACACACAGACAATCACACACAGACAAAGGCAGACAGACACACACACACACATACACACACACACACACACACACAGACAAAGACAGACAGACACACACACAATCACACACAGACAAAGACAGACAGACACACACACACATACACACACACACACACACACAGACAAAAGACAGACAGACACACACATACACACACACACAGACAAAGACAGACAGACACACACATACACACACACAGACAAAGACAGACAGACACACACAGACACAGACAGACAGACAGACACAGACACACACACACACACAATCACACACAGACAAAGACAGACAGACACACACAATCACACACAGACACACACACATAGACAAACACAGACACAGACAGACACACACACACACACAATCACACACAGACAAAGGCAGACAGACACACACACACATACACACACACACACACACACAGACAAAGACAGACAGACACACACATAGACAAACACAGACAGACAGACAGACACACACAGACACACACACACAATCACAGACGCACACACAATCACACACAGACAAAGACAGACAGACACACACACACAGACACACACACACACACAATCACACACAGACAGACACACAATCACACACACAATCACACACACATCCATTACAGACAATAACCCAACTGAGCAGGTCTTTGGGATATGCCAAGAAATGAGAAACAAATCTGAAAAAAATACACATAGGCACAGAGAGAACCAATGTGCTGTAGCATTCGAAGTTGGGTCCTTGTAACCACCAGGCAGTAGATAGACAGATAGATAAGGGGCTATATAATAGATAGATACTTTATTAATCCCAAGGGGAGATTCACATACTCCAGCAGCAGCATACTGAAAAAAACAATATTAATTAAAGAGTGATAAAAATGCAGGTATATCAGACAATAACTGTTAATAATAATGTTAACGTTTACCCCCCTGTGTGCAATTGAAGAGTCGCATAGTGTGGGGGAGGAACGATCTCCTCAGTCTGTCAGTGGAGCAGGACGGTGACAGCAGTCTGTCGCTGAAGCTGCTCCTCTGTCTGGAGATGATCCTGTTCAGTGGATGCCGTGGATTCTCCATGATTGACAGGAGCCTGCTCAGTGCCCGTCGCTCCACCACAGATGTCAAACTGTCCAGCTTCGTGCCTACAATAGAGCCTGCTTTCCTCACCAGTTTGTCCAGGCGTGAGGTGTCCCTCTTCTTTATGCTGCCTCTCCAGCACACCACCGTGTAGAAGAGGGCACTCTTGGTAAGACTAACTCCAGTACTACCACTTGGTGAATATTAAAAATATAACCAAAATTATTAATTTGCAGGTTTTCTACATTAATTGGAAGTTAAAAATCACAGCTTGGCTCCACAGGGCCGTGACTCACTGTTGTATTTAATGAGTCTTGTACAGCTTGCTAAGTGTCCTGCTATGACATTGCCTGCAATTCTCCAAGGGGAACCCCAAACCCAGCCACCCAACCCCACTGTGGTGTTGATTCGACCAAGGGGAAGATCCCACCCCAACACTATCAATTTTGGTGGCTGTTTTCCGAGGGGGATTTGATGGGGACCATGGACAGGGTCTCGAAAACACTAAGAAGGGCAAAATTTAACTCCAAGATAAAACAATGCAAGAAACTCCACTTGACATTCTATAAAGGTTGGTGGGTGTGATGGACTGGTGTCTCATTCAGGATTCGTTCCTGCTGTATAGCTGATGATTCTAACCTGGATTAAGCAACATCAGTACAGGGTGGATAATGTTTGTAGATGGAAAGAAAGTGTGTTTGTGCTTCATAAGCTGAGCAACTAATGGGGAAAATAGGAAAAATGCAAACTACAAACAGAGGTGCACATTTCTGTGCCAAAGAAGATGTAGAAGAAGCGGGCACCTGGTGTCTGACACTCGGCCAGCCAGCGCGCCTCAAAGCACTTCTTTTATCCCCTGACAGGAACTGGTTTTCATTTCAGTCGCATAATGTAGAAAACACATGGCCATTAAGCAAGAAAAAAAAAAAAAATCCGCTTGTTCCACTATGTAGAGGCCTCCTCCTGCGGCAGAAAGTCTCTGGTCAGGCTGGCAGGCTGAGACTTCCTGGAGTAGATGTTTCAGTGGTTATCATTTTCACAGAAATATTATGCTGGAGTGAAATAAAAAGACAGAAGGTTAACAACTTCTGCTTGGAATTCTAGCTGAGTAAGCCAGTGTTTCTGCTATAGAGAAAGTCAGTTTTGTGCAATACACATACACACGAGTTTTCAGGTCCTTCAAATCTCCTCACACATCTGTCCCCTCATATCACCATAGATGTGGATGATGTTATTTATGCGGGTTGGTAGGTAGCAATGTACTGCGTGGGGATTGCAGTTTGGATGGGAATGGACATGCAGCTTGGCAGCGGGCACCTGATGTGCCAACATAATTGGGTGCTGGAGTTTATTATGCACAGTAATGTATCGATAATGAATCCCACACAAGATAAACCAAACCAAACAAAAAAAAAAATTCCAGCCAGTGGTGGTCCTGCTGGCAAACAAAGAGATAATTGATGGTAAAGGTGAACAGAGGCGGTTGAGTACAGAATAAAAGATGGGGTACAGTCGCTCAGCTGACAACAACATTGGTACCACATGAAATATTACACACTGTATGTTATTGTAGTGGACGACCTAAACTAAGTTCCATTCATTAGTGAAAAATCAAGGTGGGGTTGCGGTGGACAGACTGAAAGAACATGTGGCCGGTCAGATGAATCTTGGCTCCTGTTAAATCACATCCAACATGCAGAGAAAAATCCAAACAGACACATGGAGAAATTGTTAGATCCACACAAACTGTATCCAGGATGGGATTTTAAATCATTCTGTAACTGTGATGTAGCTATGCTAACCAGTTTTCCTCAGCTAAAATTAATATGAATCTCTATTAATATACAGGAGCCATTCGATTAGATTAGTTAAACTTTAGGGTAGCGCAGTGGTAGCGCTGCTGCCTCGCAGTTAGGAGACCCGGGTTCGCTTCCCAGGTCCTCCCTGCGTGGAGTTTGCATGTTCTCCCCGAGTCTGTGTCGGTGTCCTCCCACAGTCCAAAGACATGCAGGTTAGGTGATGCTGTGAAGCTCCTGCTCTACCACATCTCAAAGGTGTTCTGTTGGATTCAGATCTGGTGCTTGGGAAGGTCATTGAAGGAAACTGAGCTCATTGTCATGTTCGACTTGCGCTGCGTGACATGGTGCATTATTACGATGGAAGTAGCTGTTAGAAGATGGGTAAATTGTGGCCATGAAGGGATTCCCATTGTCAGCAACATTACTCAGATAGGCCATGGCATTCATACGATTATTAATTGCTATTAAGAGGCCCAAAGCGTACCAAAAAATTAAACCTTCTCCACACCATTGCACCAGCACCAGCAGCCTGGACTGTTGACACAAAGTAATCCTATTGTTATCCCTATCATCTGTGTGGCTCACCAGAAATCGAGACTCATCAATGACAATTTATTTATATAGCACATTTAAAGCAACATAGGAATGCTGTGGCCACAGTGCTTTACAAGAATAGAATAAAAGAAAACATACAATTAACATAAATAAAATACTGTAAATAATAAATAGAAGTAAGATTACGTAGTCACAATGAGGATACTATCAGTATTACTGAAGGTCACAGAATGCAAGTGAATAGAAATGAGTCTTTAATCTCGTTTTGAACAGTTCAGTTGTAGACGACTCCTTTATGTGATGAAGTAAAGAGATCCACACGCTGTCCCCTTTAGTTTGACACTCGAGGGACAACAAGAGACAACTGACCAGAAGATCTAAGCACTCTAGATGGCTGATGTAAAACACACAATTCAGATAAATAGGCAGGAGCAAGGCCATGTAAAGATTTAAAAACTAGCAGCAAGATTTTAAAATCAATTTGAAAACTGACAGGCAGCCAGTGTAAAGAAGCTAATATTGGAGAAACAGAGTCAGACTTTCATGCCCCAACCAGAAAGCGAGCGGCAGCATTTTGGACCAACTGTAACCTGCGTATTAGGGATTTGCTAATCCCAGAATACAGCGAGTTGCAGTAATCAAGGCGAGAAAAGATTAAAGCATGAGTAGCTTT
This sequence comes from Polypterus senegalus, assembly GCF_016835505.1. NCBI lineage: Eukaryota > Metazoa > Chordata > Cladistia > Polypteriformes > Polypteridae > Polypterus > Polypterus senegalus. Next base: position 143,055,122 of record NC_053166.1, read on the forward strand.
CTAAAGATCTCTAGAAGATAAATAAGGCTTGATCTTACCTAAAAGACGAAGCTGGAAAAAGCAACTCTTGACTACAGAATTGACTTGTTTCTCAAAAGAGAGGTTACTGTGAAAGATAACGCCAAGATTTCGGACTTGAGGTTTGCAAAAGACAGAGAAAGAGCCGAGAAGTCCAAGACCAATGTGGCCTTTCGCTGATGGACCCGCTATAAGCACCTGTCTTATGTTTTTCAAAATCTTCACTTCTCCAGTTTTGGTGAGCTTTTGCCCACTATAGCCTCATGGCTGACAGGAGTGGAACCCAACGTGTTCTTCTGCTGTTATTGTAGCCCATCTGCCCCAAGGTTTGACGTGTTCTGCATTCAGAGATGAGTTACTGTAGCCTTTCTCTCAGCTCAAACCAGTCTGGCCATTTTCTTCTGACCTCTCTCGCCAACGAGGTGTTTCTATCTACAGAACTGACGTTCACTTGACGATTTGTAGTTTTTCACACCATTCGTAGTAAACCATAGAGACTGTTGTGCATAAAAATTCCAGGAGATCAGCAGCTGTAGAAATATTCTAACCAGCCCATCTGATACCAGCATTCATGACACTGTCCAGATCACTGAGATGACATTTTTTTTTCCCCATTCTGGTGTTTGATGTGAACATCAGCTGAAGCTCCTGACCTGTACTCGCAGGACTTTATGCACTGCACTTCTGCCACATGATTGGATAATTGCCTGGTTAGGCAGATGCACAGCCATTTCTAATAATTTGCACAGTGACTGACACGTGTCAACTCTGTACAGTTGTTCATCATTATTTTGTAATTTGGTGCACATGTGAATGAAGTGACCTGCTCAAAGACAGTAGTCTTGAGCTTTCAGTTCCGGTTTGCCTGGCACTACACCACTGCCATTGTAAGCTTTGGCATTGAGTAGGCTTATCAAACTACCGATTGATGGGCTGGTTCCTTCTTTATGTTTATTATGGCTGGGATACGCTTCACCTTCCCATGACCCCCATCCTAAATAGTTCAACCAGTGGGGGGCACTATTTAAAGTGGTCAGCATTTATATTTAATAGCACCATTAACTGCATGGTGCAAGACTTTTCTTTACGTTTTCTGGCCATTTTTCTCCCACGAATGTATCCCAGTGACTGAGCTAACTGATTCATTGAAATTTAGGAAATGAACAAGCTCTGATGGTAGCCTCCTTATTGGACTTCATCTAGTTCTCAAAAGGAGATAGCATGCAACATGACCTTTTTAAAATCAGGAGTGTGAAGATTCTTTTTTCTTTCAATGGGAGCATCTGTTCTTAACGGCAGAGCCTGTCCAGAGTTGGTTTCTATGCTGAAACAGCAGTTTCATAAAAATGAATGGCTAGACGTCCTGCTAATGCCGCAGAGTTTATTCGGAGTGCCCTTTTACATTAAAAAACACGCATGCTGCTTTGATCAAGTCATTTGCTTCAGCCAGGTCTTCCTGTGTTACCATGAATGGTGCTGTGTAGACAGAAGGGATATGACTCAACTTAACCACAGCGCAGAAAAGAAAAACCAAGAAAAGTCGCTCTTCATCTTCAGTTAACCCACAAACAGGGCGTGCTTGTAAAAGACAAAAAAAGAAGAAGGCAAGCAGCACACTTGGTAAGGTGAAGATTCAAACATAAAGTGAATTAATACATTTATAAATATGAATATTAAACAAATGCTGAGTTAGTTCCTGCTTTAAACCCAATGCTACCTGGAAAACAAAAAACCTGTAGTGGAACAAGAGGTGTCAGAAATATGGCCGTTAAACGGACTTAGTGTGACATGGTGACACCCCTCTCCCGAGTTCAAATCCTTTGCCTGGTCTTTGTCCGTGTAGAGTTCGCAAGTTCCCCCCCATGTCTGCTACATCCCCAAAGCTGTGTGTGTGTGTCAGGTGTAACTGGAAAATCCTCATGTGAGGATACCTGTGTGTGTGTGTGTATAAGTGGGCCTTGAAATGGACTGGTGCCATGCCTTGCACCCAATGCCGCCCAGTAAGGCTCCACACACCCCTCCAGTCTGAACTGGATTAAGCAGGTTTGAGAATGTCATTGTAAAACTGGCATAATAGATGCCACATTCCTACTGAGATCTGAAATTATTCAGGAAGGTGAAAGATGGCGAATGTAATAGAAACAAAATGTGCGTTTTTCTTTCAATTCAATCCAGTGGTGGTCTTATAAGCCCAGGGTGCGATGCACAATTACAGTGAAGTGCAAATAAAAACCCAGTGCTGAACACAGATGCCTAGCAGTATGTACAGTACATCCATCCATCCATTTATCCAGAGCAGGGCTGCCACAAAGCTGAAGCAAATCCCAGAAAGCACTAGGCTGGACACCATGGAAGCCAATCACAGGGTGCACATGCGCACACCCATGCGGGTGCCAATTTAGTAGTACCAGACCCCCCTAACCTGCATTATCTTTGGACTTTGGGAGGACACTGGAGAAAACCCACAAGAAGAACATGCAATGTCTTTGCCGGGAGGACTCGGGATGTGAACCCATGTACAGTAGATAGAAATATAAACAGAGCTACACTTTCATCCAGACACTTCAGAGGTCAAAGCCCACCGTGGCATCATCAGGTAACAAAGCAGAAGCCATGGCACCAGTCCATCACAGTTTGTACTCATGCCCACAGATTCTCGCATGGTTCCAGTTTAGCTTGCCAAACATATTTTTGTGATGTGTACTTGGGAATATTTGAACATGACGCAGATAATGACCAGGTTGGTATTTGAACCCTGGGCTCTGGAACAGTGAGGTAAGAATGTTAACCACCCATACACATATATACGCATTTCATTTATTTTAAATGTTGTACTGAGCCTGTTGGTAAAATTTACCCAGCAATCCTCCCAGTTTCACACCAGCTTAATCCACTTGAAGACCCTTACCTTCATGTCATCCACACACACTTAGGGCCAATTTAGAGCCATCGGTGAACCACACCTGGTCATCCTTGGACTTTTGGTGGGGGTCATGGAGTCCAGAGTATCCACAGTAAAATCCATGTACCTGCAGGGAGAACCTGAGAAGCGGCACAAAAAATGACTAGGATGGGATTCAGAACCCCCACAACCCCCCAGAAAGTATGGCATGTTAGCATAAGGAAGTGTGGATTAGGAAAGCTTCCATATAAATCCAAGGGATTTCTTCACTGAATAGCAGCTTTAATCATACATGCCATTGTCCCCCTGTTCCTCAGACACCACCCCAAAAGTATTCTCCAGAGGAAAAGGATTGTACTCTAAATTTTGTTAATTGTTCAATTCTGTCTGTTTTTTTTATAGCACCTTATACAGGGTGGTCCAGATCTAATTATGAAAAGGTGAACACATCGCACCCGCTGTTCGACTGACAACCGTCTCCCCGCCATTTTGGAATGCAGGACAGGTGCTGCCATCTATCGGCAACAAAAAGATTTTTTTGTGAATTTTCTATGTAATAAACTTAATAAGTTATAGCGTAATGAAAATTGCATAATCAGATCTGGATCACCCTATAGAGAGCAGGCAAGAGTAAAATACAACATCAGGCTGAAACACATTCACTTAATTGTACTAATTTTTCTGGTGGCTATTACTATGAAACTCACTATATCTCAATTATTCTAGTACTGAAAATATATAATATATGAGAAAAAATGGACTCTTTCAGAAAGTCATTCTTTCACAACATGAGATGAGTGTACAAAGAAAATGAATTGTTTGACACACTAGAGGTAACTGATGCTCCTTGGGGAGAAAGAATGACAGCCTCAAGAACAGCCAGATGTCAGGATCTACTGTATCGATTCACAAAATATCAATCAAATGCCACCATTTACTGGCTCATTTAAGTGACTACATGCCTTTTAACTTCAGGAAATTGAGGTAGACTTAAAATATTTACAGACACTTTACATTTTAGACCTGGTCATATTTGAGTTGATTTGTCTTACTGACTAAATTTAAATGAACAACAGGAAATAATACCAGCTTAAGTAAGCTCTTTCGGGTTCTGATTTCTGCTGTGTGTTAATCAAGCGAGGCGATACACACAGAGGAATGTAGTGCATAATCAAAATGTCTCCGCCACATCAGCCAGCTACGTTGAGTGTTCCTTGTATCCAGCAGGCATCAGAAAAAGACAAAACCTGTGAAGAGTTTTCATTAAAATAAAGATCAACATAGTGGAGCGGGTAGTGGGTAGCGCTGCTGCATCACAGTAAGGAGACCCGGGTTCGCTTCCCGGGTCCTCCCTGCGTGGAGTTTGCATGTTCTCCCTGTGTCTCCGTGGGTTTCCTCCCACAGTCCAAAGACATGCAGGTTTGGTGTATTGGCGATCCTAAATTGTCCCTGGTGGGTGCTTGGTGTGTGTGTGTGCACGCCCTGTGGTGGGCTGGCGCCCTGCCCGGGGTTTGTTCCTGCCTTGCACCCTGAGTTGGCTGGGATTTGCTCCAGCAGACCCCCACGACCCTCTAGTTAGGATATAGTGGGTTGGATAATGGAGCCCTAGCAACTAACAGGCCTTTGGACCTTTGGTTGGGCCTGCAAATAATGGCTGAATTGGGACCGATAAATACATCTGTTCTAGGAAATATAACATGAATGATGAACACACACTAAAGGGAAGTGTACACTATAAGACTTTATACGCAACTTGAACACTCCCAAGTAATTCATCAAAACGGCACACTGCCAGATAGATAGATATTTATGAAAGGAACTATATAATAATAGATAGATAAATATGAAAGGAACTATATAATAATAGATAGATAAATATGAAAGGAACTATATAATAGATAAATATGAAAGAGACTATATAATAATAATAATACATAGAGAAATGTGAAAGGAACTATATAAATAGATAGATAAATATGAAAGGAACTATATAATAGATAGATAGATAAATAAATATGAAAGGAACTATATAATAATAATAGATAGATAGATAAATAAGAAAGGAACTATATTATAATAGATAAATATGAAAGGAACTATATAATAGATAGATAGATAAATAAATATGAAAGGAACTATATAATAATAGATAATAGATAGATAAATAAGAAAGGAACTATATAATAGATAGATAAATAGATATGAAAGGAACTATATAATTGATAGAACTTTATTTGCCCCCGGGGAAAGTTTGACTTTTTACAGTTGCTCTTGTAGTACTAGGGTGTTGTACCGTGTTAGCCATTATGAATGAAAGCTTGCACATTGTAATCTTTTTAGTTAGCCAATAAAAGGTGTCATTTTGCTTGACTTTTCACGTCAAGTCAAGTTGGGGAGCATGCACTGGTACAGTGTGTTGCCGCACCCACTACATGGTGAAACAACTCGGGACCCTGGTTGGCAACCCCCCAGGCAGACACGCGGTCCAGTCCCGCCCTCCGAAAATGACCCTCTATCTGCCGCAGCCGGGTGTTACGTGGGCGACCCCTTGGCCTGGTCCAGCCACTCGGGTCCCCAACAATGAGGATCTTATGATCCGGATCACCCTCGTGGAAACGCGCCACATGGCCGTAGTGCCGTAACTGACGCTCCCTCACCATGCAGGTAATGTGCCTCATTCGGGACTCCACTACTGTGGCTCTTTAAATAAATAAGTATATAAATGTTGCTCCAGACATAGCAGCACTTGAAGTTGTGCAGATAAGAGCTACCAGGGGTTTCCCAGGACTTAAGGACATGTCGTACTCTGGCAGACTCTGAGAATTAAACCTGTTTATTCTCGAGCAGAGGAGACTGCGTGTGGACCTCATTCAGGTCTTCAAAATCCACAAAGGCTTTGATAAAAGAGACCCAGTAGAATTCTTTCAGCTTAAGGACATCAGTGAGATTTAAATGAAAATGCATTTAAGACCGAATCCAGGAAGCACTTGTTTTCTCAAAGACTTGAGGGAATTTGGAAGAGACAACCAAGGCATGGAGTTGAAGCAGAAACCTGGACAATCTTTAAGAAGTATCTGACTGAAATATTAGGACTGCTTAGCCATTAGCTAGCCAAACAAGCTTGAAGGGCTGAATGGTTTTCTCTTGTTTGTCAGATTTCTTATTTTCTTATGATTCAAGGATTTTCTTGTTTTCCACTAAAAACATGTGTGCCTAGTTAAATTCAGACAGATTGTGACATTTGCAGTATGCCACACTCCTTATTTTTAGATAAGACTATAATTGGTTAGACATTTTTGCCAACATGCTCATAGAATACATGCAGCAGACTGTAAGTCTGCATAAAGGAGCTGAGCAATACTGAACATGGGCACCTTTTTCAAGTGACCAGTGTGACCGCCACCCCATCCTCCGAGTGGTACCAATTGTGTAAATATTATGTCTGTTAAGAGGCAGTAGGATTAGGAGAGCCAGTGTATTTGGTTTTTACTCATGAGTGATCAAGAAGCCTGTTCACACTCTACACTCATGCATGCCAAGGCTGTGCCCACTGTCCCATGTTCATGTGCCCACACACTTGATATTTGCAAATGGGGTTTTATGAAGGATGACTTCTGTTTCACACTTTTAGTTACATTTCTTTACTTATTGGCCTCAATAACGGTTATGCAAGCCACATTAACTGTGGATCTATCAACAGGGAGCATCCCCGTAATGGCTAGCAGAGGTGGCACAGATATATGGGGCAGAAAAACAACAGTATGGGGTGGATAGTAGGAATGAAAAGTGAGTCTGGTCTCTGTCATCTCTTGAATGATCACCAAGCAGTAAAGAATATTCTGGCATTCCTCAATCGAGTACAAGAAAAAAGAGAAAACCGGATACAACTACCGGAATAAATGAAAGCGGCTCACCTCTAGTGCGGGTTTGTAGGCAGAAGCCTTGACTTTCTCACCTTCTCTTTTAGAAATTGCCTTGTGTCCAAATGGTCATGATGTCCATATCTACAAGAAGGAAGGAAACAAGTGGACAAAGATCCATGAACTGAAAGAGCACAACGGTCAAGTGACAGGTGAGTGAACATTTTATTAACTCTATAAAATATTTTTTGCAGTAATAATTGAAGAAGACAGAAGAACAGGTCAGTTTTTGTTTTTGTCCCTGCATATTAATTTTTCTCTTTTTCACATGAGAAACAGAAGGGGAAAAAAAAAGTAGGGAATGTGTGTTATAAAGGAAAAACCCCATGGGATTCGAAGATTTAAAACTCTTCTGGCTGCAGGCTAAAAATAATTGAAGGCCTGATTGATTGCATGCGTTGCGGCTGATTTCAGAATATGTCCCAACGGGTGGTGGGGGCTGCATTTATACTCAATGCACTCTCTCCCCCCAAGTCCTGAACTAACTCACTTCATTCCATTGCCCACTCATGTGACCCTGCTGTGCTGGCTAGGGGGCCGTAATCGTAATTTTAATTATTATGATTTTAGTTAAGTTTCCTTCTATATCGGTCATAAGCCGAGGTTAGCCTGATTTGTATTCAGATGAGGCCTTTAGAACATAACGTCACATTCGTCACATCACGTAATGTCACATTCTCAAGCCCACTGAATCCAGTTAAGGATTACAGGGGTCAGAGGCTACTCTGGAAGCATTTGGCAAACCACCCTGGGGAGGATACCATTCCTGTTTAGCCCTGACATGCTCCAATGGAGTCAACGTTGAATCGCTGCTTAGCCTCATATGCATGCCTTTGGGATGTGGGGCGAAAGGCACACGCAGTAAGTGCAGACTCCCCACACGTAATGAATCACGCATGGAACTCCGTAAAGCAGTAGCAGGACCATGCCACCCAGCCCTGGAGGAGACGTCTTCAGTAGACCTTTTTATTTAGTATTCAATCTTGTCATAGTACACCAAGTGTTTGTTATAAAAAGATATTCCTAGATGTCAAAGACATTCTGCATTTTGCACTGCAGTGGCAGACGCTGTGCCCCTTATAAGAAGACAAGCTTTTCAAATTATCATCTTGTCAAATCTGGTTTATGCGGATCCTCTAAAAAGTCATTTTGTACGTAATTTTGACACATACAGGCCCACCCCTACAGTTTTGGACAAAATCAAACCCGTCTCATTTAAATGGTGCGAGTTACTGGATATGTCAGACTATACAACTGGGGGTCACAGGCGCACACCGCGGCTGCCCCCTACTCACTAAGATGTAAATGTAAAAGAAGCCTGTAATTGAAAATTACTGGTAAAAAATGTAGAACTGAACGGATATTCTGATTTATTTATTTGTTATCCATTTAATTCACAACATTCATTCATCCTACTCTGTTCAGTGTTTGTATGGACAGGGTGTTGGGCAAGGTCGTGGGGTCCAGCGGCTGTGGGGCATCTGTTGGTGAGGAAAGATTCACGGATCTTGACTTTGCTGACAATACTGTGATCTTCGCAGAGTCAATGGAGGATCTGATCGGGGCGCTCGAGAGACTGAGTGAGGAGTCTGAGTGTCTGGGCTTGCGAATGTCCTGATAAAAACCAAGAGCCAGGCCTTTAATGACCTCTTGTGTACAGCCATCAGCAGTGTGTCTGTCTGTGGAGAGACTGTCGACCTCGTCGAGAGGTTTACTTACCTCGGCAGTGACATTCATGTCTCTGGTGACTCTTCCTATGAAGTCAGTGGATGGATTGGGAGAGCATTGGGGGTCATGAGGTTGCTGGAAAGGGGTGTGTGGCGCTCCGATATCTCTGCAAAAGAACGAAGCTCCAAGTCTTTAGAGTCCTGGTGCTTCCTGTCTTGCTATATGGTTGCGAGACATGGACGCTATCCAGTGACCTGAGATGAAGACTGGACTCCTTTGGTACTGTGCGGTTGCTCATGGAGTCCCGAATGAGGCACATTACCTGCATCGTGAGGGAGCGTCAGTTACGGCACTACGGCCATGTGGCGCGTTTCCCCAAGGGTGATCCAGCTCATAGGATCCTCATTATTGGGGACCCGAGTGGCTGGGTCAGGCCAAGGAGTCACCCACGTAAAACCTGGCTGCAGCAGATAGAGGGTCATTTTCGGAGGGTGGGATTGGACTGCATGTCTGCCTGGGGGGCTGCCAACCGGGATCCCGAATTGTTTCGTTGTGTGGTGGGTGCGGCAACGCACTGTACCAGTGCATGCGCCCCAACTTGACTTGACTTCATTCATTCATTCATTCACAACACTTCCTTTTCGGCCTTTATTTTTTGATGCTAGACCCAACCTTGTATGGTTGACAATATTTAATAATTTGACATTTTTTATTATATTTGAGTGTGCAACTTAAACATTTTTCCCTACTTCAGTGACTCGTGTTAACTGTTAAAATGTTTCCTTTTTCACCCCTCAAAATGGATAAGTGGATTCGTTTTGAAATCAAGCATTTCAGAACTTATAGTCTGTTTGATTCGTAATGGGTGTGAGTCGGCTTTCTCTATAATGGTATTCATCAAGATACACACATTAATACAGATTTTAAGTTATTGGTGTCAATTTAGACACCGACCTGAGCTATAAATTCACCTTAGATATTTAGCAAACATTTCTGTAACTCAGCAGACATAAGAATTGGCAAATGTTATATTCAACTTTCACATTTTGTCAATGGGAACAGTTTGTTTCATCACTTGCATCAAAGTCAGTTGTAACAGAATCGTCAAAAACGTACATGTTTGTATATAATTTGAAAGGCACCTATTGCGGTTGCCATGTTTTTCGGTCTCTCCATGTGAAAAGACATCAGTCCCAGTGGACTGACTTTGTTGAAATCTGCCACACTTATTTTCAACAAAATGTGTCAGGAAAGTTCAATATACAAGGAAATATCAATAGAGCATGCTGTGCAGGTTTTTGAAATTTCAAAATCTCCCATTGAAAAGCATTGGTGAATTTGCAGACTCTTTTATCTTAAAACACAGAAACATTCTCTGCAACTTCAATTATACATTAGTTTGCTGTTTTAAATTTACCTTGAGAGAGGTCACTTCATATTTTTCTCTTTTACTCGTCCAATAGCTACTCCTGACTGCAAAACCAAACACACGAAACAGGATAGTCATACGTGGGAGAACCACTTGTACGTGATCTCAGCACTTACACTCAGTTAACGTAAGCTCGTCGAACTCAATCTTACAATCCTGTATTGTAACTTGCAATCATTCCTTGAGTGAGATGAAAGGGTTTAAGTGCTTCTCAGGGGTCATCAGGTGGGCACCCTTCTTCCGTAGTCTTTCATTGATAGGCTCAACAGTAACATCCCCGTCCTTTCCCACTTCTGCTGGCTGGTGGTCATCTTGTCGCCCAGTTTTAGTCCTTTCTTTGCAGCCGGAGTCACTTGCTACTTCACTTGGAATCATCTTCTAATGACCTGATGGCCTGTCGGAGGGCCTGTCCTTTGACCCCCATCTCTTTCACCAGTCTTGCGGTTGACATGGCCACAACATCTCTGCAGCCAACCTCCACAGGCAGCTACTGGATTTACCAAGCCTTTTGTTTTGCTTCAACTGCTATATTGGAATATTTCAGATTCCCGCATTTGAATGATTCACCAACAGCAGTACAGGTCAAATTCCGTTACAACGAAGTGCCAGGGACCTAAAAAATATTTTGTTGTAATAAAAATTTCATAGTAATGAGGTTATATATTTGTCGCCATAGTACTTTCTTTTAACTTGCATCCAGACGTTAGCTGCTTTCACGTTACTTTTGATCTCCTTCTGTCTACAAGTTATGCTGACGAGAATTTTTCTCAGCATTTCCTTTGCGATAATACATTTTCAGGGTGCGAGTGATGCCCAAATCCAATGGCTGAAGCACTGCCGTGTAATTGGGTGGGAGGATCTCAACGCGAACATTATCTAAATGTGGAAGCATGCTGTGAGCAGCACAGTTATCAATCAGAAGCAGAATCTTCCTTTTCTTCTTCATATTGTGAGGTTTCTGAACTCTTTTGAAACCAAATCTGAGCCAACCGCAGTCGCAGTATAAGCACCTGTCATCGATGGGTGATGTAAGGAACCTTATAAACGCAGGGAACAGGATTACTCGGCCAGGACCCTGTCTGATTGCTGTGTCTGTGTATAGGAGAATGGCAGATCACGCTACAATAAATAACTGCGCTGCTCCTGTTTCAAGTTGAATTGGTTTTGCTAAAGTACTGAGACTCTGCCTCGTATTTTGGGGTGCAAGACAGGGACTCGCACGTCACAATATCCTTGTCAAGTTGTTGCAGCCAGTTTCCCAAAATGTCTTTAGTCATCCAAGCTCGCTGGTTTGCTTTATACTCGCAGGGAAGGAATGTAATGCACTTAAAACACTGAGGACTGGTCGACTTGCCAGTGATGAGAGGAATAACTGCTTTTCCGACGTCTTCAAATGCAGCAGTTCGCATACGTTTGCGCTGAAGCCCAAGGTTTGCACCAAGATTTTTTTTCTATTTTTGCTCCGTCTTTCACAAAAGTTGACAATGTCTATGGCGAAATTCCGAATTCACTGGCAGCGTCTTATTTCGTTTTGCCGCAATGTGAACTAATGTGAACTGCTGTCGCTTTTTGTGTCCGCCATTTCTATAAGAGGGTGACAATGAGTTAAATTCCAATGGATGTTTTTCAAATGTTGACGAGCGATAAGTAAAAGGTATCACTGAAAACACAGAAAACAAACACAGCAAAAAAACAGTACCAGGAAAGTACGAAGGAAGAGAAAAACGTAGAATGTTTCTGTTCAGGGATCGTTGTGCACAACTGAGCTGCGACCACAGAACTAACTGCTCTGCGGACGATTCATTCAGGCATTTCAAGGACTTTTAGGCTCTTCGTTGTAATGAAAGTATCTGCTGAATTTATTTTGTAGTAACAAGATTTTTATAGACTCTGTCTTATGGGGAAACTGTTGGGACCGTAAACTACTTTGTTGTAATGAAAATGTCATTGTAAAGATATTCGTTGTAATGGAATTTGACCTGCATTCATATTACGCTAAAGTCTACCCCATGGAGGCTTTGTCTGCACATTGTAATGACTCCGTATTTCTCTGATGCTATCATTTATTGGCACAGATCCTGACCTGCTGGGCCAAAGCACTACAATGTTCTACTTCTTTCGAAAATGTATTTAAGCAATTTCAACTATAGTTAGTCACAGACCCTCCACCAACAACACACATAATGGCACAGCAGTCAATGCCGTTTTTACATGACTTGAACTACATGACATTGTAAAAGACTGTTAAATATAGCATGGGTTTCATGTAGACTGCTAACATGTGTAATTGCATTTTATTATCACCGTTACCTTTAAATAGGAGTCGCTATTACAAAAATATACAATAAACAAAAATATGACAACTGACTGTCTGGAGTAACTAAAAAAATTTAAATGCTTCAACTTTCAGATCAGTTAACCAAGTCCTCGAATGAACACAAATGTTATAAAAGTTGTTTTAATTTCCGATTGAGCAACCTCATTTCTTCTTCTGAATGCTGTGGCTAAATTCACATCCCATTCCCCACATATTGTTGCCCACCTCAGTTCTACAGGGTGGTCCAGATCTAATTATGCAGATCCAGATCATCTGGATGACTTTGATTTATGCAGGGACGATTCCAGTTCGGCACGAAGATGATTCTTCATGTCGTCAGTTTGCACACTTCTCGATGGTTTGGTATTTTTCGGGTGATTTTTCTATGTAATAAACCTAATAAGTTATAGCATAATAAAAATTGCATAATTAGATCTGGACCACCCTATAGATCATCAAACAGACCAAATTTTTGTTTGAATTCCAGAGCACCATAACAGTATGTTCGTGAATTCTTTTGTGAATTTTTTTAGTCAGGTGTTTATTTTTTTTGGACATTTATCTCTTTTCTTAGGCCATGTGCACAATACTCTGTCTTTATTTAAAAACATTGACATCAGTCCCTGGCTACGCCTTTAATTTAAAAAAACCCAAAAATGGAACCGTCTGTAAAAGCTCTCCAGAGCCATATACATCAGAAAACATTGGCTCAGCTTCTCAGTGTTATTGGAGAAAATGCACAGTTTGAAAGACGCAGGCTAATTGTGCTCTGATTGGCTCATGCCTGTTACATGGCCCTTCTCTGATTGGATCCTGTTCATTACATTTTCTAAACCACTTTGCTTGCTTTACACTCTCAATAACAATTCCACTTCATCCATCCATCCATCCATCCATTATCCAACCCGCTATATCTTACTTAACTACAGGGTCATGGGGGTCTGCTGGAGCCAATCCCAGCCAACACAGGGTGCAAGGCAAGAAACAAACCTCGGGCAGGGCGCCAGTCCACCGCAGGGCACACAAACCAAGCACACGCTAGGGACAATTTAGAATCGCCAATCCACCTAACCTGCATGTCTTTGGGAGGAAACCCACACAGACACGGGGAGAACATGTAAACTCCATGCCGGGAACCCAGGAAGCGAACCCAGGCCTCCTTACTGCCACTTCATTATCAGTCCAAATGAAATGCTTGTTTTTTTTTTGTTTTTCTTTGTTGTATTCACCATTACTGTTCTCTGTGTGCAAACGCAAGCTGCAAATGAACGTCAAGCATCGAGGACACTTCATCTACCTGTTTGCACCAAAGTGTGCATTCTCTCATATGTGTTTTTGGTCATTTTAGTGAGGGTGGAGATACTTTCATAAACGATCTGAAAACACAATTTTGGACACAGATCATTTTTGTTTAAAAATGCCATTTTAAAATAAAAACGTAGTAGTGTGGATGTAGCTTCAGTCTAAAAAGGGATTTGGTTTCTCTCAGTGTGTTCAATAAATGTTCTTCTGTGTTGTTTTAATACACTGTTTGTGTAGCCCCCTATAATAAAACAAAAAAAACAGGAAATTTAGCATTGATGAGGCACACACCCCTGGGCGTCACATACAGTATGGTGGTAACGTACACCCAGTATGCACACACTGCAGTTGTTCTCTCCTTCTGCTTTTCCAACTGCAGGCATTGACTGGGGTCCTGAGAGCAATCGCATCGTCACCTGCGGAACTGACCGCAATGCCTACGTGTGGACACTGAAGGGCCAGGTATGGAAACCCACCCTGGTAATCTTGAGGATCAACCGGGCAGCACGTTGCGTCAAGTGGTCCCCCAAGGAAAACAAGTTTGCAGTGGGCAGCGGATCAAGACTCATTTCAATCTGCTACTTTGAGCAGGATAATGACTGGTAAGAACTGTTTAGCTGCAGAGTTGAAGACGGGGTGACAAAAATACATCGATCACTTATTTACTCTTACGTAGTTAGACTTTTACTGAGCATGGGTAAGGTGGCTGTTCATCTGTGCAATGTGGCCTAGGAAAATAACTTTCGAATGGTCAGAGGTGGATGAAGTGAGACGTATGGCATACATGAATCCTTCATATTCATAATACCAAATGCCACACTGCAGTGCTGAGTAGGCCATGCGTTGTGCGTGTCATTAACACCAAAAGAAGCCTTTTGTTAAGCTCTGAGACATAAGAGTGAAAGGAGTAAAAGATGCATTTTTGCAGCACCAAAACTAAAGTGTTCCTGAAGAATGGAAATCTCAACGGTCTCTAAAGGAAGATTTCAAAAATGTGTACAATGTTTTGTAATGGGGTGCCAGACCCCCTACTGCAGAGAGAGGGTCTTTTCCAGGGTTCTTTCCCACTTTCACTTGGCCCTTAGTTTAGCTATACACTCGATGTACTTATGACAGAAATCTGAATTGTTGCTATTTCACAATTGTGACACCCTTACATATGGTTAGGTCAGTTAAAACTGGATTTTTCAACAACAAATCAAATTCAGTAACTCTTTGGGATATATATATATATATATATATATATATATATATATATATATATATTCTTTATTTCGCCTTATACAATTTCTCGTATTAGGAATTTGTTAGTTTTTGCATACGACTTGGGGTCAGAGCGCAGGGTCAGCCATTTTATCCTTACAAGTTAAGGGTTTCGCTCAAGGGCCCAGCAGAGTAGGATCTCCTTTTGGCAGTGACGGGGATTCGAACCGGCAACCTTCTGGATACCAGTGCAGATCCTTAGCCTCAGAGCCACTACTCTGCCCCGATATTTGCTGTCTTTCCTCTCCCAAGTCGTATTTAATCCATTCAGTTAGAAGAATGATGACAATTAACAAGTGTGGCACGGTGGCGCAGTGGTAGTGCTTCACTTCCAGGGTCCTCCCTGCGTGGAATTTGCATTTTCTCCCCGTGTCTGTGTGGGTTTCCTCCCACAGTCCAAAGACATGCAGGTTAGGTGCATTGGCGATCATAAATTGTCCCTAGTGTGTGTGTGTGTGTGTGCCCTGCCCAAGATTTGTTCCTGCCTTGCGGCCTGTCCTGGCTGGGATTGGCTCCAGCAGACCCCCATGACCCTGTGTTAGGATATAGCGGGTTGGACGATGACTGACTGACTGACAATTAACAAAGCAAAATGCAGCTACTTGTAAGTCTTCATCACAATCCAGCACTGAAGTGCATCCTGGGACTAAAGGGCCTGAACCACAAGCTAAAGTAGTGCTGGAGACCTAATCAAGACCTCCAAAATCCTCAAGGGTTTCAATAAAGTTAAAGCAGAAACTCAATCAACTAAATAGTGAATCACATTCACATCTTGGACTGTGGAAATTAAAGAAAAAGTGCTTTTATGATGGAAGCCAGGAAGGAAGTCGTCATTCAAAGAGTTATGGGATTTGGGAAGAAATTTCTAAGTCGTATACAGTACTTGGAGTGAAAACCTTGACAACTTTATAGATGAGATTTTGGCACAACTTAGCTATTGGCTACCCAAGAGAGCAAGTGATTTCCTCTCATTTGTAATAATATTCTTAGGCATTAATTTAAAACAGGGAATAATAGCTGTCAATTTATTTAGATAATATTTTGGTGGCACATTGCTTCAGACTGAGTGGCTGACCTTTCCTTGATTTGCCCCCGTCTACCACAGAGTATGCCAGTTTTGCTTTCATGTCCAAAGATGTGTAGGTTTGGTTGATTGGTCACTTTCAATGGGCCCAGTGTTGGGTGTGCCCTGATAAATTGACATCTTGTCCTGGGCTGCTTCTTGGCCTGTGGTAAGTTCTGTCCGGAAAAGCTCCTTTCCTCTGGATTGTCTCCATGGGCTAAGAATGAGCGAGTGCCAGGCACCCCTGTTAAACAAGTGATTCTTATTACTAGAACTTCCTAATTTCCCTTACCCTTTAAACTTCTCCAAAAAAAATGTAGTAAATAAGTTCAACATGAAGTTCACATTCTGAATCAAAATAAAACAGAGGTGCTTATAACGGGTCCATCAGCTAAAGGCCACATTGGTCTTGGACTTCTCGGCTCTTTCTCTGTCTTTTCCAAACCTCAAGTCCGCAGTCTTGGTGTTATCTTTGACAGTAACCTCTCTTTTGAGAAACAAGTCAATTCTGTATTCAAGAGTTGCTTTTTCCAGCTTCGTCTTTTAGGTAAGATCAAGCTTTTTTTATCTTCTAGGGATCTTGAGAAAGCTACTCATGCTTTTATCTTTTCTCACCTTGATTACTGCAACTCGCTGTATTCTGGGATTAACAAATCCCTGACACGCAGGTTACAGTTGGTCCAAAATGCTGCCACTCACTTTCTGGTTGGGGCAAGAAAGTCTGATTCGGTTTCTCCAATATTAGCTTCTTTACACTGGCTGCCTGTCAATTTTTAAATTGATTTTAAAATCTTGTTGCTAGTTTTTAAATCTTTACATGGCCTTGCTCCTACCTATTTATCTGAATTGTGTGTTTTACACCAGCCATCTAGAGTGCTTAGATCTTCTGGTCAGTTGTCCCTCGTATCGAGTGTCAAACTAAGGGGGACAGACAGGACTTTGGCAGCCGCCACTCCTCGCCTGTGAAACTCTTTACCTCGTCACATAAAGGAGACGTCTACAATTCAAAACGAGATTAAAGACTCATTTCTATTTACTTGCATTCCGTGACCTTCAGTGATAGTGATGGTTTCTTCATTGTGATTATGTAACATTACTTCTATTTATTATTTATTTTATTTCTGTTTATGTTATTCATGTTAATTGTATGTTTTTCTTTTATTCTATTATCGTAAAGCACTTTGGCCGCAGCATTCCTATGTTGTTTTAAATGTGCTATAGAAATAAATTGACATTGACGTATGTTGCCATGTGTTACTCATATGGATGTTTCGTGAATGTGCCGGAGAGTAGCAATGTGTTGCATGTTGACTAACGCATGCAAGTAAGACTTTCTCTACACTCTGAATAGTGCGGTGATACAACACCAACAAAAAGACACATAAACTTTGCTAAAAATGCCCAACAAGTGCATGCTCTTCAGTCAAGTGGACACATGCTTATTATTTTCAGTTATCAAAGGACATGAAGGTTTGGGATCAGCTGTGTTAGTTTGATTTATGTTTCCAATTTTACATTCCACAAACTTTAAATATTTACAGTAAATAAATCATGGCATATTCAAGTATGAGTTTGTGTGCATAAATGGACCAGAATTGGATTATGCAGTCAGTCATTTTCTAACCATCTTAGTCCTGAACAGGTCGAAGGAGGTGCTGGAGCCTCTCCCAGCTAGCATAGGCCGCAAGGCAGGAATGAACTCTGGACAGGATAACAGTCCATGGCACAGCAAACTCACACACATCAGGGTCAATTTAGTATTGCCAATCCGCCAAACCTGCACGTCTTTGGACCATCATGGGGAGAATAAGCAAACTCCACACAGGGAGGACCTTGGACTCAAACCCAGGTCTTCTTACTGCGATACCACTGTGCCAGCCTGGATGAAGCAGGTTTTGGAATATTTTGTGTGAAATGCGTCAGCCATAAAGCTCGGTTTACAACACTAGTCAAGCTATGGTGCACTTACACATCTTCAGTACTGAACGATGTCGACGCACACTTTTAACTGCCCCTTCTTTGTGTTTCTTTTGATGTCATTCAGCATCTCTAGCTGATGCAGGTGTAGTTGAATGGCATGAGATCGTCCACTACTCTTCTGTCTGCAGTTGCACTTCAGCATTTTAATGTGAGGATACAAATATGAAAACTGATACCATACTGGCATCCTTGTGACCCTGAATTTTATATCCAGTCAGGTTTTGGAATGTTACGTCATGATAAGGTTAAGGTGGTCATAGAGAGCGGATTAAAATGAACAAGTACAGTGGAACCTCGGTTCACGAACGTCTCGGAACACGTACAAATCGGTTTACGACCAAAAAGTTCGCCAAACTTTTGCATCTGTTCACGAGCACAGACTTAGTATACGAACAAGCCAGTTTCCCTTTCAGTTTGTGCGCGCCGATGATTTCCGCATGTGTTCAGTCTCTCAATATGCATTCCCTGTACAGAGAGAGACAGACAGACACACACAGACTTGCGTGCGCGAAAGACACATACACACGAGAGAGAGAGAGACAGACATGGCTGGACGCATAAAGCTTGCTTTTAGAGACAGATTCGAGTATTGTTGTAACCTTGTTGTATTTAATGAATTTCTATTGGGTTTTAACCTCCAGTGTTATTCAGTGTTTTTACATTTGGTTTACTATTACGCTGTGCATTCTATCGTATAATTAACTATATGTGTGCTTAAAAATCTTTAAAAAAATATATTTACATACAGTTCGTACGGTCTGAAACGGATTAATTATATTTACATACAATACTATGGGGGAAATTACTTCGCTTCACGACCAAATCGGTTTACGACCAGAGTTTTGGAAAGAATTATGCTCGTGAACCGAGGTTCCACTGTACAGGGTAAGGCAGAAAGGACGGACATATTTGAAATGGCTAGAACTCACCACTAGGTGGAGTGACAGATGTACGGTAGGTGGCGTTAGGTTCGCATTTTTTAATTTTCTTTTTAGTTGAAGTCATGGAGCTGTGGACGATAGAACACTGCATTTTTGTGTACGACTGTTTTGTCAAGCACAACCAATCTATTACCGCAGTTCAGCGTGAGTTTCGTTGCCATTTCAATATCCACAGAAATAAAGCTGTTAATGCTTGTAACACTATCCTATGTTGGGTTAAAGCACTTCGTACACGAGGTACACTAATGAACAAAAGACCGCCGGGGGCTACACAAACGGCACGTACCCTGAAAATGTGCTGCGCTGTCCAAGTCGATCTGCTCAGAAGCATTCTTCTGAACTTGGCCTCAGTAATCGTTCGGTACGGCGTATTTTGCATTTAGACCTGCATTTCCATCCCTACAAATTGTCAAATGCTATTTCAATATAAACTCAAATCTTTCAATACATTTCTTTGTAAGAAAAAATTAACAATTTTGTGATTTTGTAAAAAACGTCCATCCTTTCTGCCTCACCCTGTAAAAACCGAAAGCGTATCTTAACTAATTTATGAATCTTTCTAACTTTTATTTTAGGTGGGTGTGCAAGCACATCAAGAAGCCAATTCGTTCCACTGTCCTAAGCTTGGACTGGCATCCCAACAACATTCTACTGGCAGCGGGCTCGTGCGACTTCAAGTGCAGGTAGGCCAATGAACAGCACAAGCTTTATGCTGATTTAGAGGCAGTAGTGAGTGATCTGGCTGATTCATTCCAACCTCCGTCTGTAATAAGCATCCTCTTATGATGGTATTAGCCTCCTTAGGCGTTAAGCTCATTCCTGATGAATTTTCTTCAATAAGAAAAAAATGTTATTAATTATTGTGTAGCAGTTACATGCGAATACCAAAATGTCAACCTAAATAAAGTGGGAAAGGTCTCTCTAGTGTCTACTGGCGTACTGATGCCGATTTAGTACACATCCTTCATGGGATATGTTTGGAAACCTTGGCAAGTAGTGCAATGGAGTTGTTAAGGCTTTGCACTTCAATCCCTGAGGTTGTCGGTTCAAATCCTGCTGTTGACTCTGTGTGACCCTGAGCAAGTCACTTCACCGGCCACTGCACCAACTGGAAAAATAACAATAGAAATGTCACCCATTTTAGATTCTCAGTTGTGGTAAGCAGCCTTGAATGAAGGCATCAGCTAAATAAGTAAATGAAACAGTGACCAACACACAGCCCAATGTTGCAACTGGGACAGTAGAAGTGTGTTTCTTTGTGCACTTTTCTTATATTTCTTCTGTTCATCGCATGGGAGGATACGATGTCAGTGCCTGATCTGCGCTGCCCAATGTTTTATTGTAGCCTACCAAAGAACAAGGCCAAAAGCATTCTTGTCTTCCACTTAATCGCAATCATTTTGCCTTTTTACCACGCTGAAGCTTTAAATTTCTCATCAGGACAATGAAACAGTGGCAAGGGGAATCTATTAATGCTGGCCAACTACTGTTGACACTGAAACAAGAAGCATCAGAGGTGGATTATACAGTCATATAAAAAAGTTTAGGAACCCCTCTCAGCCTGTATAATAATTGACTCTCCTTTCAACAAAAAAGATAACAGTAGTATGTCTTTCATTTCTTAGGAACATCTGAGTCCTGGGGTGTTGTCCAAACACAGATTTTTAGTGACGCAGTATTTAGTTGTATGAAATAAAATCAAATGTGAAAAACTGACTGTGCACAAATGTGGGTCCCCTTGTAATTCTGCTGATTTGAATGTCTGTCACTGCTCAATGCTGATGACTTGCAACACCAAATTGGTTGGATTAGCTCGTTAAGCCTTGAACTTCATAGACAGGTGTGTCCAGTCATGAGTGGTAAAAGGTATTTAAGGTGGTCAGCTGCAAGTTGTGCTTCCCTTTGACTCTCCTCTGAAGAGTGACAGACAGCATGGGATCCTCAAAGCAACTCTCAAAAGATCTGAAAACAAAGATTGTTCATTCTCATGGTTTAGGGGAAGGCTACAAAAAGCGATCTCAGAGGTTTAAACTGTCAGTTTCAACTGTAAGGAATGGATTCAGGAAATGGAAGACCACAGGCACAGTTGCTGTTAAACCCAGCAGGTCTGGCAGGCCAAGAAAAATACAGGAGCAGCATATGAGCAGGATTGTGAGAATGGTTACAGACAACCCACAGATCACCTCCAAAGACCTGCAAGAACATCTTGCTGCAGATGGTGTATCTGTACATCGTTCTACAATTCAGCGCAATTTGCACAAAGAACATCTGTATGGCAGGGTGATGAGAAAGAAGCCCTTTCTGCACTCACACCACAAACAGAGTCGCTTGTTGTATGCAAATGCTCATTTTGACAAGCCAGATTCATTTTGGAACAAAGTGCTTTGGCCTAATGAGACAAAAATTATTTGGTCATAACAAAAACGCTTTGCATGGCGGAAGAAAAACACCTGCTACCTACTGTCAAATCTGGTGGAGGTTCCATCATGCTGTGGGGCTGGGTGGCTATTTCAGGGTCTGGGGCCATTGTTAAAGTCGAGGGTCGGATGAATTCAACCCAATATCAACAAATACTTCAGGATAATGTTCAAACATCAGTCACAAAGTTGAAGTTACGCAGGGGTTGGATATTCCAACAAGACAAGGACCCAAAACACAGTTCAAAATCTACAAAGGCATTCATGTAGAGGAGAAGTACAATGTTGTGAAATGGCTGTCACAGTCCCCTGACTTGAATATCACGGAAAATCTATGGGATGATTTGAAGCAGGCGAGATTTTGTATGGAAGAATGGTCAAAAATACCTCCATCCAGAATCCAGACACTCAAAGGCTATAGGAGGACAGCGTCTTGAGGCTGTTAGATTTGCAAAAGGAGGCTCAACTAAGTTTTGATGTCATATCTCTGTTGTGGTGCCCAAATTTATGCACCTGTCTAATTTTGTTATGATGCATATTGCATATTTTCTGTTAATCCAAGAAACTTAATGTCACTGCTGAAATACTACTGTTTCCATAAGGCATGTCAGATATTAAAAGGAAGTTGCTACTTTGAAATCTCAGCCAATGATAATCAAAAATCCAAAGAATTAAGAGGGGTTCCCAGATTTTTCATGACTGTAAGTGGAAATCAGCAGCAAAACCTGTTCAGCTCAGTTGAACTAATGCAATGTGTCAGCACCATCAAGTGATAAACGCACTAAATTCAGTTAATGTTTTACTCAAATTCCTATATGATACAGTCAATCTGAAATTTGATCAAAGTTTATTAATCCCAAATGGAAATTACACTTGTGTTCAGCTTGAAACTGTCTATCAAAATCACCAAAACTTTTGCATGAAGCAAAACTTCAAAAAAAAAAAAAAAACACGTCCACTGTAATTACAATCACAAGGTTCTTTTTAATTTGCAGTCACGCTCCAGTATTTGAAACCACAATACTCCATTGCGAGACCCTTCAGATTTTCAAATATGATATTTATATATGAAAAACCTGCTTTCTGACTTTGCCCCCAAACTTGTGAAAACAGGCAACAGAGACACACCTAAAGAAAAATATTTTCCGCATCCCTGAATCTGATTAAACAGAAAGCACGTTGGTATTTTGTACTTTCCAGATGTTCTGTAAACGTAACTAAGGTTATGTCTTTGAAATATTGAATATTTGCTAAATACGAATACCAGTGAGAGCACAAGACCAAGTGTGGTTCATCAGACTGCTGAAATGACAGCAAACCAACTAGTGACTCTTAGACCCCTGCCACACTTCAAAATGAATGCTTGCTTACTTGCAGGGTGTCACACAATACTGAACGTAACATTGTAAATGATCATTTAAGTGCCATTTTGTTTGATGTTTCAGGGCTTCCAAACTTATTATAGAGTAGTTACACTAACTGTCTTGCATGGTAAAATCACGCATATTATGAAGAAAGAGTGAGTTAACCGTCCAGATCCTTTACTAGGCTTTTATACCAATTGTTCATCTTTCCTTTTTAATTTAAATTACACTAACTAGTTTCCTTAAACTTTATGCATTCATTTTTCCTCCTCCAGGATATTTTCTGCTTACATCAAAGAAGTAGAAGAGAAGCCTTCTCCAACCCCCTGGGGATCGAAAATGCCTTTTGGAGAACTGATGTTTGAGTCGAGTGGAACTGCAGGCTGGGTTCATGGGGTTTGTTTTTCTGAAAGTGGAAACAGAGTTGCCTGGGCCAGTCATGACAGCACGGTGGCTGTTGTAACTGCTGGCAAAAGCACCACGTGAGTAGAAATTTCCAGAGAAAGAGTACAGGAAAACATACAGAAAGCAAATGTTGCAAAAATCCTTTACAGACTTTGCATAAGATTTCTGTTTCGAGACCAGCAATTACTACATTATATTTGGGATCTCCATTTTTCGAAACCCATGTTATGGTGGGGTGCCAGTTTGGTAGTTTGACATACCCTGTTACTTGCCCCAACAAAATCAAACAGAATTAGGGCAGTATATGTGTGCATGAGAGCTTACCACCACCACTACCACAAGTACAATTCATTTGAGCAGCAATGATGAATAAGGAATGCCACGTGTTTTGGATAATGCAAACAGACGAGAGGCTCTTCTCTCTCACATTTTATGTATCACAATAGAATGGAGGTGAAACAGGGCTTGCGATAGCTAACCACAGCTGTAGACCCTGTGTGTGGATATCGGCTGCATCAGCATCACATGAACGGCTGTCATAAAAAGGAGTGAGCTTGCAGCACTTTGAAAATGTGAAGCACACAGTCATGTAGTTTGACGTTCCTGGCATGTAAACGTTCTAGCCATGTAAACTGACATATTCAGGGGACATAATCAGCAACTGCACTTGTCAGGTTTGACATCCCCTCTGACTAGAAGTCCTCTAATGTGACATCAGCATAATGGATCATGGAGAATATTCTGCTACTGTATTTTAAACCAAAATATCTCTTCTGTCATTCCTATTTTCTGACATGTTGTTTCTGGTGTCTTGTCTCTCCAGGATTTCCTCCCTGAGCTCTGAAAGCTTGCCTCTTTTGAGTATTGTTTTCATCACTGAGAACAGTCTTGTTGCTGCAGTAAGTAAGACTCACGTTTTTACTCTGTCTCATGTTTCCTTACAATCTTGATGTTCTGCAGTGGGCCACACTGGAGATCATGAAGATATTAATATTTGTTTGGAATCACATTTTATGGATTAATAGACAGAAGGCAACTTCCAATGCTGAGATTAAATTAAAAGTGTAAAGTGGCATGAACTGGTACAGTGAATTTAATGGGGAAACGCAAACAGGAGACACTATCAAGGTCTCATTCTCTAAATCAAATTCCACTATACATCACCCTTTTGTTTTGTCTCTACTGAAAGGGTCATGACTGCTATCCTGTGCTGTTTACGTACAATGAGGCCAAAGGTGAGATTAAGTATGGCGGCAAGCTGGATGTGCCAAAGCAAAGCGCTCAACGTGGCTTGACAGCCAGAGAACGCTTCCAAAATCTGGATAAGAAGGCATCAACTGATGCCAATGAAGGAGTCCTGGAGTCCATCCACAAAAATAGCATCAGGTGGGTGTATTGCTTTGTTTAATTTTATTTGTTTTTGAAACGTTCTAAGCATCAGGAACATCTTTCCTTACTGATAAGCAGGCAATGTGCAAGATCAGCAGAGAAAAGTGCCACACGTAGAGGAGATGGACAAAAAGGGCCCTTTTATGTAATTCTTTCAATACTTTTTTTGCACATCAGACAGAAACTCGGTTACAAACTAATGTTAGCAGTAGGAAACCTGACTAATAGCTTAGGGATGCGTCATTAGTTGAATGTCAGTTGTCTAAGCTTTGACAAACAGCACTCCAATATGCTTTGATTGATTTATGAAGGGCTCGCATCATTAATCTAATAGACTTTCTAAAAATAAAACACAATAAACTTGAAAATCAGTACACACACGACCGGAAACAAAACTCTCCACAGACTGTAAACTACCATGGGTTTTATATTCAGAAATCTTCCTTTCAAATAGACATGATAAATCAAAAAGTCATAACCTTGAGTGTACTGGGGTCAAATGATGTCCATAGTATCAGTATAAAATGAATTATCATCTATAATAAAGATTAGCACCCAAAAAAAAAACTCCATAACTACAAATCTCAATGGTTCAGAGCTTCTAAGAACTATTCTTTTTGATCACTTCTGAAAGGCGGCTAAGCATCTGAATCGTTAAGATTCATAGAAGGAAAAAAGTTTTGATTTTTCGATTTGATGTACTGTATTCATCCCCGAGGGGAAAATGTCTTTTCACATGACCTTTATACATGGAGAATGGAGCTTCCAGATACACAAGAGAGTTAATTAATAAGAGACTTAACTTTTGCAAAAGTAAGTTACATTCCGAGTTAATGAAACCATATTTAGTGATTGTGAGACAAACTACTTTGCTCCGTCTGCCTTGTCTGGTCACATCTACTCACTCTGATAACATAAAAGAATGGTTTGCTTCAAACTCTTCTCACTACTGTGTGTGTAGTGCTGCTTGTGTACTGTGTCTTCAATGTCCTCCTTTCTCAGTATTTAAGAGTGTGTGCTTCAAATATATGGCAAAATGAAATATTTACATAAAATAGTAAGCAACACATTCTGCCATCACAGTGTTGCAGCAAACAACATCACTTGTACTTCACAGCTCCAAGTCAGGCATACTAGAGTAAATGTCTATTCTAAAGTGGCCCCTTAGTGGGATCATATTAGGTTTAAAATGGATAGTAATCCGTTCAATAAATATACTGCTTAAAAAATGTGTTCAATTGTACCGTGAAAGATTTACCCCCCAATTTGTGAATTGTACTGTGCAAAACTTTTTTTTTTTTGGTTGTTGAACATAAACTTTGCTAAAAATGTCATCAATTTTGTAATTTGCAGCCAAATCTCAGTTATGGAAGGAGGGAAAGCTAAGTGTACTAAATTCTGCACCACTGGAATGGATGGTGGAATGGCAATCTGGGATGTCAAGGTATTGTATTAGACAATGTTTGATTTTTAATAGTACGTGCATTTTTTTGTCTATTAATCCATACCTGACATCGCAACCATCTACAGGGTGGTCCAGATCCAATTATTAAAAGGCGACCACATTGCACCTGCTGTTAGACTGACAACCGTCTCCCCGCCATTTTGGAATGCAGGGCAGGTGCTGCCATCTATCGGCAACAAAAAGAATTTTTTGTGAATTCTCTATGTAATAAACTTAAGTTACAGCGTAATGAACATCGCATAATTAGATCTGGACAACCCTATACAGCAATGGATGAGGGTAACCGAGACTGGCATGTGGACATGTACTGTACATATTGTACCCTGCTATGGATTGATACCCAACTATCACTGGTTCTTCCCTTGTTGGCAAAGCTAAGGAGGAGGAGAGAATTTTAATTGATAAACTGTGCTTACATTCTTTTTCAGACCCTTGAATCAGCCCTCAAAGATTTGAAAATTGTCTGAAATTCAAGCAAAATTATCAAATGCAAGGCTTAAGCAACAAGAATGGATAAGAAAACTTGCAGTCGCTGCCATGCCAGCCAAATGATGCACACAAAATATCTTGCCTATTCTATTCAGGACTCAGTACAGTATTTTAAACAAATTTAGCTCCGAACCCTTAAGAAATGTTAAGAAATGATAGCTTCTGAAAATATGCTGGTCATAAGATGCTTTAAATAAATTTTGTTTACAAAAAAAAAGTGTCTGGCATATTTTATATTTGTAAGCACATTCAATAACATCTCACTTCACATTTTATGGCTGTTAAGCTTTTTTAAGCAAACATTTTTAATTTACTGTAGTCAAATTTGTCTTTACTCTTTTCTATCACGATAATCAATGAGAAAAGCAGAACTGTCCAACTTTCAAAATGGCAAAGGCAGACTTCTAAAATTCAAATGACCTAAACCAAAGAGGCGTAAACAGCTTTTAAAGCTAGCGATCAGAGCCGAGTAGACACGTATACTTTGCACTTCTAGTGATGTACAGCTAATTAAGGACACTGCAGACTGTACTGCACAATATCACCTGACTGAGGATGCCGGCTATGATGAGTTCTTACATTCTCTTCTCTCGAAGATGCAATGCATTGCTTGTCGACCAAAGAGCTTCCTTTAAGCTGCGTGAAGAGAAATTAATTATGATAAAATCAAATGGAATATGAAGAAGTCAGAGATTTACAACAAGCTAAGAAAAGCAGAGGTGTGTGACTTGGCAACATTACAGTGTAATATCGTATTAAAGGGTCCAGTCTATGCAACACGTGAATGAGACCTGTTTAGACTGAGCCTTGTCACTGAGATGCCCACATTGCCTACAGCCAAGATTCTTGTTGTTTAAAAAAGCCACTCTGCCCCGGTCAAAATTACTGCAGTTTGTGCCAAGTTCCACATACATTTTTAAATGTAATAACATACTCAAGACTTCAAATAAGTTTATGCAAAGCCAATCACAAAGTGTAATGTATTAAAATGCATTATATTTTCCACATGCTTCTGGCAGCAAATTAAAAACAGTCAAAAAAAATGCATACTACTGCACTTAACAGTACAACTCAAACTAGGGAGAAACCAAATATAAACTCTTTAGCAAATTTTATTCATAGACTTATGTAAATAAGAATAAATGAAGATTACATAAACATACGTTATCTGCTACATATTTGGCTCTTATATACAGCAAACACATGAAATATCAATGCACCTTTCCCTTCCCCATTCACATACTATTATTTTCGGTCATATTCTCACATTCTCACAGCACAAACAGCCTCTCCTATTAACACAC
This sequence comes from Polypterus senegalus, assembly GCF_016835505.1. Lineage (NCBI taxonomy): Eukaryota > Metazoa > Chordata > Cladistia > Polypteriformes > Polypteridae > Polypterus > Polypterus senegalus. Next base: position 143,082,758 of record NC_053166.1, read on the forward strand.
ATCACAGCATCTGTAAATGTTACATTTTTAAACAGTCGCATTCTTTGGAATGTAATTATTTTTATTATACATTATAAGATTTATAGAAAGGATCAAGGAAAATGTTGCTTTCATATAGCTGTAAGCAGCTGACACCAGAAAGGTCAGACTCTGCCCAGTATCCGCACAATTACCTGATTACCCCCAAACTATCTTTGTTTCATGAATGGGTGGTGCGGTGGCAGGATATCAAAAGAATTGAAAAGAAGGTTTACTCGAATCCATGCAAGGGCAAAAGGCAATACACCAGGCTAATCTGTATGGAAAAGAATGTTAAATTGTCGTTAAACTTCTGCAAAATGTTTGCCAAATATTTACACTAAAAAGATTTGCAAGGATACAAGTGCTTAATATAAGTGTTACTTTGCATTTTACAGAAAGAGAAAGCATTTAAATTGGTTTATGAGGGCTTTTTAAGATAAAAAAAGAGGATTGGACAAATACTCATAAACATACAATACATAGTCAGCATGCAATTATAGGACCTCCTATCATGTTCAGTGACACTACTGCACATGTCTTGGTTTCAAGGGCACTTTTCCTGTAACAATGTCACACAAAAAAAAAAAAAAATCAGAAAAAGTATACAACTTTCTATACTATCCTTAATAAAATTAAGTTAATGAATAGAAAATGTGTGCTTTGGTTTGATGGTATCCTATAAAAACCTTCAAGGTTTCTCTATGAAATGTTTCCTGGACCATATAATAAAATTTAAAACACAACCACCATATTACACTTTAAAATATAATAAAGTACTCAAATAATTTAACATTGCACGGTCTTATAAATTCTCAAATAAAATGTTGAAATATGTCAATTTTTCAGATTACAATTCAAATTCTGTACTTTAAAGTACTACCTTAATAATAAAAAACCTCCCGTTACGCAGTTTCTTGAAGTGAGTTCATTTTAGAGGCTCTGGTGACCAAGTTGTGTCTTCTACACCACCGCCACCTAGTGGTCTAAAAAATGACCAGCGTCTCAATGAACAAAACATTTGAAGCATATAAAATGTTGCTCTAGATGCCATGCACACTTTAAATAAATGCAGTCTATTCCAACAATAAAACTTATCAGTGCAGAAGAGCAACAGAGTAGGCCATTTAATCATTTAGACTGTAGTGCATCATTAAATAAGATACAAACTGTACCGTGTCTATGTCTATATATAGGGATCAGAAATGGGGACTAAATTTATATGACGATCACCTAATAATCTATGGGATAATTTACATTTGACAATAAACTTTTTCAACAAATATAAACATCTATTTAATCCAGAAAGAGGCCATATATTTAATAAAGATCCCAGATATTTAACACATCCCCCGTTGGCTCCGTGTTTAGTAAATCTGCTTCAAGCTCTAGAGACTTGGCTTCAATGTCCATGCCAGTCCAGTCATCATTGGCTTGGAGCCTGTGAGGCCTTCACCGTGTGTGTGTGTGTCTGTCTGTGTGTGTGTGTGTGCTTGCACACTGACTGCTGCCCAGTGACTTAATTCTCTGCAATCTTCCAATGGAAGGAGCTGCTTCAGAAAAAGGAGACAGATTGAGGAAACAGAGCTAGACTTTTTTTCACTTTGCAGCTGCACAATGCCTACAGAGATATGTTTAGTGTGGCAATATCTGTTTTTATAATTTTATACACACAACAAACATGAAAAGTAAAATTTTGTGTATTATCAGCAAATAAATGCTGTTAAGTATCTCAGATTTGAAAAGAACAAAAATACATAAAACACTGATATTTGCCCAACAGGAGTCTACAGCTACAGACCCTTCAGCAGCCTGTTAACATCAATGTTTTCCCAGTGAATTCCATAAGTTAACTCTCTGTGTCACTTCACTTAACAATCAGGTACATGTTAAGTATGTACAATGTGCATAGACACTATGCTCCATATACAGGTAAAAAGCATATTAAAATATAACACACAAAACTTATAGTACATGGACAAATTCACAAAGGTTTCTGTAATATCAATAGCCTGCAGCTCTGGCTCTTTCCAGTAGAAAGGCACATGCAAGCATCACATTAGACAGTATTTCAAAAAAGTGTCCACATTCATGGTTAAAGTTAAGCACATGCCTTCAGAATGGGTTCAGAACATTTAAATTAAGCTGTACACTGCGTAAAAAAATTAGATCGAAACTGGCTTCCGTATTTTTTAGAAAAACACAGTCATTTGTCATCATTTGTAACACAAATATATAACATTATGAGTAAATAATTTTTAGCAAAAACAATATCAAATTGTATAATAAAAAATAACCCTGGTGATATTTGTCCCTTTCTTTAAATAATGGTTAAGTTGGTGTCAGTAAATTTTCATGTGAAAGACACGAATGTAAACTACAAAAACATTTAGCATGTATAATAAGCGAAGTCTGTTTGTAAGTGCACTATTTGCAATTCCATATCCGTACAATTATCAACTGTCAGCTAGGTTTCCACACATTACAAGCGAGAGGATGACAGAGAAAATTATTATTCTGGTGTTTATTTATTTATTTTTAAAGAGACCCTGATATTGCTGTTCCAGATATTACTAAAATACGCCCCCCCCTCTCAAAAAAAGACCTTCATTACATATTTAGATGGGGACTAAAACAGAAGTCATCGTTTAAAATGTAAACAAATAAAATATGAAAATAAAAAATTAAGAATTTCAAAATGTTCCAATGTTTTATTTATTAACTGACATGTTCACTTCCAATAAACTGGCGCGGTTCTCTGAACATGGCTTGCTCATTTGATTTTACTCAAGGCCTGAACAAATGTCGGCTAAACATGATGAGTGTGCAGGGGGGCTATTAGCCGAAATTCATCTGAAGGGTGTGAAAGTGACCTGATTAATGAGGTTCTGTAAAGACATTTTTGCTTATACTTCGGACTAATCTTTGGGGTTTTGCCCACAGAGTTCATATAAAGCAGAGAAGTCACAAAATAGAAAGAGGTTTGCATATACAGAGTACTGGAAATAGATTCTTCTCACAAGATGAATTAAAACCACAAAATTTCTTTCTAGTAATAAGTACCACTAGAATATTTACTGAACAAGCAAGGCTGTAAATTTGGCCTTTATAAGGGTGAAGATTAGACCTCACAGCACAGGCACGTTTAAGCCATTGCAAGCTTTAGATACCTTAAAATGTTTTGCACTCCTTCACTGACTGCATTCACTTGGTTTAGCGGTTATGCAAAATCAGTTCATTACTTCAGAGTGAACACTGTGGATATGTTCACCACACACCTTAAAATGATGAAAGTGAATGCAAATGAGGACACTGTCTGTACGCTAATTGGCACAAACATGCATCAAAACCAAACAGAACAAACAGCCATAACTGGCAGCTTCATTTTTTTTTTAGTTTGGCAACAGAAAAAATGTGCCACTAGCACAGAACCTTTAAGATTTAAAAGTCACCGGAGAAAATGTAAAATAATAAACAAAAAAAGCAGATACTTAGCTATACAAAAGTATGCTACAGTTAGATTTTGTGTTTAAAAATTCCCCTACTTTAATCTCTTTTACTTCTTTACAAGTTTATAGCAGCACCACACAACAGAGAGTCTAAATGTCACAGTGGCTCTCTGTTCCTTCCAAAAGATCAAATGTATGCATCTCCAAAGTCATTCAGTCTGAAGAATCATTGGAGGATGTTCATTTTCGTCATCTAGCCTCAGGGCACTCATGTCATCTTCCATACCAGCCCCACCAACTGCTCCTTGATCCTCTGAATATCCTATAAACAAAACACAACTGACAGTGAGGTATGTATAGAATACAGGACTAGACACCATATCTACAGATTATTATAGGCATACTACGTTTAAAAAAATGGACACGTCTTGTTAAACATGGGCATGTCTGTATCAAAACATGGCATTTAAAGAGAACTCTGATCAGTGAGACAATGTAAAGAATCTGCATAAAGCTCAATCACAGCTTGGGAAGTTAAACCAAAACATTTGTCTATTTTTTTAAGTTGGTTTAGAAAGACTGATTGTAAAGGTGAAAATAAATAAAGTCCACAATACAAAGGACGACATGTATGTGTGTGGAACTACTGCAAAAAAAATACAAAAAGGCCCAATAAAGACAAGCAGTTGTTTTTCCATATTATTGGGCTGAAAAGTCTGATTATTATTTGAAAGGAAACTTGATAACACATACATTTCAACATGAAAAAGGGAGTAAACCTTCATATAAACAAGATTCGGTTTTAAATAATAAAATACAAACTAGCCTATGAATCCTTGTATTATTTCCCCTTGGGATTAATAAAGTATCTATCTATCTATTATTCATATGAATCCAAAAGCAATAGTCTCTGATTTTTATACATAATAGTAAGAGCAAACTAGAATCTCCAATATAAGATATAGTGTGTTTGCAACTGGTTAAAAATGAGCAGTGCAGTGGTACCTAAAAAACGAGAACAGGATTATTTATTTTATAATTAGTAAAATGACTATTTGTGGCAGGTCTTCTGAATTTGAAGCTAACCTACCATTGTATTTTATTTTTTTAACACCTTTATTTTTCACGCAAATTAAGAAAGCTGTTTGACTGTGGAAATAGTGGCCATCTCCTAGACCTGAAAAACATGGCGTACAAAATAAGCTTCAGTCTGTCCAGTAGTAGACTACATACATAAGTCATGTAAAGGTAAAATTTGCCAAAAATTGCAGTTTTAAGCCATTACTGGCAGATGTGTTGTTCTCAACTAGCGCCCAGGATAACTGGAACACAAAAAATACTACTCTTGTAAAATGCACAATTTATGAACAGTAGTTTTCAGAAATAAAATCTAACTGTACTTTTGCTTCATATTCATCTTTTCACATTGAATCTAAATCTGTTTGGTTGGGACTAAAAGATCCATCTCTTCCATTGTGTTCCCTTAGCTCATACACCTCGGTCCAGGAATATGTCAGGGTTTCCTATTTCTTTCTGCCACATATACTACACTACTGGTCAAATGTTTTGGAAAAACTCCGTTGTTTCAGTTTTTATGGAACTGCACACAGTTTCATGTTTTAATATATTATGAAATCAAGCCATACATAAAATAAACAATGACAAAAAAAGTCAAGCAATCATTAAATGGGACAAAATTTTTTGATTTATCAAAGTATCCAAATTCTTCTGATATAACAGCCAAACACATCAGTGGCATTCTTTCTATAAGGGAAATCAAATATTCATCAGAAAAATCTTCCCACACTTGTGTTGCACTTGCAGGTTGCTTTCCTTTCACACTTCTGTCCAGTTCATCTCAAACTAACGGGGTTTAAGTCTACAGGCTGTGCTGGCCAGTCCTCCTTGTTCTTTTCTTTCAGCATAGTTCTGACATAGCCTGGAGGTTTGTTTTGGGCCATTGTCTTGCTGTAAGATGAACCCCTGGGCTGCTAGACGCAGACCAGAAGTTATTGCGCTGTGCTGCAAAATGCTGTGGCAACTCTTTTGATTCAGAATGACAGTCACTCTGTGCAAGTCTCCAGCAAAAGAACACCAGACCATCACACTTCATCAGCCATATTTGACAGTTGGTGTCACATACTAAAGAACCATCCTTTCACCAACTTGGAGTACAAACACCCTGCATGATAAACCGAAGAGTTCAAATTTTGACTCATCAATCCATAAGATTTGCTTCCAGTCTACAGTAGTCCACAGCTGCTATCTCATGGTCCAGGCAAGCCCCACTTTTTTAGTTTTTCCTTTAAGGAATGCCTTTCTTACTGCCACCTATCCTGTCAAGTTTCTTTCAGTTTCCAATAGTCTTTGGATTGTGTAGGACACCACTGTACTCACTGAAACTTTAATTTTTTTTCCTGTAATTTCTCTAAATGAAAGACCTACACTCCTAAGGGTAATAATGCGCTGTCTTATTTCATTTGTTAATTGCCATTTTTTTTGACATTGTCACTGGAATATTGTCCAAGTAGTACTTCAGAGGGTGTAGTAACACAATCTGTTCCAACTCTGCTGTAAGACAGGCAGAGGGTTTTTAAGTAATCAACAGAAGTTGAGACACCTATACAAATTGTTTGCTTCAACTTGCAAGGTTTAATTGACCTTAATTGCTGCAGAACATCTCTAGGTTGTAACCTATTATTTGTTCCCTGAAGAAGGCCCATTTGTAATATTCTGATTTTTTTTTTGTTTCAGTTCTTGCTTTAAATTTAAACCTCTGGTGGTTTATTGCTAACTTTTTCACCATTTTATGTCATTCCTTGCACTTCAACCGATTAAAACTTTTGACAGGTAGCGTATATTTGATATGTTGTTTTTTAAAGTCCAGATAATGCCTCATTAGATACTGTTTCTAATAGATAAAAACCTGGCTAACCAGCGAATTCCTTATTCTTGTCATTATTGTGGCGATAGTGAAAAAGAGACTTTACAGTATTTCACTAGCTCTTGAAACAATCTGGTTGGGAATAGGGCGAAGACTTCCAAAAGTTATTTTTCAAAAACTTGAAAACTTTAAAGCTCATTATATAACTGTTGTACTTATTTACAATAAGTAATTACTTATATATCAGTCCATATATACATTCAGTTCAGTTGCATTAGTAAAGATTTAGCGGACTACTTAATATCTGATAGCATTTTTATCTAAATTATTTATATTAACTCAAAAATAGAAGTACTTCTAGCAGCAGTTTATGCAGGACCTCAATTTTTATGGAACAATAAAAAAATATGATAACGTATCATATGTTTGCTATTATCAATGTGAAAGTGACAGCACAAGTAATAACCAGTGACTATCAGAAGCACAAATTATGCAGAGTAACTAAGTAAATTCTTTTGGAGGAAAGTATCTGCTAAATAAGCAAATGTAGCATTTTCTGATAAGTAATGACACAAGTCCAACAAAGTGAAACGGTACCTTTTGAAGAATTTGATGTATATGTTTGTGCAACAAGTGGGCGGTCATGCATCGTTGGCTCAAGAATTTCATTGGCTGGCTCCACACTGCCATCTAACCTGTGATTAGAGACCAAAAGCCACGAAGGTTCAATAAATAGGATTCAAAGATGAAAGTATCCACATTACTTCTAATAAAAAGCTCTAAACCGATAAGCTATAGAAATCTTTTTAAATGGTTGAAACAGTACGTTATGAACTGGGTAAACCAAACTCTAAAGAAAGAAAATCCCATAGTGATTTCACAGGTATTGGATCACTTAACTGAATATTGCATTTTTCAATTTCCAAATATGAAAAATGAGAATATGTAAGAAATCTACACCAGATAAAACAAATACCAATAAATACTATTTACAAGATATTCACATTGGTATTGTTTTCAATTCATAAACAAGTACGTTTGTGACACATTTTTTTAAAAATTCAATAACTGAATTTATTTCAATATATTAAATGTCACACAAGTGTGAGTAGGGGGCATCTTCAGGGCTTATATATCAATGGTAATGCCACCCCGAGTAGCAAGTTGGCACTGTAATGTACACCTTTCCCTCTTTCACCACAAGATTGGAGGAAAAGGGACTTAAGGAACATTAACATCACATCCCAGCCTCTCTGGTCCCAGGCAGTATAAAGACCAGAATCACTGTAAGTCAGCAGTCAATCGAAGTATTCATGTCTGAATAGGTACACAATGCAGCACTGGCTAAATTATTGTTCAAACCATTTTATCTTTAAGATCTTTCCAATTAAATGGGGTTCACCGACTGGTGCCAATTAAATGCGGTTTACCAACTGGTGCCAACACTTTATCTGTGTTCTCTATTTTTGTAATACAAGAGATAAGTTTGAAATTCCACAGGTCCTTTGAAATTACTACATTTATACATGCCAAATAAAGTCTGGCTGATGTGAAACATTTTGGAAGCCACTAACATTATGTAGTGTTTCAGCAACCCAAAACATATTGTAAAAAAATTTTAAACCTCACTTAAATTATGGGAATCTATGTAGAACAATTCAGTAGGAGACATAAAACAGAAAATGATCATGGATAACTGGCAGTTAAATTAAAAGCAGAACACGCAGGTCACAAAGAACAATCATGGGACCAGTGACAGGCTCTTACTTGTGCTGCTTCATTAACGTACACTCTCCCCCTTCTTGTGGGTCCAAATTGTACATATACAGGTAACCATCAGCAGCTGCCACCAACAGACGAGGAATTTTCTGAATTCTGCAAAAATACATTAAATATATTGAATGTTATCTAAATGTCTGTTTTAGTTAAATTTAATACATTTTCATAATAATCTGAATGTAGCATTGATAAAATAATTTCACATAAGATTAGTTTAAACCTGCATTATCAAAATCAGAGATACAATGCTCCACACAGTTCCTGAATTCATTTATTACCAGCAGTACAGCAGACTTCCAATCTTCAAATAAAAGGAATTTGAAAAAGATAACAGTTGCCATCGTGTTTAGTTTAGCCCATTTCCTTCCACTTTGACTCAGGCATAGGCAGCGGCACATGAAGTCGCACACAGAGGATGTGCACCATGATCTGTATTTTGTTCAAGTGTTAATCACACTGTACTGCGTGGTAGAAGAATCCCCTGACATTATTTCTTTGCCTTTACACAGATATTTATATTTCTACCTGCACAAACTTTCCTTTATGCCCAGGGTCTGGGTGATTTCTCCCCATTAATTTGTGGACATTTGACTATCATTGTGAACTTTTAGTGTTGGATTGTGTAGGTGAGCAGGTAGCAACACTTTATACAACTATTCCTCCAATAAGTACATGTTTTCTTATCCAGCTCACATGCGGTCGATGCACACAGGATCACGCAGTTTCAAATTTCTAGAGGCTTGTGGTGATCAATGCAAAGGTCCGTGCACCAGGACTGATGATGAAATTTATGTCACACACACACTAGAGGAATCCTGCAGTGACACAGGCGTGTCATGTATAAACAGGAGGTTTACACCAGTATAAGTAGGCCCAGAAAGGCATAAAGATTGTTACTTTCATTTTATATTGCACTTTTGTGGTCTCCTTGCTTTCACTGCATCATTGCTCATTTGAATGACAAAAGAAAACTTCCATAACATTTATTAATTTTATGCTTATGTAAACTAGCCAGAAGTTATAGTCAAAAAGACTTCACGACGTCAGAGTTTTAAATAAAGAAAAATTATTTAGTGTTAAAAAGGGATAGTTTTCACTCTGCATGAGACAGGAAGTAATATGAGGCAGATGCACTAACTAAGCATATGTTCACTTATCAGCAGGAAACAAGATAAGGATTTTTTAATTCACAGTTTGAAGCTGATCTTCTTCATTAGGACCTCAAACTAGATTTTGATTTAGATGATTAATACTTGGAGTAGAAGACAGGTCAGGTTTAATTATTATTATTATTACTTTTATATAAATTAATTAGTTTTACATAGTATAAAGTAATGCCACAAGTATGCAACATTATGCCTGGAAAACTGTTACCTTTATGGAGAGTGGAGGAAGATCTCATTACAGAATAAATACAGATGTTTGTAACACTTAATGTGATAACATTTAATCTTGGATTAAATTTGAAATTTTGTCAATTATGCTTGCAAGGTTTCCCCACTGAAAGATCTTTTCACCTCAAACCATTTTAGGCACACTGATCAATTTAGCACCATTTACACTGTCCAAACGGGTGCATGCTATTTTGTAGAAGTTCACATTTCTGGACAACTTGCTTTAAATATTCTCTGTAAAGTACTACTCCATACTGCTAATCGTTTAGGACAGTAGTCCATTGCTACACAGTACAGTACCATCATAACCAACTTATTCAATAGTGCCATACTATTTAGCCTAGATAAAACTCTACCACAGGACACTGGAAAACCTTGGCTTTGCACTAGTTACTGAAACTCTACAAAAGAACACAGGCTGCTTTCTTTACTTACGTAGCTAGTGCACAGATATTCTTGTGCCCAGAGAAGGGAAGTCTTACAGTTGCAAAGGCCCTACCCTGATTGAACATCTCTGTGACCTGGGCTGGCAAGTAACTTGTGGAAGCCATCAGTACCTTCCCAAAATAACCAGTCCAAGTTGTTGGCTCCTCTTGAGGCCTGCATAAAGAACAAAGTAAAAGACTGAAAGAGAATCTTATTTTAAAGGGAATCATCAAGACTTCAAATCTTTACCTCAGCCTCAGCACACTTAGTACACTGAGTTTCAGAATAATCAACAATGAGTTTATTTCAAAATTAGAATCAAAACTGCAAGGCAAGCTCCATTGAATATACATATTAAACTAAACATTATCAAAACTTACTTTTCCTTTTGTGTCTCCAGCTTAAATATATGAACAGTTTCAGTGTTGCTGGAAGCAGACAGAAACAATCCTTCTACACTAAATGCAAGAGAGCAAATGCTCACACACCTGCAAAATCAAAAAGAAAGGATGCAAGTCTTAACATAGACTGTTTTCACTTGGAGTTTGGGTTATCTCAGGATTTGCCTAGAGAGCCTCTGAACCTCAATTTAAAGATGAAGATAATGAGCACAGTACACACAGGCATCCTATCACATAGCCTTTTCTTAAGTATTCAGGTGAAACAGGCTTGTTTTTCTTTATCTTAGCTGCCTAATATGTCGTTGTGACCAACCAACCAACCAACCAATAGGTCAGCTGTTGCCATTCAGCTCATTTCTAGCACCTGTCATAGGTGTGTCAATGTGCCTGGAAGCTCTCCCAAATGTTGTTCAGATCAAAGGAGAGCCACCATGTCACAGCAGTTTTCACTTATTACTGCCGATATGACTCCTCTTTCAGACAAAAAAAGGGCTTCAAGTGTATGCTGCTTGTAAGAGTGTGATTTAATTTTATACTTACGGTATACAGAGCATTGCAACTATTTTTTCTACTTTTAACTGCAACATTACTGAAAAGAAGTTAAGGCACCCCATTTGCAACTTACAGGATATGCAACAAATACTGTACAAATGAAGGCATAAACTATAATGTTATTATGTATTAAGCATTAGAATTTTTTTTCATTTTTAATTTATATTGGCTCTCTTTAAAATATGGCAATTGCTTATTTTCAAGTTCAAGAACAAATTTGTAACTTTCTACTAAATGTACATTCTTAAACTGCCACATACTTGGGGGTTAATGCACCCATAGACAGCAAATACTTTTTTGCTGCACTTTTTAAGGAAATGTCATGATTCACCAAGAAAAAGTGAAATTTTAATGGAATAGATTTTTTTTTCATGCAAAGAGCATCACAATTATTGCAACACTGATCATTTAACACACTGCCAATGAACTGTAAAACCTAATAAATCAAAAAACTACTGCAATAATCTATCATTATATGTACAAGGTGCAACTGACGCCAAGAATGAAATTCTGGAAATCACTGAGCCAGCTTCGCTTGAACTGGCTGCACGCAAACACACAGAGGCCAACTCTGATGCTTGCAGGCTAGTCTAGTGCTGCAGGGGGCGGCGGTGGTTGTGAGCTGGCTTCTCAATGAATGTACAGCACTGACTGATCAGCTCCGGTGTGCTGTCAAAATTGCACTGGGAACCAAATATAGCCGGTTGCGGCATTCAACGAATGTACGATGCCGAATATACTCCGCTAGCAAATTGCACTGAGAACTGACTATAGCCGGGTGCGGTGTTCAATGAATGTATGTCGCTGAATATACTCTACTCCAGCATGCCAACAAATTGCATTAGGAACTAACTACAGCCAGTTCTGACAGTTTAAGGGTTAAATAAAATATTGCTTGGCGATGAAAAGAACAAAAAAAAAAAAACATTCAAAGAATTAAACACTGATGGGATATAGATTTTCTATAAAAATCAAGCACCCAACAAAAGAAGGAATTAACTTCCATGTCATGTACTTACGAGTAACTACGACTGCTTTAGTAAGTCCTTGAAAAAGAGAAGGCAACAGCTTAGCTACTGGTCAACAAAACAAGTTTGATGGCCAAATAGCCTCCTCTTAATTATACATTTTTTTTAGTTTATCATTTTAAGTTTTACCTCTATTGGCAAAATGTTCAACACTAGAATCCCTGAAACCTACAAGCAAAACCATAACAGGGCACCTTAAATTCCATCGCACCTCTCCTTTAGCTTCTTTTGTTTTGTAAATGTGTCAATCAGCACAAGCAGCCTCCTATCCCATCCCTCCACTGCCACAGCTCAACTCGGGCAAAAAGTTCTCCCAGCTCAAGTCTTGTTTATCTGGGTGTGAGGTGCCTGGACTTGTATAGGGTAATTATTGGCTGCTTGACACATTTACAAAATAAAAGAAGCTAAGGGAGAAGTGCAAAGGAATTTAAGGTGGCCCGTAATTATGATTTTTTTCGTAGGCTTCAGGGATTCTACTGTTAATATACAGTATAGCATAAACTAAATTGTGTATACTTGAATTAATAAGGGATTTACCTTGTTTATATAAGAGTAACATTCTTTAAGACATACTGTGTAACATGTTGCTTTAGCTCTCACTTGTATACCTCAGTTTGTATGTTAATGAAAGAGGTACTGCCATATTTAATTGTAAGCATTAAGAAAAAAAATTCTACAAGTATACATTTGCTATATATATATATATATATATATATATATATATATATATATATATATATATATAGGTAAATTCGTATTACTGTCAATTCCAAAAGTTTTATAAAATTGATCAATTCATTTTTTAATACATGGTCTATATAATTGATAGCACTCTTTTCTGCTTCTGTTTTTACTCCCTTCACAAACGCCTCTCACCATATTGAGCTGGATGAAATGGACTTATACCAAAACTACGTGCAAAAAAAAAAAATTTTACTTTTTACCTTTTTACACCTCGTCTGAACTCAAACAACTTCTGCCCTTCTGGAATTGAGAAAACTCTGATTACAGTCCCCTAAAGAAAGGAAAAAAAAAAAAACCACACATACCCAAAATGTATTGTTACAACATTTAAGACATTAGAGACGGCTACACTGGCATAAATTATATAAGCAAATATATATCAACTAAAAGAACAACTTGCTATACTATATCATGAAATCCGCCAAAAATAAATATGGGGCTGTTCCCAGTTCTACTAAATACTCATATGAGGGTCCACATCTGCAATAGCTAGAATACAATTTAGATCCCAATGCTACAAAAAATACAGCAAATAATGCCTCCCAGAATTAAACCTGCAGGCCAGGCTTTGTCAAGCTAAAGTAAATTAAAAATTTATTCTTGAGCAATGATGACTAAATGGGCACCTAATGCAAATAATCTCTGTCAGATATAAGGAAAAGCACTAAAGACATAAGTGTAAATAGAAATGAAGTGTACTCATGGTAGAAACCAGAAAACAGTCATTTAGTTAAGTGGAGAAGTTTGTGTCTTTTAAAGACTGTATGGATGAGATACTGGGATAACCAATAATAGGATCTGGAATAAACAGATATTAGCAAGCCAACAAATGTGATTGATTCATTTGTTACTTTGGTTTTTATATAATATGTTCCACTATACATTATAAATAGATACAGTGAATTCAGAAAGTATTCAGACCCTTTTACTTTCAGCATACCTGAGTAATACAGCCAAGACAATGCTGGAGTGGCTTTGAGAAATATGTTTGACTGTCTGTCTATAAGTGACCTAGTCAAAGCTCGGACTTAAACCCTACAGAAAATGTGTGGAGGGACCGGAATGATGGCAGCTTACAGATACTTTCTTTTCAGTCTAGCAGAGCGTGAAAGGATCTGCCAGGTAAAATCGCATAAACTGTCCAAATCCAGGTGTGCAAAGCTTGTACAAACTTGTCCAAGAGGACTCAGATCTGTAATTACTGCCAAATGGGCTTCTACAAAGTACTGAATTAAGAGTCTTAATGCTTACATGAATTACAGATATCAGTTTTTGATTTCTACTAAATTTGTCAACCTTTTTGAAAACATGTTTTCACTTTGTCATTTTGGGTTGAGTATATAGATTGATGGGCAAAAAATTTAAATGGATTAATTTAAAATTAAGTTTATAACATAATTGTCCCAGTCTGAGGTGACATGCACTCTGTAGCAGGTTTTTCTTCAAGGTCCTCTCTGTATTTGACTGCATTCATCCTTCCCTCAATTCTGAGCAATCTCCCTTTTTCTGCTGTTTAAAAGCACCCCCGTATCACAATGTTTCTACTACCATGCTTCACTGTGACAGCTCTACTCAAAGAGTCCAGTTTTTCTCTCAATGGACCAGAGGTTCCTTTCCTGATGCTCTTGAAGTGCTTTAAATGTTGTCTGGCAAACTCCAAGCAGGCTGTCATATGCCTTTATTTGAGAGCGGTTTACATCTAGCCAATCTATCAGATGCACCTAATTGCTGGAGTTCTGTCTTTCTGACAGGTTCTCCCATCTCAGCAGAGTGATCACTGGGTTCTTGGTCACCTCCCTATAGCACAATAAAAAGTGTGTAGAACGTAAAGGGGTCTGAATACTTTCTGAATCCACTGTATATATGATATGAATAATATAGTATTTAACTTGACTGCAATCCATGATTCCTCACAAACAAATTTGGCAGGATAGTCTGAGAATCAGTATTATTTCTTTGAAAACTAAAGTCAAATCATTTTATGACAGAAGCAAATGTTTGTTGGTTTTTTTTAACAAAAATACTGGGGTAATAATTTTTTACATTAGAAATTACGCTTCCAAAAGATTCTAAATTAAACATACACACATACCTTTTCAGAAGCTGTAGCTAGTTTGGTCCCACTTCCATCAAATGCTAGTGCTGCAAGAGGGCTATCATGAGCTGGGATCATATTAGCAGCTCGCTGAAAGCAAAGACATACACAAAAAATGTAACCCAAAACATGCAGGCAAAACAATTATGATCAAAATATTTTAATATCAAGTTTTAATATCCAGTAACTAATTCTTTAAACTATTTTTCCAAAATAAAGATTTACATTTTAAGTACAACTTACTGGGAAAAAATGTTTGCTTACTGCCAAGTCCTTACCATAATTGTAAAAAAAAAAACAAATTCATAGCAAAATCCTGTCACACACTTGTTGTTTATATAAACAATGAAAACTAAACTTCATTTTAAAGTAAGTGATGAATTAATAAGGTATATATAAGAGAAAAAAAGAACTGCATTTAGCCATAATGTACAGTATGCATGCAAATCCATTATCCAGACTTTTAGTAGAAAAGCTGCTATAATATCTGTGCGCCAGTACCTTTGTCTAAATGTTCAAACACAGAGAGTCTTGTTTTTATGTAATGTATTTGGTTACTCCTAAGAAGATTACGTTACATTATATTACACTAACAGTCAAAAGGTTTAGGACACCTCAGTTTTTTCAGCTGAAATGCAATGAATGACCTAAAATGGTAAAAAGACAGGCAGTAAACTGACATAGGTTTATATTTGAAGTTTATGTTAGCTAAAACTGAAAAAGGAAATTTCACAATATTACAAATGGGTCTTCTTCAGGGAACAACTAATAGGTTACAACCTACAGATATTTTTCAGAAATTAAAAGTTAAGTAAGCCTTGCAAGTTGAAGCAAATAATTTGCACAGGTGTCTCAACTTCTGTCTTAAAGCAGAGTTAGAACAGTCTGTGTTACTACACCCTTTGAAGTACCACTTGGACAATATTCCACATAATGGCAATTTACAAATGCACTGAGACAGAGCATTGTTTTCCTTACACTGGTGTCCTACATAATCCAAAGGTAACTGGAAAAGAAGAAACTCTGATAGGAAGAGATCTAGCAGAGCCAAAGTCACAGACCAATCAGAAGACAAGTTACTGAGGATCACCAACTTCAACAAGAGTGGTCAAAAAAGCAAGTCTCAGTTTCTACTGTGAAGAGGAGACTTTGTGCCACAGGTCTGACAGGGCAAATGGCAGCAAGAAAGCTTTTCCTTAAAGAACAAAATAGGGACTTGAAATAGCAGCTGTGTACTACTGCAGACTGGAAGAAAGTCTTAAGAGATCAATGAATCAAAAGCTGAAATCTTCAGCTCATCACGCAGGGTGTTTGTATGTCATGGAGTTAGTGAAAGGATGGCTCCTCAGTGTGCGACACCAACTGTCAAACATGGAAGAACAAGTGTGAGGGTTTGGGGTTCTTTTGCTAGAGGAAGATTTTGGTGACTTGCACAGACTGACTGGCATTCTGAACCAAAAGGGTTACCACAGTTTGCCTGTTACATCAGTTAAATGTGGCTACCATGATTAATCAAACATTTGAATAAAATTTTGTACACTTAATGATTCCTTGACTTATTTTTTTATTTGCTATTGTTTATTTGTTCTATGCCCTGATTTCATGAAACATTAAGACATTAAACTGCATACATTTCCATAAAAACTGAAAAAAGTGACATGTTCAAAAACTTTTGACCAATAATATACCTCACAGGGCAATTGGAGGCAATCAAGGCTACTGCTGCCTATCCTCTTCATAAAAAAAGTCCTAAAACATCTTTAACCAGAGGTGCTAGGAGACAGCCACTGGACTGTATAATACGCCCAACCATTGTGCCCTTCTTCACCCTCATGTAACATTATATGCTGAGGCTGGACTCTATAAATTCCCAATCAGGGATGAATAACATTCTATCTACTTTTAGAATGTCTTTTCAAGATCAGAATATACTTATTTTCAAATAAATTAAGTAAAGCAAAATTAGAGAAATCTGACACGATTCGATTTTGCAAAATGCTAAAAAATATTCATTTGCACTTAAACATTAATAAATGTTTTGAGCCGATATACTGAAAAACGTATAAGGGTAAAACTGCAGTAGCAGAGTAATCTCTTTAATCCAAAAACACATTTACAACTGGTGTGTGATCAGTAAATTTCAATTGTATTCTTACATTCACGATCATTGCAAAATACTGTACATTTTGAGAATATTCTGCAACATAAATGGTTTAACAGTATATAAGTAATACAGTCAGATGAATATGAAAGTCATCTTATCATACAAAATACAGTCTTACCAAATTGATTGTATCAAAGACCTGCACCTCTCCTATTGTTGCACTCCCAGGGTATGCCAAGTAACAGTTATCATTGTTAATTGATAAAGAACATAGACCTGAAGAAAATTAAGTGAACACATTTTCAGTAAGTTATAATTTATTTACTAGTTCAGGATGATGTAAGTAATACAGTTTGAATTTGTAAAAAAGCACCACAACACCACCATCTTCTCTTAATAGTATTAAAAAAAAAATTATAAGTAAAGTTACAGTAATGCCGGTGTGTTTTAGGATGTAGAAAGAAAACTGAAGAAGCAGGAAAGAAACCCACAAAAACACTGAACGAATGTGAAAGCTTCATACATGTTCAGGCAGGGATTCAAACTGTCTCCTAATGCTGCAATGTAGCAGAGGTAACCATTACTCTTTCACTTTTAAAAAATTGAAGTCTGCATACATAAGCAGTGGCCCAGGTAAGAACAAACACTTACCTGAGGGATTTGGAGGGGTCTCACGAATAGTGTGTAGAACTTTCATGTCCCGAATGTTGTGGATGTACAGCGATTCTTCCAGGCATACTATTAACCTCTTTGTGAAGAAAGAAAAAAAAATACAGAACACTAAAAATGTGTTGTTTTTTTTTTTTTTAAATATATACACATGTAGTGGCATAAATGAGAAAAATGAATATATCCACCATATGTCACAAAGGCACTAAAAATTAATTATACACTGCTAGCTATTAAAACTGTAACATCAAGGAAAACATGAGGTATCAAAGCAATATTTACATATGGAAGACTACTTATGATACATGATGAGAAGTACAAATTGGTCATGCATGTATATCTAGCAATAATCAATATTTGATGTATTCACTGCTTATACACAGTCTGACATTGACAACAAGAGACACTGGTTGTGTGTTTGTGGAATAGCATGTCATGCTGCCTCTATAGTGTACATACCCAAAGTTCATCTGTGGTAACTGCTAGTGCTTTCTGGCATGCCAGTCATCACCTAACCATGTCCCAGATGTGCTCAACGGGAGAACAACCGAGTGAATGTGTGGGTTATTGCAGCATTGGCAAATGCTGGTAATCCAGAAGATGTAGAATGTTTCATGCCACATGTGGCAGAGTATTTTCCAGTTGGAATATGGCACTAGGGAATCTCTGCAAACAGGGTACCACCTCAGCTTCCCAACACCTTTTTGATGCATCACTAGCTGATTAAAGTACCAGAAATACGAATGAGGTAGAAACAGGAGTGGAACCCATGACACCTCACACCATAACACCAGGGACCGTATGGTGCTTAAAAATTCATGCTTTCAGGATCCTCTTGCTGTGATGCCTCCATACACAAATCCATTCATTATGATGCAATAAACTGAAGAGGGACTCTCCGAAAACACCACATGATGCCAGTTATCTCGTCACTGAAAGCAGTCTTGGTATTACTGCAGTCACAGATGTATGTGGTCAACTGTATCAGAAGCAATTGGTGGGAAGTGAAAAGGCCACGCTTTTGCAAACGATGTCACACAATGCATGCAGATACCAGCTGGCATGTAACAAACCTCAACTGTTGGACTAGGGTCTGGATGTGGCTGTTCACTCCATGACTTCCATGAGCACAATATATGTCTTCTTGTTAGTGTGTGAGTTATAATGCTCCAGAGCTCTCACTTCTGTAAGTCTGACTCTTCTCTGCTCACTGACACCATACTGTACTCACCGTGCTTGCATTCTGTCCAATACCAACACTGATGTTCAGAAAGGATAATCTGCCTTCCCACGTTCCCATAATTCTCCCTCACTTAAAGGCCTAGAGTTGCCTGTATGGCCGACATCCTCTTCACCTCATCCTCCTCTGCATGTTTGTTGCCTAACAGTACACTAACTGCCAGCAAGTCACTCAATTTATTTCCATTTGTGCCTTTTATACCCACGGTGGGAAAGTGCAGGGAGTGTAACTCACACACATCATTTTCACACTCTACCATGACCTGTCCATCCTGCAGCTTTCAGGCCAACATTATGCATTTTTTCCAGTGTTGCAATTTTAACGGCCAGCAGTGTTTGTAATACAACATAAATAGCACGAGCCAAGAAAGTTACAATGGAATAAAGAAAGAAAAAAGATTTTTCTTTGATAAATGCCACATCTTACTTGTCTGTTAAGCTTCACAGCAAGGATAGTATTGGAATAACTGTAGTTGCAAATTTCAGTCCCTTTTTTGAAGTGACACACTTTCAGTTTCCGGGGAGCTTTAAGGCTAACAATTGCAACAAGACTGCTGGAGAACAGCCTTTCCACAATGCATACATCTTCGGTGTCCACTATAAATAACATTTTTTAGGGGAAGAGAGAAAGACAAAGAGAGAAAATAGTTAACCATTCACCTCATAATATCTACTGAAAGATTTAAAGTTAGGCTAAATACTCTATATATTACGAGGAATGAAGAACCTTGTAGATTTAAGAATACAATTAAGCATCAACTAATACGCTGAAATCTGTTAATATTATGAATGTAATTTTTATATTTGGTATGTAAGATCTAAAACCAGAGAACAATGGCACACTATTAAATAAACATATCTAATAACATTTCACCACTACAAAAATGTTAAAAGCTGGAACATACAAATGACCATTAAACAAAATGTTAATAAGAATTTTGCGAAATTCAATACATAAAAAAATGTAAAAGAGGAAACATAAAAAATATATACCCTCATCTATGTTTAATGGTAGAGTGGGAATATAACATCATAACATAATATAACATGGTTATTTCAGAAACTCAAGTAATAATTTTGCTTACTTTAAACACAGTGTTTGTATGACTTGTATGTCTGAATAGACATGGCTTTTTAAAACACTAGATGACTGGTTACGTTTCAGGCCACCAGAGGGTCTGACTGAATGTCTACTGTTTCGTACCTTACTTTGAAGATGACAGAATATCTTGAAACACAGTCAAACAAATTACAGATGTGCAAAATGTCATTCAGAGTGATAATAGCACCACACCAGGGGACATTTATGCCATCTGGCAGAGATGTGTGGTGCTACATGTTATGCTACAATATACACCTAAACACCACTTTTCTCAATGCTTACAGTACTGGACCATTATTTACCTCTTATCCCATAAATCACACCACGTGAATTCCATCTTTCAGATCTTTTGAAAATGCACTTGGGCAATAAGTGCTTTGTAACTGATTGTGACTACTGTAAAACCCTGTCTCTGACATCTGACATAGATTTCTTGTGTCCATGTGATCAATGCCACAAGCCTGGCAGCAAATATATTAGTAGAATGCTTATTGGAAATAACAGGACATAAAAAGATGCATCTGTATACACCAGAAAACTATTACTCATTCAAATTAACATAGAAAACAACTGCAATGTATTACCTGACTATCAACAGTTCAAACTTTACACAACTTGCAAATTGAGAGATAGGTAATACTTTATTTGTCCCCAAGAGGAAATTTAAACTCTATAGAGAGGCTCAGGAAAAATATAAATATTACAATAAGCAACAACTCCTCAAACACACATTAAGAACTTCTGACCTGAATAAAATGAGCTGCTGCTGTCAATAACAGGCCCTGCAGACAGCAGTAAGATGACAACAGACCTGCTTCAGTCATGCTCATCATTTGAGTTGTTTCTGTAACCCTACAGTAAAGCTAAATCATGACTGGGCGGTCTCATGGTCTGGAATCCCTACAGATTTTATTTTTTCTGTCCCCCCTGGCCATTGAACCTTACTCTTATTCGATGTTAATGTTGATTTATTTTGTTTTATAATTGTGTCTTTCATTTTTCTATTCTTTAATATATAAAGCACTTTGAGCTACTGTTTGTATGAAAATGTGCTATATAAATAAATGTTGTTGTTGTTATTTATTAAAACTGTAAATGTTAACTTTACAGATACTGAACATTCTCACATGTGTATTAGTACTGGTATGCTACTCCAGAAATGTATATAAATAAATTAGGTATAGCAGCACACGGCAAAAATATTGCCATGGGTTATAAAATGATTATTGTTTTCAGGCCACAATGGTGTAGTGCAAGAATGGGCACTAATGGTTCCAGGAAAGCAGCAGTGGCTAAAGGCTATTGTTCAAACTAATTTCCTAATATAATGCCAGTCTTGCTAACTGAATTCCTTGTTTACTCAGATTGCTGGCTCTACCTTTTGTTCTTTTACTTCTGCTTGAAATTCAGAAAGACGCTTACTGCCGAGATGATTTTCACTGCACAGGAGTCCCTTCATTTCTACTCTTTTTGCTTCACCTTAAGAACACTTGCCTCTTCAAGTTCTTTACTATTACTTTGTAATAACCACAAGGAAATTCATCATGAGTCCAATGAAAATGGAGAACACTGCTAATCAGCAAATCAGTGCCCTTTTAACCTGTATGTGTGTTCATCATTGAGCAGCTGCTTATTAAGAAGTTAAAAACACAGTTGAGCAATTGAACAGACAGAACTGTCAGAATCTGAATCTTTCAATTTTGAAAAAGTAAAATATAACCCGACTACAAAAACAAAAGCAAGGGGGCTGCTTATTATTGAATATATGCATCAGTTCACGTGCATGTGGTCATACGTCTAGCATACTAGAATCTTGCAATAATTTTGAATACAAAAATAGGCTTGCCAGTATGTAGCTTTTCCCTGGCATGACATTCAACTTTACTGTCCTCTTGGCTGTGTCCAAACCTAAAGCTAACCATAATATCCCAGTTTGCATTACTCAGCTCAATAAAATTCTGGCTTGCCTGTTTCCCTCAGACGAGTAAAAACAATCACACACACACACACACAAAAAAAAAAAATTAAAGACAACTGCAAAAACATACACAGAGTACAACACAAATAGTAAATATCTGTCAGTATGAGGGGCTGATAAGTACAGTGAGTGCTAATGGTGCTTTACCATTCGCCAGGGAGAAAACAGCTTCCTAAACTTTGTTTTTATATTTTTTCAAGGCTGCACCGAGCCAAGAGTTAAATATTAAGTGCAAAGCAAAAACCCACTCTGGAGTATACATCATGCCATCACTAGGGACACTCAAGTATATAAACGCACACACTCAATCGCCCATCCCAGGACAATTCAAAGTAACCACTAAAACACACGTGCACACCTTATGGCTGTAGCAGGAAGCCCCAGAATATTCCAAAGGCAACCCAAACATACATGAACAAAACATGAATTGTACATAGCACTACTGTGCTGCACTGATCACAGCATCACCAGCATTTTCTTTCCATTTTTTTCTAGTGAGGGCTGAGTAAGCAACATGTGAGTACTTACGGCATTCATAGATCTGTTCTAGTTTATCCACAGATGATAAAGAGAAAAACTTATAGCCAGACTTAGTGCCAACAGCCAAGGACCTAAAAATGAAGAAAATCAACTTTTGAGAAAGTTTTACTTGGTATTAAAAGTATGTTTTTAGAATTATACACATATGCAAATTTCACAATTTTCTGCATGTATCCCACAATTTTATGCAGCATCTTTAGTACTGTATTATCGGAAAGTCAGAAAAGTACGTATGTTGATGGAGTTTACACAGCAAAAGTAAACGTTCAGCACTCAAATATCCAAATAGCTACACCAACAGTAGATTAAGTGGACACACTATTTGCTGCTGGTTCAATTTACTATTTACAGTAGAAAGCCTTGGAACAATACAGAAAATATCACATATACACACACACAATATTAATTATAGATTGTAGAATTAAGATACTAATTATGGATCATCCACAAGCAGTAAACTGGCAAATAACTCTCAATTTCCCCATTTATGGCTGAACAGGTTGAGTCTACAGTATATTAACATCTTATTGTAAAATGGTGTTGCATGGAGGAAGAGAATATAAAGGGTAACAACTCTTAAAAACAGATACAAAAAAAAAAACATAAAAAGCTGAAGAAGGTACAAAGAAAGCTTTGATTATTGACTGCAAGTAAGCCAAGGGTTGATTAGGCAGGCACTGAAACAAACAGAGAAGTTAAATGATGGTAGAGTAGATGTTGAAATTAGCAATTCCAGGTTTTTTTTTTATTTCCTTGTTTTCTCTAAGTGCTCATTTGGGTAACGTACTAAGCGATAAAAAAAAATACATAAATGTTGGGAAAAGCTGGAATAACAAGACAGCTGACATTACAAACCAGGAAATGTCAAATGGAACATTTGGGGCTTGCACGGAGGAAAGAGAAGCTTGAATATCTTGCACTGACATGAAAAATTGATAGAAGAAGGAATTCACATATATGACACATTTCGAGGGGTAGACTTGCATAAGTTTTAAAATGTGTCTAAGAACATCGGAGACCAGAGATAAATGAAAGAACAAGACCTTCAATTATTTCAATGCTTATCATAGAAGTTCTATGTTATATATGGCACCTGATGACATCCCAAACATGTGGGGAAAAACCAAGAAAAACAGTGATATTCTGAACCTTTGCCTTATAACGTGCAGGCAAATATAGTCAATAATTCCGTTTTAATTGGTTATGCAACACTGATTTTGTAGTACATTTCAATATTTTATACATACACTTTTCAAAGAAACCTGTATTATTAATATGAAACACTGTATAGCTGCACAACCAGGCCTACTTGAAATGTAAACACCCAAATAATAAAAAGCCAAAGGCATAGAAATTGACAGAATTTCCACTTATGGAGTGAAAGAGTAAGAAAACAGGATCTACAGTATATGGAATATTGTTTAATGGGAAAATGTAAAATACTTGAATAAGGTGATAAAGGGGGCACACACTGTTGCAACTGTTTGATTTTTCACAATGTTTTAACATCCATATACTGACTTGTTGGAGCTCATCAAGCCATCCATTTCCCTAGTGGCGAGACAAACTTTGCTTTTTTTTCTGCTGAACCAGAGACTCTTGCCTTTGCAACTGTTTGTTACAAGAAGTTAAACTATGTTGAGTGGCTTTTATTGTCATATCATCTATACACAGTATTGTAGCATACAGGGAAATGAAATAACATTCTCTAGGACCACACTGCAGCATATACATAAACACAGGACAAGTTTAAAGCAAGTGATGAACGATACTATAAATTAATAAATAGTAACTTAGGTGGACTGGTGATTCTAAATTGGCCCTAGTGTGTGCTTGGTGTGTGGGTGTGTTTGTGTGTGTCCTGCGGTGGGTTGGCACCCTGCCTGGGATTGGTTCCTGCCTTGTGCCCTGTGTTGGCTGGGATTGGCTCCAGCAGACCCCCGTGACCCTGTGTTCGGATTCAGCAGGTTGGAAAATGGATGGATGGATGAATTGATAGTAATAAGTAAATTGCTAAAAACAACTAATAATATAAACCACAGTAGTAGCCGATAAAATAGTTGTACTGCATATAAATAAACCACTAGGAGCGGATCTAAGGGCAGGGAGGCTGCACAAAGTTTACAGTCCAGACATCCAAGGAGTTGCAGAATCTGACAGAGCTGGTCCAGATGTTGCAGAACCTTTTGCCAGATGGAAGTAGGACAAAGAGATCATGGAAGGGATCCTTCACAATGCTTAAATGGAGAACTGAGAAGACCCAATGATCTTTTCTTCTGTGTGCACTAACCATTGTAGGACCCTGCGGTTAGAGACGCTGCACTTCCCAAATAAGAAGGTGATGCAGCTGGTCAGAACTCTCTCGATGGTGCCTCAGCATTAAAGTCAAGCTAATGAATTTAATGAGCTAAGAGTTTTTGTCTTCCACTACCTGTTTTGTGTGGACGTGTTTTAGGGCTATTAAACTGTAAGATAAAAGCGCCCCTCTTCCTGGAGGTGTGAGTGTCCACAATAAAAATGCTTAGTACTAAGCCTGAAGCCTTAAATGACACAGTGAAGGCTACAAATACTGCCATAATTAGTGTACAGTAGTATAATTGGGAGTCTCATTTTAAAACTGTTCTTCTCTCTACTGCAACACAAGCACCTGTTCTGCTCACCAATAAAGTTCAGAGGTATAAAGTGCAGGTGGACTCCATATATAGTGGTACGGTATAAACAAAAGGTGTAAACGTATATAGCCAGGCATATTGCACTAAAATTAAAAGTCTGCCACATCCTAAAGTTCAAGTGAAGGCCCGTGGAATGGGCAGCTTGGGCCTGCATTCTGCTGCGCATGCTAGGACGGCTTCGAGAAAGCCTGGGCTTGGTTTAGCGAACTAACTTAACTCGGTATTTAATCAATCATATATTTCACTGTCGCATTAAAAACTAATAAAAATAACAAATGCCTCCATCAAAACAGCACGATATGTCGCTGCGTTAGGCTCCATCGACATGTCCACGACTGTCAGGCTCGCTTCGTCATCAAATACAAAAATTATTATTATTACGACTGTCCGTATAAAGGAATGTCAAATCACCCGCCAGCACTAGCACGTATTCGGCTTCCCAGGCTGACACCTCCGTGCTTTTTACTCTCACCGTACAAGCAGCAAGACACTCGCCCAGCCCGGATGCTGGCTACCGAAACGCCAAGCAAGCGCACGCGCGCCGTCTGCCTCGTTCTGCGAGGCCCCTCCACGCGCCGGTGGCCTGCGGCCGCGAGTACTGCGGGGCTGCCGGTTCCACGGAACCTGACTAGGCCGGTAAGCTCGCTCCGCTCTTAGTGCTAAAATAAAACGGTTGTTGTCTTCAACTTACGTGTTGTCCTGGTTGAAGTTGGCGAAGAGGAGCTGGCTGGAGCCGGCCTCCCCACTCTGACTCGCCAGGTTCATGGGCTCCACCGCATTGACAGACCAAGCGTAGGTGTAAATCCTGGCTGAGATCGGGGGGCGACTATCGTCCGGATCTCGCTAATCGCTCATTCATTCCAGTCGCTCGCAGACCTTGACGGTATTGTTGTTGTTGTTGTTTTCGCTCCGAACGCCTGTTACACTCTCTCTCTCTCTCTCTGCTTTGCAGTTCCACGCTTGCGCAGTGGTGCTCAGGGAGTTCGTGATGATCGGCACTTGCGGATAGTGGGAAGAAAGAGGAGGAGGGGCGGGTGTTGCGAAAAGCCCCCCCAAAAAATCGTCTACCTCAGTCAGACAGCGTAACAAAATATCCTATAAATAATGTCGTATTTATTCTGAATGGCCCCGCTTTATGTCTTATCACAGTTTACAGCCACTTATCATAGAGTACGGATTTGAAACTCTACTGTGAAGCTGTCCTTAAGAGTGACACTGCACGTCATACAGGGTCAAAGTGTGGCTGGTAGATTGCTGAAAAGCAAATTAAAGAAAGGAGAATCTCATGGGATACAGAGACTAGTCACTGCAATAATGAAAGGTATAACTGCACAATAATCTGTGTTGATGTGACCAATAAACCTAATATGCAGTATGCAGATAGTTTTATGCCTTTGCTTCATCGTCTTATTGATCTTTGTATTAGATTGGCTGTTGTTCCCTCTTGTTGGAAAACTGCTCAGATTATTCTAATTTTTCAACCAGAGGGTCCAAACCTTATTTAAAATTATACACCTGTTTCTGTTCACCCGATTTATGCCAAAATTATTGGAAAACATCCTTGCTAATCAGTTAACTAATCATTTTGAGCACAGTAAGTCACTCAGTGAATGAATTTCAATATGGTTTTCAATAAAATCCATCTAGTATGTCTAATTTATTATGATTTACTGAGCAAATCTGCACCACATTTAATGGCCATATTACTGGAGCAATATTTATTGATTTTTTGTAAAGATTAGATGGACAGATAGAACTTTTTGTTGTATGGATAAATTTGGCTTTTTACAGAAGCTCTTTAAATAAATACATATTTGACATATATATAAACGAAAGACCTGTGTGTGTATGGAGCAGTCTGCTCAGCTTGCACTCAGCCACAGCCACTAGATGGCACATGCATTTGTGAATTTCCCCTTGGGATTATCTATCTATCTATCTATCTATCTATCTATCTATCTATCTATCTATCTATCTATCTATCTATCTATCTATTTTTATATTTTTCTGGCGCTTGCATGCACCACACTTCTCACTGCAGAAGACCTGTGTACAGCAAACGCTGCAGTGCAACAATAACATTGTGCTAATGACACAGATGAAGAGACAATGTTGAAACGAACCAAATGCCACGGCTGAACAACGTGCAAGTGAAACTAAAAACATTGTCTATCTAGTGGTATTTTCTCAAGACAAATATTAATAGGACTCAAATGCCAGCGATACGGCTAAGATATGGTAATGCCAGTGTCTTCTTACGAAAGCCAGTGGGGCAGCAAGCACAGGGGAGTCCACATCCTCTGCCCTGGGTAATTCTTAAAAGTTAGCTGACACCTGTCCTTGTTGTTTGTCCCAAAGACCACACACATCTATCCATTATCCAACCAGCTATATCCTAACCACAGGGTTACGGGGGTCTGCTGGAGCAAATCCCAGCCAACACAGGGCGCAAGGCAGGAAACAAACCCCCGGCAGGATGCCAGCCCACCACAGGGCACAAACACACACACCAAGCACATACTAAGGACAATTTATGATCGCCAATGCACCTAACCTGCATGTCTTTAGACTGTGGGAGGAAACCGGAGCACCTGGAGGAACCCACACAGACACAGGGAGAACATGTAAACTCCATGCAGGGAGGACCCGGGAAACGAACCTGGGTCTCCTAACTGCAAGGCAGCAGCACTACCCACCGTGCTGCCCCAGACCCCACACAGCTAGTATCTATCCTTCTATATAAAAGCGGTCGAGTGTCCTTCCATCCCGTGAGTGATACGCATGCGTGGAGTTTCACACACGCCCCATCCATTTTGCAATACACGATGGGATTTGTAGTTACTTTTTTCCAGGTAAAAGATGATTTTCTACTCCAGACTGTGCGATATCTTCTTCTTCTTTCTTACTATATAAAAGCGGTCGGGATTGTCCTTCCGTCCCATGAGTGGAAAGCGTAGCGGTATTCCACTTATCACAGACTTACTACTTGCAGCTTGCGGTACGAAGCGACATGATGTGAGCAGAGTTCTGGTGCTCCCATCGTTCCCTTGCTTTTGTGCGCGATGCGCTGGAAAAATAGACAAAATTATGTCTCTGGAAATAATTAATGCTGATGGAGTACAAATGCCTCACCGCGTAGTAAATATCAGGGGGGTTCAAAAGGGCGACCTCAATATAGAAAAAAAGTTTCAATTTCATCACAAAAATAACAGAAACTATGAGTATTAAAGTAATACCGCTCAAATGCAATATAACCAAATTAATGAGTTTGTATAAAATATCAAATTGATCTACATATTGAATTGCCTTAAGAAGTGGTCAACTTAAAAGTCGGTCGCCTTAAAAGGAGGGTCAGCCTAGTATACATATATATAAAGTAGAATGTCTGTCTGTGTTTATTTTCCTTATACAACTCTACACCCCTTTGACTGATCGGGACCAGATTTTGCATAGCTGCAATCTAGGACCATTTGGAACACAACATTTTGACCCTGGGGATTCCAGTAGTTTTATTTTTTTTTTTGCAATATGTTACAGTTTGCACACTAGTGCCACCTGCAGGCTAAGATCAAATCACAAATCCAAATAGACTATAGTCAAACAAGGAGACAAAATGACCAGACCTGACTTAGAATTACTTCACAAGGCAATGCTGTGTGCTGTTTTTTTTTTCTGTCCACCCTGGCCATTGGACCTTACTCTTATTCTATGTTAATTAATGTTGACTTATTTTATTTTCTTATTGTGTCTTTTATTTTTCTATTCTTTATTATGTAAAGCACTTTGAGCTACTGTTTGTATGAAAATGTGCTATATAAATAAATGTTGTTGTTGTTGTTGTTGTTACTGTAATATATAGAAAGAGTTTTGTACGCTTTTGCAAGGTGGTGTTGGGTAAGGCCTGAACACAAAGGAGAATTCAAGGGTGGTTGTTTAACTCCTGCATTGTCAGCTTTTCTTCATAATTTAAATACTACGAACTGTTCACCTTGGACTAAAAGGATAAGTCAGGCATGATAGCATTCATGATTACAACCCAGCAAGGAGTTACCACAATTTTAGAATCCAATAAATTTTTGAAACACTGTGTGCTACTTCTGTCTATTGTAATATAAAAAAGAGGGAGTTGTTGAGTGAGGAATGCTTGAGAGTGAAAGTGCAACACAATGGATTAAGAATTAAAGGGTGATTGTTTAACTCCTGCTTTATCGGCTTTCTATCATAATTTAAGCTCTACTGAACTATCCACATCGTTCATGGTTACAACACAGCAAGGGTTTACAACAATTCTGGAATTCAATCAGACTCAAAAAGAACAAAACCTCAACTCCAGAGAGAGGAGACATTGAGAGTGAAACAGTGTGGATGACAGAAAAGACAGCTAGCAATAACAGCAGGTTCACTATGTAAAAAACACATGAACCTTTGCTCTTCCCTTAACCCATTTTACAAATATACCAGGGCAATGTCAGGTACTTTGGCTAGTATATATGGCTAATATATATATTACATCCAGATAAGGAATACCTGGGTGTTATAAAAGACAGAAAATGCCTCACTTTGTTGTCACAGTCCCAGTGAGGCGCTATACAGGTTCATTACTGTTAGTATAAACGAGTCCCAATTGTGTTTCTTGACACACTTCTGCTGAATAATTTATTGGCTGAAAGTCCAGCATTGTTCATAATGGCACTTGGTTTTGTCTTCATTCTCTCCTCCTCTACTACCTCCGTGGGGTCTAGAGTGTGTCCCATAATTGAGCCTGTCATTTTATTTTATTTTTTAGTTTATTGATTTGGTGGGCCTCTCTTGGAGTGATGTTACCAGGTCCATCATGTCACAGCATAGACAAATCCACACTGACCATCACAGAGTCGTAGAAGATGTGAAGGATGCTGCTCTTTCTTCTATAGTTCCTCTGTGTTCTAAGACCAGTCCAACCTGTCATTAATGTGGGCCCCCCAAGAACTTGTAGGAGTGGACCACCTCTACAACTATTCCTGGAACAGTGACTGGACATCGAGGCCCTTTGGTTTAGTGAACCAGTTCCTTAGTGTTTCTGTTATTAGGATGCAGACAATTCTGTTTGTGCCAAGAAACAAGGTTCCCCACCTGACTGCTCTCCTGTGTCTCAACCCCCTTATCAATACACCCTATAAGTGCAGAATCAACTCAGAATGTTTGCAAGTGGCAAGTCGGTGATGTACAGAGTGAGAAGGAAATGAGTGGCTGGAATAAGATTCCATAGTATCATAATTTTGTTTAAAGGTATTTTTACTTAAAAAATCTGGCTATGCAATACATTACTTTTAACACTACACCCAACACTGCTGTTGATGCCAGGATAAACTCCAGCCCATCACAACACAAAACAGGAAGATGAATGGATACTTAAAGATGAATCATTTAGAATGTTTATCAGTTAAACTGCGAATGTTGCAAGGCAGCAAACAGGCTCAAAATGGGCACCAGTAATCACAGGGTCCGCTCACAAACACACACACACACTCTATGAACTGGATTAAACAGGTTTGAAAATGTTATGTTATTTTATACGATGTATTTGAGGATATGTGGTGGAGTTGGGGGAGAAGTGCATTCGAAACTAAAATCAGGAAGTACTTTGTTACAAAAAGGGCCAAGGGAATCTGGAACAAACTGCCTTCTCCTGCAGATGATGGCTTTCAAAAACTGGTAGAATGACATTGATAGATAAGCCTGAAAAACGACTGATGAACTTTCCATCAAGCTTCTGGGCTTTCATTCAGTGCAAGATTTTAAGAAGTTCTAAGACAGATGTATAAATATCTGTCCATTCTTTGTCTTACCTGCTTATTAGATTCAGGGGTCAGAGGGAGCTGCTGAGTATCTTAGTACTACTAAGGCACAGATGAATAACACAAACTAATAAGAGAGTTAAGAAAGGGGGAAATGTCACATTTGTTTGTGAAAACAGTTGTCAGTTAGTGACACATATCCTTGTACAGGTGCCAGTCATAAAATTAGAATATCATGACAAAGTTGATTTATATAACTTGTATATTAGATTCATTCATTACACACAGACTGATGTATTTCAAATATTTATTTCTTTTAATTTTGATGATTATAACTGACAACTAATGAAAGTCCCAAATTCAGTATCTCGGAAAATTAGAATATTGTAAAAAGGTTGAATATTGAAGACACCTGGTGCCACACTCTAATCAGCTAATTAACTCAAAACACCTGCAAAAGCCTTTAAATGGTCTCTCAGTCGAGTTCTGTAGGCTACACAATCATGGGGAACACTGCTGACTTGACAGTTGAACAAAGGACGACCATTGACACCTTGCACAAGGAGGTCAAGACACAAAAGGTCATTGCTAAAGAGGCTGGCTGTTCACAGAGCTCTGTGTCCAAGCACATTAATAGTGAGGCGAAGGGAAGGACAAGATGTCGTAGAAAAAAATGTACAAGCAATAGGGATAACCACACCTTCGAGAGGATTGTGAAACAAAACCCATTCAAAACTGTGGGGGAGATTCACAAAGAGTGGACTGCAGCTGGAGTCAGTGCTTCAAGAACCACCACGTACAGACGTATGCAAGACATGGGTTTCAGCTGTCGCATTCCTTGTGTCAAGCCACACTTGAACAGGATACAGCGTCAGAACGTCTCGCCTGGGCTAAAGACAAAACTGCTGCTGAGTGGTCCAAAATTATGTTCTCTGATGAAAGTAAATTTTGCATTTCCTTTGGAAATCAAGGTCCCAGAGTGTGGAGGAAGAGAGGAGAGGCACAGAATCCACGTTGCCTGAGGTCCAGTGTAAAGTTTCCACAGTCAGTGATGGTTTGGGGTGCCATGTCATCTGCTGGTGTTGGTCCATTGTGTTTTCTGAGGTCCAAGGTCAACGCA
The DNA here is from genome assembly GCF_016835505.1 of Polypterus senegalus. Lineage (NCBI taxonomy): Eukaryota > Metazoa > Chordata > Cladistia > Polypteriformes > Polypteridae > Polypterus > Polypterus senegalus. The sequence goes on from NC_053166.1 coordinate 143,114,729, forward strand.
GCCGTCTACCAGGAGGTTTTAGAGCACTTCATGCTTCCTGCTGCTGATGAACTTTATGGAGATGCAGATTTCATTTTCCAACAGGACCTGGCACCTGCACAAAGTGCCAAAGCTACCAGTACCTGGTTTAAGGACCATGGTATCCCTGTTCTTGATTGGCCAGCAAACTCGCCTGACCTTAACCCCATAGAAAATCTATAAGGTATTGTGAAGAGGAAAGTGCAATACGCCGGACCCAACAATTCAGAAGAGCTGAAGGCCACTATTAGAGCAACATGGGCTCTCACAACACCTGAGCAGTGCCACAGACTGATCGACTCCATGCCATGTCGTATTGCTGCAGTAATTCAGGCCAAAGGAGCCCCAACTAAATATTGAGTGCTGTACATGCTCATACTTTTCATGTTCATACCTTTCAGTTGGCCAGCATTTCTAAAAATCCTTTTTTTGCATTGGTCTTAATTGATATTCTAATTTTCTGAGATACTGAATTTGGGACTTTCATTAGTTGTCAGTTATAATCATCAAAATTAAAAGAAATAAACATTTGAAATACATCAGTCTGTGTGTAATGAATGAATCTAATATACAAGTTTCACTTTTTGAATGGAATTACTGAAATAAATCAACTTTGTCATGATATTCTAATTTTATGACCTCCAGTAATGTTGTGTCAGTTAAGTTAGAACTGGCACCTTTACTGGTGTCTCATTTAGGGGTGAGTCCTACACAGAGCCTGATGTTGTCAATTTGAGCTCATTTCCACTTCACTCTGACCTGGAATAAGTGTGCTCACTAATGCATGGTGTATGGAAACGTTCAAAATGAATTGGATATGAAATGATAAACATGAGGCAAAAACACAGGAGGTCACCTTTCCTTTGTGAACATTTCAGCACATATACAGTATGCCTTATTGTTTTGAAATCATTTGCCTTTCTGTTCCATTAGGTAACCAGTAGTATCTGGGTCAAATTGGAAAGTTTAATTACACACTACTACACACACAACAATTAGTCACACTTGGCTGTTCTACAAATCAAACTAAACACCATGCAGGTATTTAGAATGTGGGAAAAATACGTAGTAGTAGTAGAATTTTCCCCAGAGATATTGGGATAAATAGCACACTCCACACAGATGGTGTTAGTACATTAGTACATTAAAACAAATGTGACGAGAACAGGCCTTTTAGCCCAACAAGTTAATCTGCCCTATGCACCTAATTTCTCCAAAGTGACATCAAATCCAGATTTAAAGGTCCCTAAACTCCTACTCTCTGTCACATTAAGTGGTAATTTATTCCATGTGTCAATGGTTCTTTGCATGAAGAAAATCCTTGTCAAAATCTGACTTTAACAAGTTTCCAACTGTGTTCCTGTGTTCTTAATGCACAGTTTATTTTAAAGGTAACATCAGGGGTCCTCTGTACTAAATCCTTTCATAATTTTAAGCACTTCAGCCATGTCCCCTCTTAATCTCCATTTGCTTAACCGGATTGTGTCTTATGATGGAATTTACTTGTGCCTCATTCAGGGATGGTTTCTGTTTTGTACCTAGATAGATAGATAGATATGAAAGGCACTGTATAATAGATAGATAGATAGATAGATAGATAGATAGATAGATAGATAGATAGATAGAAAGTCAGATAGATAGATAGATAGATAGATAGATAGATAGATAGATAGATAGATAGATAGATAGATAGATAGATAGATAGATAGATAGATAGATAGATACTGTAGATAGAAAGTGAAATATTTAATAGATAGATAGTGTAAGCTTGTGTCAGGCTAACACCAGCACTTTGCCAAACACACGTTTATTGAAGTATAAATAAGTCCCACACAGCACACAGTGACCCCAGCACCAATCATCCTCTACTCACGGGTCTCTCTTCCAAATGTTTGTGGGCCACCTTTCTTCTCCTCACGGGAGATTCGTCCTGCTGCCGCTCCCGACTTTAGCTCCATGATTGGAGTGAGGCGGCCCCTTTTATTCCCACCCAGATGTGCTCCAGGTGCCTGATGACACTCTTCTGGCAGCACTTCCTGGTGTGGTGGAAGTGCTGCCCTTGCACCCGGAAGCACTCTGGGTGTCGCTGGAAGGATCTTCCCCCACCTTCCCAGGTGTGGCAGAAGTGTTGATCTCCCGGGCTCCACGGCGCCTGGGGCGCCCCCTGGTGGTGGCTACAGGCTCCATTGGGCTTGAGCCTCCTTGCTTCTTCCCCGTAGTCCCCTCAACATCCAGGATGGTTGCCCCCTCGTGGGCTTATGGGACGTATAGACCACCTCCTGGTCCTTCCAGGCATCCGGCTGGGTCTGACCCCCAGCCTCCTGTGACAATAAGATAGATAGATAAATAGATAGATAGATAGATAGATAGGACCCCAGCACTTATCCCTGTATTCACTCTTTCCTCCTCATAGGGTTTTGAATTGGGTTTGATTACAGATTGTTTTCTTTTTTCTGGGGTAATGAAATAGACATTGTGATAAATACTTCATCTTTTCATCTCTTATTCTGTATTTTCTACCTTTCACCATACTGGTTTGAACACTTTAATTACCAAAATAACAGCTTTAGAAATATCAAAAGTTTCAAAATATGCCAATGTCTAGGAACAACCTCATCAATTGCGTAATTTAACTAAATTCAGCAAATTTTTGGTTAACACTCTGCACTGAGTACAGACTCAAAGCACTTACACATACCTGCAACTATAATATTAACAGTAAATTACAAACCAGACAACACTTTTGGATATAAGAACATACATTACATTAAACACACAGTAAAATCAAACAATTTTAATGACTAACAAAAAGTCTTTTAACATTTCATTTGAGATATGGCCAGTTGACAATGGAGTAAAGGAAGGCACAAACTGCTGTCAACAGCATTACAGGAGAAAATGAACCTTTTGGGGGTCCACAGCTGGATATATAACAGAAAATAACAGTTTTGATGACCTTAAGACAACTGGCTGCCCTTCCCCTCCTTGGTTTTCTCATTATAGACATTGATGGATAGTGTTATAAGAAGTTGATGAATTATTTTTATTGTTAAATCAAATCCCCAAGCTCCCAGTATCTCTGGCATCACTTTGCAAGGGCAGAATGAATAATTTGGCAATGTAATGGGGTCATCATTTGTCACAGCAGGATACCAAGAAGAGAAACAGAACAGAGAAGGGTCAGTAACAGCTCATAATGATTGCCAAGCTGTTCAAAGCAATTAAAGCATTATTGTTAAATGATGGAAATCTTTCTGAGTTTAGTGACATTTTCATCCTATTTTAATGCTCTGTCCAAGGTCAGGTTTGTTGTCATGTGATTACAGTACAGTAAGATCGTTAATTCCAAGTCTCCCATAGACTACTGGCAGTAGTCACACACAGACCACAGACAAAGAACACAACACTTACTGTTGTATTTCAGCCAGGCTTCCTCTGACTGGGATTCAAATGCAGTTTTTATGTCTTGTTTAAGTGTGATTCCTTTATTCATGTTAATATTGATTTTATTGAAGTTTTGCATTATTCTTTGTTTTTTATGTATCCACATTCATGCCTTTGTAAGGTGCCTTGTGTTTTTTGGGTGGTCACCCAAGAGGGACTGCCCTCAACCCTATAAAGGCAGTGCCAACCCACAGTTCCTTGCGGTTCATTCAAATGCACTTGGGAATTGGTGAGTGTTTAGTCTTTCAGGGCCAGAAATGATTCTCAAAGAAGAATACGTGTCTGGGGACAACCAGTTAAAAAGGTGTGTGGTGAATAGCAGCAATATCTGGTGCTGTAAAGGCTAAACCCATAGCACTTCTTTCTAAAAGACCCACCCCTAATTCCTTCAGGCCGTGCACTAAAGTAAACTGTCGTGGTTCAGGTAGACGGCAAAAGAAACTGAATAAAATATATGTCGCTTATAGAAAAAAAAAAGAGCTAAAACTTCTGTTATCCATTTAGGAGATCAGTAGCAATTGGTAACTGAAGCTTAGTGATTAATTTGTACTTTATAATGACAGAGAAGACAAACAGATACACACACACATAGACCATCACAGCTATACACATTTGAGAAGTGCTTCTTTCTGTTCTTTCCCAATAACTTTCAGTCATTTTGACTATGGCATCACTATATGGCACAACAACAGCTAACAGAGTCTAGATAAGCATTGCGGTCTATCGATGTACAACGTGTTAAAACGCTGTAGCTATTCTAGCATGGTGTGTTTGCATTTCCAATTAGACAGTAATGTTAACTTCCTTTAGTTATTCATTTGGATGTATAGTCAGAAGGTGGATATTCTGCAGCCCCATCTGTGCATCTACTGGAGTTGTTAGACAGATTTATTGATTCAGGTGTTTTGAATTCTAAACTCTGAATCTCTTGTAGCTCTCCGTTATCAGCTTAACTCTTAACAGCAGTCCCTTTGACGGAATGTGACGCACCATTTATTTCATACGCATATTTTGCAGTTCACATGGTTGCTAGTTCTTTCAAACTCACCTTGACTCCTACACTGTCGTCGCAATGCTGAACAACAGAGAGCACACACAGCACCGGCGACAACGTGTCATTCATGTTTACCACTCATCCATTGATGTCCTTGAATGCCATGTATAATCTGATATTACAGAAAGGTTTTTCACTTGCATCAGCTTATGTTTATTTTTAACATTTGCAATGTGCTCTCTGCACACGCGGCACACATTTATATGTCTAACAGAATTTTTTTAGACCACTTTTCGACTGTCAATGGATCATTGTATTCAGAAGCTCATCTTCTGCCAGACCAGGTTAACAAGGGCACCTCTGATCTTTGCAGTTCAATTCACAGCCCCTCATTTGAGCAACGGATGCCTTCATGAAGCTTTGGATTGGTTTCGAAATGTGACATTCAGTGAGCCATCTAATAGTTGTCACCCGCTTTTAAGCATAACTCATTCATGGTTGTCGCCCTTATATATCTAATGAACAGGAACTGCAGAAGATTTATAGAGTGCAGGGCAGTTACTGGTAGTGACTGGCAAGTGGCCCCACTTCTTGGGGGAACCACCTACAAAACACATGGAAGATAACAAAGGCAGCTTACATACATTTACTTACATCCAAGGTGACTAACAACATTTATGATACAATTGATTACCATTCTTTTGGTTTTCCAATTGCAGTACAGGCAGATCAAGCCCATAGCTTATAGTCACACAATGTTCATAGCGGGATCTGAACCCACAACCTAAGGGTTTGAAGTCCAAAGTCTTAACCACTAAACCACTAAACCACACTGCCTGCCTAGATACACAAAATCACAAATAAAGAATGATGCAGATAATCAAGAATGAACATAAGAGACATAATACCTGAATTTGAAACCCATCCAGGTGAGGAGCCCTGACTGAGATATGACAAAATGATTTTAGAACAAGGCTGCAACATAACAAAGTGTTAAAAAGTGAAGAGGTCTGAATGCACTTCACCATCCATTGTAGTTTCCTAAAGTCATGAGCTAAGCAAGTAATAACAATATATACTAAATCATTACATTTATATAGTGTTTTACACAGTGAGTGTGGTGCCACTTCAGCAACCACTAATGTGCAACATCCACCTGGATGATGCAATGGCAGTCATTTTTGCACCGGTACACTTACCAAACATTAGCTATTAGGTGTTGAAGGGGTGTGAGATAGATATCCAATCAGAGACAGGGTTGATTAGGGGGCCATAATGACCAGGTAGTGGTGGACAATTTAGCCAGGACATTGGGATACACTCTGCTCTTTATGAAGGATGCCCAGGGACCTTTAATGACCATACAGTGTTAGGACCTTGTTTCACATCTCATCCAAAGGGCAGTGCCATTTTTACAGCTCAGTGTCCCCATCACTGCACAGGGGCATTAGGATCCACATTCAGCCCACAGGGTAAGCGCCCCCTGCTGGCCTTCACCAAAACCTCTTCCAGCAACAACACACGCTTTTCCTGGTTGGTCTCCTATTCAATACTGGCCGGGCCTGAACAGGCTTAGCTTTGGGTGGATGACCTGTTCTGAAGCGCATGTGGTATGGCTGCTGTATTATGTATTATGGATGTAATGTAGCTGATATGGAGACTTCCAGACCTGTTCTTTGTGTACTTTTTGTTCTTGTCTTTGTTTGTACAACTAAAAATTTAAAAGTGTTTTCTTGTGCAATATTGACTAAATAAAAAAACTTAGATCTTAAATGTAACAGAAATCTCCTTAGGATCATATGATGAGCTTGTGTGACGTACTTTTAACACTCCAATCCAGGCTTTGCACGTGAACCACCAAATCAGACCACTCTCCTGTTAGAATGATACTCATCTTTTGAAACCATGCAGACTAGGTCCATCCACCAATCCATTATCAAGCGTACTTAATTCAACTGAGGCGTTTGAGTGGTGGGAGTTGTTTCAGACAGAATCCAACCTTGGCTTGAATATGCAATTAAGAATTACTTGAATGTAATACAATGTAAGTCCTGTATATGTATAGTATCAACACGACATTTACCCAGTAGTCATCAATCCCAGTGCATCTCCAAAGAAAAGTTAAGCTAGAAACAGAAATCTCCCTAAAGGCCATGCTACATTACAAAACTTTTTCAGTTATTTTCAGTCAGAGATTTCATTTACATGATCTTAGAGAGCTGTGGGGCAGTTGTGCAGTGTTAGAGACCCAGCAACTCAGTCCAACTAGTCTCCGATTGACCCCAACAGAATTAAACCCGTTAAGTTGAAGAGGTGGGCTTATGTGCATGAGTGCTGACAACCCATGAGCAGTCACCTAGATGTACGGTTTATATAATGAAGCTACAAGGAATAAGGAATGCAGGTGCTTTGAACCTTGCAAACAGCAGAGAGTCTTCTCTGACTGATGTTGCTCGTTTCACGTATCACAGTAGAATGGAAAAAAAAAGAGAGACTATGGCAAAAATTGCCCATTTTCAAAACTTTTGAACGCTTTGGCAGCTTTCTAGGTGTAGGAAGACACTTCAAAAGCACACTCTGAGTAAAATGGGTAAAGTCTTTAATTCTGTTTAAGTCATTGCTTACACTCTTTATAGCTTCATTCTGAAGTAATTTGATAAATGAAGACACATCAAAATGTCTGAGGGCCATATGCACCATAGAACAGAACATGTGGAAGTCAATTGCATTACCATGTTGACCTTCTTTGGTAGGCCTGAAGGCCAAAAAAGCTACTGTCACCCACCCTGTTGTTTGTATTCTAAAGGGGGGAGGCTAGGGCTGTACAGGACTGAAGAGTTCACAGACAACGATGAACATTATAAGCACGCCAACAAAAAAGGAATCCAAGTGGGTCAGTGTCACGCAAGCGCTGAATACTTCTGACGAAAGCTTTGGACAGCTGCTCAGGAAAGCAACCGGAAAGTACATTGGCTGCATCCCAAGAACAAAAGGCAAAGAAAGTTCAAGTTAAGAAATATTAAAAGCAAGGTTCCTAGCAGAAAGCATGCTATCTACTGAGGAATGTTGTAACCTGTTATGACTAATTTGAGTACAGCTTTTCTAATCAATTTAATATCCAGTCCAATTTTTGAAATGACCTACTAGCCCATCATATTTAAAAAATAACATAACATTATCAAACCTGCTAAATGCAAATAAGCGTCACAGGGGCCTGGAGCCTATGCTGGCAGCACTTGCCAGCAAGGTGGGAACCAACCTGGACAGGGTTTCGGGTTATCACAATACCACCGTACACAGCCATAATTACACACAAGTAATTCCAATTAAAAATCACACATTAAACTAATGAGCATGTCTTTGGAATGCAGGAGGAAACAGAGGTTGAAAAACATGAAATATCTTTGTTGATCCCATTATTGTTCCCTTAAGTTTATGTATTTACTTAGCAAAGAAGCAGATTATTGCTCAATGAGAATGGCTGATGGGCTTCTGTCCTGATGATCTACAGACTGAAAGCCCCCATTATTGCATAGTTACAGATACAGCAAATGCCTCATAGCTGACCTGAGCTACTCCATGTTTATAATCACTGTGATCCAGAACAGGATAATTGGGTTCAGAAATGGATGGATGGATTGACTTAAGATAATAATGAGCCAATCAGAAACTGCATAACAATGAAGATTTTGCTTCATGATAACATTTGGGTTTTGGCTTGCTGATCACAAAAATTAACTTTAAAATTTCCTATCACGTACTATTTTATTACTCTCTTAGTGATTTCCACTCATATAATAAATGTACATATACAGTACAGCTGGAACATCTGTGATAATCTAAAAATACCTGCTACTTGGAATTTGGATATATCAAGTACTGCGAATGGGACAGCCGTGCTAAAGAGTCTCATTACAATAAAAAGTACTGACTGCTCCATAAGGGCAGAAAAGTGGAGCACATAAACTTTTTGCTGACCCAACAAAGATAAATTTGCCTCCTCTTATTATAAACTTTACTGTAAATTGATGAAATATTTTGTAAAAAGGGATGAACAAAGAAGGGGAAGGATTCCGATATTTGAGACAGATGTTTTCATAAATAACTGATGCCAAGATTAAGGAAAGCATTTTTGTTGGCCCACAAATCAGACACGTCATCTGTGACAACCAGTTTGAAGCTCTGCTAGTAGGGCTGGAGGAAATTGCATGACAGGCATTCAAAATGTTGTTGAGAATTGTCTTGGGACTAAAGAGCAGCAAACATCATTCCGTTGGTTGACAACATACTTCAAGTATATAAAACCATGAAGTGCAACATCTTCCTCAAGATTCTTTTTCTTCATTCACACTTGGACGTCTTTCGTGTTTATCTCAGTGCAGTTAATGATGAACATGGAGAAAGGTTTCATGAGGACATTGAGATGGACCGAAAAGCAGCAGCAGGGAAAGTTAAATCCATGAATGCTGGCTGACGATTGCAGACACTAATGCATCAGATGCTCAGTAAAAACGAAAATCAGCAGCAGAACATTTTTAGCTCATTTGAGCCAGCATCATTAACAGATTAAACACACTAAATTCGGTAAAGTTAACTTCATGTTTCTCTAAATTCCTATGTGATACAGTCAAATTGAAATTAAGTTGGTGTTCAGTTTGAAGCTGTCTATCATAATCACCAAATCCTGTTGTCCAGGGTTATCAGTGAACTTATTATGAAGACGGATCAAATCACCAATTTAGCGAATATTTTATATAACGACATGTACCATCCATTTACAGAGTAAACTGACTATAAAGCAGCAATCCATGCATACTAATGAGTGGTAGTTGTACTTAGATAGCATGTTGTTTGTACTGAAAACCATCTTAAGTACACATACTGCATAATCTGTATGTGAAAAATAAAATTTGATTAAACAGATTTGTTACATTTGTTGTACCACAATGTTAAAATATTTAGTTTATGTTGTGCACTACAGTGTTTTAGCCACTAAGCTACACTGCCTAAAACAGATAATAAAGCATTATAGAAACTAAGAAATTAGTTAAAACTATAGCAGTTATAGAACAAGCCCATTTCTGTGAAGCAACATCTTTCGGTGAGAGTCAGGTATTCGGTTTTGATTTGCACTAAATATTCATTTTTGGTCATGGAAATCCAAAGGTCTTCTTACTATTTATTAGATTTAAATAAAAATATATACTATTTTATGGATTTCGGCTTTTCGGACAGGGACAACATGGTGACATCATCACATAACAACCCAAGCACTTATTTGAGTGGAATTTACATATTCTCCTCATGCCCACATGGAATTGCTACTCACAATCTAAATGTTATGTATCACTTTAAAGTTGTGTGAATTTTATGTTTTGTTGTTGTTTTTGTTGATTTTGAGCTATTATTTTTTGATATCTTTATGTTAGCTTCACCGATCATTTATTTATGTTTTGTCCCATTAAATGTGCCTCCATTCCATTTTTTGTAGGTGGAGCTCCAGGAGGCGTGGCCACCCTGATATCATGACTTCTGGCTCCTCCTTCTGGCTATTTATGTTTCATTCCATTTACCTCAGAAGTAGGATGTTGGAGCTGGGAATGACATCACACCCGAAATGACTGCTTTCCAGTAAAGAATTCAGAAAACCAATATGGACAAGTCCAGGAAAACCTTTGTTGTGAATGTTCCATTGGAATAAACAGCAGTTGACAACAAAACATTGCATGGTATTTTGCGTATCCAAACATCAGAGTGACATGTTCACAGATAGAAGTTGGACAGTACTGTGTGTGACTGATTTTAATGAGACACAAATAGACAGAAGTGATAATATAGTATAACTAGCTGTGTATGCCCATGCTGTAATAAGCCCGGGGTCCTAGAAACTATTGAAATCGTCAGAAAAAAAAACCCTGAAATGTAGATATGTCAGGTTATTGAAAGGAACTGCTCTGGGCATCTCTCTCCTAGGAGGTTTCATTTTGCCGATGTGCTCGCCTCGCTTGTGTATTAACGGCTAAGGAAGTGTCTCTTTTTTCGGAGGTTTCATTTTGCCAATGTGCTTGCCTCACTTGTGCATTAGCGGCTAAGTGAGTTTCTGTTTCCTCAGAGGTGGAGCCCTTACCCAGACTCCTCCTCTCACTTCCAAGCCAGAGAACTAGACACACACACTTCCACGCGTAGACGTTTATATATAAAGTAAGATACTGCAGGTTTCATTAAAGATCGCATCACCATTTTGGATTGATGTCATGATCTGAAGTCAGACAAACTTGGACTTGACAGGCCATCCCCTAGTTTCTGAGTTGCAAATCCAATTTAAGCAAGCGTTCCAGACTAGTAACTTCCCACTTCAATTGGAACGCAGTCTTATTTCCAGTCACAAGTGAGAAACAGCAGTTGAGTATTGAGATTGTTTGAAGTCATTTGTTTTATGGTGGATTTCCTGGTTTTTGTTATGTATTTCTGCTCTGTCCTTGGGTTTGAATCTTAAATTATGTTTTGAGTCTTGTTTGTGTGTGAGTGCCTTTAAGGCAGATCAGAAAACGGAAAGATGGGAGATGATATTCACCGCCCATATAGCACAGCACAGCATAGCACATATTTTGAAAATGCTCTGAACACTGAACCCATGATCAATTGAAGTCATCCTACACTGAAAAAGTATAACCTCCATTCAACTTAAAATAATTAAGGTAATGATTCACACTTAATATTTTCAATCTGAACCAATATAATTCTTTTTATCTTATTGAACCCACAATTTTTTTTTTTTATTAATTTTATTACAATCAATACATAGCAATCAAGTTTTTACAAAAAAAAGAATTATGTTAAGAACAGATCGGTCCCCACCCCTGAGAGAGAGAGCAAGCCAACGGTGTAAAATTTAAGGCTTGTAAAATACCTAAATTAATAAATTCTCTGTGCTTTATAAACTTATTTTAAAATATTACTGATTAGATCCTGCCACGTTTTGAAAAAAGTCTGTACAGATCCTCTAACTGAGTATTTGATTTTTTCCAATTTTAAATAGTATAACACATCAGTTTCCCACTGACCTAAAAGAGGAGAGTTTGGGTTCTTCCAGTTTATCAGAATAAGTCTGCGTGCCAACAGTGTAGTGAATGCAATCACAATTTGTTTGTCTTTCTCCACTTTAAGACCCTCTGGAAGAACCTCAAACACAGCTGTTAATGGGTTAGGAGGGATTGTGAGTCCAAGGCTGTCTGAGAGGTAATTAAAAATTTTGTCCAGAATAATGTTAATTTGGAGCAGGCCCAGAACATGTGACCTAGTGAGGCTGGGACTTGGTTGCAACGTTCGCAGGTTGGATCATGCCCTGGAAACATTTTGGAGAGTTTTAGTCGAGACAGATGTGCTCGATATATAATTTTGAGTTGTATAATTGTATGCTTTGCGCATATGGAGCTCGAGTGAATTCTCTGCATTGCTACTTTCCACTCCTCTTCTGATATATTAATTGAGAGGTCATTTTCCCAGTGTCCTCTTGGATCTTTGAAAGGAAGGGATTGTAAAATGATTTTATATATTGTAGAGATGGAGTCTAATTCCTCAAAATTGAGCAATATTTTTCCAGCGTGGATGAGGGTGCAAGATGAGGAAAATCTGGAAGGTTCTGTTTAACAAAGTTCCTGATTTGAAGATAGTGAAAGAAATGTGTAGCTGGAATGTTAAATTTGGAACGTAATTGTTCATAGGATGCAAAGACGTTGTCTATATAAAGACTGAACCCACAATTTTTAAGTGGAGGCAAATCATTTAGAGTGATTGGGTGCAATTCACTTGTTTTATACTGAAGTAAATCTATTTTTTAAGATAAGGCAAATCATTTAGAGTGGCTGGGTGTAATTCACTTATTTTATACTGAAGTAAATCTATTTTTTAAGTTGTTACAATTTTAAATGGTTTATTGGTCATAACCTGTTTTTATGCTATTAGAAATATTATGAACATAACACATTCCAATGCTGTACTTTTTACATTTATTTTAAAATCTAGTGCAAATACACAAGCATTTTGCAGTGTAAATCTTAAATACACAACAAAAAATTATTAAATGTTTCTACAGCTTTCTTGAAAGTATGTTTTATTACGAGTTCTTATACTTAAAATTAACATTTGAGAAACAAGTTTACTTACCAGAAATCCTCTGTTACAAAAGTCTGCTGTGAAAAAGACCAGACCTGTATAACCACGTCCACGCCACTCGGGAAAGTGTTCTTCTTTTCTGGCAGTTGGAAAGCCAGCACGCTGGAAAGTTCGACCGGAAGAATAAGCAAACGGCCCCTCGCACACAGCACATGAACAACCTAAAATATTAGGTTAACTGAAATAGGATTTTTATGTTTATTCCCTCCACCATAACTTACTTTGGTACAAACACATTTTTTTACTTTGATTGAGATCTGAAACCAAATATTTCAAGCCACGACACTAAATGACTAATCTTAAGTTGCTTGAAAGAGAAAATTTATGTTGAATGAACAACATCAATGTTATACTTTTTTCAGTATACACTGAAAAAAAAAAATGTGATGATTCACACTTAATATTTTGATCTGAACCAATATAATTCTTTTTAGCTTATTGATCCCACAATTTTTAAGT